>NC_052326.1:39020666-39698166 GCF_016432855.1 Salvelinus namaycush
TACTGGTCAGACCTATCCCCACCGGTCCTATACTGGTCAGACCTATCCCCACTAGTCAGATACTGGTCAGACCTATCCCCACTAGTCAGATACTGGTCAGACCTACCCCACTAGTCAGATACTGGTCAGACCTATCCCCACTTGTCATATACTGGTCAGACCTATCCCCACTAGTCAGATACTGGTCAGACCTATCCCCACCGGTCCTATACTGGTCAGACCTATCCCCACCGGTCGTATACTGGTCAGACCTATCCCCACTAGTCAGATACTGGTCAGACCTATCCCCACTAGTCAGATACTGGTCAGACCTATCCCCACTTGTCATATACTGGTCAGACCTATCCCCACTAGTCAGATACTGGTCAGACCTATCCCCACCGGTCCTATACTGGTCAGACCTATCCCCACCGGTCGTATACTGGTCAGACCTATCCCCACTAGTCAGATACTGGTCAGACCTATCCCCACTAGTCAGATACTGGTCAGACCTATCCCCACTTGTCATATACTGGTCAGACCTATCCCCACTAGTCAGATACTGGTCAGACCTATCCCCACCGGTCCTATACCGGTCAGACCTATCCCCACTAGTCAGATACTGGTCAGACCTATCCCCACTTGTCATATACTGTTCAGACCTATCCCCACTAGTCAGATACTGGTCAGACCTATCCCCACTGGTCATATACTGGTCAGACCTATCCCCACTGGTCATATACTGGTCAGACCTAATCCCCCTAGTCAGATACTGGTCAGACCTATCCCCACTAGTCAGATACTGGTCAGACCTATCCCCACTAGTCAGATACTGGTCAGACCTATCCCCACTGGCCATATACTGGTCAGACCTATCTCAACTAGTCAGATACTGGTCAGACCTATTCCCACTGGTCATATACTGGTCAGACGTATCCCCACTGGTCATATACTGGTCAGACCTATCTCCACTGGTCCTATACTGGTCACACCTATCCCCACTAGTCAGATACTGGTCAGACCTATCCCCACTAGTCAGATACTGGTCAGACCTATCCCCACTGGTCCTATACTGGTCAGACCTATCCCAACTAGTCAGATACTGGTCAGACCTATCCCCACTAGTCAGATACTGGTCAGACCTATCCCCACCGGTCCTATACTGGTCAGACCTATCCCCACTAGTCAGATACTGGTCAGACCTATCCCCACTAGTCAGATACTGGTCAGACCTACCCCACTAGTCAGATACTGGTCAGACCTATCCCCACTTGTCATATACTGGTCAGACCTATCCCCACTAGTCAGATACTGGTCAGACCTATCCCCACCGGTCCTATACTGGTCAGACCTATCCCCACCGGTCGTATACTGGTCAGACCTATCCCCACTAGTCAGATACTGGTCAGACCTATCCCCACTAGTCAGATACTGGTCAGACCTATCCCCACTTGTCATATACTGGTCAGACCTATCCCCACTAGTCAGATACTGGTCAGACCTATCCCCACCGGTCCTATACTGGTCAGACCTATCCCCACCGGTCGTATACTGGTCAGACCTATCCCCACTAGTCAGATACTGGTCAGACCTATCCCCACTAGTCAGATACTGGTTAGACCTATCCCCACTTGTCATATACTGGTCAGACCTATCCCCACTAGTCAGATACTGGTCAGACCTATCCCCACCGGTCCTATACCGGTCAGACCTATCCCCACTAGTCAGATACTGGTCAGACCTATCCCCACTTGTCATATACTGTTCAGACCTATCCCCACTAGTCAGATACTGGTCAGACCTATCCCCACTGGTCATATACTGGTCAGACCTATCCCCACTGGTCATATAGTGGTCAGACCTAATCCCCCTAGTCAGATACTGGTCAGACCTATCCCCACTAGTCAGATACTGGTCAGACCTATCCCCACTAGTCAGATACTGGTCAGACCTATCCCCACTGGCCATATACTGGTCAGACCTATCCCCACTGGCCATATACTGGTCAGACCTATCTCAACTAGTCAGATACTGGTCAGACCTATTCCCACTGGTCATATACTGGTCAGACGTATCCCCACTGGTCATATACTGGTCAGACCTATCTCCACTGGTCCTATACTGGTCACACCTATCCCAACTAGTCAGATACTGGTCAGACCTATCCCCACTAGTCAGATACTGGTCAGACCTATCCCCACTGGTCCTATACTGGTCAGACCTATCCCAACTAGTCAGATACTGGTCAGACCTATCTCCACTAGTCAGATACTGGTCAGACCTATCCCCACTGGTCATATACTGGTCAGACCTATCCCCACTGGTCATATACTGGTCAGACCTATCCCCACCGGTCCTATACTGGTCAGACCTATCCCCACCGGTCCTATACTGGTCAGACCTATCCCCACTAGTCAGATACTGGTCAGACCTATCCCCACTAGTCAGATACTGGTCAGACCTATCCCCACTAGTCAGATACTGGTCAGACCTATCCCCACTTGTCATATACTGGTCAGACCTATCCCCACTAGTCAGATACTGGTCAGACCTATCCCCACTGGTCATATACTGGTCAGACCTATCCCCACTGGTCATATACTGGTCAGACCTAATCCCCCTAGTCAGATACTGGTCAGACCTATCCCCACTAGTCAGATACTGGTCAGACCTATCCCCACTAGTCAGATACTGGTCAGACCTATCCCCACTGGCCATATACTGGTCAGACCTATCTCAACTAGTCAGATACTGGTCAGACCTATCCGCACTGGTCAGATACTGGTCAGACCTATCCCCACTGGTCATATACTGGTCAGACCTATCCCCACTGGTCATATACTGGTCAGACCTATCCCCACTGGTCAGATGCTGGTCAGACCTATCCCCACTGGTCATATACTGGTCAGACCTATCCCCACTGGTCAGATGCTGGTAAGACCAAGCATCTGGTCAGATACTGGTCAGACCTATCCCCACTGGTCATATACTGGTCAGACCTATCCCCACTGGTCATATACTGGTCAGACCTATCCCCACTGGTCTTATACTGGTCAGACCTATCCCCACTGGTCATATACTAGTCAGACCTATCCCCACTGGTCAGATACTGTACAATAGCAATATAAAGGTAACACTACACAAATACACTGATACACATTATGCTCTTTCCATGACATAGACTGACCAGGTAAATCCAGGTGAAAGCTATGACCCCTTGTTGATGTCGCTTGTTAAATCCATTTCAGTCAGTGTAGATGAAGGGGAGGAGACAGGTTAAAGAAGGATGTTTAAGCCTTGAGACAATTGAGACATGGATTGTGTATGTGCCATTCAGAGCTTGAATTGGCAGGACAAAAGATTTAAGTGCCTTTGAACTGGGTTTGGTAGTAGGTGCCAGGCACTCCGGTTCATGTCAAGAACTGCAATGTTGCTGGGTTTTGTGTATCAAGAATGGCCCACCACCCATATGACATCCAACCAACTTGACACAACTGTGGGAAGCATTTGAGTCAAAATGGGCCAGCATCCCTGTGGAACGCTTTCGACATCTTGTAGAGTCCATGCCCTGACGAATTGAGGCTGATCTGAGGGCAAAAGGGATGCAACTCAATATTAGGAATGTGCTCTTAATGTTTTGTCCACTCAGTGTATGCTGTAATACGCTTAGGTTGTTGTTGTTTTACATGATAGATCTAATTTACACTTCATAAACACACTGAAACCTGAACAGGTTTAACTTAACTTGGGAAATTAACACACATTCTGTTATTTTACAACACTAAAGAACTCACCTTTTAAAACCAGACTGAATGCTGTGCTCACCATTGTTTCAATAAGGTAAGTGCAGTGTTCAGTCTGGTTAACCAGGCTAACTACTAAAGATAATGTATTTTGGTGAGCATCTTTCCTTCAACTCCTTTAGTTATTTTAAGGATTGTTCTAATGTCCAAACCTTTTTCGTTAGAGTCAATGGGTTGTAGAAAAAGCTTTTTTTCCCTCCTTATATTATTGGCATTTTTATAACCAGAAAACAATTCAATAATAAAAACACCCATATAGGTTTTTATACTGGAATTGTACTGTTTATGTAAGACAAAAACACTGTTTTTTTTATCTATAGAAAATCTATGTTTTTAATGAATTACTCTTCATCTATAGCACATTGAAATAAGTAGCTCTAGTTTTCAACAGTTTTCATAAATATAATCTATAAATATAAATGTTCTGTGGTCTCCATTGGTTTCTTTGTCCAGTATGTGATTGTTATTGTCGTTAGATGGTTACATCCTCTATATAAGACCAGCCATACTGATGCCATTCAATGCCCATCACAGTGGCACAGACCTCCTTCCTCTACCGCCCTCCTCTCTGAAACACTGTGCCACACCATGCGTACATGTTTCACCCCACCCTGGTGGTCTTGAATGGCACAGAGGCCATAACATACACAACACCACCCCGTTACTTTTCTCTCTCTCTCTCTCTCTCTCTCTCTCTCTCTCTCTCTCTCTCTCTCTCTCTCTCTCTCTCTCTCTCTCTCTCTCTCTCTCTCTCTCTCTCTCTCTCTCTCTCTCTCTCTCTCTCTCTCCTCTGAACTTTGCTGCAAATTATTTGTCTGATTCTAGAATGCAATGACAGTTCTGGAGCATTGGTTTGGAATGATAGGAAAGTAGTCTTTCTAAAGGAGAACTTACAGGCTAACTGCAACTCATTACCAGACTACATCACCTTGCTTTCAGTGGATTTCGATATTCATATCCATATAAGTATAAACTATTATGATAAAGTGACAACATAAGATGGATATGTCAGGTCTATTGCTATTGAGTTAGCCACATTATGTTATTACTCTACATCCATTTTTCCTCATAGATTCATAAGAGGATACTGGCATCATTTACACATCGTCATATTAGAACTAGTAGGTGGTGTTGGACTGCTGGAGCCGGTAAGTGTATGGGCTAGTTCTCCTCTACACTCTTAGAAAAAAAGGTGCTATCTAGAACTTAAATGGGTTCTTCAGCTGTCCCAATAGGATAACCCGTTGAATAACCTTTTTTTGTTCCAGGTTGAACCCTTTTGAGTTCCATTTAGAACCCTTTCCATAGAGGGTTCTACATGGAACCCAAAATAGTTCTACCCGGAACCAAAAAGGGTTCTACGAGAAACCAAAAATGGTTATTCTGTGGGGATAGCCGAATAACCATTTTGGAACCCTTTTTTCCAAGAGTGTAGTTAGTATAAGCTGGAGAAAGCAAAGTGAATCTATCATATTGTGATGGTAATGTATAATATATGTTAGAGGTAGTATTGTGAATAAGATAGAACTAGATCAGAATCCAGACTAAATCAACTGCAGCAGAGTGATGAGAACCCTTAATCTCTCTATCTCTGCTCAATCTTCTCAATCTTCTCTCGATCTTCTCTCTCTCTTTCTCTCTCTCTTTATTTTAATTATATATCTCAATCAATCTGTCTTTCTTTCACTCTTTCTCTGTATACTTTTCACTCTACATCGATCTCTTTCTCTTTTTCTCTCTTTCCCTTTTTCTTTCTTTCTTTCTTTCTTTCTTTCTTTCTTTCTTTCTTTCTTTCTTTCTTTCTTTCTTTCTTTCTTTCTTTCTTTCTTTCTCTGTCTCTCTCTCTATCTCTCTCTCTATCTCTCTCTATTCTCTCTCTCTTTCTCTCACTCTCTTTCTGTTCTCTCACTTTCTCGCTCTCTTTATCTTTCTTTCTTTCTTTCTCTCTCTCACTCTCTCTGTCTCCCATGTTGGTACAGGTTGTTGTTTTTTGAGTTGTGTTTTTCTTCCTCATGCTTTGCTTGTTACCCCTCTTTAGTATTGCAGCTGCTAGGTCAGGGTATCTCGTGTTTGCTCTCCTCCAGCCTTGTTGCTAGTCTTTATGTTATTCTGGTTTGTCCCTTCTTACCCCGCTGTCTTCTAGCTGGACTTAAGGGTAAGTGCTTCCCTGTAGCCGGCACAGCTCAGATAATCCCTGACGATTATCTGACAAATGCAACGTGCTTTCTCTCCTCTTTCCCTATCCTCCTCCTCCCCCTCTTAAGTATCCTCGCTTCATGTCTTTAGACATTAGTAGATAATGTCTTTTTAAGTATGATTTCTTCTCAATTTGAAGTTTTAAGTACCTATTAGCTTACATTCTTGACAGTTTAGGATGCATGTATTTGATTCTTAGGCTTATAATTTGGCTCAGTAATGATTCTACTTTATATGATGGTTATTATTATGATTTTTTTGCATAATTGCCTTCTCTCCTTAATCTTATTGGTGTTCAAGGACCCCTCAGAGTAAAGCATAGAGATCGCCCAATGTGACATGATGCCATCAGAAAATAAAATTCCACAAAATGGCTGCTAGTTGTGACTCCATCAACAGTTATGTAAATTCAATAAATGTTTCAATTATATTTTAGTTTTAGAGAGCAGTTGTGGACAGTCCCATTCTTTCCTAACAGAACTTCAGGGCTTGTAATCAAGCTTGTTTTGTTTTAGAAAAAGCTTTTCACAACATGAACAACTGATTGAACATTTCCATATTGTTAAATCCATTTTTCAAAGAGTAGAGCAGTTGGAAAGCTATGACGTTGGACATTTTGGTTGAGATTAGTTTGGACCCTTTTAGCAGGGTAACCTGATTCCTCTATACTAACATGGGTCATGCTTTACTATCGAGGGCTCAATTGTTTTTAGTTATTTTCTTTAGTGCTCTGTTCACGAGAGTTGGCAAATATGTACGCGGAGTATTCTGAATGCCAATGACAAGGAGTAGCCATTGCCACCCCTTCCCAAACAATACTCTGGATGAACCCCCTTAGTAGATGTGCCTGTAGACAGCAGCTATTCCCCCATAGTAGCACCTTTAGCAGGGAACAGATCTCATTTTGGTTTCTTTTGATTGCCCTTTGATTGCCTGAATTGGGGAACACCTTTGTTATGTATTATTCCATTGATGGAATTACAGGATTTTAATATTTTTTTCCCTCCCTGCCATCTCCAAAAGAATGATCTAGTTTTTGCATCTGTCGGCTTGATGCTATATACCTATGTACCTGCATCAAATTGCATTGCTACTCTGTTAGAGATACTCCGGTAGTTGGTATGCCTGTTAGTTGTGCTCTATAACGATCATGAATACACTGCAACATACTCAAGTATTGTCAACTTGCAAATGCTAAGAGAAAAAGGAATGCCCCAAACATTTTTATCCAAATGTTGACAATAGATCTGCAGATGCATGACATAACATTTTGAAAGCACAATGAAAAGTCAAACTGTTCTATTTTGTCAGTGAGTATTAATTAATTACAGTATTTGCCTATGTTCAGTATGGAAAAACAATCCAGTCTTTTGAATCAATCATCTTGTCTTTAGATGATGACGTCATCATCGATAAGAACTCACAAAATATGAAAATGTCCCCCTATAGTCCATTCAGTCTATTGTTCCAAAATCAAAGTCCATTTTCTCATTTAAAACAAACAGAAGAGATATTCCCCACCCCCTTCCTCCCGCCCACCTTCAAGCATTTTCTATCACACATCGCACCTTCACTCTGCCCTTATCGCAAACGTTCTCTCACCTTCACCCTTCCCTGCCCCTGTAACTCTCCCACCCCTTCTACTATCACTTCCTCCCCCACTTTCTTGGCAGTCTGTTTGTCCCTCATCTATTTCTCTCCCTTTGTCTCAGTCATTCTCTCAGTCCCTTTCTTTCCTTCTCTCTCTCTCTCTCTCTCTCTTTTCACCCTCTGTTTCCTCTTTCCTCTTACCCCTTACCCCTCACACCCTTCTCTCTCTCTCTCTCTCTCTCTCTCTCTCTCTCTCTCTTTTCACCCTCTGTTTCCTCTTTCCTCTTACCCCTTACCCCTCACACCCCTCTCTCTCTCTCTCTCTCTCTCTCTCTCTCTCTCTCTGTCTCTGTCTCTCTCTCTCTCTCTCTCTCTCTCTCTCTCTCTCTCTCTCTCTCTCTCTCTCTCTCTCTCTCTCTCTCTCTCTCTCTCTGTCTCTCTCTCTCTCTCTCTCTCTCTCTCTGTCTCTCTCTCTCTCTCTCTCTCTCTCTCTCTCTCTCTCTCTCTCTGTCTCTCTGTCTCTCTGTCTCTCTCTCTCTCTCTCTCTCTCTCTCTCTGTCTCTCTCTCTCTCTCTCTCTCTCTCTCTCTCTCTCTCTCTCTCTCTCTCTCTCTCTCTCTCTCTCTCTCTCTCTCTCTCTCTCTCTCTCTTACCCCTCACACCCTTCACTTTTGAACTCTATCTCCCCCTACAACATTTTTTTTTCTATCATATCTATAATTTCTTCCATGTCTCTCACCTCGCAAATTTTACACTACAGAAGCCATTGAACCTATAGCTATCCTATCCTCAGCCGTGGCCCTCCATCCTCCTTGTATCTCTCCCTTTCCATGAACATGGGACTGACAGATGTCACTTGAGTTGACAGTTAGTGATGCTATAGTAACCCTCCTCCCAGCCAAGCACACTCCCTTATCCACACGCCCCGCCCCCCTCACGTCATCCTCACTCCTTTCAGTGTCACACAATTGGACATGGCATCTGTCACTCACCCACCCTGAGGAGAACATGAACATCAACCCCACTCTTGTCTCTATATTGAGTACCCCTCTTCATGCACACCTCATCACTGATCGAGATCTGACTATTTATATTATGTATCTCTGGGAAATGAGAGCAATATGTAGGCCTGTCTCATTTTTGATCAGGTACTGGTGATATTCTGCTTTTAGGCTTCTCATCAATGACTCTATTACATGAGGGTATTCTAGTCATTATTGTCATGACAGACAGAATACATATTGTTGTTTCAGAAGGTCATACATGCTAGTATCTCCTGTACTTTCTTATGGTTCTCTGTCCTCAACTTATACACTACAGTTTAAAGTATATTTAACAATCATACAACACTAATCAAATACCGTCAAAACATGGGCACTCGTTACTCAACCAGCTCCCAGAATGCATTTGTAAGAAGATAAGCAGTTCCTTAGACGCTAGCGTGTCCGCTACCCAACCTTTATGAAAACGTTCTTCTCTGTAGAATAGAAAACACTCTCCTCTTACAGTTTTTAATCGACTAGCCTTCATCCTTAAACCAGAGCTATTTGTTCATCTCAATAATTTAAGAAATCACTCTGTTCTCTGATTTCTGTTTTTGTTTTTCAGCACACGACCCATCATTGGTCAGGAACTGAGTGACATTCACCAATCATTCTCGAATGGCAGAATCTATTGAATACACATTACAAATGAGATTTGCATCCTATTCAATTTAACCCACAACTTCCTCAATACATGTTTGGGATCTAAGATGCCTAAAATGGTAGCCATTGAAATTTTAACAACACATACAGCAAAAAGCTGCAAGTTGATCATGTAAAGTTGTAAGTGTTTAGAATTGTCCCTAGCAAGAGCTCTAGTCAGACTGGCCCAGTGTGTTGTACTGTGTTGAGGTAGAGAGACATGCTATACTATTTTTCTGTGCTTCACTGATGCCCTCTTCCTCTGAATCCTGTCCTTTTCCCTGTGCTGGTTGGCTGGTTGGACACACAGACGCAGACAGAGCTCAGAAACACGGCATGGATGAGTTTATCTCGGCTAACCCCTGCAGCTTTGACCACGCCTCCCTGTTCGAGATTGTCCAGAGGCTCACGTTGGACCACAGGCTCAATGACACCTTCTGCTGCCTGGTGAGTGTCATTCTCCGTACCCACAGTACCGTGGAATAAGGATAAATGCATACATTAATAAAATGGTTTCCCAAAAGCATCTTAAGGCTAAGTTCATCGTAAGAACCTTCATAGGACCAAATCTCCAAACTGTTTCCCAAAACCATTGTTACTTAAGTTGCACTTGAAAGCGCTCGTTATTTACCGACTGCCTCAGACCACTTGTAGAACTGCTAAGTGCGTCGTTTCGTTAGATGCATTCAATTGACTTCTATTTTGCTAATTGTAGACTGCTGTCTATCATTTTTGCCTCAATATGTTTAATGATGTGTAACAACAGGTGCCCAATGATGTGCCAAATCTTGATTTAGTGCATTATTATAGAGTAAGCATTAGAATAAGCTGCTTCAATGTGTGCAGCCATGGGTGATAATATCTCTCTAGGAGCTGATCTGTAGTCAGTATTGTGGAATAATTATAATGTTAATTTGATTTGATTGGAGAAAGCTGATCCGAGAGCAGCACTGCCTTTCTTTTGATCCTGTAAGCATCGATACTATGCCTCAATGACGTATTTAGTAAACGGTCTCTATGCGTGGTGTTTTGGGAAACACATGTTACATCTTCGACCATTGTAGGAAAGATGCATCGTTAAAACACCCATACGCCTATGTTCCATCGCTATCGGGAAACTCTCTCACAGAGGGATGCTAGCGCCAAGGTCATGGTTCAGTCCGGGCCAGGTGTTTGTTTGTGATTGAGATCATGGTGCTAACCTGCTAAAAACTCTCTTATGTGGTGTTTAAGGGATGGTTCAGTCCGGGCCAGGTGTTTGTCCTGGATGAGTACTGCTCCAGGAATGGCGTGCGTGGGTGTCATAGACACCTGGGTTACCTAGGCGACCTGCTGGAGAGGGCAGACAGAGGAGCCATGATCGACCCCACCCTGCTGCACTACAGCTTTGCTTTCTGCGCATCCCATGTCCACGGAAACAGGTAAAGTCTACAACCCATTCAACTTGGATCTCCTGCTCGTTAATCCAAAGTCTTCACATTGGACCAAGAGGAAATGCTCAAGGTCAAAGTGCAGCACTGGGCTTACATGTCTCAGGCAGGGCAACCTATTCACATTATTCTAAATCACCACCATAGTCTATGGCAAGAGAGATGGCTAAACTTCAAACATCAAATACGCACTCAAAGGTCTTCAAATGACAAAAGAAGAGAAGGAAGGAAGGAAAGAAGAGCTGGCCATAGTGAGAGAAGACAAGGGTCAGAGTCCTCTAAAGCATCTGAGCATCTTTTCTTATTGTTTTGGGATTTCCCATTGTTATTGTCATTAATGTTTTGCATATGATTAATTACTATTTTTGTCATTTTGTCCTGTATGTTATCATTTTGTTCTGTATGTTATTGTTTTGTACTGTATGTTATCATGTTATCATTTTGTCCTGTATGTTATCATTTTGTTCTGTATGTTATTGTTTTGTCCTGTATGTTATCATGTTATCATTTTGTCCTGTATGTTATCATGTTATAATTTTGTACTGTATGTTATCATTTTGTCATCTCTTTTTTTTACTAATCAGTTACATATACTTTGTTTTCCACTATTCCTCTTCTTTCTCTTATTTTCCGTCCTCATCTTTTGCTGCCCTGTTCAGTCTCATTATGTAGATGTTGCTCATCCTCCCATGCATCCCTATAAAGTCAGAGAGGGCAGAGGTTACTGTGGGCCACTGATGGGTTGTGAGGGACCCTGGGGCCCTGGCGTCCACCAGAACCTAGGACCAGGGGCTGTGGGCTCTAAACGGGGAAGAAAAAATATGAAGTTTAGAAAGAAAAGATAATCCAAATCGTCCAAGAGCCCATCAGGTAAGATACTGTACTGTATAATAACAAACATTGAAGGTTAGTAAACATGCTGAAGAATGATTCTGTTTCACTCACACAAGCAGCAGTACAATCATGGAGAACTAAATTATGACACTGTTTTGGTGTAAATTGCTGTATTGTTCCTTTTTGTAGGGGCTCTAACTGGTGGCTCTGCAACTGCATGATTGGCTGGGCTGATGTTGTGTTTGCGTTGTGTTTATGTTTCGTTTGTATTGTATGATGTCATCCTCAGGCCTGATGGACTGGGAACAGTGAAGGTGGATGAGAAGGAGCGCTTTGAAGAAATCAAAGAGCGGTTGCGGGTGATCCTGGAACACCAGATCACTAACTTCAGGTGACTGCTTCCTACTGGTCATGCATCCATCCAACTATCCGGCCTCATCTATTGTTCTGTTCATCATTGTTCATTTTTCCCTAGTAAGTTTTATTTCATTGTGATTCTAATCTCTTATCATTCTGTAGATATTGTTTCCCGTTCGGCCGTCCAGAGGGAGCGCTGAAGGCCACACTGTCTTTGCTGGAAAGGGTTTGTACATTTAGATGACTACAATCTTTTCTTTCACATTTTACAGAAACTTTGCAGGTCATGAATGATTCACATTTTACAGAAACTTTGCAGGTCATGAATGATTCACATTTTACAGAAACTTTGCAGGTCATGAATGATTCACATTTTACAGAAACTTTGCAGGTCATGAATGATTCACATTTTACAGAAACTTTGCAGGTGTCGTGTCTTTGCTATCGTTAAATTGAAGACTTATAGTTTTTATAAAAAATTCCTGTAATTAGGGATTACGCTATCACTTGAGTAATAACGTAACTAATTAACTATGAATTCGAGGGCACCAGGGAAAGTTATTAGATTACAAAGTTATAATTTCCCAATATAACCTTTCAGATATTTTCATATCTGATCAATAGTCTTCTAATTAATGATTTATTTACTCTACCTCACGTTAGTCTCGTTCCAAACATCGTAAATTGTTGATTATCTGCACGAACGCAGTCTTCACTATGAGTCATCCATACATCAATTGTCTTAAATCATTTATTTATTACTAACTAATTAATTCACAGAAATGCATAAACAAACAAACAAACAAGCTTAAAATAGTTACATGAAATGATGGGAGCAATATGCCCTAGTGGGCTGAACCGGCATGGCGGCTGTTAGACAAAGGGAAAATGGCGTTCGACTAAGAATTCACTACAGAGTCCATAATTATAACAATTGACATGCTAATCCTTACACATGAACGCTCACTCATTCGGGAACAATTGCAATCAATATATATATATATATTTACGCTCGGTGTGTTGTCTTGATCGTTGGAGAGAAGTTTGTTTTGTTGGAGTTCCTTCTGTCGTAGTTATTGTGGAGAGTTCAGAGTGACATTCGTTATAGAATGGATGTTTTGGCGGTTGTCTTTCTTCGCGTCCAATGATACCGAATTCCTAGCTGCAGACTAGTAGTCAATATCAAAACGTGCTATTATTAGTATAAGAGTTTTAACCACGTGGTATGGTTAAAGATTCAGCAATGTTACATTAACCTTCGTTCTCCCCATTGAGGATAACATGGTCTAAATGGTAATTTCTTAGAGTTGGCTTTTATTCAGATAGCAGAGAGGGGTGGTCCCATGGTCTCTGACCCAACTGGCTCAGGGCGGTCCTTGGATTTAGTTCAAATACAACAGGGATTTGTATTTTCCTTCATTAAACAGTTCAAAATCATATTACACAATTATACAAACAGTACCATACTCACTCATTAATTTTATACAACAAACAGGTGTAAACCTCATATCTGAGGTTATTATATAAACAGCGGTATGGTAATGTGGTCCCACAGTCTCTCCTGAGTTTCCCACATGGGGACAAATGGACATGTTAATAGCTGGGATCTTCACCGATCTTTCCTACTTTTGCAGGAACAAGAAATATGTTCGTACCTCAAGTTCTGTTAGGTGGAAGAGAATTATTTTGTCCTGAAAGTTTACCCTCTGTCTATAATACTGTTGGCCATGAGGAGATTCTCAGGAATTTACGTAATCTTTCTGTGATCACCGCATGGGTTGTGGTAGGAAAGGGAGAGGCAGGGAGAGGGGGATGGGGTTTGCACTACCCAAGCAGGCGACGTCATGACATACCCCCCCTGGTGGTTTGGATCTTGTTTGTCCTGCAAGTTACAAATCAACATAAAATCATGAACACGTGGTGTCCTGTTTGTAGATCATCGTTGCAGTCCCCTCTGGTGGTTGAACTTGGTAGGCTTCTCTGTAAGCGGAGCAGTCCACCACAAGGATGGCAGTTGATGTCCGGTTGGTGATCGCCGTTGCGGTCCCTTCTAGTGATGTACCTTGGTAGGTTCCCTGGAAGCTGCAAAGTACCCCAGGGAGGGCCAGGGGATGTCCTGGTTGGTGATCGCCGTTGTGGTTCCCCCCTTGGTGGTTTACCTTGGTAGGCTCTCTGACAACGGGCATGCCGCCACAAGGATGGGCCGTGGGTGTCCGGATTTGGGGTCGCCGTTCCGGACCCGTCGTCTGGTTGTCGTCCAGACTGGAAGATCTGAGCAGTAACTTAGGCAGATGTTAACAAGACACTCATGAAATATATATATATAATTACATTCATTCCCCAATGAGCGGCGTTGTGGCACTAAGTGAATGTTGTATGGGGAAGTTGTTTATGGCTCTATCACTTCCTAAATGTCAAAGGAACTGAACCGAAAAGGAATGAAAGCATAAACAAAAAAAAGATACAAAATATAGTTCTCACACAAAAATAATCTAATTGGAATGTACTCTATATACGTCCAATGTTCTGGCAAAATGACTATCATGGCATTGTCTCTAACGCCATATCTAGGGTTTTCCTACTTGGTGAGTTGCTTAGGCACTATCCTAAGTTGATAACTATATGATAACTTTACAGCTGTAAGGCACTAGTTTTGGGCAGTCTACAGGGATGACCTATGGACTTCTGGGAAGAAAACTGGTGAGTGCTGTAGAGACAAAGGCCAAGAAGTAAATGTTCAACTTTACTAAGGCTGGTATTTTGCTTGGACCCTTTAGTGATCCTAGCATAAATCCTAATTGGATGTTCCGTTGTGCATGTGCGTTTATGCTTAAACAAGCGCGCATGTCAAGGGAAGAAAACCAAGTATCCTGGCAGATTACAACTTGTTCAGAATGAGTCTGACGTAGTCAGGTAATTTTCAGGTCGATGCCTGGAGGTCAGTCAGAATTGGTGTCGAGGGAGTCTGTAGTAGTTTTTCCTAAGTCACTCTGTCTTCCACTATTGTAGTGGTGATAGGTATGAAGTCTATTTCATAGCTATGTTATCCACGGAGGAGCTGACCTCACGACGGAAGTACTCTTTAAGTATTGGACCCGTCGTACGTGGTGTGATCATGGTTAATGATTCTAATAATTTTCCTCCTGAATGAAGGATTCTATTTATTAGTGGCATGTGTGTTAACCATTGGAAGAGTGCACTGGAGATTCCCTTCCCCGTGTTGCACTCTGAGTGACTCCTATGTTGCTATTGTCAAGGGTAATTTGATTGGTTAGGTCTCTAACCTCACTGATTGTAGCTAGACTGACTGTTGCTGGTATTGGTACTGGTGCTCAAAGGGACCAGTTATCCTACCGTTTTATTTTGAAATATTATACTACCGGAACACATGATTGGAGCATTTTACTAGTTGTATTGTTGTTGAACCTACACATGGCAAGGAATGATTATTGTTGCCATTTGTTTTGGAGGTGGACAAGTCCACTGGACTTCCTTTACGACCAGTGCGATACACCTCAGTACTATTTTTAGATGTGCTCTAAGATAATCCCCGTCTAGGGGCCTGTCTGCTCCTCAATGTTCTCATAGGGGAGTTTACAACTAGATTTGATATATGCTCTGGCGGCCTCGTACGGTGTTGTCCGTAGTCTTGACCCCCCCACCGGCCTCGATGAGGCTCATCATGGGTCTGGGCTACTATTCCCCCCCTTTGCGTCTCGGGACCCCCCCACCAGCAGGTGGTGTTGGTGTCCGAGGCGCAAATGAAAAGATCGGACCCGATGTACGAGTTGTCAGCGGCCGCGTTGTTATGAGAATGGCTGTAACCTTTCAACCAAATCTCCTGGTGTTTGTGCTTCAAAACGCTCAGTGGCTGTCGAGGCATGTCAGTCCCCACCGCGTGTGGCAACCTCTTCAGTACCTGCGAACTGAGACGAGGATATCGGTCTGTGATATCGCAAAGTGTTTCACCAGTGGGAATCATCGGGTCAGTTGCTGGACTGACGCCATTAGTGTCATTGTAAGGGTTGACAGTCCCCAACAAAGCGGAAGGTGTATCATCGGAAGCAGAGTATACTCTGCGCATCGATGTTTTTCTTGCTGAGACGGCCGCAGTGCTTGCGGAAATGTCTGAAGGGCAAGAGGAGTTCATCTCAACTACCGTATTGCACGACTGCACGGAGAAGGGAAGTTGCTTATTAACAGAGACAGCTGGCTCGAAATCATGAAAAGAATGATCAATCAGGTTGGCTGATAGAATGTGTCAAGGTATCGTAATATCTCCTTGGATCGGATTCTGCCCCAAGAGGTTTTTAAACGTCTTTTTCCCAAGGGGTGCTTTTGACAGATATCCCTCGTGACTGACTGCGTTGCAGCTAGCGTTAGGGGAAGACAGTGTGGTCAGTGGAGAAGGCAGGGTGGCCTGTGACCATACCTGGTTGGTTTTCCAATCCATCAATGGGAGTAACCGATCCATCAAGTCTGCTCCAAGTAGCAGGGGTACGGTTTCGAGGCTGGTGAAATACACAGGGTGAATGAGCGATACGTCCTTGAAGTGTAGTTTCAGCATGTGAGAGGCGAGGTAGTCTGAGTGACCCCTCGAAGTGTAGTGTCGCATTGTTCCACTTTTAACCAACGTTTAGTTGGCTTCAAAGCCCTTTTTAGATCATCAAACAATGTTTAAGAGATGAGTGATATTGTCGCACCCGAATCAATTAGCGCATGACAAGTTAAGCAGTCCTCCAGGACTGTTTCCAGGTACGGGCGTTTAGATTCGTGGTTAGTGGACATATTCCCCACAAAGTGGAGTGATAGTTCGCAACAACGTGAAGTGTCAATTCTGTTCAAGGTGGAAGCAGAACGACTTTTACGATTTTGAGTGGGCTTGGCTTTAACGAAGCGTTTGACCTTTTTCTTCGCAACCTTTGTATCAGAGTCTATAGACAAAGCCCGGGGGCTTGTTTCTTGATCAAGCGGGCCCTGGATAGGGTCTTGAATGAGAGCGGGAGAAATTTGAACTTTAACGTCCTTGCTATGGGTGTTAATTCCTGCGGACCTGGTGTCCGGTAATTCCCCGTCTAGTCCTTGTGACTTATCTTTTACCCTTTTCTCAAATTGTTCTCGCTTTAGTTCTTCCCGTAGTGGAACTTCTGGAGAACATTGGTCTACGTTTTGATTGTCCTTCAACCCTTTGTTACCCTTGTGCTCTGACACTTTTTGTGGGCTGAGTGCAGGAACGTAGCGAACAGGTTGATTGTAGCGGTAGTCATGTTGATTGCGACATACTTTACAGTTATTTCGACCGCGGAGGTTATTGGAATCATGGTTTCGTGGTAGAAACTGTTGTTGTGCGTCATCTCTCAACGCTCCAATACCTGATAATGCACCCTCTAGCTGGAGTGAGTGCTCCTGGTCAAACTTCAAAACCGAGTGGTCAGGGCTCTTAGCGTTGTGAACCTTTGATGCCTCAAAAGCTGTGCTTGCAAGCTCTCTGAGTTGTAAGATAGGCAAGCCAACGTGGGCGGCAGGGCCCAAGTAGGTAATGAAGGTAGGATACATGTTCGACAGGAACATTTGTTTAAAAGGTAACAGGTCTTCCATGCCTGTTTCAGTGAGTAGGCCAAAGTAAGCTGAACGAAGCCTATGATAGTAAGCTTGTGGGTGTTCGTTCCGAGCTTGTTTAACGGTGTTAGCCAGTGAGCTATTGTGTTTGCGAGTCGCCGAACCACTGAATTCTACTTTCAAAGCTGTGGCAAGTTTAGCGTAGTCATTTAGCACGTGTTGCTGTTGTAGACGAATGAACCTTGTCACGTGTCTATTTGACGTTCGCTTCAACAGGTAAACCCTGTCAGAACCCGTAGCGTTCGGGTAGCCATCCAACGCGTCCTCTATGTCAGTTAGGAACGTCTCAGTATCGTTTGGCTGACCTGGAACGGGGTCAAAGGTGGGGAAATACTTGACGAGTTTGTCAAGGTATTCCGCGCCAAGCGGGCGGAGAGGGTTGGCTTCATCCTGTGGAGAGATTGGGGCCGAAAGGCCAAGAGAAGAAGCCAAGCCTTGTTGTTGTTGGCCAAGAGGTGCAATATTACTCAGTGCCGAATGGCCAAGAGGAGAAGACTGAGGGACACATGAGGGAGGCAAGGTCTGAAACCTATCGTCTTTACTCCTGTGAGTACAGGGCTCCGGTTGCTTGGATTGGTAGTCGCGCTGTAGAGCGTGACCATTCTGGACTTCATCCAGATGGTACCTAAGGGTGGTATTCTGCTGCATTGCAGAGTCCACTTGAGCGCTTAGAGTACTGATTTTGGACACGTGAGTGTCACACTTGCTCCTTTCGGTCTCAAACTTATCTGTCATGGTTTGCAAATAGAGGTCTCGAGTACGGAGCGAGAGATTCAGTGATGAGATTTCCGCTGCTTGCTTAGAAATCAATATTTCCATCTTCATCACCTGAGTTCTCTCATCATTCATTTGGTCAGCGACTTCAATGAGTTCTGCTGATTTGTCATCCAACTTTGTCATTATGTTCATTAACTGATCGTCTTTGGTCTGCAGCGTTTTGAGTAGAACCGTGTTATTTTGAGTAACGTTCAACATAACTGCATGCATGTTATCAAGTTGAGCGCTCCTGTTTGTAGATAACTCTTCAGATTTATCTAGTTTGGCGTGGACATCATCGTATTTAGTTTTGTATAAATCGAGTTGTTCCAGTAGCATTTGATTTTGTTCCTGTAGAAAACGATTTTGTTGAAGAGCTTGTGCTTGTTCATCGTCATACGTTTTTGCAATTTTATTTAATTGTTCAGTTTTCAAGCGCAGTTCCATAGCTAGCAGAATTTTTCCATTTTCTGCATTTGTCATTAGTTTCCCGGTTCTCTCCGCCTGTCCCTCCATGTCTACCATCACCTGCTCGTGCTTCAGCTGTGCACTGCGGTATTGGACAGATGCCAATCTCGGGTGGCAAGACATCAGGGCTAGACTGGAGAGAACCTTTACGAGGCCTGCGCCTGATGGTTGATTTTGGAAAGTGTTGTTGTCTGCTTTTCCACTAAGGGCATAATTAGTGTTGGTATCGCTGCTGAGGTCAGAGATCAATACATTTGCGGGTGGAGGTTCACTAATTAGCGGGCGGGTTGGGATTACCCCCTCTGATTGCTTGCACATTATTAGAACATTTTGAAAGGAAAAAATGTTTTTCCTAATTTTCCTAAATTTGGTTTTGGAATATATTTGAAGCTGCAAAGACAAGTTTAATCTATTTATAGATATTGACGAACTACCAGTACTGTACCAGTAATGTGGAAGTTGGACGTGAATGAATTTACAAAAGCAAATTGAATTAATTAATCAATGCCAATGATTAATCCTACCTGTGTAGGCTATCTGGGTATTAAACTTTAATTAACATGAGATGTGCCTTCATCTAGGTTAATATGATAAGTTTAAAAGTGTCTCATTTGATTGGAAGAACATTCAATTATGTTCAACAATTTAACTTATTAAATTGAATGAGACAATAATCCATAAAATCTCTGTTGATTGGATATCATAAGTGTAAACAGTAGACCAAATGTTGGGCACATTCAACACTGTGGCACTTCTCCCTAAGGCCGAAACCACATGGGATTCCCGCTGGGGCGGGGCTTCTGTCAGTACTGGATTACTGAATGGGTTTTGAAAAACCCAAATTTTACTGATTGATCAATTTAATGATAAATCAAACCTGTATAGGCAATTTGTGAATTAAACTTTAATTAACCTGAGAAGTGTTTAATCTAGGTTAATATGAGAAGTTTAAGATGTCTCATTTAATTGGAAGAACCTAGAAAGGTATGTCCGACAATTTAAATAAATAAATTGAATGAGACCCAAACAATTGATTGCTGGATTATTCGCCACCTCTTTTAACCTTTTCTCAATAGGGGGTGCTGTTTTCACTTTGTAAAAATTTCGTTCCCAAATTAAACTGCCTCGTACTCAATTCTTGCTCGTACAATATGCATATTATTATTACTATTGGATAGAAAACACTCTCTAGTTTCTAAAACCGTTTGAATTATATCTGTGAGTAAAACAGAACTCAAGTTGGAGCAAACTTCCTGTGAGGAAGTGAGAAATCTGAAATCAGGCAGGCTGTTCTGGGGTCAGTTTATTAATTTGCATGTCTTCTATTGGTCGAGATGCACTGCATACGCCTTCCCCTAGATGTCAGCAAATAGTGAGAATTGGAATGGAGTTGCTAGGCAGATCTGAGGCCATATAAAGGGTCTGGGAACGTGGGGTGCACTCTTTTCAACATTTGCCATGACGCAAGACAGACCTCAGGATGGCGTTCTGGAAAGCTCCCGTTATAGGCCTTAGATATATCCGGCTCTGATTTTATTCGATATAGGTGTTAAAGACATCATAATGTTGTTATTTTAAACCGAGTTATATCAGTTTATATCAGTATATTGCGATTTTCGGATATTTCTTTGTGCTGCGTTATAGTGAGTTGGGCACGTCTGGGCCACATGGCTAATGTTTACTGCTAATTCCAAAGTTGAAGGCGACAATCTACAACCGAGCAACGATTATTTTGGACAAAGGACAACTTGCCCAAGATTCTGATGAAAGCTCATCAAAAAGTAAGAACTATTTATGATGTTAATTCGTTGTTCTGTTGAAAAATGTAAAACTCCTATTCCGCCATTAATTTCGGTGCGGTCTCGCTTTAACGCACGCTGTATGTCGTAGTAACGTTAATTTAAAAAATCTAACACAGCGGTTGCATTAAGAACTAATGTATCTTTCATTTGCCGTCCAACCTGTATTTTTTAGTCAAGTTTATGATTAGTTAATGATTAGAATAGGTGCCTCTCCCAAGATTTCTCCCGACATTTGTTGGCAGCTTGGCTACTATTCTCATTGTATAACCACGATTTGTGCCGCTAAATATGCACATTTTCGAACAAACTCTATATGTATTGTGTAATATGATGTTATAGGACTGTCATCTGAAGAAGTTTGAGAAGGTTAGTGAAAAAATTAATATCTTTTGCTTGTTTATTCGTTATCGCTATTGTTGGCTTGAATCAATGCTGTTGTGTGGTTGGCTATTGTAGTAAGCTAATATAATGCTATATTGTGTTTTCGCTGTAAAACACTTAAAAAATCTGAAATATTGGCTGGATTCACAAGATCTTTGTCTTTCATTTGCTGTACGCTGTGTATTTTTCATAAATGTTTTATGATGAGTATTTATGTAATTCACGTTGGTCTCTGTAGTTATTCTAGTTGCTTTGGTGAGAGTTGTGATGGTGGCTGCAATGGAAAAATATGATTTATACCTGAAATATGCACATTTTTCTAACAAAACATATGCTATACAATAAATATGTTATCAGACTGTCATCTGATGAAGTTGTTTCTTGGTTAGTGACTATTTATATCTTTATTTGGTCGAAATTGTGATAGCTACCTATGCAGGAAAAAAATGGTGGAGAAAAAAAAGTTGTGTCTTTTGCTATCGTGGTTAGCTAATAGAAATACATATTGTGTCTTCCCTGTAAAACATTTTAAAAATCAGAAATGATGGCTGGATTCACAAGATGTGTATCTTTCATCTGGTGTCTTGGACTTGTGATTTAATGATATTTAGATGCTCGTATTTACTTGTGACGCTATGCTAGGCTATGCTAGTCAGATTTTTTACTGATGGGGGTGCTCCCGGATCCGGGATTGTGATGAAGTAGAAGTTAAGGGATGTACTTGCGGTTCTTTACCACCAGGATGCGAAATGCTGAAATCAAACGGAAGTACAAAGGGCGGGACTTCCGTCGCGCGAGGCTGAGGAATTTAAACAGCACACAGAACGTGAAAAAAAAATTCCCTCTATTTTAGCTTGCATCTCGTGGATTTCCCACCTCGTGCTAGCTTACATTGTTCAGAAATATCACGTTCTAAGCAAAAATAGGGTCCCTCTCGCCATGGAGAGGGTAGGTTTACTAGTGACGTCTCACCTTAAACCCTTCGGCCTATTTTGCTAGCGTTATGTTGACCGGAGCGACACGGTACATAATAGGGTTTTGCCTGTAGTCAGTCCACACTGGTTTAGTGTGGTAGGCAGACAATTTACTTCGGCTCGGTCACCGAACGAATATCTTCTAATTTCTAACCTTATTGGCTCTAGAAGTTAATATTGACCGATAGAAATAGTACCGTTTGGCCTAACGGACTAAATCTGGAATTTACCACTCACTGTTCTGACGCTAAAAGACCGCTACCGGAGGCGCTATGGAATGCGCAACAAATTTGTATAGAAAGTAGTCTGTTGGTTTTGTACGATTTCTGTTTGCACAATTGATATTTGGAATTACACAGCAGAGTCTAATTCTATCTTAGATTCCTCACAGGGGGCACCATATATGTCGTGTCTTTGCTATCGTTAAATTGAAGACTTATAGTTTTTATAAAAGATTCTTGTAATTAGGGATTACGCTATCACTTGAGTAATAACGTAACTAATTAACTATGAATTCGAGGGCACCAGGGAAAGTTATTAGATTACAAAGTTATAATTTCCCAATATAACCTTTCAGATATTTTCATATCTGATCAATAGTCTTCTAATTAATGATTTATTTACTCTACCTCACGTTAGTCTCATTCCAAACGTCGTAAATTGTTGATTATCTGCACAAACCCAGTCTTCACTATGAGTCATCCATACATCAATTGTCTTAAATCATTTATTTATTACTAACTAATCAATTCAATTCAAATGCATAAACAAACAAACAAACAAGCTTAAAATAGTTACATGAAATGATGGGAGCAATATGCCCTAGTGGGCTGAACCGGCATGGCGGCTGTTAGACAAAGGGAAAATGGCGTTCGACTAAGAATTCACTACAGAGTCCATAATTATAACAATTGACATGCTAATCCTTACACATGAACGCTCACTCATTCGGGAACAATTGCAATCAATATATATATATTTACGCTCGGTGTGTTGTCTTGATCGTTGGAGAGAAGTTCGTTTTGTTGGAGTTCCTTCTGTCGTTGTAACGTTCGTCATATTATATTATATTATATATGGATCGGACCAACACGCAGCGAGGTATGCAGACAAAGAATTTATTGAACAAGACGAACACTGACACGAAATACACTTGAAATGAATACAAAAACAACAAAACGACGTAGACAGACCTGAACTTGAGAACTTACATAGACACGAAGAACGCACGAACAGGAAAGACTAGCCAAACGAACGAACAAACGAAACAGTCCCGTGTGGTAGACACAGACACAGGAACAATCACCCACAAACAAACAGTGAGAACAGCCTACCTTAATATGGTTCTCAATCAGAGGAAACGTCAAACACCTGCCTCTAATTGAGAACCATATCAGGCAACACATTTAACCCAACATAGAAACACATAACATAGAATGCCCACCCCAACTCACGCCCTGACCAACTAAACACATACAAAAACAACAGAAAACAGGTCAGGAACGTGACAGAACCCCCCTCCCCTCAAGGTGCGAACTCCGGGCGCACCCCTAAAACTCAAGGGGAGGGTCTGGGTGGGCATCTGTCCGCGGTGGCGGCTCCGGCGCAGGACGAGGACACCACTCCACCATTGTCTTTGTCCCCCTCCTTAGCGTCCCTTGAGTGGCGACCCTCGCCCCCGACCATGGTCCAGGAACCTTCACCAAGGCCCCTCCTAAATATAGACAACTCAGGACAGAGAGGTAGCTCAGGAAAGAGAGGTAACCCAGGACAGAGAGGTAGCTCAGGACAGAGAGGTAGCTCAGGACAGAGGGGTAGCTCAGGACAGAGGGGTAGCTCAGGACAGAGGGGTAGCTCAGGACAGAGGGGTAGCTCAGGACAGAGGGGCAACTCCGGACTGGAGGGCAGCTCCGGACAGAGAGGCAGCTCCGGACTGAAGGGCAGCTCCGGACTAATGGCAGCTCCGGACTGAAAGGCAGCTCCGGACTGAAATGCAGCTCATGACTGGAGGGCAGCTCATGACTGGAGGGCAGCTCATGACTGGAGGGCAGCTCATGACTGGAGGGCAGCTCATGACTGGAGGGCAGCTCATGACTGAAGGGCAGCTCATGACTGGAGGGCAGCTCATGACTGGAGGGCAGCTCATGACTGAAATGCAGCTCATGACTGGAGGGCAGCTCATGACTGGAGGGCAGCTCATGACTGGAGGGCAGCTCATGACTGAAGGGCAGCTCATGACTGAAGGGCAGCTCATGACTGAAGGGCAGCTCATGACTGGAGGGCAGCTCATGACTGGAGGGCAGCTCATGACTGGAGGGCAGCTCATGACTGAAGGGCAGCTCATGACTGAAGGGCAGCTCATGACTGAAGGGCAGCTCATGACTGGCTGGCGGCTCTGGCAGCTCCTGACTGGCTGGCGGCTCTGGCAGCTCCTGACTGACGGACGGCTCTAGCGGCTCCTGACTGACGGGCGGCTCTGACGGCTCGGGACAGACGGGCGGCTCTAACGGCTCGGGACAGACGGGCGGCTCAGATGGCGCTGGGCAGACGGA
Source organism: Salvelinus namaycush (assembly GCF_016432855.1). Taxonomy (NCBI): domain Eukaryota; kingdom Metazoa; phylum Chordata; class Actinopteri; order Salmoniformes; family Salmonidae; genus Salvelinus; species Salvelinus namaycush. Next base: position 39,045,092 of record NC_052326.1, read on the forward strand.
CGGCTCAGATGGCGCTGGGCAGACGGACGGCTCAGATGGCGCTGGGCAGACGGATGGCTCAGATGGCGCTGGGCAGACGGATGGCTCAGATGGCGTTGGGCAGACGGCCGACTCTGACCTGCTGAGGCGCACAGTAGGCCTGGTGCGTGGTGCCGGAACTGGTGGTACCGGACTGGAGACACGCACCTCAAGGCTAGTGCGGGGAGCAGGAACAGGGCACACTGGTTTCTCAAAGCGCACTATAGGCCTGGTGCGTGGTACCGGAACTGGTGGTACCGGGCTGAGGGCACGCACCTCAGGGCGAGTGCGGGGAGAAGGATCAGTGCGTACAGGGCTCTGGAGACGCACAGGAGGCTTGGTGCGTGGTGCCGGAACTGGTGGTACCGGACTGGAGACACGCACCTCAAGGCTAGTGCGGGGAGCAGGAACAGGGCACACTGGTTTCTCAAAGCGCACTATAGGCCTGGTGCGTGGTGCCAGAACTGGTGGTACCGGACTGAGGGCACGCACCTCAGGGCGAGTGCGGGGAGAAGGAACAGTGCGTACAGGGCTCTGGAGACGCACAGGAGGCTTGGTGCGTGGTGCCGGAACTGGAGGCACTGGGCTGGAGACACGCACCATAGGGAGAGTGTGTGGAGGAGGAACAGGGCTCTGGAGACGCACTGGAAGCCTGGTGCGTGGTGTAGGCACTGGTGGTACTGGGCTCGGGCGGGAAGGTGGCGCCGGATATACCGGACCGTGCAGGCGTACTGGCTCCCTTGAGCACCGAGCCTGCCCAACCTTACCTGGTTGAATGCTCCCCGTAGCCCGTCCAGTGCGGGGAGGTGGAATAACCCGCACTGGGCTGTGTAGGCGAACCGGGGACACCATGCGTAAGGCTGGTGCCATGTACACCGGCCCAAGGAGACGTACTGGAGGCCAGATATGTAGAGCCGGCTTCATGGCACTTGGCTCAATGCTCAATCTAGCCCGGCCAGTGCGGGGAGGTGGAATAACCCGCACCGGGCTATGCACACGTACAGGAGACACCGTGCGCTCTTCCGCATAACACAGTGTCTGCCCGTACTCCCGCTCTCCACGGTAAGCATGGGAAGTGGGCGCAGGTTTCCTACCTGCCTTCGCCACACTACCCTTTAGCCCCCCCCCCCCCCCCCCAATACATTTTTTGGGTTCCTTCACGGGCTTCTTACCGCGTCGTCGTGCTAACCTCATTCGCCGGTATCCCTCTGCACATTGCTCCATCGGATCCCAGGCGGGCTCCGGCACTCTCCCTGGGTCAAAAGACCGCCTGTCTATTTCCTCCCAAGTGGTGTAACCCAGATCCGGCTCCTGCTGCCGAGCTAGCTCTTCGAAACGCCGCCTCTCTGCTTTTGCTGCCTCCAGCTCTGCTTTGGGGCGGCGATACTCCTCTGGCTCTGCCCAGGGTCCTTTTCCGTCCAGCTCGTCCTCCCATGTCCAGGAGTCCTGTGTAATAGGCCGCTGCTGTCGCTGCTGCCCGTTACCCCGCTGCTTGATCCTTTGTTGGTGGGTGATTCTGTAATGGCTGTCTAATGCTTCCTCCTCGGATGAGGAGGAGCATGGATCGGACCAACACGCAGCGAAGTATGCAGACATAAAGAATTTATTGAACAAGACGAACACTGACACGAAATACACTTGAAATGAATACAAAAACAACAAAACGACGTAGACAGACCTGAACTTGAGAACTTACATAGACACGAAGAACGCACGAACAGGAAAGACTAGCCAAACGAACGAACAAACGAAACAGTCCCGTGTGGTAGACACAGACACAGGAACAATCACCCACAAACAAACAGTGAGAACAGCCTACCTTAATATGGTTCTCAATCAGAGGAAACGTCAAACACCTGCCTCTAATTGAGAACCATATCAGGCAACACATTTAACCCAACATAGAAACATATAACATAGAATGCCCACCTCAACTCACGCCCTGACCAACTAAACACATACAAAAACAACAGAAAACAGGTCAGGAACGTGACAGTCGTAGTTATTGTGGAGAGTTCAGAGTGACATTCGTTATAGAATGGATGTTTCGGCGGTTGTCTTTCTTCGCGTCCAATGATACCGAATTCCTAGCTGCAGACTAGTAGTCAATATCAAAACGTGTTATTATTAGTATAAGAGTTTTAACCACGTGGTATGGTTAAAGATTCAGCAATGTTACATTAACCTTCGTTCTCCCCATTGAGGATAAACATGGTCTAAATGGTAATTTCTTAGAGTTGGCTTTTATTCAGATAGCAGAGAGGGGTGGTCCCATGGTCTCTAACCCAACTGGCTCAGGGCGGTCCTTGGATTTAGTTCAAATACAACAGGGATTTGTATTTTCCTTCATTAAACAGTTCAAAATCATATTACACAATTATACAAACAGTATCATACTCACTCATTCATTTTATACAACAAATAGGTGTAAACCTCATATCTGAGGTTATTATATAAACAGCGGTATGGTAATGTGGTCCCACAGTCTCTCCTGAGTTTCCCACATGGGGACAAATGGACATGTTAATAGCTGGGATCTTCACCGATCTTTCCTACTTTTGCAGGAACATGAAATATGTTCGTACCTCAAGTTCTGTGAGGTGGAAGAGAATTCTTTTGTCCTGAAAGTTTACCCTCTGTCTATAATACTGTTGGCCATGAGGAGATTCTCAGGAATTTACGACATCTCTCTGTGATCACCGCATGGGTTGTGGTAGGAAAGGGAGAGGCAGGGAGAGGGGGATGGGGTTTGCACTACCCAAGCAGGCGACGTCATGACACAGGTCATGAATGATTCACATTTTACAGAAACTTTGCAGGTCATGAATGATTCACATTTTACAGAAACTTTGCAGGTCATGAATGATTCTCATTTTACAGAAACTTTGCAGGTCATAATCTCATATATATGCTTGAGAAAGGAAATAGAAAATGAAAACTATTGTAAGCTAAACTGTAATTCAGTGGCGAGACTCTAAGGAAGACTTGTCCTGCCCTTTTTCTCACTTTCAGGTGCTGATGAAGGACATTGTGACTCCCGTCCCACAAGAGGAAGTGAAGGGAGTCATCCGTAAATGTTTGGAGCAGGCTGCTCAGCTCAACTACGCTAAAATCACAGAATACGCTCAAATGGAAGGTAACTATCCATCACTTACATATATAGACACACCTTCAGAATGCAATAGCATTTACCTCTGTTGGTAAATTATAGGTTGTTGTTGTTTTGAAAAATGTAACTGATTGTTTTTCTTTTGATGATTGTAACTTAAATAATGACCACTTTCAGTACTTTAGTGACTTTTGAGTCATTCTGGGGGTGTCTATGTGGAACAAGTGCGTCAACCATTCTGCTCTCTTTCGGAAGTGTCTTTTACATTTTGATTCATATTTTAGCATCCTACAGTGGGAATCATTTCAATATTAACCTGGACAAGAAAACAAGTACTGAAGAAACATACTGATATATCTTTCTTTTTTTTACCAGAGATGTGGATTACATTTTTTCTCACATGATGAATTCAAGAGGAGCAGCTTATACAGTATTTTTTCATTTGACAGATTGATTGTCACTTGTTTGTCACTCAGCCATTTCTCTCCCCTTTGTTTCAGGCAGGCTGCTTTAGCTGTGGTGTTCTGTACTCTACTGTACTCTACTCTACTGAACTGAACTGTACTGTACTGTACTGTACTGTACTGTACTGTACTGTACTGTACTGTACTGTACTGTACTGAACTGTACTGTACTCTACTGTACTCTACTGTACTGTTCTGTAATGTAGGTGAAGTTGGCTTTCTGTATAGGTGTTGTGAGTAAAAATGCATTCAAATCCAAAGTTTTGGATTCAAGCCCTGTTGATATACTGGCCTGGCCCCCCTCTCGCTGTACCTTGACTCTAGCTGTATCCTGGCCTATGGCATGTTGTAATTTAACAGTATAGTGCGCAGTATATATTATAGATCTACATTATGCAGTAAAGATAATCAGTAGCTAGAAGCAGATCTCCCCTGAAGAGAACCCCCCTCCCTAGACTCCAGGGCCTACAATCTAAGATTTATACAAATAAATCTTACTCGGCCCTGCCTCTCTTCTTCTCCTTTCCTAGGGACCCTTGTCCTTCTCTCCCTCTCCTTTCTGCCCTCTTTCTCCTTCTCCCTTTCCTTCCCCTTTGTCTTATTCCTCCGGCGGACCACTGCCCTCCTCTCCCTAGTCTTCTGCTGTCCTCTTCCTCCCTCTCCTCTTATTGGCTTCACCACATTTATCACCTCACATTTCTGTGATACTTGGTTTTGAAGCCAATGAAAAAGAATGTTGGGATTGGACAAAGACAACCCAGCATCTGTCACCTGCATGTGCTACAGGACATTATGGAAAGGTTTGTCTTTATAGGCATGGACTAGCCACTACATATCACACTTTACCTTTTAAAACAGCCCTTTTGCAAATGCCATATACAGTACTCTATTCCTGCTTGCATAACACCATTTTGATTTCCCTATGAAGTCATATGCATAGCTTGCATTGACATGCATGTCAACAGGTTGATCCAAAATGTGTAGTCAATACATAGAAAGACTATCTTGAAAATATACCAAGTAGACTTTGTCCCCCTGCCCTTGTGATGCTGTTGGTCCAATATCAAGAAAATAGTCCTAAAACAATCATTATTGGACCCAGTCATCCATAGTCCAAACCCAAGTCAATACTCACCATTGTTGTGTTCATTAGGCCACCAAATGGAAGAAAACAAACTGAAACAGCGAAGATCTACCTGGACATGTCCAATAAGAAACTTGTTGTTTTGTTTTCTGTTACAAAAAGTTTTCCTATGGTGTGCCCTAATGAGCATGACCCAGGACAGTTCTCTACCTTCCCATCTCCTCTGACCTTTAACCTCTCACCCTATCATCTGACCCCAGCCTCTTGCATGTCCCAATCCTCCTCTTTTGTAGGGAGAAAGAGGGAAATGTTTGAGCACTCTGTCTTCTGCTTGGCGTCACAAGTGATGGATTTAACCATCCGTGAGTACCTGCCTCATCCTCCCCTGTCTCTCCTCCCTCCCTCTTTCAGCCTTCTTTGACCACATCAGCCCCTCCCTCCTTCCCTTCCTCACTCCCCTCAGAGATGTCCACTCCTCCTTCCTCCTTTCTGATTTTTTTGGTCTATCGCTCATGTCTGTGAGAGCGAGTGGGGGGAGAGAGAGAGAGTCAGTCTGGTCTGTGGAGGTCTGTCTGAGAAGCTAGTACTACTAGGGACCTACAGTTACCCATATGTCTGTGACCCACATGAATGATCCGTCGGTCTGGTCTGTAAGCTTCTTTCTTTTGGTTGGACATACGCCCATGCCCACCCATGTGACTTGAATGCATTTTTTACATTGCTTCTGTGTTACCTCCTTCAGTCGTCTGATCATGTGTCAGTGTTTGGTACGCTTGCCACGCTGCGCTGTGCGCTGGGACAGACAGGTATGATACTATGTTACTGCCAGAAACGGAGATGGAGGCCGTAGAGCAGAGCAGCAGTTGCAGGCAGAGCGACAATGCCTGGAGGACAGAAAGGATTGTGTGTACGCAGACAGAGTTCCTATAATATGTGTTTTAACTCAGCTCAACTCACAACGGATCAATGTGTCCTGTCTTTGGTTCAAGCAGCTATTGTTTGTCTTATGTCTAAGTTCACGACGGCCTAAAGCTGTCTGTCTGTTACTGTTAACTGCATCCTGTTGTTGTTGCTTCTTTAATGTTGACTTCTCCTCAGGCTAGTGTCTCAGCGTTTCAGAGTGTCTGTACAAATCTGTATGACTGTGAAGTATTGTCAACTACTGTAGCTACCTAACACATTCAACTACTGTAGCTACCTAACACATTCAACTACTGTAGCTACCTAACACATTCAACTGCTGTAGCTACCTAACACATTCAACTGCTGTAGCTACCTAACACATTCAACTGCTGTAGCTACCTAACACATTCAACTACTGTAGCTACCTAACACATTCAACTGCTGTAGCTACCTAACACATTCAACTGCTGTAGCTACCTAACACATTCAACTACTGTAGCTACCTAACACATTCAACTACTGTAGCTACCTAACACATTCAACTACTGTAGCTACCTAACACCTTCAACTACTGTAGCTACCTAACACCTTCAACTACTGTAGCTACCTAACACATTCAACTACTGTAGCTATCTAACACATTCAAGTACTGTAGCTACCTAACACATTCAACTACTGTAGCTATCTAACACATTCAACTACTGTAGCTGCCTAACAAATTCAACTACTGTAGCTACCTAACACATTCAACTACTGTAGCTACCTAACATATTCAACTACTGTAGCTACCTAACACATTCAACTGCTGTAGCTACCTAACACATTCAACTACTGTAGCTACCTAACACATTCAACTACTGTAGCTACCTAACACATTCAACTGCTGTAGCTATCTAACACATTCAACTACTGTAGCTATCTAACACATTCAAGTACTGTAGCTACCTAACACATTCAACTACTGTAGCTACCTAACACATTCAACTACTGTAGCTACCTAACACATTCAACTACTGTAGCTACCTAACACATTCAACTGCTGTAGCTACCTAACACATTCAACTACTGTAGCTACCTAACACATTCAACTACTGTAGCTACCTAACACATTCAACTACTGTAGCTACCTAACACATTCAACTACTGTAGCTACCTAACACATTCAACTACTGTAGCTACCTAACACATTCAACTACTGTAGCTACCTAACACATTCAACTGCTGTATCTACCTAACACATTCAACTACTGTAGCTACCTAACAGATTTGACTACTGTAGCTACCTAACACATTTGACTACTGTAGTTACCTAACACATTCAACTACTGTAGCTACCTAACACATTCAACTACTGTAGCTGCCTAACACATTCAACTACTGTAGCTACCTAACACATTCGACTACTGTAGTTACCTAACACAGTCAACTACTGTAGCTACCTAACAGATTCAACTACTGTAGCTACCTAACACATTCAACTACTGTAGCTACCTAACACATTTGACTACTGTAGTTACCTAACACATTCAACTACTGTAGCTACCTAACACATTCAACTACTGTAGCTACCTAACACATTCAACTACTGTAGCTACCTAACACATTCAACTACTGTAGCTACCTAACAGATTCAACTACTGTAGCTACCTAACACATTCAACTACTGTAGCTGCCTAACACATTCAACTACTGTAGCTGCCTAACACATTCAACTACTGTAGCTGCCTAACACATTCAACTACTGTAGCTACCTAACACATTCAACTACTGTAGCTACCTAACACATTCAACTACTGTAGCTACCTAACACATTCAACTACTGTAGCTACCTAACACATTCAACTACTGTAGCTACCTAACACATTCAACTACTGTAGCTACCTAACACATTCAACTACTGTAGCTACCTTACACATTCAACTACTGTAGCTACCTAACACATTCAACTACTGTAGCTACCTAACACATTCAACTACTGTAGCTACCTAACACATTCAACTGCTGTATCTACCTAACACATTCAACTACTGTAGCTACCTAACAGATTCAACTACTGTAGCTACCTAACACATTCAACTACTGTAGCTACCTAACAGATTCAACTACTGTAGCTACCTAACACATTCAACTACTGTAGCTGCCTAACACATTCAACTACTGTAGCTGCCTAACACATTCAACTACTGTAGCTGCCTAACACATTCAACTACTGTAGCTGCCTAACACATTCAACTACTGTAGCTACCTAACACATTCAACTACTGTAGCTACCTAACACATTCAACTACTGTAGCTACCTAACAAATTCAACTACTGTAGCTACCTAACACATTCAACTACTGTAGCTACCTAACACATTCAACTACTGTAGCTACCTTACACATTCAACTACTGTAGCTACCTAACACATTCAACTACTGTAGCTACCTAACACATTCAACTACTGTAGCTACCTAACACATTCAACTGCTGTATCTACCTAACACATTCAACTACTGTAGCTACCTAACAGATTCAACTACTGTAGCTACCTAACAAATTTGACTACTGTAGTTACCTAACACATTCAACTACTGTAGCTACCTAACACATTCAACTACTGTAGCTGCCTAACACATTCAACTACTGTAGCTACCTAACACATTCAACTACTGTAGCTACCTAACACATTCAACTACTGTAGCTACCTAACACATTTGACTACTGTAGTTAACTAACACATTCAACTACTGTAGCTACCTAACACATTCAACTACTGTAGCTGCCTAACACATTCGACTACTGTAGTTACCTAACACAGTCGACTACTGTAGCTACCTAACAGATTCGACTACTGTAGCTACCTAACAGATTCAACTACTGTAGCTACCTAACACATTCAACTACTGTAGCTACCTAACACATTCAACTACTGTAGCTGCCTAACACATTCAACTACTGTAGCTACCTAACACATTCAACTGCTGTAGCTACCTAACACATTCGACTACTGTAGTTACCTAACACAGTCAACTACTGTAGCTATCTAACACATTCAAGTACTGTAGCTACCTAACACATTCAACTACTGTAGCTACCTAACACATTCAACTACTGTAGCTGCCTAACACATTCAACTACTGTAGCTGCCTAACACATTCAACTAATCTAGCTACCTAACACATTCAACTAATGTAGCTACCTAACACATTCAACTAATGTAGCTACCTAACACATTCAAGTACTGTAGCTACCTAACACATTCAACTGCTGTAGCTACCTGACACATTCAACTGCTGTAGCTACCTAACACACTCAACTACTGTAGCTACCTGACACATTCAACTACTGTAGCTACCTAACACATTCAACTACTGTAGCTACCTAACACATTCAACTACTGTAGCTACCTAACACATTCAACTACTGTAGCTGCCTAACACATTCAACTACTGTAGCTGCCTAACACATTCAACTACTGTAGCTACCTAACACATTCAAGTACTGTAATTAACTAACAAATGCAACTACTGTAGCTATCTAACACATTCAACTGCTGTAGCTACCTAACACATTCAACTACTGTAGCTATCTAACACATTCAACTACTGTAGCTACCTAACACATTCAGCTACTGTAGCTACCTAACAGATTCAACTACTGTAGCTACCTAACACCTTCAACTACTGTAATTAACTAACAGATGCAACTACTGTAATTAACTAACAGATGCAACTTCTGTAGCTATCTAACACATTCAACTACTGTAGCTACCTAACAGATTCAACTACTGTAGCTACGTGACATATTCAACTACTGTAGCTACCTAACACATTCAACTACTGTAATTAACTAACAGATGCAACTACTGTAATTAACTAACAGATGCAACTACTGTAGCTATCTAACACATTTGACTACTGTAGCTACCTAACAGATTCAACTACTGTAGCTACGTGACACATTCAACTACTGTAGCTACCTAACACATTCAACTACTGTAGCTACCTAACACATTCAACTACTGTAGCTACCTAACACATTCAACTGCTGTATCTATCTAACACATTCAACTACTGTAGCTACCTAACACATTCAACTACTGTAGCTACCTAACACATTCAACTACTGTAGCTACCTAACACATTCAACTGCTGTAGCTATCTAACACATTCAACTACTGTAGCTACCTAACACATTCAACTACTGTAGCTACCAAACACATTCAACTACTGTAGCTACCTAACACATTCAACTACTGTAGCTACCTAACACATTCAACTACTGTAGCTACCTAACACATTCAACTACTGTAGCTACCTAACACATTCAACTACTGTAGCTACCTAACACATTCAACTACTGTAGCTACCTAACACATTCAACTACTGTAGCTACCTAACACATTCAACTACTGTAGCTACCTAACACATTCAACTGCTGTAGCTATCTAACACATTCAACTACTGTAGCTACCTAACACATTCAACTACTGTAGCTACCTAACACATTCAACTACTGTAGCTACCTAACACATTCAACTACTGTAGCTACCTAACACATTCAACTGCTGTAGCTACCTAACACATTCAACTACTGTAGCTACCTAACACATTCAACTACTGTAGCTACCTAACACATTCAACTACTGTAGCTACCTAACACATTCAACTACTGTAGCTACCTAACACATTCAACTGCTGTATCTACCTAACACATTCAACTACTGTAGCTACCTAACAGATTCGACTACTGTAGCTACCTAACAGATTCGACTACTGTAGCTACCTAACACATTCAACTACTGTAGCTACCTAACACATTCAACTACTGTAGCTACCTAACACATTCAACTACTGTAGCTGCCTAACACATTCAACTACTGTAGCTACCTAACACATTCGACTACTGTAGCTACCTAACAGATTCAACTACTGTAGCTACCTAACACATTCAACTACTGTAGCTACCTAACACATTCAACTACTGTAGCTGCCTAACACATTCAACTACTGTAGCTACCTAACACATTCAACTACTGTAGCTACCTAACACATTCAACTAATGTAGCTACCTGACACATTCAACTACTTTAGCTATCTAACGCATTCAAGTACTGTAGCTACCTAACACATTCAACTACTGTAGCTACCTAACACATTCAACTACTGTAGCTACCTAACACATTCAACTACTGTAGCTACCTAACACATTCAACTACTGTAGCTGCCTAACACATTCAACTACTGTAGCTACCTAACACATTCAACTAATCTAGCTACCTAACACATTCAACTAATGTAGCTACCTAACACATTCAACTAATGTAGCTACCTAACACATTCAAGTACTGTAGCTACCTAACACATTCAACTGCTGTAGCTACCTAACACATTCAACTACTGTAGCTACCTAACACATTCAACTGCTGTAGCTACCTGACACATTCAACTGCTGTAGCTACCTAACACACTCAACTACTGTAGCTACCTGACACATTCAACTACTGTAGCTACCTAACACATTCAACTACTGTAGCTACCTAACACATTCAACTACTGTAGCTACCTAACACATTCAACTACTGTAGCTACCTAACACATTCAACTACTGTAGCTGCCTAACACATTCAACTACTGTAGCTACCTAACACTTTCAACTACTGTAGCTACCTAACACATTCAACTACTGTAGCTGCCTAACACATTCAACTGCTGTAGCTACATAACACATTCAACTACTGTAGCTACCTAACACATTCAACTACTGTAGCTACCTAACACATTCAAGTACTGTAATTAACTAACAAATGCAACTACTGTAGCTATCTAACACATTCAACTGCTGTAGCTACCTAACACATTCAACTACTGTAGCTATCTAACACATTCAACTACTGTAGCTACCTAACAGATTCAACTACTGTAGCTACGTGACATATTCAACTACTGTAGCTACGTGACATATTCAACTACTGTAGCTATCTAACGCATTCAAGTACTGTAGCTACCTAACAGATTCAACTACTGTAGCTACCTAACAAATTTGACTACTGTAGTTACCTAACACATTCAACTACTGTAGCTACCTAACACATTCAACTACTGTAGCTGCCTAACACATTCAACTACTGTAGCTACCTAACACATTCAACTACTGTAGCTACCTAACAGATTCGACTACTGTAGCTACCTAACACATTTGACTACTGTAGTTACCTAACACATTCAACTACTGTAGCTACCTAACACATTCAACTACTGTAGCTGCCTAACACATTCAACTACTGTAGCTACCTAACACATTCGACTACTGTAGTTACCTAACACAGTCAACTACTGTAGCTACCTAACACATTCAACTACTGTAGCTACCTAACACATTCAACTACTGTAGCTACCTAACACATTCAACTACTGTAGCTGCCTAACACATTCAACTACTGTAGCTACCTAACACATTCAACTGCTGTAGCTACCTAACACATTCGACTACTGTAGTTACCTAACACAGTCAAGTACTGTAGCTACCTAACACATTCAAGTACTGTAGCTACCTAACACATTCAACTACTGTAGCTACCTAACACATTCAACTACTGTAGCTACCTAACACATTCAACTACTGTAGCTACCTAACACATTCAACTACTGTAGCTGCCTAACACATTCAACTAATCTAGCTACCTAACACATTCAACTAATCTAGCTACCTAACACATTCAACTAATCTAGCTACCTAACACATTCAACTAATGTAGCTACCTAACACATTCAAGTACTGTAGCTACCTAACACATTCAACTACTGTAGCTACCTAACACATTCAACTGCTGTAGCTACCTAACACATTCAACTGCTGTAGCTACCTGACACATTCAACTGCTGTAGCTACCTGACACACTCAACTACTGTAGCTACCTGACACATTCAACTACTGTAGCTACCTAACACATTCAACTACTGTAGCTACCTAACACATTCAACTACTGTAGCTACCTAACACATTCAACTACTGTAGCTGCCTAACACATTCAACTACTGTAGCTACCTAACACATTCAAGTACTGTAATTAACTAACAAATGCAACTGCTGTAGCTACCTAACACATTCAACTGCTGTAGCTACCTAACACATTCAACTACTGTAGCTATCTAACACATTCAACTACTGTAGCTACCTAACAGATTCAACTACTGTAGCTACGTGACATATTCAACTACTGTAGCTACGTGACATATTCAACTACTGTAGCTATCTAACGCATTCAAGTACTGTAGCTATCTAACACATTCAACTACTGTAGCTACCTAACACATTCAGCTACTGTAGCTACCTAACAGATTCAACTACTGTAGCTACCTAACACCTTCAACTACTGTAATTAACTAACAGATGCAACTACTGTAATTAACTAACAGATGCAACTTCTGTAGCTATCTAACACATTCAACTACTGTAGCTACCTAACAGATTCAACTACTGTAGCTACGTGACACATTCAACTAATGTAGCTACCTAACACATTCAACTACTGTAGCTACCTAACACATTCAACTACTGTAGCTACCTAACACATTCAACTACTGTAGCTACCTAACACATTCAACTGCTGTATCTATCTAACACATTCAACTACTGTAGTTACCTAACACATTCAACTACTGTAGCTACCTGACACATTCAACTACTGTAGCTACCTAACACATTCAACTACTGTAGCTATCTAACACATTCAACTACTGTAGCTACCTAACACATTCAACTACTGTAGCTGCCTAACACATTCAACTACTGTAGCTACCTAACACATTCAACTACTGTAGCTATCTAACACATTCAACTACTGTAGTTACCTAACACATTCAACTACTGTAGCTACCTGACACATTCAACTACTGTAGCTACCTAACACATTCAACTACTGTAGCTACCTAACACATTCAACTACTGTAGCTACCTAACACATTCAACTACTGTAGCTGCCTAACACATTCAACTACTGTAGCTACCTAACACATTCAAGTACTGTAATTAACTAACAAATGCAACTACTGTAGCTATCTAACACATTCAACTGCTGTAGCTACCTAACACATTCAACTACTGTAGCTATCTAACACATTCAACTACTGTAGCTACCTAACAGATTCAACTACTGTAGCTACGTGACATATTCAACTACTGTAGCTACGTGACATATTCAACTACTGTAGCTATCTAACGCATTCAAGTACTGTAGCTATCTAACACATTCAACTACTGTAGCTACCTAACACATTCAGCTACTGTAGCTACCTAACAGATTCAACTACTGTAGCTACCTAACACCTTCAACTACTGTAATTAACTAACAGATGCAACTACTGTAATTAACTAACAGATGCAACTTCTGTAGCTATCTAACACATTCAACTACTGTAGCTACCTAACAGATTCAACTACTGTAGCTACGTGACATATTCAACTACTGTAGCTACCTAACACATTCAACTACTGTAATTAACTAACAGATGCAACTACTGTAATTAACTAACAGATGCAACTACTGTAGCTATCTAACACATTCAACTACTGTAGCTACCTAACAGATTCAACTACTGTAGCTACGTGACACATTCAACTAATGTAGCTACCTAACACATTCAACTACTGTAGCTACCTAACACATTCAACTACTGTAGCTACCTAACACATTCAACTACTGTAGCTACCTAACACATTCAACTGCTGTATCTATCTAACACATTCAACTACTGTAGCTACCTAACACATTCAACTACTGTAGCTACCTAACACATTCAACTACTGTAGCTACCTAACACATTCAACTACTGTAGCTACCTAACACATTCAACTACTGTAGCTACCTAACACATTCAACTACTGTAGCTACCTAACACATTCAACTACTGTAGCTACCTAACACATTCAACTGCTGTATCTACCTAACACATTCAACTACTGTAGCTACCTAACAGATTCGACTACTGTAGCTACCTAACACATTTGACTACTGTAGTTACCTAACACATTCAACTACTGTAGCTACCTAACACATTCAACTACTGTAGCTGCGTAACACATTCAACTACTGTAGCTACCTAACACATTCAACTACTGTAGCTACCTAACACATTCAACTACTGTAGCTACCTAACACATTCAACTACTGTAGCTACCTTACACATTCAACTACTGTAGCTATCTAACACATTCAACTACTGTAGCTACCTAACACATTCGACTACTGTAGTTACCTAACACAGTCAACTACTGTAGCTACCTAACAGATTCAACTACTGTAGCTACCTAACACATTCAACTACTGTAGCTACCTAACACATTTGACTACTGTAGTTACCTAACACATTCAACTACTGTAGCTACCTAACAGATTCAACTACTGTAGCTACCTAACACATTCAACTGCTGTAGCTACCTAACACATTCAACTACTGTAGCTACCTAGCACATTCAACTACTGTAGCTACCTAACACATTCAACTACTGTAGCTACCTAACACATTCAACTACTGTAGCTACCTAACACATTCAACTACTATAGCTACCTAACACATTCAACTACTGTAGCTACCTAACACATTCAACTACTGTAGCTACCTAACACATTCAACTGCTGTATCTACCTAACAGATTCAACTACTGTAGCTACCTAACACATTCAACTACTGTAGCTGCCTAACACATTCAACTACTGTAGCTACCTAACACATTCAACTACTGTAGCTACCTAACACATTCAACTGCTGTATCTACCTAACACATTCAACTACTGTAGCTACCTAACACATTTGACTACTGTAGTTACCTAACACATTCAACTACTGTAGCTACCTAACACATTCAACTACTGTAGCTGCCTAACACATTCAACTACTGTAGCTACCTAACACATTCAACTACTGTAGCTACCTAACACATTTGACTACTGTAGTTACCTAACACATTCAACTACTGTAGCTACCTAACAGATTCAACTACTGTAGCTACCTAACACAATCAACTACTGTAGCTACCTAACACATTCAACTACTGTAGCTACCTAAAACATTCAACTACTGTAGCTGCCTAACACATTCAACTACTGTAGCTACCTAACAGATTCAACTACTGTAGCTACCTAACACATTCAACTACTGTAGCTACCTAACACATTCAACTACTGTAGCTACCTAACACATTTGACTACTGTAGTTACCTAACACATTCAACTACTGTAGCTACCTAACACATTCAACTACTGTAGCTACCTAACACATTCAACTACTGTAGCTACCTAACACATTCAAGTACTGTAGCTACCTAACACATTCAACTACTGTAGCTACCTAACACATTCAACTACTGTAGCTACCTAACACATTTGACTACTGTAGTTACCTTCTCTCAGATGGAGTAGCGTAAAGCATGACATCTTATTTCTCTCTTCTGGAAGATAAACTAATAACCATGGTGTTATAAACCTAAATATCTTTTCTTTTCTCTTTCTTGTCTTTCTTTTCTCTCTCTCTTTGTAGTTGAGAAAGATAAAAAGCCGGATCCAAATGATCCAGGTGAAGCCCTGTTTGACTTTTAGCTTAGCCCCAATACACACCTACCCTAAACACACACATACACACACTCAGGTGCACTCATGCATGCATGCATGCACGTACACACACACACACACACACACACACACACACACACACCACACACACCACACACACCACACACACCACACACACCACACACACACACACACACACACACACACACACACACACACACACACACACACACACACACACACACACACACTTAAACACATGCAATACAAACATTTAGCACACTAATATTTGTGGAGTGATTGTATTACTTTATAACAACATACTGGGATAATATATACTGTAGATGCATTCATGAAATGATTTTCCATTGTTTTTCCTGATACTATGATACATGTATTGAATAAAGCAAAATACATCAGAAACATAAGCAAAACAATCTCTCACAAATATGCAGACAAAAGGTAGCATCTCCAATGTGTTGAGAGAAATAATGCAATTCGAGCTTGCTTAAATATATCTGGCTATCAGTATTCAAGTACACAACGAGGAAAATTATTACCAATTATTACATTTGTATACAACGAGATTCCATTCTCTGATAACATGATATATTTCATAAAACAGATGAACACATTGGATATGGATGAAGTATAATACATTTGATAATGATAATCACCACATTATCATTCTGCTCATTATACTTCAGTGTAAGGTCTAAGGACCAACATAAAGGCACTGTAAGGAATCTTCTGCATGATCTCTCGTTAGCCTTATGAACTATGCTGTGGGGTTCAGGGTCCTTTTAGCTGCATGGCTACTTAGTAGTCAAGGTAGTACATAGCATAGAGCAGGGTTCCCCAACTGGCAGCCCGACAGTAGTTGGTTTTATTTTGCCCCTAAGTTTTCTTAGAAAAAAAAAATTAATTTTCATTGTTGAAATAAAAGACTGTAAAACCACCAGGAAATCAGCCCCAAGTGATTTTAAATTAAGAAATCTGTAGAGAGCCACCTGAACATATACAAATGTAAGGAAGGTTTGAAATTATTACGTTTCAGTAAAATATTATATCTGTTTGGGCTTCTTGCGGTCAATTTGCAGTCTACAAATGATTTGTAATTATGTTCCGGCCCCCCGACCATCCGCTCCAGAAGAAAATTGGCCCGCGACTGAATCTACTTGATGATCCCTGGCATAGAGTATATGACGTGTGACTAAAATATTACGAGAATAAATAGGCTACACTGAAAGTATAATTTCAACATTTAGACAGATATGATAAACGTGATATGATGAAATTATAATGTACCAATATTAACTCTGTATAGTTCTATTTCCTTATTTCAAATATCATTTGAGCCGTCCAATGATGTTTTGCCACATTATTGTTAATGTTCTGAATATCTAATTTCACCATAATCAATTGTTAATTCAATTGTATGTCAGCAGATAATATGTATATGAAAAAAAGTGTCCAGGTACACCCTAGATCTTACCAGCGATATCTGTTACAAACTCAACATTGAAAATCTCAAGCAACAAAAGCATGAAGACCACAAGAGTATTTTGCATGATAGTGTAACAATGCATTTGTTTTCTCCATGGGATTGATTTAGTCCATCACTTCTACCCGACTGTGTTGTCCCATATCACCTCACACTGACTGTTTACACACCATGTACCAGTTCATTGGGGGCATGCTTTAGAAACCATGATACTCTCATCTTCAGTGTTGGTGGTCAATGTGGTCTGTGTGCGCCAGAGAGAACCCAGAGCACTTATTATGTCTTTCATTTAAAATATCTCTGGAGTTAACGATATCGATGGGAAAAACCATTCTAACAGATTCTGTTAGCTACCCCACTCTGCCTAATTAACCACCCACCCCCCCACCCCCGCCCCCCATCCTTCTGCTCCAGAGAACGTAGGCCGGTTAGTCACGCCCGCCAAAAAACTGGAGGACACTATTCGCCTGGCCGAGCTAGTCATAGAGGTCCTCCAGCAGAACCAGGAACATCATGCGGAGGTGAGTGGGTAACTCCTCCTCTCATCCCTCTCTTTGTCTATGTCCCTTGTTTACCTCCTCTGACTTCTCCTTCATGGCATGGAGAAGGGAGCTTGTACATTCCTTCCTGACACCTTTACATATAATGCTGTCTGTGTGTATGGATGCATTTTTATCAAATATTTAATACACAGCCAGAAATCCTTAATGGGAGATGAATGTTAACATTGTACCAGGGCACTATTTCTACCTGAGGAGGCATTTTAAAGTAGGAAGTATGCAGTTCCCTTCACTTATTCATCATTCATAACCCTGGTGGTACAATGTTACATAAAACATTGGTTGCCTTGAAAGATGGTAATGCCTTAGTCATTTCAGCTCAGTGTGTACAGTAGAGTAGAGAACAGAACAGTATAGGTAGCTCTAATGTAGGCTAGGTGCTCCTAGTCGTACTGAACTGTAGGTGATGCATGCTCATTCCGTGTTAGCTGAGAAATTGGATCATGAAATAGAAACAGCACTAAATAGGTTTTCCCTTTCCTTTGTATTTCCTAAAAGTATAATAAACTAATGTAAACAAACAGCATGACGAACATGTATAGCATATCTATAGGTGATCCTATGGGATCGATAAGATTAATGCAGATAAGCAGATTTATTCTATCTCTCTGACATATGCTTGACAGGCTGCAGTCACAAGTTCTGGAGATCAATCGGTACAGTATAATTATTTACCTTTCTCTTCAGACCCATCACAAACCTCCTCTCCCTATCTATCGCATGTTGACCTGCACAGAGACTAGGGCTGCCCTTAGTGTTGTAAGGTTGAGGGGAATACACTAGAGAGGGATGGGTGGCTGTTGTGTGTGGGTGCAGAAACATCAGCTAACATGCTGAATCTGTAAAGCTCCACTATACTATAGGCTGCACAACATCACTTTGATCATAGAGCATGTCCATGGGGCCATAAAGACTAGTCTTATTTTCTCTAGCAGCATGTTGAAGTGAGATATACCACAGTATTCTCTCTGTGGTTCTTTTAAGGTTTGATTCAATCCAAAACTCTACCATGAATGTCTCTCCTCTCCTCCCTCCATCCAGCTTTAAGTTGGGTTTCAAATTACGGTTCACACTCTTTGAAAATGTAGAACATTCCTCTTCTTGCCGGCTTCTCCTCTTCCATCTCTCTGCTCTATCCCTCCTTCCGTCTTAGAATTGTTCCACTACTCAGAAACCCTTTATATGAATGCCTGATACTGTAGATACACTACTGTTTACTATCCTGTACATCTCCCTGTGTTTTCACTGTCTGTATGATCGGTGATATTCGCTCCCTGCAGGGCAAAGAGGTACGTGGTGAAGTTGAATGAGAACCCCCTCCCCCCTGTAACCCTGTAATGGTTTGTGCATGTCCACTAAATGCCCTGCCCCCTTTCTCTGAAGTGTTGGTACAGTTGTCCAGGACTTCTCCTTTGAGCCTGTTGTGAACGATGGTGCCTGTTGCAGCACTAGAGCCTGTACCCTCTCTGGCTGAGCCTGAGCACTGAGCCTGGGTGTGCAGTAGAGGCCAAGGCCTTGCCTGAGTTCCCCTCCCCCAACATACAGTAGGATGGAGCCCCCAATTTACCTGTCCATCCCTCCTTCCTGGAACTATAACCTCCCCCTGAGTCCACACTCACTCCCCCTGCCCTGTGTACGATGATGGAGCTTGTACAGGTCTGCTGCGTGTACTATAGCACTAATGATTTATTGTGTTGTAAATAGTCTTGGATGGGGTGGGCAGGTAACTGGGCAGACAGTAGGTAAGTGAGGACTTGACTGCAATGCCGTACCACTGCGCTGGGCTAGCTATAGTCCCCCTATGGCAGATATTTTTCAGGGGATATTGATTCGATATGGAATAAAAGCATGCAACATAACTGGAATGATTAAGCTTTTCAAAGTTTAATCAGTTTCCCCTCTTGGAATTTGTCAAATGTCAAGTTTTTCCAAAGATGAGCAAATGAACTGCGAGCACAGGAGCAACATCAACAGAAGCAGAAATTTCAATGAAAACAGACATGGATAAATACCTCCTTCTGACCTACTAAGTAGCATTGTTCACCCTAACTAGTCATCCTGAAAATCACTGAGGAGACCCATATCAAGTACCTTGGTCTGTCCACAAATTGTCCCTCTGAAGACCCTGTAGTTAGTAGAGAAGCTATGTGCTGCAGTCTTCGGTCAGTGTGCCTACTTCCTATTATATGGCAGAGTGCAGTGCATGGACATGACCTGTGTCACATTCACATCTACAGAGGAATGTTCTGTTGGTATGGCAATGATGTGAATGGTGGAAACCCGAGCTGCTTCCTGGTCCTGGAGAGCAAAGCATGTAGGGAGTTTTCCACATCAGTTTGCATGAGAAAAGGTACCTTAAGGCACCCCCCTCCCCCACGCCAGGCTGTGACCCTCCCTCAATCTATAGATTAATTATCAATAATCAATGAATACAACATAATTACTCAGCTTTATGATATCATTATGCTATTTTTGGCTTTGTGTATAAATGTATTGTAAAGTTCTTCTCACGTTGGTGAGAGGCTAGCTAAGGTTTTAAGCAGCCCAGATCCCTTTAGTCTTCACCAGCAAGAGCTGTGGATTGGTTTTACTCATTATTGGAGAACACATGGGTTTGCAAGGCTACAGACATCCATTACTATAGTTAACTACATAAAATCACTACATTTAACGGCCAACAATCCAAGTACACTGTGCCTACCTACCTACACATAATATCAGTCCACAGTGCTTTGCTGGTGTGGGGTTTGTTAGAGCTCTGATTAGCTCCAGTACGTGTGTGATCCTTCCCAGTCTGCTCTGCCCCCTCGCTGTCCAGCCTACTCTACCCCATATCCTCACACCCTGACTGGGGCTTGTGTTCAACATTCACCCCCTCCCTGGTTCTGTCTCTGTCCTGTCCGTGGTGTGTGTGTGTGTCTAGGCCTTTGCCTGGTGGTCTGACCTGATGACGGAGCACGCTGAGACCTTCCTGGCCATGTACGCTGTGGACATGGACGCTGCCCTGGAGATTCAGTCTCCTGAGAGCTGGGACAGCTTCCCTCTCTTCCAGCTCCTCAACGACTTCCTCCGCACAGACTGTACGTTTCCTGTTTCTCTTCCTATATACACCAATGGCCTTCTCCAATAAACATTAAGGAACAAGTTAGATTCATGTCATATCTTGGAATGTGAAAGAGATTAACCACCCACTCAAAAGTCCAAAGTTTTCACCCATCTTAAACAGCTAAAGGTGGCTGTGGCATTTCTCCAGGAATCACACCTTAGAAACAGTGATTCAGAAGAGATTATTTTCAAAAACACGTACTGTTCTGTGCTATACTAACACTGCTTGGTCCTGCCCCTTTGTGACATTTATGTTATAATATCAATACTGTATTCTCTCTCTCCCTCTTCTGCCTAAATCCCTGCCCTTCTATGATGTTTATTAACAATATAACTATAAAACAATGTTTATTGCTATAATCTCTTTATTTTCTCTCTCTTCTTCTGCTTCTAGATCACCTGTGCAACGGGAAATTCCACAAACACCTGCAGGACCTCTATTCTCCCCTGGTGGTTAGATATGTGGACCTGATGGAGTCCTCCATCGCTCAGTCTATCACCAGGGGGTGTGAGGGAGAGTCCTGGGTGCCTGTAAAGTAAGGGACCGTCCATCCTCTCACTAACTGTCTGCTCT
Source organism: Salvelinus namaycush (assembly GCF_016432855.1). Taxonomy (NCBI): domain Eukaryota; kingdom Metazoa; phylum Chordata; class Actinopteri; order Salmoniformes; family Salmonidae; genus Salvelinus; species Salvelinus namaycush. The sequence goes on from NC_052326.1 coordinate 39,066,965, forward strand.
TTAGGATGGCTAGAGAGGCCAGGAGAGAGACACTCTTACAAGACTACTATACCTCATGTTGTTCAGTCCTTAATGAAATTTTACTGCCTCACCACACTCCTCAGTCAGAGTTTCTTTTCTGACAAGGAAAACATATCCCGATAGGCATTAATTCAACTTTTATTAGGATACAAAGGCCTTGGAGATTAGTTATTCCAACTTCAGAAACAAATTAAACCTGAATATGATGGTACGACTCATAAGGTATTATTAAAACGATTAGTTTTATTGTCAGAAGCTCTAAGCTTTAGTGTATATTGTTCTGTTTAGCTGAAGTCGATCTCCAATATTTCCATCCTTTTTGTTTCATGGTCTAACGTTCATAGTGTGTGCTTTGAAATGTCGCTAGGGACAGAAGCTCTCCGGTGTAGTTTTTGTTTCTAATTTGCTCTTTTTCACTTTGTAAGTAATTCTTATTGATTTGTCATTCCATTTACATTTTGCTTTGCTTTCTTCATAAAGGAAGCTCTTTACAAAGCTCTAAACCTCAAAAGAAAATGCATATTTCTAGACTATAGGTCTTGTGTTTATATAACTTTGCTGTTTTGTCTTACTGCTCCTTTTATACTGTATGTGTCTCTGTGTCTCTGAAATCCACCGCTTATTCTGAATGTAGTAGGTCCTCTTTTTCTATGTGCTTCAGAAAACATCTGCTTCTCTAACTGTTGCTCTTGTTTGTGTGGTATTTACATACTATGTATCATGTCAGAAGATGATCGGTTTCTTTATGTGACTTTTCCTCTTGTGTTCTGTATTTGATTACTTTTACTGTACAGTGTCACATGGCTTTGATCTGCAGCAGTGTCTACATTACCACTGTTCTGGATTTATTTTGTTCTTTTTGTCTGTCTCTTCTGCAGGAGCTTAACAAGTAATCTGCCCAATGTGAATCTCCAAATACCAAATGTCAACCTCCAAATTCCCAAAGTACCAAATCTGCCGCCAGTAGCAGGACTATCAGTTAACCTTCCGACAATGCCTAGCTTTTCCACCCCGTCATGGATGGCTGCTATCTATGTCCCTGAGTGTGTATTCAACTAGTTCACCTTAGATTTATGTGCATCAGCAACGTATTGCCTTGGTATGAAGATGTCCCCTAGGTCCCCATGTCACAGGTCATTGACAATTAAAATATTGATTTACATTTTGAAATATCTCCCAATGACCTGCTTAGACATTATGTAAGGGAAAATAGCTTATTTCTCAACTCCATAGGCTAGAGCATGGCACATTCCAGATATGACTACTTTACCCTTACGTTCCTCAAATCAAATCTGGGGTAAACATTAAAGCAGAGTGCTCTTTACCGATCCTATCATGTTCATGCCAAGAGCACTGCAAAGGGGTTAAATACAGTAGTTTAGGCTTGTTTAGAGTTTAGACTTGTTTGTTCTTGAAATGAATGGCTATCTGATGCCTTCTCATTTCCCCTCAACATGCATGCAGTTGAGCTGTGAGGTACAGAGATACAGATCCAAACCATCTCTCACTGGAAGTGTTGGGCTTTGTTGCACTGAACTCTATTGCAGCAGTGGACATAATTCATCTGGAATTTTCTGTCCAATGTGTATCTTTCCTCCTCTCTCCAACAGTTTTCATAATTGCACTAGCTGTAGAGAATAAAGTCGTTTGTCCATAGTGCTCATGAATAGTTGACTGTACCACTGATTGCTAATAGAATACACAGTTGCCTCAGCACTCTGTATGAATATTACTGGTCATGGCTCACATGACTTTCTATGGCCAGTGGGATAGGGTGTGTGGGGCTGGTGGTTAGCGGGTGTTTTCATTCTAGTGTTTTATGGGATGGGGAGGGGTGGGTAGAGACTCCATCTGGTTGTAACTGGGTGGGTGGACTGTTAGCTGAATGCTCTGAAGCAACCACTGCTTCAGTGCAGCTGGCATCCAATATAGTAGAGATCTGCCCCCTCTCCTGTCCTCTTCCTCTCCTCCTCCTCTTGCTTTTCCTGCATCCCCCTATCCCAGTCAGCTCTACCCAGGATGACAGCAACTTCAGACAGGACTGCATGGTGTGTTTAATAGCTACTATACTGTAGTATACCCGCCTAGTACCACCAGCCTGAGGACATGGGGGGTGAGAGAGGGGGCTGCTCTTCAAGAGTTGTATTTTCTGTGATTGATCGTGTATACCCAAAACAAACCAAGTTCAATAGAGATCAATTAAACCTACTTTTGAACACAAAATTATAGCCATGTTTCAAGGCACGCCTTCCCTTACCTCTCTACTCCCTCGCTCTGTATAGACACAAGTCAGCCTGTGAGATATCTGCAGTGACAATCCTGCATGATTCCACTTCACACCTAAAGGGTTAATAATAACCATGTGCTACAGAATGGTTATTTCAATGTTGGAGTCAACCCTGACCTTTTATTTCCCCCACAAACTGACTGTCTGTCTAAAGAGAAGATCTGATATTTATAAGTTGAGTTAATATGAAGGACATTACTCTGGAACAGTCGGTCGGTGTGTGGTTAGAATAAAGGACCTTTGACCCCAGTAGTTGAGGTGTGGAGGACCAGCATCCTCCTTTACACCCCCCTGACCCCTCTGTCTTCTGTGACCTTTGCCCTCTGACCTGTTTGTGTTTGGGTGTGCCGTTGGTGTGCAGCAATGGCTCTGGGACATCGGAGGACTTGTTTTGGAAGCTGGAGGCGCTGCAGACCTTCATCAGGGACCTACACTGGCCCGAGGAGGAGTTTTCCAAACACCTGGAGAACCGCATGAAGCTCATGTCCAGCGACATGATCGAGAACTGCGTCAAACGGTGTGTGTGTGTTGTGTGTATGTTTCTGTGCTGGATTCGATGTAATGTGGTTGTCAGTGTATGTGGGGGTCGGTGCATGTGTGTGTCAAATCAAATCCAATCAAATTTTATTGGTCACGTACACATGGTTAGCAGATGTTAATGCGATTGCAGCGAAATGCTTGTTTCTAGTTCCGACCATGCAGTAATATCTAACAAGTAATCTAACAATTTCACAACAACTACCTTTTACACACACAAGAGTAAAGGAATGAATAAGAATATGTACATATAAATATATGGATGAGCGATGGCCGAACGGCATAGGCAAGATGCAGTAGATGGTATAGAGTACAGTACATACATATGAGATGAGTAATGTAGGGTATGTAAACATTATATAAAGTGACATTGTTTAAAGTGACTAGTGATACATTTATTACATCCGATTTTTAATTGTTATAGTGGCTAGAGATAAGAGTCAGTATGTTGACAGCAGCCACTCAATGTTAGTGATGGCTGTTTAACAGTCTGATGGCCTTGAGATAAAAGCTGTTTTTCACTCTCTCGGTCCCGTCTTAAATGCACCTGTACTGACCTCGTCTTCTGGATGATAGCGGGGTGAACAGGCAGTGGCTCGGGTGGTTGTTGTCCTTGATGATCTTTTTGGCCTTCCTGTGACATCGGGTGGTGTAGGTGTCCTGGAGGGAAAGGTAGTTTGCCCCCGGTGATGCGTTGTGCAGACCTCACTACCCTCTGGAGAGCCTTACGGTTGTGGGCGGAGCAGTTGCCGTACCAGGCGGTTATACAGCCCGACAGGATGCTCTCGATTGTGCATCTGTAAAAGTTTGAGTGTTTTAGGTGACAAGCCAAATTTATTCAGCCTCCTGAGGTTGAAGAGGCGCTGCTGCGTCTTCTTCACCACGCTGTCTGTGTGGGTGGACCAATTCAGTTTCTCTTTGATGTGTACGCCGAGGAACTTAAAACTTTCCACCTTCTCCACTACTGTCCCGTCGATGTGGATAGGGGGGTGCTCCCTCTACTGTTTCCTGAAGTCCACGATCATCTCCTTTGATTTGTTGACATTGAGTGTGAGGTAATTTTCCTGACACCACACTCCGAGTGCACTCACCTCCTCCCTGTAGGCCGTCTCGTTGTTGTTGGTAATCAAGCCTACCACTGTAGTGTCGTCTGCAAACTTGATGATTGAGTTGGAGGCGTGCATGGCCACGCAGTCGTGGGTGAACAGGGAGTACAGGAGAGGGCTGAGAACGCACCCTTGTGGGGCCCCAGTGTTGAGGATCAGTGGGGTGGAGATGTTGTTTCCTACCCTCTCCACCTGGGGGCGGCCCGTCAGAAAGTCCAGGTCCCAGTTGCACAGGGCGGGGTCGAGACCCAGGGTCTCGAGCTGATTGACGAGTTTGGAGGGTACTATGGTGTTAAATGCTGAGCTGTAGTCAATGAAAAGCTTTCTTACATAGGTATTCCTCTTGTCCAGATGGGATAGGGCAGTCGGCAGTGTGATTGCGATTGCGTCGTCTGTGGACCTATTGGGGTGGTAAGCAAATTGGAGTGGGTCTAGGGTGTCAGGTAGGGTGGAGGTGATATGATCCTTGACAAGTCTCTCAAAGCACTTCATGATGACGGAAGTGAGTGCTACGGGGCGATAGTCGTTTAGCTCAGTTACCTTCGCTTTCTTGGGAACAGGAACAATGGTGGCCCTCTTGAAGCATGTGGGAACAGCAGACTGGGATAGGGATTGATTGAATAAGTCCGTAAACACACCAGCCAGCTGGTCTGGACGGCATCCCTAGGACGCGGCTAGGGATGCCGTCTGGACCGGCAGCCGTGCGAAGGTTAACACGTTTAAATGTTTTACTCATTTTGGCTGCGGTGAAGGAGAGCCCGCAGGTTTTGGTAGCGGGCTGTGTCGGTGGCACTGTATTTTCCTCAAAGCGAGCAAAGAAGTTGTTTAGTTTGTCTGGGAGCAAGACATCGGGGTCTGCGACGGGGCTGGTTTTCTTTTTGTAGTCCGTGATTGACTATAGACCCTGCCACACACCTCTCGTGTCTGAGCCGTTGAATTGTGACTCTACTTTGTCTCTATACTGACTTAGCTTGTTTGATTGCCTTGCGGAGGGAATAGCTACACTGTTTGTATTCGGTCACGTTTCCGGTCGCCTTGCCCTGATTAAAAGCAGTGGTTCGCGCTTTCAGTTTTGCTCGAATGCTGCCATCAATCCACATTTTCTGGTTGGGGAACGTTTTAATTGTCGCCGTGGGTACAACATCACCCTGATGCACTTGCTAATAAACTCGCTCACCGAATCAGCTTATACATCAATGTTGTTGTCCGACGCTATCCGGAACATATCCCAGTCCACGTGATCGAAGCAATCTTGAAGCGTGAGCGATTGGTCGGACCAGCATTGAATAGAACTGAGCATGGGCGTTTCCTTTTTTAGTTTCTGTCTATAGGCTGGGAGCACCAAAATGGAGTCATGGTCAGATTTGACGAAAGGAGGGCGAGGGAGGGCTTTGTATGTGTCGCGGAAGTTAGAGTAACAATGATCCAGAATTTTGCCAGCCCGGATCGCACGTTTGATATGCTGATAAAATTTAGGGAGCCTTGTTTTCAGATTAGCCTTGTTAAAATCCCCAGCTACAATAAATGCAGCCTCAGGATATGTGGTTTCCAGTTTACATAGAGTCAAAATAAGTTCTTTCAGGGCCGTCGAGGTGTCTGCTTGGAGGGGATATACACGACTGTGATTATAATCGAAGAGATTTCTCTTGGTAGATAATGCGGTCGGCATTTGATTGTAAGGAATTCTAGGTCAGGTGAACAAAAGGAATTTAGTTCCTGTATGTTGTTGTGATCACACCACGACTCGTTAATCATAAGGCATACACCCCCGCCCCTCTTCTTACCAGAGAGATGTTTGTTTCTGTCGGCGCAATGCGTGAAGAAACCAGGTGGCTGTACCGACTCTGATAACGTATTCCGAGTGAGCCATGTTTCCGTGAAACGGAGAATGTTACAATGTCTCTCTGGAAGTTTACCATTGCTCGGATTTCGTCTACCTTGTTGTCAAGAGACTGGACATTGGCGAGTAGTATACTCGGGAGCGGTCGGCGATGTGTCCGTCTACGGAGCCTGACCAGAAGACCGCTCTGTTTGCCCCTTCTGCGATGCCGTTGTTTTGGGTCGCCTGCTGGGATCCTATCCATTGTCCTGGGTGGTGGGCCAAACAGAGGATCCGCTTTGAGAAAGTCTTATCCCTGGTCGTAATGTTGGTAAATTGACTTTGCTCTTATATCCAATAGTTCATCCCGGCTGTATGTAATAAGACTTAAGATTACCTGGGGTAACGGTGTAAGAAATAATACATAAAAAACAAAATACTGCATAGTTTTCTAAGAACGCGAAGCGAGGCAGTGTTGTGTTGTGTCTGTGTTGCTGTTTGTGTCTCTCGATCATGTGGCTGGACATGAGCCTCTGCCTCAAACAAAATATGGTACATTACATAGAGATGTTCCCTGATGTGTATTGCAGCACTAAGATGGCATTTGAGTCCAAGCTGGCAAAGAGCAGCAGGGGAACAGACTTCCGCATCTCGGCAGCAATATGCACCATGTTCAATGTGATGGTGGACGCGAAGGACCAGTCCGCCAAGCTGTGTGCCATGGAGATGGGCCAGGAGGTAAGAATGTGGTGCAAAGGTTGTGGGTTCAATTCCCACAAGGGATCACATACACCTACTAGAAAATGTACCACCAAAATAGATGAACTGTGTGTTATTTTGGTATTTCAGAAACAGTACCACGCCCAAATAGATGAACTGATTGAGGAGAGTGTGAAAGACATGATCCAACTCATGGTGGCTAAGGTACACTTCACTCTTCTTCTTTCTTATAGAAGTTGTCCATCCTAACGATACGTGACTCATATTGTGGTTGGCCTCAGCTTTCTTTGTGGTACTAGAAAAGAAGAACAAGGTGATTTGTGGTCTGGGATAAATCCATTTGTTAGTTGTTTGTAACCATTTCACTGTTGCATTCGGCGCATGTGACAAATACAATTTGATTAGATTTTTTTATTTATTGTTTGTGTGTCTCACTTCTTCTTAGTTTGTGGTTATTCTGGAGGCCCTGTTGGCGAAGATCTCCCGATATGATGAAGGCACTCTCTTCTCATCTTTCATGTCATTCACGGTAAGACTAGACTTCTCTACTGTATCTCCTCCAATATCATGGCAGATGGAACTGTGTTTCAGTCAATTATTTTAGTTATATTGGTGACTGTGCAAATGTTGCAATTCTCATCTTTTCTTGTCACATTCTGTCTGTAATTTCAGGTGAAAGCTGCGTCTAAGTATGTGGATGTCCCTGTAAGTGTGCTGCAGTCCAAATTGATATCTGTAAAATGTCAAACCAGTAAAGCTATGTGTTCTGAAAGGAAGTACAAATAATTCAGTACATTCTTATGTGTTTGGGAGGATTTTACTGTGCTGTGCAGAGAAGATACATTTTTCTCCCATAACCCCCTCCCTCTGCCCCTCCCAACCCTGCCTCTATTTATTATCTTTAACACGTTTTACTGTGTGAGTAGGTACAGTTGAAGTCGGAAGTTTGCATACACTTTGGTTGGAGTCATTAAAACTCGTTTTTCAACCACTCCACAAATTTCTTGTTAACAAACTATAGTTTTGGCAAGTCGGTTAGGACATCTACTTTGTGCATGACACAAGTAATTTTTCCAACAATTGTTTACAGACAGATTATTTCACTTATAATTCACTGTATCACAATTCCAGTGGGTCAGAAGTTTAAATACACTATGTAGACTGTGCCTTTAAACAGCTTGGAAAATTCCAGAAAATGATGTCATGGCTTTAGAAGCTTCTGATAGGCTAATTGACATCATTTGAGTCAATTGGAGGTGTACCTGTGGATATGTTTCAAGGCCTACCTTCAAACTCAGTGCCTCTTTTCTTGACATCATGCGGAAATCAAAAGAAATCAGCCAAGAACTCAGAAAATAATTGTGGACCTCCACAAGTCTGGTTCATCCTTTGGAGCAATTTCCAAATGCCTGAAGGTACCACGTTCATCTGAACAAACAACAGTACGCAAGTATAACACCATGGGACCACGCAGCCGCCATACTGCTCAGGAAGGAGACGCGTTCTGTCTCCTGGAGATGATCGTACTTTGGTGCGAAAAGTGCAAATCAATCCCAGAACAACAGCAATGGACCTTGTGAAGATGCTGGAGGAAACAGGTACAAAAGTATCTATAGCCACAGTAAAACGAGTCCTATATCGACATAACCTGAAAGGCCGCTCAGCAAGGAAGAAGCCACTGCTCCAAAACCGCCATAAAAAAGCCAGACTACGGTTTGCAACTGCACATGGGGACAAATATCGTACTTTTTGGAGAAATGTCCTCTGGTCTGATGAAACAAAAATAGAACTGTTTGGCCATAATGACCATCGTTATGTTTGGAGGAAAAAGGGGGAGGCTTGCAAGCCGAAGAACACCATCCCAACCGTGAAGCATGGGAGTGGCAGCATCATGTTGTGGGGGTGCTTTGCTGCAGGAGGGACTGGTGCACTTCACAAAATAAATGGCATAATCTCAAGACATCAGTCAGGAAGTTAAAGCTTGGTCACAAATGGGTCTTCCAAATGGACAATGACCCCAGGAATATTTCCAAAGTTGTGTCAAAATGGCTTAAGGACAACAAAGTCAAGGTTTTAGAGTGGCCATCACAAAGCCCTGACCTCAATCCTATAGAAAGTTTGTGGGCAGAACTGAAAAAGCATGTGCGAGCAAGGAGGCCTACAAACCTGACTCGGTTACACCAGCTCTATCAGGAGGAATGGGCCAAAATTCACTCAACTTATTTTGGGAAGCTTGTAGAAGGCTACCTGAAACGTTTGACCCAAGTTAAACAATTTTAAGGCAATGCTACCAATACTAATTGTGTGTATGTAAACGTCTGACCCACTGGGAATGTGATGAAGCTGAAATAAATAATTCTCTCTACTATTTTTCTGACATCTCACATTCTTAAAATAAGGTGGTGATCCTAATTGACCTAAAACAGGGCATTTTTACTAGGATTAAATTTCAGGAATTGTGAAAAACTGAGTTTGAATGTATTTGGCTAAAGTGTATGTTATCTTCCGACTTCAACTGAATTTAGTACATTACATCATAATTTAATTTCAGAGTTTTCAATATTTTATTTATTTTCCATATTCTTTAGTATATTTTAAATACATTTTTGCATAATACAAATGACTGATTTACAATGATTCTGTTTCTGGTGTGTTTGCAGAAGCCTGGGATGGATGTTGCCGATGGTTACGTGACCTGTGTCCGCCACTCTCAGGACATCCTGCGAGATAAGGTCAATGAGGAGGTGTATATAGAAAGGTTATTTGATGTAAGTAAGATGCCTCCTCCTCACCAATAGGAAGGGGGGGTTCCAAAATGTGGCAAAACAATTGTGACAGAGAAGGGATATGATATGTCACATTTTGAGACCATGGGCTGTGTGTGTATACCTATCACAGCCTGGTACAGAAGAGGGCTGTGTTTTATCCTCCTCTAGTGGCTTTTCTCTTCCATCTTTTCTTCCTCCTCTGCTGCTGCCCACTGTATTCTGGTATGCATTGCCACAGTACTTTTGGACCTTTGGGAATTGGTTGGATCCCTTTTGTTTACAAGCAAAGAATCCAAACAAGCACCATCAGGCAGGATTATCGAAAGCAGTGCTCTCTGGGTAAAGAAAGATATGTGATTATGTACAGATCATCTAATTCACTCCAACACTAGGATACATAATAACTAACATTCATTTTCTATGTAAATAATCTTGAATATTATATAGCACTTTACAATACAGATGTCGGATCTTAATTTGTGGATTAAAATTAAAGGACATTTTTGTAGGGGTTGATACATTTTTCGTAAGGAAAAATCAAGCCTGAAATTTCAATGTGGAAAATACAAACTTCAGAAGCCTTTTTAAACCTCAAACACTCTAAAAGATTTAAATGCCATGCATTGCAGGAAAGTTCTCCTGCAACAGGGTGATCAAATGAAGATCCTACATCTGTACACGTTCACGTTTGAGGTGATCAAATGAAGATCCTACATCTGTACACATTCACGTTTGAATCGGTCTGGCAAATGCCAGGGATATGAGAGCACTGTCTTACAAGCACGTAATCCTTATGTGGTACATTTGAAATAATGTGTCCACCATTTCCGTGAGGTGTACTACAGTGATGTGTGTCTGCTTCATACCCCTGAAATGTATAAACTGTACAGTATTGTGGTGCACAGATGTGTGTGTGTGTTGGCTTTGTGTGTCTGAGAGGTGTGCGGTACAGTGATTCAGTATGTGTATTAGCTGTGTATTAGTGTGTTTGAGAGGTATTATTTGTGCAGTAGCATTCTGTTCCAGCGCTGTCACTGTGTGTTGGCTTTGTGTGTTTGAGAGGTGTGCTGTTTTGTGCTTGAGAGGTGTGTTGTACTACTGTGAAGTATGTTTATTTTCATCTTTGAAGTCAACACTGGCTGTCCCTGTCTGTCTCCTTGTATTTCTACGCTGCTAAAACGTACCTCCTCCCTACTGTTTCTGATGTGTGGCTGTTAGTATAGCTGCTTCTGACCTGGCCCTACCATGTTTGACTGTTTACGTCTTTTGAGCTGTGGATGTTTTGGTTGCAACAGTGTTTAACTTTGTATTTCCGTTAGTGTCTGATGATTAGATTGGTGGTTTTATAAACATTATTTCCCTCCTAATGCTATTATATTCCATCCATCTCTTTGCATGTATTGGCAAAACTCCCCAAAGCTGCATCTCGCTCTCTCTCTTTCTATCTTTCACTTATTAATTTCAACAACTTTACTTTTTTTCTCTCTCTCTCAATTCTTTCTTTCTTTATTGCCCCCATAACTCCTACCGCCTTATCTCTCTTCAGAAAGTGGCACTTATCTCTAATGTTGCATTGTTTTAGCACATTATGTTGAATGGCATGAATTCAAGTCAAATAATCTACCTGTGTACATCTTCTAGCATGACCCTTCTCCTCTTAGAGTTCTGCCTCAGTCCTACTACTATACTACCATACTAACATACTACCATACCCCTATACTACTATACTACCATACTACTACTGTATACTACCATACTAACATACTACCATACCCCTATACTACTATACTACCATACTACTATAGTACCGTACTGCTACTGTATACTGCCATACTACCATACCACTATGCAACTATACTACCATACCAACATACTACTACTATATACTACCATACTACCATACCACTATATTACCATACTAATATACTACCATACTACTATACTAACATACTACTACACTACCATACTACTACAGTGCCTTCGGAAAGTATCCAGACCCCTTGACTTCCCACATTCTGTTACGTTACAGCCTTACTCTATAAATGGATGAAATTGTTTTTTCCCTCATCAATACCCCATAACGGCAAAGCAAAACCAGATTTTTAAATATTTTTTTGCTAATTTATTAAAAAGAAAAAACTGAAATCTCATTTACGTACACTACCATTCAAAAGTTTGGAGTCACTCAAAAAAGTTCATGTTTTTGAAAGAAAAGCAAATTTTTTGTCCATTAAAATAACATAAAATTGATCAGAAATACAGTGTTGACATTGTTAATGTTGTAAATGACTATCGTAGCCGGAAACGGCAGATTTTTTATGGAATATCTACATAGGCGTACAGAGGCCCATTATCAGCAACCATCACTCCTGTGTTCCAATGGCACGTTGTGTTAGCTAATCCAAGTTTATAATTTTAAAAGGCTAATTGATCATTAGAAAACACTTTTGCAATTATGTTAGCACAGCTGAAAACTGTTGTACTGATTAAAGAAGCAATGAAACTGGCCTTCTTTAGACTAGTTGAGTATTTGGAGCATCAGCATTTGCGGGTTTGATTACAGGCTCAAAATGGCCAGAAACAAAGCACTTTCTTCTGAAACTCGTCAGTCTATTCTTGTTCTGAAGGCTATTCCATGTGAGAAATTGCCAAGAAACTGAAGATCTCGTACAACGCGGTGTACTACTCCCTTCACAGAACAGCGCAAACTGGCCCTAACCAGAATAGAAAGAGGAGTGGGAGGCCCCGGTGCACAACTGAGTAAGAGGACAAGTACATTAGAGTGTCTAGTTTGAAAAAACAGACTCCTCACAAGTCCTCAACTGGCAGTTTCATTAAATAGTACCCGCAAAACACCAGTCTCAAAGTCAACAGTGAAGAGGTGACTCCGGGATGCTGACCTTCTAGGCAAACATTTATAAAAACCTGTTTTCGCTTTGTCATTATGGGGTATTGTGTGTAGATTTGTATTTATTTAATCCATTTTAGAATAAGGCTGTAAAGTAACAAAATTTGAAAAAGTCAAGGGGTCTGAATACTTTCCAAAGGCACTGTATTTGAATATAGTGCCATACTACTATACAACACATACAGCCAACCAATCTCTGCACGCACGCACGTATCCACCCAGCCACCCACTCACCTACCCACCTGCCTTCCAGGTCTGCATGCACTGCACGCACGTAGGCTCAACTCGACCGTTTGAAGTGGACAGGCATCAATCCGCTAATATCTGACCTCAAGCGCCAATCCAAAACCTCCTGACCTACCAGTCATCTCTACAGGACAAACAAACCTGGGTCCAATCAAATTAGAGCTAGGGCAATTAGACCAGTCAAACCATCCAAAAACCAACCAAAACAAGTCTAATCCTGGCCTTCCAAGCCCTCATTCCAGACCCTCCAGGCCCTCAATCGTGACCCTACAGGCCCTCATTCCTGAGCCTCCAGGCCCTCCAGGCCTTCATTCCTGACTCTCCAGGCCCTCATTCCTGGCCCTCATTCCTGACCAGGCCCTCAATCCTGACCCTGCCTACTCACTCCACATTACTCAGTTTATATTTTTTTCTGGACGTTCGAGGGAGGACGACTATTTCCTGTCTTCCTTGGTTCATCACTCCTCTCTTGTGTGCTGCTCTCTTATAACTTGATCTCTGATATGAATAATCTAGATCAATCTTATCCTACACTCTGAATGCATGAGTGAAACGATCTTCTGAAAAGTTATATGAAAATAGCACAACTGTCTGCTCCTTGCCTGCCTAACGCTTTCCTCATTTTCTCATTATGATTTAATTTCCGCAAATGATCGAGTTGAAACGACACTGTGGAGTTACAGTATGTAGAAGGAATGTTCTAAGACGTTGTGGTGTTGCTAATAAGTATTGAAGAGTCTTCATAGGGCTTTAGCTCTAGTCTGGAAGTACATTTGAAGTAAAGAATTTACTTATTTAAATTCAGATACAAATTATGTATGGCATATTATGTTCAGTTTATTAAAAACTATATAAGATTCTGTCCCTGAGTGTACTGGAGCCAGAATTTCTGTGCCAGAAAACATCAAGATTTTATAGATTGTCTATTACTAATACTAATGTCTACTACTAGTATATCCTGGCAATTTATTAATCATTCAATTGTTTCCCTCAGATTTTCGTAGAGTCCTGCATTGATTGGAGAAATGGGAATTATGAAATAAATGTTTTTTTCTGAATCAGTATTTTATGCATGTTCAGTGTGTGGTTCTATTCACCACTACAGAATTGTGTCTTCTGTGTGTGTGTGTGTGTGTTTTGAAATGTCTGTCTCATCTTTCCTGGAGAATACTGTGAATGTCTGTGTGTATCAAAAAGTACTTCCCTATGTGTGTGTGTTTTGCTTGTAAGACGTGTGTATGTGTTCACTAGAAAACATATCAAGTTGCATCTTGATATTCAGAGAGCTCCAGTTTGCTTGTGTGTGTGTGTGTGTGTGTGTGTGTGTGTGTGTGTGTGTGTGTGCTTGCTTTCGTCAATGTGTGTGTGTGTGTGTGTGTGTGTTTTGCTGGAGAACGCTGTGTTTGTGTGTGTTGCAGCAATGGTACACAGCCACCATGAACCTACTGGGGACCTGGCTCACTGAGCGAATGGACCAGCAGCTCCATGTTTACCAGCTGAAGATCCTCATCAGGATTGTCAAGGTAACTCACTTGCAGGGAGGGGTTAATAACCTGCACTGTAACCCAGGTACTGTAACTTTTGATACTTTTTTATTCAACCTTTATTTAACTAGGCAAGTCAGTTAAGAATTCTTATTTATGACGGCCTACAAACTTACTGGCACCCCAGGGGTTAAAACTCTTTTGAGACTAGCGTCGCCTTACGTGATGGCAAGATGGGAACGTGATTGAAAGGGTATGTTGAAAAATGTAGCTTAGTGGTATGGTAGGCGTTATAGTGTGCTGGAGATGATTGGAGAGACCCTCATCTCTTCATAATCACTATCACTGATTTCCATGTAGTCTACCTCTAACCCGGTGAAACACGTTCTTTCTAGAGCCTTTAGTTACTGTTAATATTATCATCCCTCTGTACCGGCTAACCAATTTACTCATTAATCATCCTTCTCCTTGTAGAAAAAGTACCGTGACTTCCGTCTGCAGGGGGTGCTAGACTCCACCCTGAACAGTAAGATGTATGACACGGTGAGGAACAGACTGACCCTGGAGGAGGCCAACGCGTCCATGAAGGAGGGAGGCATGGGGGGAATCTCCATGAAGGACAGTGACGAAGAGGACGAAGACGACGACTAGAGCATGGCACCACCCAACACCGGAACTGGCACCTCCCTTTACCCCTGTCTGACTCCTGTCTCCACACCCCACCCCCGACCCCCTCCTCTCACAAGTTTTGACTTAGCCTGGGAACCAATGCATGTACCAACTCTGTTACTCACATGTCAACTCTAGGACCTGTTTGTCAGCTAGAAATGCCCATGAAGGACCTGTAATAAACAATACAAATAGTAATTACTATACTGAGGAAAAATGTTGAAAAAATATACCATGATCGACAGTTTAGCTGTGTCATGCTGAAGATAGCACCGATGATATCTTTGTCTCATTGATTTCTAAATTAATTTCTATGTGTTCCTAAGCAATATGGAGTACCATTTGTTTGACAATGTTGAGTGAGATTATTAGGTGTGTTCCTGTCCAATGCAAACCTATATGGCGCTTCTTTGTCGTATTCTACATTCATTATAATGGTACATTTTTGTGACGATGAGTGTATGTACCCTTTGTCTTATCTGTCTTTAAGTGGATGCCAACTGCTTCAAACTGAAAATGACCCTCATTATTTAAGTTCAAAGCTGTTTAGGATAAACGTCTTCTCGTCTACTCACTCTACTCTCAACCCCATAGTATGTTCTAGAACTTGCGTTTCCATATCTATGTCAATGCTCTGTGACCTCATAATCTCTCACCCTAACACTAACGAGACATTGTCCAGCAGCCATTTTGAACTAAAATGAGTGGGTATTCTAGAAATGCAATATTCTCATAGCTCCATTTTGATATCTTGTTGGAGATTATATTTTTATTTCTACGTTGTTGAAAAGACCTTGAAACAGGTTCTACTCTATTTTAAATTGAGTTGCACTTTTACAGAGAAAAGAGCGCTAAAAAGAAAACGTTTTTTTATTTACCAAAATGAAAGTTGGTCCGTCTTTTTTGTTTGATTCTGTAGTTGATTAGGATGGGCTGTGTGGCATTTCCTTGGATCTCACTGTTGTTTTGTATATACAACGCTGTACATTGCATTCTGAGCCATTGCTGCATGCCCGTGGGTCCCCACCCTCTGAACGCTTTCTGTTTTCTGTGTGAAATTAGCTGGTGGATCATTCTTGCTTTTGCCTTATGAAAGCCAACAGTTGTAATATGCAAGAGCTGTGGCCTCTAAATAAAAATTACTGTACAAATACACAGTTGTTCTCCGTTTTGTGTTATTTATATAATGTATGTCAATTACCTATTTGACCGAGGGAAAGGGGAGAGGAGATCTTTTTAAATCTGCACACAGGGACAGAACAATGTTGTCACAGATCCCTCTGGAACTTTCATTGAGCACACCTGGTCCCTATTCCCACTGATTGTATTTGTATAATGTGCCCTTTGTTCACCATCGTGCTGTCCAATATTGTTATAATGTCCATTGGTGCGTGTGAGTACATGTGCTGTGTGTTTTGGTTTGCGTGCGGTTTATTATGGGTCTCGTCCCATTGTCTCATCGTCTCATTGTGTGTGTGTGTATTTATTCGAGGTACTCCTCGCTCTTTTATTTGGGTTTCAACCCTGTGTTTTTGTTACGTGCTTGTTTGGACTTCGTCCCCGTGCCCTTACCCGGCACGCCGTAATTTGGGGTATAATAAAAAAGCCTATTACGCATTCCTGCGCCTGTCTCCCAAGTCATTGTTACCAACGTGACAAATGTCCATAATGGTGAGGTTAGGTATAACTGTAAAACAACTACTGGCAACCAGAGGGTGATAATGTTACCATAGAAAATAGAACTGACCTCATCACTAACCTAAGGTCCCCGGGACTGAACAGCTCCCTCTGCAACTGAATCCTGGACTTCCTGACGGGCCGCCCCCAAGGTGCTGAGGGTAGGCAACAACACATCCGCCACGCTGACCCTCAACACGGGGCACCTCCGGGGTGAATGCTTAGTCCCCTCCTGTACTCCCTGTTCACCCACGACTGTGTGGCCACGCACGTATCCAACACCATCATTAAGTTTGCCGATGACACAACAGTGGTGGGTCTGATCACCAACGATGACGAGACAGCCTATAGGAAGGTTAGAGATCTGCCAGTTTGGTGCCAGGACAACAACCTCTCCCTCAACGTGGGCAAGACAGAGGAGCTTATTGTGGACTACAGGAAACGGAGGGCTGAACATGGCCCCATTCACATCAAATCAAATTTATTTGTCACATACACATGGTTAACAGATGTTAATGCGAGTGTAGCGAAATGCTTGTGCTTCTAGTTCCGACAATGCAGTAATAACCAACGAGTAATCTAACCTAACAATTCCACAACTACTACCTTATACACACAAGTGTAAAGGGATAAAGAATATGAACATAAAAATATATGAATGAGTGATGGTACAGAACAGCATAGGCAAGATGCAGTAGATGGTATAGAGTACAGTATATACATATGAGATGAGTAATGTAGGGTATTTAAACATAAAGTGGCACATTTTTACATACATTTCCATCAATTCCCATTATTAAAGTGGCTGGAGTTGAGTCAGTATGTTGGCAGCAGCCACTAAATGTTAGTGGTGGCTGTTTAACAGTCTGATGGCCTTGAGATAGAAGCTGTTTTTCAGTCTCTCGGTCCCTGCTTTGATGCACCTGTACTGACCTCGCCTTCTGGATGATAGCGGGGTGAACAGGCAGTGGCTCGGGTGGTTGTTGTCCTTGATGATCTTTATGGCCTTCCTGTGACATCGGGTGGTGTAGGTGTCCTGGAGGGCAGGTAGTTTGCCCCCGGTGATGCGTTGTGCAGACCTCACTACCCTCTGGAGAGCCTTACGGTTGTGGGTGGAGCAGTTGCAGTACCAGGCGGTGATACAGCCCGACAGGATGCTCTCGATTGTGCATCTGTAGAAGTTTGTGAGTGCTTTTGGTGACAAGCCGAATTTCTTCAGCCTCCTGAGGTTGAAGAGGCGCTGCTGCGCCTTCTTCACAACGCTGTCTGTGTGGGTGGACCAATTCAGTTTGTCCGTGATGTGTACACCGAGGAACTTAAAACTTACTACCCTCTCCACTACTGTCCCGTCGATGTGGATAGGGGGGTGCTCCCTCTGCTGTTTCCTGAAGTCCAAAATCATCTCCTTTGTTTTGTTGACGTTGAGTGTGAGGTTATTTTCCTGACACTACACTCCGAGGGCCCTCACCTCCTCCCTGTAGGCCGTCTCGTCGTTGTTGGTAATCAAGCCTACCACTGTAGTGTCGTCCGCAAACTTGATGATTGAGTTGGAGGCGTGCATGGCCACGCAGTCGTGGGTGAACAGGGAGTACAGGAGAGGGCTCAGAACGCACCCTTGTGGGGCCCCAGTGTTGAGGATCAGCGGGATGGAGATGTTGTTACCTACCCTCACCACCTGGGGGCGGCCCGTCAGGAAGTCCAGTACCCAGTTGCACAGGGCGGGGTCGAGACCCAGGGTCTCGAGCTTGATGACGAGTTTGGAGGGTACTATGGTGTTAAATGCTGAGCTGTAGTCGATGAACATCATTCTCACATAGGTATTCCTCTTGTCCAGATGGGTTAGGGCAGTGTGCAGTGTGGTTGCGATTGCGTCGTCTGTGGACCTATTGGGTCGGTAAGCAAATTGGAGTGATATGGTCCTTGACTAGTCTCTCAAAGCACTTCATGATGACGGAAGTGAGTGCTACGGCAGTCGTTTAGCTCAGTTACATTAGCTTTCTTGGGAACAGGAACAATGGTGGCCCTCTTGAAGCATGTGGGAACAGCAGACTGGGATAAGGATTGATTGAATATGTCCGTAAACCAGTGGCGTGCCGTGGGCCTGGGGCCTGGGCCTTCAGTGAGGTACTACACAGTCCCACCCGAATTAATCCACCTCATTATGATGCCATGGCTCTAGAAACTATACATTTAGACAGAAACGCAGTATAACCAGGCGTTGCGTCACCTTGAAATTGACAAATTGACATTTTTGGGTAAACAGTGTTTACCCAAAAACATGACACAATCAATGAGTCTTTTCAATATTTCCCTTCACCTTTTCATTGTGCAGCTCCGTTGCCCTGCGCGTTTGTTCTTTGAGCTGTCGATCCACTCCGGTGTCCCCAAAAGTTTTCAAAAGCACCATTGCTTGTTAGTGCCCAGCCGTACTTTGGTGTCTCGTTGCTGCCTTGGTTAGACAACTCAAGTTTGCAAAGCCAGTGTGGCTCCAAACACCAAATCGATCACTTGCAAATAATAGGCATTCCCAGCAGTACAGTTTGCAGTGCTTCTCGGAGCCAAGGAGCCTGTGAGCCATTGACAGCGCTCGTAGTTGAAACGTCTTGAGAATGGCGTTATAATTATATCCTCGACCAAATCGATATCTTCTCCTCCTTCCGCCATTGTGGGTTGAAAAAACAGCTTAGTAGTACGCGAATTAATTCGTTTATCAAATTCAGTTTCCTAGATCTCCATAGGACCTGCCTCTCAATATTGGTAATCCAATCAAAAGACGTGCACGCACTACGCCTGCTAGCTGGCTCCTGTGTAACACTGGAGCCAGCCAGAAGGCGTACAATAGCCAACTCTAAAGCTGATTGGTTGACACTAAATTTTCATTTCCATTCATTATAAGCTACAAGCGCCCGCACTGTTGATTCTGAAGGCCTGAGGGCAGATTTTAGACCCCTGGCAACACATGATGGCTGAATATGATTGGATAAAAGATCTAACATAAAGACCAGCCCTCAAAATCTCAACCTGGGGCTGGAAGCAGTGCAACCAAGAGGAAAGCTATGAAATGAAGAGTATAACTCTTACTCTGGGGAATAATTTAATACATATTTGTGGGAAAATATATTTAAAAAAAAATTATATTCTGATGATGTTTAGGCCAGCAGAGAAGGCCTTGCAGGCCCTGACGGCCCACCACTGCCGTAAACACACCAGCCAGCTGGTCTGCGCATGCTCTGAGGACGCGGCTGGGAATGCCATCTGGGCCTGCAGCCTTGCGAGGGTTAACACGTTTAAATGTTTTACTCACCTCGGCTGCAGTGAAGGAGAGCCCACAGGTTTTGGTAGCGGGCCGTGTCAGTGGCACTGTATTGTCCTCAAAGCGAGCAAAAAAGTTATTTAGTCTGCCTGGGAGCAAGACATCCTGGTCCACGACGGGGCTGGTTTTCTTTTTGTAATCCGTGATTGACTGTAGACCCTGCCACATACCTCTTGTGTCTGAGCTGTTGAATTGTGACTCTACTTTGTCTCTATACTGGCACTTAGCTTGTTTGATTGCCTTGCGGAGGGATGGGGCTGTAGCAGAGTGTGTCGGTGTCAAAGTAAATCAAATCAAATTTATTTATAAAGCCTTTCTTACATCAGCTGATGTCACAAAGTGCTGTACAGAAACCCAGCCTAAAACCCCAAACAGCAAGCAATGCAGGTGTAGAAGCACGGTGGCTAGGAAAAACTCCCTAGAAAGGCCAGAACCTAGGAAGAAACCTAGGACCGAGGATAGTCCACATCACTAAGATCACTATTATGGTCCAAACACACCAACACAGTCGGGAAGAGGGCGTGACAATGCCTCTTTCCCCTAGGAGGCTGAAAAGATTTGTCATGGGCCCTCAGATCCTCAACAAATTATACAGCTGCACCATTGAGAGCATTTTAACTAGCTGCATCACCATTTGGTATGGCATGTAACGCTCGTCTTCCTCCTCGTCTGAGGAGGAGCAAGGATCGGACCAAAGCGCAGCGTGGTTTGAATACATATTTTAATTATAGCAACGAAGACGAAAAACACTTGACAAAATACAAAACAATAAACGACGTGAACAAACGAACGAAAACAGTACCGTGTGGCGAACAAACACAGACACGGCAACAATCACCCACAAACAAACAGTGAAAACAGCCTACCTTAATATGGTTCCCAATCAGAGACAATGACAAACACCTGCCTCTGATTGAGAACCATATTAGGCCAAAAGAACAAACCTAAACATAGAAACAAATAACATAGACTGCCCACCCCAACTCACGCCCTGACCATACTAAATAAATACAAAACAAGGGAAATAAGGTCAGGAACGTGACATGGCAACTGCTCTACATCCAACCGCCAGGCGCTACAAAGGGTAGAGTGTACGGTGCAGTACATCACTGGGGCCGAACTCCCTGCCATTCAGGACCTCTAAACCAAGTGGTGTCATAGACTGTCATAGACTGTTCTTTCTGCTATGGTATGGCAAACGGTTCCGGAGCGCTAAGTCTAGGACCAAAAGGCTTCTGAACAGCTTCTATCCCCAAGCTATGACTGTTAAATAGTTAACCAAATAGCTAGCTGGACTATCTGCATTTACCCTTTTTGCACTAACTCTTTTTGACTCAATGCACACAGTCAGTAGCGGTGCGTGGGTAAAATCACCAGGGAAGCCAATCCAGAAAAAAAGCCATATTACACCCTATGTGTTGTGATTATTGCGTTATTTGCTCAATAATGAATGAATATGCCTTGACGCCAAAATATATAGGCCTAAGGCAGAGACAATAAGAAGACACAGTGGCAGAATAAATTCAACCACACATTTGTTTCATTACAAAACTGGAGAGCTGTAACGGTTGTCGTCGGTGGAAGGAGAGGACCAAAGCGCAGCGTGGTTAGTGTTCATCTTATTTAATAAATCCAAAAACTGAACACTTCAAATACAAAACAACAAAGTGAAAACCGAAACAGTTCTGTCTGGTGCAGACACACAAAGACTGAAAATAACCACCCACAAAACCCAACAGAAAACAGGCTACCTAAGTATGGTTCCCAATCAGGGACAAAGATTGACAGCTGCCTCTGATTGAGAACCATATCAGGCCAAACACAGAAATAGAAAATCATAGAAAAACTAACATAGACAACCCACCCAACTCACGCCCTGCCCTGACCATACTAAAACAAAAGACAAAACAAAGGAACTAAGGTCAGAACGTGACAAGAGCAACATCTGTCCGGTGAAGTCCACAAAGCATATTGCATGTAACAAACAGTTACATGACCTACAGCATGGTCAAGCAAGGTAATGTTTCCACATTTTTGGACCACTAAACAACTATTTATTAAGAACCATTGCGAGTTATCGTAAGTTGAAAAGAAAATAGGAGCTGCCTCCACTATTCCAGCAAAATCTAATCACCTATGCTTAGTCTAAAAACTAAAATATACAAAAAAACGATTTACTCCTATCTACGTAAGCTAAATATGATGTGGCTGTGCATGGGACTGATTTCTCTGTGTGTGTGTGTGTGTGTGTGCGTGCGTGTGTGTGCGTGTGTACAAACATGTTTACTCACACCAATGCCATCCTCTTTCATGTTGTCTAAACAGTCTATGATTCTGTCATACAGTACATGCCTTTAGTTTTTAATGTACTAGGCTACCTAGCTAAAATACTTGCTTGCTAGCCTAACTTCCTTTCATGAGTAACGATGCACCAGGCAAGCTAGTTAACATTAGTATACTACATCTAGCTACATGTTGAAATTCCATCCTCTCGGGCCAGGGGCACAATATATGACTTTTATGGTTGGATCAGAATCACCGTTATAATCATTGACTAGTACGGAGAATTAAGTAAAACCACAGGTCCAAATCCCTATCTCCATCCCATGTCTAATTTAGGAAAGGGCTGATTTTAGCTAGCTAGCTAGACACCGGAGGACAACAACACAACGAGATGCAACAATAAAAACGAAATTTTGTCAATAATGCCATTTGGCTGGCTTGTGATGTGATTGGCTTGAAGTCAAATCCAAACTGGCTTCCCTTGACACTTTTTTTGGTGCGCCAGGACCATTCACAGCTGAGCTCAACACTGATTGGCTATTATTATTATTTTTAATTATCAAGGGAGGCCAAATGCTCACTGGCTTCCCTTGCATTCAATGCTATGGGCGGCAACAATGTCATACTCTTTCTGACCTGACAGCATCCGATAGATACCCTACACATACTGAGTCAGACAGAGTTTTGTTCGGTCGGATGCTTTCTACGGTGAGATACATTCAGTATCCTCTTGCCCATTGAAGGAAATGTATTAAACACAGAGAGAATAAATAAATAATTTTTAATGTTTTCTTCTTGTAACATTTTTGGTGGATGTCTGGCTTCCCTTGGCATCCATAAATACACACCACTGTACACACTGGACTCTACCCACATATTCACACATACATACACTGACATTACAACTCACTCACACATAACACGTACACACAGGCACACATTCGCCACAAACACACACACCCACACACTCATCACATACGCTGCTGTTACTTGCCACGTTCAAAACAACTGGGAACTGGGAAAAATACGAGGTCAAATCATGACGTCAGTGATCTTCAGGTCGGAAAGTCAGGGCTCTAGAAAGAGGCCAGAGTTCCCGAGTTGTAATTCCCAGTTAGATGACCTTTCAAATAGATTTTTCCCAGTAGGAGCACGTTTTTTTCAGTTTCCAGTTATTTTGAAGGCACTGAAGTCGTAAGTCTGAGATTTCCGAGTTCCCAGTTGTTTTGAACAACTGCCGATTATCTTTCCTGTTGCCTAGTCACTTTACCCCACCTGTCACGCCCTGATATGTTTCACCTGTGTTTGTGCTTGTCTCCACCCCCCTCCAGGTGTCGCCCATCTTCCCCATTATCCCCTGTGTATTTATACCTGTGTTCTCTGTTTGTCTGTTGCCAGTTTGTCTTGTTTGTCAAGCTTACCAGCGTTTGTCCTGTCAGCTCCTGGTTTTTCCTAGCCTCTTTTTCTCGCCCTCCTGATTTTGGCACTCGCCTGTCCCGTCTCTGTACCCACCTGCCTGACCACTCTGCCTGCCCTGAGCCAGCCTGCCGACCTGTACCCTTGCACCTTCTCTGGATTATTGACCCCTGTCTGCATTGACTGGTCTCTTGCCTGCCCCTTGGACTATTAAACCATTATTTATTCAACGTGTCTGCATCTGGGTCTAACCTTTATTCCTGATACTACCTATTGTGGCAGACCAGGGGGTTGGGTCAAGACGTTTACACAGATCAGACACGGACAGAGTATGATTAGCTCGGTTTCAAGGGAGTTTATTAACCTCTCTGCGCACAGATCCCTTTAGCGGGATCATTTTCCTAAACAACCGCTGAATTGCAGGGCGCCAAATTCAAAAATATTACTAAAAATATTTATAATCATGCAATCACAAGTGAAATATACCAATACACAGCTTAGCTTGTTGTTAATCCACCTATCGTGTCAGATTTTGAAAATATGCTTTGCAGCGAAAGCAATCCAAGCTTTTGTGAGTGTATCAATCAATGCTAGAACAGCTAGCCCCAAATTAGCATGGTCACGAAAGTCAGAAAAGCAATAAAATTAATCGCTTACCTTTGATAATCTTCGGATGTTTGCACTCACGAGACTCCCAGTTACACAATAAATGTTCTTTTTGTTCGATAAATATAACTTTTATAACAAAAAAACGCCATGTGGGTTGCGCATTATGTTCAGAAAACCACAGCCTCGTTCCGTTTGACGAAAATTTCAAAAAGTATCCGTAATGTTCGTAGAAACATGTCAAATGTTTTTTATAATCAATCCTCAGGTTGTTTTTAACATACATAATCGATAATATTTCAACCGGACCGTAACCTATTCAATAAAAGAGAGAAAGAAAATGGAGAGCTACCCCTCTCGCACGCAGGAACTAATCAAAGGACACCTGACTAGTTTTTTAAAATCTCGCTCATTTTTCAAAATAAAAGCCTGAAACTATGTCTAAAGCCTGGTCACAGCCTGAGGAAGCCATTGGAAAAGGAATCTGGTTGATGCCCCTTTAATGGAAGAAAGACAAGGCAATGCAACACAGATAAAAAAAATTAATAATAATCACTTCCGGGTTAGATTTCCTCAGGTTTTCGCCTGCAAAGTCAGTTTTGTTATACTCACAGACAATATTTTGACAGTTTTGGAACCTTTGGAGTGTTTTCTATCATAATCTGTAAATTATATGCATATTCTACGATCTGGACCTGAGAAATAGTCCGTTTACCTTGGGAACGTTATTTTTAAAATAAAAAAAAATCTGACCCCTAGCGTCAAGAAGTTAAATAATACATTTAAAAAGAAAAGGATAGGTCTCCCCCATGAGACCCTTTCCGGGATACTGTATCCTGTCAGGCACACAAACTCAAACTCCCTTGTCTTAGCTCGGGCACCTCCTCCAACTACACGGAAGTCACCTTACTTCCTCCAGTCCTCTCCTGTGTGCTGCCCTTCTGGCAGCTTTATGGGGCTTGTACAGCTGGTGAGCAATCAGCCCTTGATTACTCCCCAACTCCCTAATCAGCCCCAATTAGTCCTGGGCGGAGAGCCCGTCGAGACCTGGCACGTCCAGCAGATGGAGCCATCGCCTCGTGATGTATACTCCGTCTGTCAACAGGCCTCGACGAGTCTCCGCCTGGTGCCTGACCTGCTGTACGCCACACTATATATACAGCACATTCGGAAAGTATTTAGACCCCTTGGCTTTTTCCACATTTTGTTAGGTTACAGCCTTATTCTAAAATGGATTAATAGGTTTTTAGAATTTTTTGCAAATATATACATTTTTTAAAACAGAAATACCTTATTTACAAAATTGAGTTCAGGTGCATCCTATTTCCATTGATCATCTACAACTTGATTGGAGTCCATCTGTGGTAAATTCAATTGATTGGAAATTATTTGGAAAGGCACTGTGAATGAACATTTTCTGTTTGTGCTTTTCTTATAACCAATTGACTGATTGATTATGCCTGTGAGGAATCCTCACTATCAGTAGAAGCAAGTTGTCAGTAAGTCCATAACATTGTTTTGAGAACGGAAAGGGATATCTCTGTTTCAAGGTCTCAGCTTGGAGAGAAGAAACCTCGTGAGGTATTGGTTGGTCACATGCATGAGCCAAACATTAATTAAGTAAATATGAATAAGGAATAAATAAGGAGTAAGCTAAATCATGCAAATACAGTTGAAGTCGGAAGTTTACATGCACCTTAGCCAAATACATTTAAACTCAAATACATTTAAAGTTTTTCACAATTCCTGACATTTAATCCAAGTAACAATTCCCTGTCTTAGGTCAGTTAGGATCACCACTTTATTTAAGAATGTGAAATGTCAGAATAATAGTAGAGAGAATGATTTATTTCAGATTTGATTTCTTTCATCACATTCCCAGTGGGTCAGAAGTTTACATACACTCAATTAGTATTGGTAGCATTGCCTTTAAATTGTTTAACTTGCAAGGGGGAGGCTTGCAAGCCGAAGAACACCATCCCAACCGTGAAGCACGGGGGTGGCAGCATCATGTTGTGGGGGTGCTTTGCTGCAGGAGGGACTGGTGCACTTCACAAAATAGATGGCATCATGAGGCAGGAAAATTATGTGGATATATTGAAGCAACGTCTCATAACATCAGTCAGGAAGTTAAAGCTTGGTCGCAAATGTGTCTTCCAAATGGACAATGACTCAAGCATACTTCCAAAGTTGTGGCAAAATGGCTTAAGGACAACAAGGTCAAGGTATTGGAGTGGCCATCACAAAGCCCTGACCTCAATCCTATAGAAAATTTGTGGGCAGAACTGAAAAAGCGTGTGCGAGCAAGGAGGCATACAAACCTGACTCAGTTACACCAGCTCTGTCAAGAGGAATGGGCCAAAATTCACCCAACTTATTTTGGGAAGCTTGTAGAAGGCTACCCGAAACGTTTGTCCCAAGTTAAACAATTTAAAGGAAATGCTACCAAATACTAATTGAGTGTATGTAAACTTCTGACCCACTGGGAATGTGATGAAAGAAATAAAAGCTGAAATAAATCATTCTCTCTACTATTATTCTGACATTTCACATTAAAATAAAATGGTGATTCTAACTGACCTAAAACAGGGACTTTTTTACTAGGATTAAATGTCAGGAATTGTGAAAAACTGAGTTGACATGTAGTTGGCTAAGGTGTATGTAAACTTCTGACTTCAACTGTATTTACAAAGCATGTGACAATTAAAATTGTATTTGATAAGAGTACAACCCAATTCAAACCTTGCTTTATACTTTGGTCAATCTGACAAATACACAACACCAGGTTGAAGTACATCAAAACCAATACTTTATTTAATGTATAGCAATACAATTTACGTATTAAATAGCACTATTAAACTTCAATAACATGATATCATATAACAGTACCATAGTAATGCAACACCATGGTACAATCATACAATGACAGAATATAATAAATGGAAAAAACATTTCTTTATCTTCAAGTTTACAAAATAGAATGAATGCTGAACTTGCTTAGATGGACTGAGGCAGCAAACTTTATTCAGTGACTCCCTGGATGTTTTCCATCCATAGCACAAATTGGTCTGGTGTAGTCTATAACAAAAGTCTGATATTCAAATGGGGAGTAATAACATTCTTTACCCAGACAGAACAAAAAAGAATCATGGTACCTTATTCCCTATATAGTGCACTCTTTTTCATGAAAAGTATTTTAATTTATTTAACTAGGCAAGTCAGCTAAGAACAAAACCCCTATGGGACTCCCAATCACGGCCGGTTGTGATACAGCCTGGAAGCGAACCAGGGTCTGTAGGGACGCCTCTAGCACTGAGATGCAGTGCCTTAAAACGCAGTGCCTTAGAACGCTGCGCCACTCAGGAGCCCAAAGGTATGGCGCTATATAGAGAATAGGGTGCTATTTTAGATGCAGTAATGGATTTGTGCTGGAATGTGATGTCGGTCTACTTGTTTATTTGGAGACTTGGGGCTCTATTCGCTGAAGCGTTACAGATTGCGTTATAGAAATGTAAAGGTAATTTCCGACATGCAGTGTTTACGTGAATGCAGTCTCCGCTAACGCAGGAACATTGCCTTTAAATTTCTATCAAGTTGTAACGCTGAACTTCTGCGACACGGATTGAAACGAGCCCTTAATTCCTACATACTCTCCACAAATGCAATGAGTGAGAGTAGGATAATGTTAAAGAAAAAAGCTTAATATGAAAATATAAAGGTCTATGATGATCACACAGCATAGATTATAACTTCCAAGAAGATTGGTCCTTGAAGTAAATATGTACATGACCTTGAAATAGCAAATTACACTAATGCTACAAATGAAATATGTATTAAGCATAAAGTTAATAATAATAATAATAACAATAATAGTTACAGGCAAAAACATTTTTTTGCTGCCAATAACCATTTCGTGACAAATGAGCATGTAGGCTGTGTTTACACAGGCAGCCCTATTCTGATATTTTTTTCACTAATTGGTCTTTAGACCAATCAGATCTGAACAAGATCTGATGTAAAAAAAAATCTGGGATTGGTCAAAAGACTTAGGCGGCCTGTGTAAATGCAGCCATAGTAAGTCAGGACTTTTCTTCAAATGTTGGAGAGTTGTGACTTCATTTAACAAGATACTCGTTGAGAGAGAAGAGCAAAAAATAGGAACAAATAGGAAAAGACAGCATGTATGTATCAGTACAGGGTACAGCTACAGGATACAGTATAGATGGGTAGATATTGTGGTTTGGTGTAGGAGCTGGAGAAAAACAACCTCTTTTAGCCCAGTTAAAACAACATGGTGCAGTATGGACTGACACATTGGACTGCTTTTTAGGATAAAAGCTTCATGTGACACTTGTTTACATTTTGGGCAAACAACTTTGTTGCAATTTTCAACCATGTTTTTGGTTATAATGACAGTAAAACACTTCACCCTCCGGATTATGTTAAGACCAAGAACTCCATTCATATGGTAAAATGAAAGCTATGTTTAATATGAAGTATACTCCGTTGTAATGGAACAGTTGATGCCAGACGAGTCACATGTAGACCTGTGTTTAGAAACTAACTAGTATCATTTATTAAAACAAAATTGACAATATGGGTCTCAGTGTGTCCAAGCACCAATCCACACAAGGCGAGAGGGGAAATGACAGAGTATACAAAACCAGCTGCTTAATATGATCAAGTATATAGTCATATGGATTACAAAACAATAGAAATCTTAATATAAAGCAATGAATGTTCACAGTAGTTGTTGTAATACCACTTTTAAAAAAAGTAATGGGTACAATTTACAAATAGAATGGAGATATTTGGGTAATATAGGAATAATATGTATAATCTACAGATTATAAATGTTCCTGGGATAAAGTGGGTTTTACTGAATAAGAAGCGTTGGGTACACTTTATTTGGATAGTCCTGATAGAGCATCTACAGATGGACTACAGATGGGCATACCATCAACAACGATCTGTTGATAAGCAACTGCTTGCTAAGGTTACGGTTAGAGTTAGGTATAGAATAAGGTTTAGGGTAAGGGTTAAATTTAGAATTAGGATAAGGGTTAGGGCTAGTAGACAGTTTAAATCTTACTGATAAGTCTGTAGAGCATCTACAGATGGACTACGCCAATAAAGTCTTACCGCAGAGTTGACCAGATGATAGTGTTGCAATGCTTGTTAAGTGAGCTGTACTGTCATACACTGAACTGGGATAGTCTGTATTGAGAAATCTATTGGACTGGATCATGTTGACCTTCAGGGTTAGCCTTGGTCCTCATTCTTCATTCATTGAAGCTAAAGTCTGTTCTTAGCCACAATCCAGAGATCCAATGAGTGTAGAGTACAGTGGAGCCAGGGTGTAGTTAATGGTACTGTATTATCGAACAGGGTTTTAGGCAGTAACATCGACAGTGTAGTGTAAACTGGTCAGAGACGCTTTCCTTTTCCTCACGTGAAACAATGTAACAGTTAACAACTCTCAGCAGGATAACAATTAAGACAAACAATTATGAAGAAAAAAATAAATATCAAAAAAGTTTATATCAGTGTAAAAAAGGTAATCAGGTTATTCATTTAACCAATATTTCTGGCTAAAAAGGCCTCAAGGAAAGTCCGCCAAAGTTCTCTTTGTTCCTCAGAGTTGTACAAATTAAGTGCCTTCGGATGATGGTGTGGTTAGTCAGACCAGTAACCAGTCAGACCAGTCATATCAGAGACCAGTCAGACCAGCGACTCCATGCTCTCAGCAGGATCTGATTCGTCCATGATGACCACCACTCCATTAGTGTCCATGTAGATGGGGCTCATCCCACTGTCTCTGCTGCTCACCAGGCTCAGCATGGCCTTGTACAGGTACTGGTACTGCTCCTGGAGACAGACGCACAGGGAGAGATGAAGACCGAGAAACAAAT
This sequence comes from Salvelinus namaycush, assembly GCF_016432855.1. Lineage (NCBI taxonomy): Eukaryota > Metazoa > Chordata > Actinopteri > Salmoniformes > Salmonidae > Salvelinus > Salvelinus namaycush. The sequence continues at coordinate 39,096,737 of NC_052326.1, forward strand.
GTTTCAACTTTAAATGATACTTCTAGGTCTATTCTAAGATTGTTGACATGTCAGAATGAGCAATGACAACCACCAAGTGATATTTGTTCCTATGACTGACTGGAGATTTTGCTTAAGTTATTGCTTATTGGCGATTATTGAAGCCTGACAGCACCAATCCTCCTGACTGGGTCATGGGTGAACTCACTATGTCTGTGAAGACTCCCGGCCTCATGAGGTTGATCATCTTAGCCACCTGATAGACATCCACAGCCCCTTCACTCTCCAACTGCTGAGACAAGGTGGTGAGGGCACACAGAGTTCCTGCAGACACTGCCCCAAACCTACCAGGGACATGGAGGGACATGTTAACACACATACATACTCCTGATATACCAATGCATGCATGCCGACACACACACTTACTCATCGTGTATAATGGTGGGTCCGTCTCGGGTCATAGCCTCCTCTTTGATGACGTTGATGAGCTCAAAGGTGCCGCTGAGAGGGGCATCGGGGTTGGGCCATTTAGGGCACTGGAAATGTCTCACCTCCAGGACATAGTCATCCTGTTAGAGGGAGAGATATTAAACTAGACAGACAACTAGGACACTGACAATACAGTACCGCTACCTCAGGCCAGCACTGTAGTTTAGCTAAACCCCATCTGATGACACTTAGTTTGTATTAATGGGAATAATAAACTTCTAAATGTATTCAAATACTACTTTCCTATCTAGCTTGAAGGATCACTCTGGGACACACATGGCCCTGCCATCTGCGTACAGGTATGACAGGGTCTGAAAGGGTTTTATACACTCACACAGGTGAGAGTTTACTTGTGAAAGGTCAAAGGTGAAGGGTTACTGTACCTGCGTGGCCTCCAAGATGAAGTCGTGGATGATGATCTGTTCTTCGTTGGAGAGACACAGTCTGTCCTTGCTGATCAGGGTGACGGTGAAAGCTAGGCAGTTCATTGCCTCCTCTCTGCTCGGCCAGTACACAAACTCATCCTCAGCCTAAATACACATACGGCAGACATACAGGTTAGATGTGTGTAATGTATGTGTGTGTAACCAGGCGAGAACAGTAGAGCGCTACTTGACTAAATGTTATAACCTTCTGGCCAGCTACTCTACTCACCAAACCATGGTTGTCTGCAAGCATGACAATGATTTGGGCATTGTGGTCCCAGATCATTCTCCAGAAGTCTGTGGTGGTGTGGGGTAAAGGATGCTGGGTAATGATGAACTCATTACTCCTGTAGTAACCCTGCGTGGCCCAAGGTTGAAGATCAATATGTAAGCACTCATACATAGTCAACAACTCACAAAATCTTCTATAACATAACCCAATTACTTTTACGTTGTCTAAACATCAGAAGGAATTTATTGTGTCTGTTAGGTTTTACATTTGATCTAAATTAGTTTTAAAAGGTTACGGTCGGATCGTGATGAGTACTGTGTACAGGCCCTTGTCTCAATTTCTGAGTATTAATTATTCCTTATAATAAATAATTGACTATTATTCAGTAAGAGGCTTCACACAATAACAGTTTGAAATGCAGAGTAATTATAATCATCAAGGGAACAGAAGATATCATTAGACAGAGTGTGTGTGGTGTGCGGGGTATAGCAGTATCATACCATTATGTAGGAGGCATTGATATAGTCTGTGTCTTTCATTCCAAGGAGAGGGGCCAGTCCTACGCGAGCTCGTTCCGCTAGAGCGGGAGAAAAAAATACATTTATTCAAACACACCCATGGCGTTAGGGTGCCATGATACAGTACTAGATAATAATGAACATAATTGTTGCTGTGGCAACTACAGCACTTTCCCTATGGCATAATAACATGGCCGGGTAAATAAACTCTAACTCTTTCTATAATGTCTCGGGGCGAACTGGCAAAGCATGACACCTCATTATCTCACTCAGTGTAGTAGATGATGGAGAATTGACAGAGTAATTGATAATGTAGCCTAGGATAGTATGTATCTATAGAAATACTGTCCTCACATGGAACTACTGAGGAGTTGCGGTTCTTCTCCTTGTTGCAGTCTTTCTGGGCGCTGAAACACTCCACGAAGCTGCCGTTACTCTGGGTCAGCAGCTGGAGAGATGGAGGTAGCAAGACCGTGCTGTGAGATAGAAAAATCTCACCACGAACGGGTTTAATGTTTATTATGTGTGTATGTGACATGTATTACAGTGTTCAGTACACTGTAGTCCTTCAACTATGGAGTCTCTAAAAGGCACTATTCCTTATAGTTTGTAAGACATACAGTACGAACTACACTATGCTACACCAAAGGAGGCTGGGGTTCATCATACCCTGAACTGCTTGTCGAGGCGTGTGCGGCCCCCCAGGCCGGGGGTGAGGATGCTGTTGACGTAACCATGGAGCTGCCAGGCGGGTACCTCTGTCTCACTGCCCAGGATGGCCTCCATAAGGGCATCATGGATGAACACATACTGCTCCTATAGTCCAGGGGGAAGGGCAGAGGGAGGAAGAATTAGACTGGAGAGAACCACTGAGCTTATGGAGAAGATCTCTCTAGCTAGTGTAACATTGTGTAGGAGATGACATTCTCTTCGGCAGTTACTGTAGCTGTATGAACTTTGTAGGTGTATCGGAGGTGTTATTTGTCACACACACAAACACACACCTCTGTCTGGACCAGGTAGTTGCGTTGTGTGCGGATGTGTTTGAGAAAGCCCCAGACGTTGACTGTGCTTTTGTCTTTGATCTGCTGCAGCATGCTGTCGATGACGATGTACGTACCCGTCCTCCCGACTCCAGCACTATACAACCAAAACACATGTTACCTACTAACTACCACAGGAGACCCATAGAAGGAGCTGTATTACTGATCGTAGACAAGACTTCAATGAAACTAGTGGTGTTTCTGATTACCTCTTATGATGAGGAAGATGATTTTGTGCACTAGGATAGAGCGTCGCCCTTTCTGCAGTAAACATGGGCGGAATCCATGTTTAGAGAATATAATTTTTCTAGAGAGCTATTGTACCTGCAGTGCACTAGGACAGGGCCCATGCCAGGTGCGCGTGCTGCAGAGGAGCGCCCTATAAAGGTGAGGACAGGTAGGGTGTATTCCGGAACGCCCATGTCAGGCCACTGGGTGTAGTGATACTGGATCACCATCCGCTCGTTCTGACGCCCCTTCGGGTTGCCCTTCTGACCCTGAAACAATATGGATGACATTGAAGACTGAACTGGATGGAGTATGTCCACTTGGCAGATACAAAAATATAAGGCACACAAGGAAAGACCTGCTGGCTAAAGGGCCAATTTCCTTAGGCCTAGTCCAAAAACAATGTCAATGGAGGATTTCTATTGAACATGATTCTTAGTGATTTTAGCCAGGACTAGGCTTAATGTGTGTCTGGGCAAAGCAGCCCTAAGCGGAGGTGTCCCCAACACAAGCACTATGCACAGTCATCCCAGTAGTACTGTAGACGTACTGTACGGGTATTGTAGCATTGGGACATACCTTTTTGACTTTGGTGTTCCGTATGAGGAATTGTCTCAGTGTGTAACAGGCGTGAACTTTAGTACTCTTCAGAGTCACCACAATGTTGCCATACTCCTCAGTGCTCTCTGTGGGCCAGTATTGGTCACATTTTCTCTGTGAAAGACAACAGTATTAATCTAATCTTCTCTGAAAAAGAAAACAGTATTAATCGTATCTTCCCTGTCAAACAACAATATGCTCTTTAAAAGCCAGCTGTATATCATCCATTGTGAAAGACAACAGTAACACCAACAGTCAGAGAGAGACCACCTACCCTTCCTTTCTCTACCAGGTTGGTGATCATGACGATGATACCAGTGTTCTGTTCCCACACCATCCTCCAGAAGTCCTCGAATGTGGACTTGAGAGGGCCCTGGGCGGCGATGTAGGCCTTGGGATGGTTGTAACCCTGTTGAGAGGAGACGAGGGGCTAAGTGACAGCAGTACACTCACACAGAGCGCAAGTACAGTACACATAAAAAAGGTGAGTACCAGAGCATATATAATGACAGAGAAAGAGAACACAGCATACATAAAAACACTTAGAATAGCTACTAAATACATCTAAAGCAGTTGGTTGACCTACATCTACATAGTTAGCGTTCATGTAGTCACTGTGTTTAGCATCCTTGCCAGCCAGTGGTCGTAACTTCACCCTACTGTGATCGTCTGGAAGATAGATGAAAGAAATATTAGTCTCATTCTGCATTGCCTTTTTAACGTCACACATGAATATAACAGGCTGTCAGTGTTGACTTACAGGCCACGATGTTGATGTATCTGTTTTTGTGCTTGTTGTCAGGATGATTGGAATGTTCTGCAGTGATCTTAAGGTCCACCGTACAGCGCTGAACCTCCTAGGGAGAGAGAGGTCAAGAGGGGAAGAAAACTATTTATTTTTCAAACAGCAAATGGTCTGATCAGTTAATATTGATATGTTTGAATTACATTAGCAACATGATCATTATCATACGGGTTTGTATAGTGTGTGTATCCATACATCTGGGACAACTAGCCTAGTGTTGCGGCTGTATGTCTGTACTATATTTGATTGACATAGTATGAATAATGTAGGTTCACCTGCACCCACCTGTGTGCGTCTGTGTGTCTGTGTGCAGTGTGTGCAGTGTGTTCCCTCTGGAGAAGTGTTAGCTTTGTGCCTCCACCTGGTCACAAAGACAGTGTGCTCCTGTCCAGCCAACCAGAAACTAGACTGTTAATTAACCTGCCTCACACTCAGCCATCTGCTCCACAACACACACTTCTTTCAGTATAAATATACTGAACAAAAATATAAAAAGCAACACGTAAAGTGTTGGTTCCATGTTTCATGAGGTGAAATAAAAGATCCCAGAAATGTTCCATACGCACGAAAAGCTTATTTCTCTCAGATTCTGTGCACAAATTTGTTTACATTCCTGTTAGTGAGGAATTCTCTTTTTCCAAGATAATCCAACCACCTGAGAGGTGTGGCATATCAAGAAGATTATTAAACGGCATGATCATTACACAGGTGCACCTTGTGCTGAGGAAAATAAAAGGACACTCCAAAATGTGCAGTTTTGTCACACAACACAATGCCACAGATGTTTCAAGTTGAGGGAGCATGCAATTGGCATGCTGACTGCAGGAATGTCCACCAGAGCTGTTGCTAGAGAATTTAATGTTAATTTCTCTATCATAAACTGCCTCCAATGTCGTTTTAGAGAATTTGGCAGTACGTCCAATCGTCCTCACAACCGCAGACCACGTGTAACCATGCCAGCCCAGGAGCTCCATATCCGGCTCCTTCACCTGCGGGATCGTTTGAGACCAGCCACCCGGACTACTGATGAAACTGAGGAGTATTTCTGTCTGTAATAAAGCCCTTTTGTGGGGAAGAACTCATTCTTATTGGCAGGGCCTGGCTCCCCAGTGGGTGGGCCTATGCTGCGCTCCTGCCCAGTCATGTGAAATCCATAGATTCGGGCCTAATGGATTTATTTTAATTGACTGATTTCCTGATATGAACTGTTACTCAGTCAAATCGTTGTATTTATATATTTTTTCAGTATACATACTGCACATGCCCTGTACACATTTCATATGGTTTACACAGACATAGGCAGTAATGTACATACCTACACACTCACAGACAGGCAGTAATGTACACAACTACACACACAGACAACATAAACCAGAATATGAGAATATCATAGACTCACAGACACACACTCCCCCTCAACAATAGGAGAAACGCTGAGAGATCAAAACGTATTGTGTTACTTCCTACCTCAAACTCCTCAGCGAACCCGTGCAAGTTGTTGGAGTAGAGTTCCATGATGTGTTTGATGAACTGCTTGACAGGGACGGCATCCATGTCATCTGTAGGAAGACATAACACACTTAGAAAGACACAAATGTGGACATATCACACTTAGGCCTTCTTCACAATGGCAGAGAGAGAGTGACTTTCTTTGGCAATGTTAACATATGTTTCCCATGCCAATAAAGCGCCTTGAATTGAATTGAGTGAGTGTGTGTCCGAGTGTGTGACACACTGTTACAAACAAAATCTAAATTTAGATCAATTTTAAATTCAAGCTATAACAACAAAATGTGGAAAAAGTCCAGGGGTGTGATTACTTTGTGAAGGTGTAAATAACAATATTAATATCCTGTCTAGAACCTCCCTACATTTGTAACATCTTCCATATTTCAGACAGACAAATGAAAGACCAGGTATTTTAATATCCCTTCAGCCTGTATCCCTTAGATTCCAAACGTCTCAGAGTAGGAGTGCTGCTCTAGGATCAGGTTCTCCCTGTCCATTATATCTCATTCAATGTGATCTAAAAGGCAAAACTGATCCTAAATCAGCACATCCCACACAGCCTCCCACTGAGACTAATAACTAACCCAGTAGTACAGATATGAATAACACGTCACGCATCATCATCATCACACACGGAAATGCTTCACCGAGATTCTTACAGATAAAAAGGATCAATGTGTGGACACATCTAGACTTGTTGTCGTTTATGTTGAGAAGAACACTTATTAGCCATGTCACACAGAGCGATGGGAATCACACCACAGCTAGACCAGTCACTGGCGAACAAAGAGCCATAATTGTCTAATATGGGTGTTTAGAGGGGTTGGCATCTGTGTCAGATGAGCCACATCAGTCCCAAATTATCCATTAGGGAGGAGAGGTGATGGGGAGGCTACTATCACACAGAGAAAACCATCAGGACAAAGGGTGTGTGTGTGTGTGTGTGGACAGAGGAAACAGCTGCTGGGTTTGTCTGCTGGTGCTGGTGTGTGATATTACAGCCAATACACACTCCCAGCTGGGTCCACTGACAGACAGGCACTCCCTGACTCACTTCAATGGTTACATGGTTAAAGGTGATTGGGGGATTGTTTGAGTGTCCATTTGTCAACCGTCTTCCATTTATACACTAATCAATGGAGCTGATTAAAATACTATGGGCACATTTGGATTTGCTACATTTTGCATCCCTTTATTCAGGAGAGAAGGGATGTGATGAAAGGTGGAACAAAGACATTCACGTGCAGGCAGGCACACACACTAGACCAGCTGTGTCAGAGTTTTGGCTCCATGCACCCCCTCTCTCCATTTTCTTCCTGCTCATTAAACCCCTCACATTACAGTCCAGTGGGGGGATGGATTTAGCATTTCAGATGCTGTAAAACAATCACAGTTCTATAAACACTTAACACTCTGTTCTCTGAGATGGTATATTAACTTGTCTGTACAGAAAGAAGCAGTTCGTCTCCACATACAGGAGAAAAGAGAGGGAGAAGGGGACAGAGCGCTTGCGCACGAGGAAGGGGGACAGGGAGAGCGCGCGAGGAAAGGGGACAGGGAGAGAGCGAGCGAGGAAGGGGGACAGAGCGAGCGTGCGAGGAAGGGGGACAGGGATAGAGCGAGCGAGGAAGGGGGACAGAGCGAGCGAGGAGGGGAGAGAGGGATAGAGCGAGCGAGGAAGGGGGACAGGGAGAGAGCGAGCAAGGAAGGGGGACAGAGCGAGCACGCAAGGAAGGGGGACAGGGATAGAGCGCGCGAGGAAGGGGGACAGAGCGAGCGAGGAAGGGGGACAGAGCGAGCGCGCGAGGAAGGGAGACAGGGATAGAGCGAGCGAGGAAGGGGGACAGGGAGAGAGCGAGCGAGCAAGGGGGACAGAACGAGCGCGCGAAGAAGGGGGACGGAACGAGCGCGCGAAGAAGGGGGACAGAGCGAGCAAAGGTGGGGGGAAAGAGAGCGAGCAAAGGTGGGGGGAAAGAGAGCAAGCAAAGGTGGGGGGAAAGAGAGTGAGCAAAGGTGGGGGGAGAGAGAGGGAGAGAGAGAAAATAGACACAAGCAGAATGGATGGAGAGTCAATACAGACATCAGCTGGGTTCTTTAAGTTAACCATCATTGCTTTGAACTGGGCCGTAGTGCCATAGTCCCTCTGAGTCCCTGAGTGTTTCCTCTCTTCAAAGGAACGCTATGCACCACACACAGCACTGTCTTCTCATTGTGTTATTGACTAGCTGCCTCTACACTGGGCTCTCTCAGAGAAGAACCCTCTCACATCACTCCTAATAGAGCAGGTCACAAGCACTTTGACATGCACTCAGGGTGTAAGCCGCTGAGTAAAATAGAAGTAGATTGGCCCATTCAAAAGTATTAAACTCACACTAGAATGTATCCTATCCTTAACAAGAGCAGATAATGACTAACAAAGAAAAAGGCTTGACTTAACTTCTTTATGATAGGGGGCAGCATTTTCACTTTTGGATGAATTGCGTGCCCATAGTGAACTGCCTCCCACTCTGTCCCAGATGCTAATATATGCATATTATTATTACTATTGGATATAAAACACTCTCAAGTTTCTAAAACTGTTTGAATGATGTCTGTGAGTATAACAGAACTCATATGGCAGGCAAAAACATGAGAAAAAACAGGAAGTGAGAATTCTGAGACTGGTCAATGTTCAACTCATCGCCAAATCAATTTCCTGTAAGATATGGATCTGTTTGCACTTCCTATGCCTTCCACTAGATGTCAACAGTCTGTAGAACGTGGAATGAAGCTTATGCTGTGTTGTGGGGGCGGATGGGAGGGGAATGAGTCAGTGGTCTGGCAGATTGTTCCTGGTCACGCGCTTTCCTCATGATATCGCCTTGCGTTCCATAACTTCTACAGACATGAAGGAATGCTCCGGTTGGAACGTTATTGGATATATATGATAACAACATCCTGAAGATTGATTCTCTACTTAGTTTGACCAGTTTATTCAACCTGTTATATAACTTTTTGAAGTTTTCGTCCGAGTTCGCCTGCATTTGCGCGAGTGTTTCGACATGTGCACTAAACATGCTAGCAAAAGTAGCTACTTAGACATAAGTAATGGACATTATCGAACTAAACAACAATTTATTGTGGAACTAGGATTCCTGGGAGTGCATTCTGATGAAGATGATCAAAGGTAAGGGAATATTTATGATGTAATTTCGTATTTCTGTTGACTCCAACATGGCGGGGAAATGTTGTTATGTTTGAGCGCCGTCTCAGATTATTGCATGGTGTGCTTTTTACGTAAAGTAAAAAAAAAAAATCTGACACAGAGGTTGTATTAAGAACAAGTGTATCTTTAATTATATATAAAACATGTATCTTTCATCAAAGTTTATGATGAGTATTTCTGTTATTTGACATGGCTCTCTGCAATTTCTCCGGATATTTTGGATGCATTTCTGAACATGGCGCCAATGTAAACCGAGATTTGTGGATATAAATATGCACATTATCGAAGAAAACATAAATGTATTGTGTAACATGATGTCCTATGAGTGTCATCTGATGAAGATCATCAAAGGTTAGTGATTAATTTTATCTCTATTTCTGCTTTTTGTGATTACTATCTTTTGCTGGGAAAATGGCTGTTTTTCTGTGGCTATGTACTGAGCTAACATAATCGTTTGGTGTGCTTTCGCCATAAATCCTTTTGGAAATCAGACATGTTGGCTGGATTCACAACATGGGTAGCTTTAATTTGGTGTCTTTCATGTGTGATTCCATGAAAGATTGATTTTTATAGTAATATATTTGAATTTGGCGCGCTACATTTTTTCTGGCTTTTGGCCAAGTGGGACGCTACCGTCCCACATATCCCAGAGAAGTTAAAGAGTGTGGACAAAAACATTGACAAGAAAATGATCACAGAATGGTTGTGGCTACTATAAAAACCTACCAGGAAGGGGTGGGCAATAGTTTGTAAACACAAAAATATTGCTAAATCAGGTTGGATTGAATTGGGCTCTCATGTGTGTTATGGTGTGTTAAAGAAGGTGTGTCTTACCTGGGATGGGGATGACAGGGATGTTCTCATTGGCCACCACCCTGGGAGAACTACTGTCCTCCACATAGAAGTGAGCTGTCTGGAAAAACCTCCTGTAGATTAACACAGAAGAGGAGAGATAGCCCAACATCACCACACAGAAGAGAGGAGAGGTAACATAACCACCAGTACCAGACAGAGGAGAGTAAACCCAACATCACCACCAGTACCACACAGAGGAGAGAAGAGAGTAAACCCAACATCACCACCAGTACCACACAGAGGAGAATAAACCCAACATCACCACCAGTACCACACAGAGGAGAGTAAACCCAACATCACCACCAGTACCACACAGAGGAGAATAAACCCAACATCACCACCAGTACCACACAGAGGAGAGAAGAGAGTAAACCCAACATCACCACCAGTACCACACAGAGGAGAATAAACCCAACATCACCACCAGTACCACACAGAGGAGAGTAAACCCAACATCACCACCAGTACCACACAGAGGAGAATAAACCCAACATCACCACCAGTACCACACAGAGGAGAGAAGAGAGTAAACCCAACATCACCACCAGTACCACACAGGGGAGAATAAACCCAACATCACCACCAGTACCACACAGAGGAGAGAAGAGAGTAAACCCAACATCACCACCAGTACCACACAGAAGAGAGAAGAGAGTAAACCCAACATCACCACCAGTACCACACAGAGGAGAATAAACCCAACATCACCACCAGTACCACACAGAGGAGAATAAACCCAACATCACCACCAGTACCACACAGAAGAGAATAAACCCAACATCACCAACAGTACCACACAGAGGAGAATAAACCCAACATCACCACCAGTACCACACAGCGGAGAATAAACCCAACATCACCACCAGTACCACACAGAGGAGAATAAACCCAACATCACCACCAGTACCACACAGAGGAGAATAAACCCAACATCACCACCAGTACCACACAGAGGAGAGAAGAGAGTAAACCCAACATCACCACCAGTACCACACAGAGGAGAGTAAACCCAACATCACCACCAGTACCACACAGAGGAGAGAAGAGAGTAAACCCAACATCACCACCAGTACCACACAGAGGAGAATAAACCCAACATCACCACCAGTACCACACAGAGGAGAGTAAACCCAACATCACCACCAGTACCACACAGAAGAGAGAAGAGAGTAAACCCAACATCACCAGCAGTACCACACAGAGGAGAGAAGAGAGTAAACCCAACATCACCACCAGTACCACACAGAGGAGAATAAACCCAACATCACCACCGGTACCACACATAGGAGAGAAGAGAGTAAACCCAACATCACCACCAGTACCACACAGAGGAGAGTAAACCCAACATCACCACCAGTACCACACAGAGGAGAGTAAACCCAACATCACCACCAGTACCACACAGAGGAGAGTAAACCCAACATCACCACCAGTACCACACAGAGGAGAGTAAACCCAACATCACCACCAGTACCACACAGAGGAGAGTAAACCCAACATCACCACCAGTACCACACAGAGGAGAGTAAACCCAACATAACCACCAGTACCACACAGAGGAGAATAAACCCAACATCACCACCAGTACCACACAGAGGAGAATAAACCCAACATCACCACCAGTACCACACAGAGGAGAGTAAACCCAACATCACCACCAGTACCACACAGAGGAGAGAAGAGAGTAAACCCAACATCACCACCAGTACCACACAGAGGAGAATAAACCCAACATCACCACCAGTACCACACAGAAGAGAGTAAACCCAACATAACCACCAGTACCACACAGAAGAGAGTAAACCCAACATCACCACCAGTACCACACAGAGGAGAATAAACCCAACATCACCACCAGTACCACACAGAGGAGAATAAACCCAACATCACCACCAGTACCACACAGAGGAGAGTAAACCCAACATAACCACCAGTACCACACAGAAGAGAGTAAACCCAACATCACCACCAGTACCACACAGAGGAGAGAAGAGAGTAAACCCAACATCACCACCAGTACCACACAGAGGAGAGTAAACCCAACATCACCACCAGTACCTCACAGAGGAGAATAAACCCAACATCACCACCAGTACCACACAGAGGAGAGAAGAGAGTAAACCCAACATCACCACCAGTACCACACAGAGGAGAATAAACCCAACATCACCACCAGTACCACACAGAGGAGAGTAAACCCAACATCACCACCAGTACCACACAGAGGAGAGAAGAGAGTAAACCCAACATCACCACCAGTACCACACAGAGGAGAATAAACCCAACATCACCACCAGTACCACACAGAGGAGAGTAAACCCAACATCACCACCAGTACCACACAGAAGAGAGTAAACCCAACATAACCACCAGTACCACACAGAGGAGAATAAACCCAACATCACCACCAGTACCACACAGAGGAGAATAAACCCAACATCACCACCAGTACCACACAGAGGAGAATAAACCCAACATCACCACCAGTACCACACAGAGGAGAGTAAACCCAACATCACCACCAGTACCACACAGAGGAGAATAAACCCAACATCACCACCAGTACCACACAGAGGAGAATAAACCCAACATAACCACCAGTACCACACAGAGGAGAGTAAACCCAACATCACCACTAGTACCACACAGAGGAGAGAAGAGAGTAAACCCAACATCACCACCAGTACCACACAGAGGAGAATAAACCCAACATCACCACCAGTACCACACAGAGGAGAGTAAACCCAACATCACCACCAGTACCACACAGAAGAGAGTAAACCCAACATAACCACCAGTACCACACAGAGGAGAATAAACCCAACATCACCACCAGTACCACACAGAGGAGAATAAACCCAACATCACCACCAGTACCACACAGAGGAGAATAAACCCAACATCACCACCAGTACCACACAGAGGAGAGTAAACCCAACATCACCACCAGTACCACACAGAGGAGAATAAACCCAACATCACCACCAGTACCACACAGAGGAGAGTAAACCCAACATCACCACCAGTACCACACAGAGGAGAGAAGAGAGTAAACCCAACATCACCACCAGTACCACACAGAGGAGAATAAACCCAACATCACCACCAGTACCACACAGAGGAGAGTAAACCCAACATCACCACCAGTACCACACAGAGGAGAATAAACCCAACATAACCACCAGTACCACACAGAGGAGAGTAAACCCAACATCACCACTAGTACCACACAGAGGAGAGAAGAGAGTAAACCCAACATCACCACCAGTACCACACAGAGGAGAATAAACCCAACATCACCACCAGTACCACACAGAGGAGAGAAGAGAGTAAACCCAACATAACCACCAGTACCACACAGAGGACAATAAACCCAACATCACCACCAGTACCACACAGAGGAGAATAAACCCAACATAACCACCAGTACCACACAGAGGAGAATAAACCCAACATAACCACCAGTACCACACAGAGGAGAATAAACCCAACATCACCACCAGTACCACACAGAGGAGAATAAACCCAAAATCACCACCAGTACCACACAGAGGAGAGTAAACCCAACATAACCACCAGTACCACACAGAAGAGAGTAAACCCAACATCACCACCAGTACCACACAGAGGAGAGTAAACCCAACATAACCACCAGTACCACACAGAGGAGAATAAACCCAACATCACCACCAGTACCACACAGAGGAGAGTAAACCCAACATCACCACCAGTACCACACAGAGGAGAATAAACCCAACATAACCACCAGTACCACACAGAGGACAATAAACCCAACATCACCACCAGTACCACACAGAGGAGAATAAACCCAACATCACCACCAGTACCACACATAGGAGAGTAAACCCAACATAACCACCAGTACCACACAGAAGAGAGTAAACCCAACATCACCACCAGTACCACACAGAGGAGAGTAAACCCAACATAACCACCAATACCACACAGAGGCGAGTAAACCCAACATCACCACCAGTACCACACAGAGGAGAGTAAACCCAACATAACCACCAGTACCACACAGAGGAGAGTAAACCCAACATAACCACCAGTACCATACAGAGGAGAGTAAACCCAACATAACCACCAGTACCACACAGAGGAGAATAAACCCAACATCACCACCAGTACCACACAGAGGAGAATAAACCCAACATAACCACCAGTACCACACAGAGGAGAATAAACCCAACATAACCACCAGTACCACACAGAGGAGAATAAACCCAACATCACCACCAGTACCACACAGAGGAGAATAAACCCAACATAACCACCAGTACAACACAGAGGAGAATAAACCCAACATAACCACCAGTACCACACAGAGGAGAGTAAACCCAACATAACCACCAGTACCACACAGAGGAGAATAAACCCAACATAACCACCAGTACCACACAGAGGAGAATAAACCCAACATAACCACCAGTACCACACAGAGGAGAATAAACCCAACATCACCACCAGTACCACACAGAGGAGAGTAAACCCAACATCACCACCAGTACCACACAGAGGAGAGAAGAGAGTAAACCCAACATCACCACCAGTACCACACAGAGGAGAATAAACCCAACATCACCACCAGTACCACACAGAGGAGAGTAAACCCAACGTCACCACCAGTACCACACAGAAGAGAGTAAACCCAACATAACCACCAGTACCACACAGAGGAGAATAAACCCAACATCACCACCAGTACCACACAGAGGAGAATAAACCCAACATCACCACCAGTACCAAACAGAGGAGAATAAACCCAACATCACCACCAGTACCACACAGAGGAGAGTAAACCCAACATCACCACCAGTACCACACAGAGGAGAATAAACCCAACATCACCACCAGTACCACACAGAGGAGAATAAACCTAACATAACCACCAGTACCACACAGAGGAGAGTAAACCCAACATCACCACTAGTACCACACAGAGGAGAGAAGAGAGTAAACCCAACATCACCACCAGTACCACACAGAGGAGAATAAACCCAACATCACCACCAGTACCACACAGAGGAGAATAAACCCAACATAACCACCAGTACCACACAGAGGAGAATAAACCCAACATAACCACCAGTACCACACAGAGGAGAGTAAACCCAACATCACCACCAGTACCACACAGAGGAGAATAAACCCAACATCACCACCAGTACCACACAGAGGAGAGTAAACCCAACATAACCACCAGTACCACACAGAAGAGAGTAAACCCAACATCACCACCAGTACCACACAGAGGAGAGTAAACCCAACATAACCACCAGTACCACACAGAGGAGAATAAACCCAACATCACCACCAGTACCACACAGAGGAGAATAAACCCAACATAACCACCAGTACAACACAGAGGAGAGTAAACCCAACATAACCACCAGTACCACACAGAGGAGAATAAACCCAACATCACCACCAGTACCACACAGAGGAGAGTAAACCCAACATCACCACCAGTACCACACAGAGGAGAATAAACCCAACATCACCACCAGTACCACACAGAGGAGAGTAAACCCAACCTCACCACCAGTACCACACAGAGGAGAATAAACCCAACATCACCACCAGTACCACACATAGGAGAGTAAACCCAACATAACCACCAGTACCACACAGAAGAGAATAAACCCAACATCACCACCAGTACCACACAGAGGAGAATAAACCCAACATAACCACCAGTACCACACAGAGGAGAATAAACCAAACATAACCACCAGTACCACACAGAGGAGAATAAACCCAACATCACCACCAGTACCACACAGAGGAGAATAAACCCAACATAACCACCAGTACCACACAGAGGAGAGTAAACCCAACATAACCACCAGTACCATACAGAGGAGAGTAAACCCAACATAACCACCAGTACCACACAGAGGAGAATAAACCCAACATCACCACCAGTACCACACAGAGGAGAATAAACCCAACATCACCACCAGTACCACACAGAGGAGAGTAAACCCAACATCACCACCAGTACCACACAGAGGAGAGTAAACCCAACATCACCACCAGTACCACACGGAGGAGAGAAGAGAGTAAACCCAACATCACCACCAGTACCACACAGAGGGGAATAAACCCAACATCACCACCAGTACCACACAGAGGAGAGTAAACCCAACATAACCACCAGTACCACACAGAAGAGAGTAAACCCAACATCACCACCAGTACCACACAGAGGAGAGTAAACCCAACATAACCACCAGTACCACACAGAGGAGAGAAGAGAGTAAACCCAACATCACCACCAGTACCACACAGAGGAGAATAAACCCAACATCACCACCAGTACCACACAGAGGAGAGTAAACCCAACATCACCACCAGTACCACACAGAGGAGAGAAGAGAGTAAACCCAACATCACCACCAGTACCACACAGAGGACAATAAACCCAACATCACCACCAGTACCACACAGAGGAGAGTAAACCCAACATCACCACCAGTACCACACAGAAGAGAGTAAACCCAACATCACCACCAGTACCACACAGAGGAGAATAAACCCAACATAACCACCAGTACCACACAGAAGAGAATAAACCCAACATAACCACCAGTACCACACAGAGGAGAGTAAACCCAACCTCACCACCAGTACCACACAGAGGAGAATAAACCCAACATCACCACCAGTACCACACAGAGGAGAGTAAACCCAACCTCACCACCAGTACCACACAGAAGAGAATAAACCCAACATCACCACCAGTACCACACAGAGGAGAATAAACCCAACATAACCACCAGTACCACACAGAGGAGAGTAAACCCAACCTCACCACCAGTACCACACAGAGGAGAATAAACCCAACATCACCACCAGTACCACACATAGGAGAGTAAACCCAACATAACCACCAGTACCACACAGAAGAGAGTAAACCCAACATCACCACCAGTACCACACAGAGGAGAGTAAACCCAACATAACCACCAATACCACACAGAGGCGAGTAAACCCAACATCACCACCAGTACCACACAGAGGAGAGTAAACCCAACATAACCACCAGTACCACACAGAGGAGAGTAAACCCAACATAACCACCAGTACCATACAGAGGAGAGTAAACCCAACATAACCACCAGTACCACACAGAGGAGAATAAACCCAACATCACCACCAGTACCACACAGAGGAGAATAAACCCAACATAACCACCAGTACCACACAGAGGAGAATAAACCCAACATAACCACCAGTACCACACAGAGGAGAATAAACCCAACATCACCACCAGTACCACACAGAGGAGAATAAACCCAACATAACCACCAGTACCACACAGAGGAGAATAAACCCAACATAACCACCAGTACCACACAGAGGAGAATAAACCCAACATAACCACCAGTACACACAGAGAGAATAAACCCACACATAACCACCAGTACCACACAGAGAGAATAACACCCACATCACCACCAGTACCACACAGAAGGAGAGTAAACCCAACATCACCACCAGTAACACACAGAGGAGAGTAAACCCAACATCACCTACCAGGATACCACACGGAGGGAGAGAAGAGAGTAAACCCAACATCACCACCAGTACCACACCAGAGGGGAATAACCCAACATCACCACCGTACAACAGAGGAGAGTAAACCCAACATAACCACCAGTACCCACAGAAGAGAGTTAACCCACTCACACCATACCCACACAGAGGAGAGTAAACCCAACATCACCACCAGTACACAGAAGAGAGAAGAGAGTAAACCCAACATCACACACCACAGAGAGGAGGAGTAAACCCAACATCACACCAGTACCACACAGAGGAAAATAAACCCAACATCACCACCAGTACCACACAGAGAGAATAACCCAACATCACCACCAGTACCACACAGAGGAGAATAAACCCAACATCACACCAGTACCACACGAGGAGAGAGAGAGTAACCCAACATCACCACCAGTACCACACAGAGGGAATAAACCCAACATCACCACCAGTACCACACAGAGGAAAGATAACCCAACATCACCACCAGTACCACACAGAGGAGAATAAACCCAACTAACCACCAGTACCACACAGAGGAGAATACCCAACATCACCACCAGTACCACACGAGAGAAGAGATAAACCCAACATCACCACCAGTACCACACAGAGGAGAGTAAACCCAACATCACCACCAGTAACACACCCAGAGGAGAATAAACCCAACATAACCACCAGTACCACACAGAGGAGAGTAAACCCAACATCACCACCAGTACCACACAGAGAAGTAAACCAACATAACACCACCAGTACCACACAGAGAGAGTAAACCCAACATCACCACCAGTACCACACAGAGGAGAATAAACCCAACATAACCCAGTACCACACAGAGGAGAATAACCCAAACTCACCACCATACCACACAGAGA
The DNA here is from genome assembly GCF_016432855.1 of Salvelinus namaycush. Classification (NCBI taxonomy): domain Eukaryota; kingdom Metazoa; phylum Chordata; class Actinopteri; order Salmoniformes; family Salmonidae; genus Salvelinus; species Salvelinus namaycush. Next base: position 39,115,075 of record NC_052326.1, read on the forward strand.
GAGTAAACCAACATAACCCCCAGTACCAAACAGAAGAGATAAACCCAACATACACCACCAGTACCACACAGAGGAGATAACCCAACATAACCACCATACCACACAGAGGAGATAAACCCAACATCACCACCAGTACCACACAGAGGAGAGTAACCCAACATCACCACCAGTACCACACAGAGGAGAATAAACCCAACATAACCACCAGTACCACACAGGAGAAGTAAACCCAACATCACACCAGTACCACACAGAGGAGAGTAAACCCACATCACCACCAGTACCACACAGAGGAGAAGATAACCCAACATCACCACCAGTACCACACGAGGAGAGTAAACCCACATCACCACCAGTACCACACACAGGAGAAGAGAGTAAACCCAACATCGACCAACCGCAGACCACACAGAGGAGAATAAACCCAACATAACCACCAGTACCACACAGAGGAGAGTAAACCCAACATCACACCAGTACCACACAGAGAGAGAAGAGAGTAAACCCAACATCACCACCATACCACACAGAGGAGAGTAAACCCAACATCACCACCAGTACCACAAGAGGAGAGAAGGAGTAAACCCAACATCACCACCTATACCACACAGAGGAGAATAAACCCAACATCACCACCAGTACCACACAGAGGAGAGTAAACCCAACATCACCACAGTACCACACAGAAGAGAGAGAGAGTAAACCCAACATCACCACCAGTACCACCCAGAGGAGAGAAGAGAGTAAACCCAACATCAACACAGTAGTACCACACAGAGGAGAGAAGAGAGTAAACCCAACATCACCACCAGTACCACACAGAGGAGAGAAGAGAGTAAACCCAACATCACCACCAGTACCACACAGAGGAGAATAAACCCAACATAACCACCAGTACCACACAGAGGAGAATAAACCCAACATAACCACCAGTACCACACAGAGGAGAGTAAACCCAACATAACCACCAGTACCACACAGAGGAGAATAAACCCAACATCACCACCAGTACCACACAGAGGAGAATAAACCCAACATCACCACCAGTACCACACAGAGGAGAATAAACCCAACATCACCACCAGTACCACACAGAGGAGAATAAACCCAACATCACCACCAGTACCACACAGAGGAGAGTAAACCCAACATAACCACCAGTACCACACAGATGAGAGTAAACCCAACATCACCACCAGTACCACACAGAGGAGAGTAAACCCAACATCACCACACAGAGGAGAATAAACCCAACATAACCACCAGTACCACACAGAGGAGAATAAACCCAACATCACCACCAGTACCACACAGAGGAGAGTAAACCCAACATCACCACCAGTACCACACAGAGGAGAATAAACCCAACATCACCACCAGTACCACACAGAGGAGAGTAAACCCAACATCACCACACAGAGGAGAATAAACCCAACATAACCACCAGTACCACACAGAGGAGAGTAAACCCAACATAACCACCAGTACCACACAGATGAGAGTAAACCCAACATCACCACCAGTACCACACAGAGGAGAGTAAACCCAACATCACCACACAGAGGAGAATAAACCCAACATAACCACCAGTACCACACAGAGGAGAGTAAACCCAACATCACCACCAGTACCACACAGAGGAGAGAAGAGAGTAAACCCAACATCACCACCAGTACCACACAGAGGAGAATAAACCCAACATCACCACCGGTACCACACATAGGAGAGAAGAGAGTAAACCCAACATCACCACCAGTACCACACAGAGGGGAATAAACCCAACATCACCACCAGTACCACACAGAGGAGAATAAACCCAACATAACCACCAGTACCACACAAGGGAGAGTAAACCCAACATCACCACCAGTACCACACAGAGGAGAATAAACCCAACATCACCACCAGTACCACACAGAGGAGAGAAGAGAGTAAATCCAACATCACCACCAGTACCACACAGAGGAGAGTAAACCCAACATCACCACCAGTACCACACAGAGGAGAGAAGAGAGTAAACCCAACATCACCACCAGTACCACACAGAGGAGAATAAACCCAACATCACCACCAGTACCACACAGAGGAGAGTAAACCCAACATCACCACCAGTACCACACAGAAGAGAGAAGAGAGTAAACCCAACATCACCACACAGAGGAGAGAAGAGAGTAAACCCAACATCACCACCAGTACCACACAGAGGAAAATAAACCCAACATCACCACCAGTACCACACAGAGGAGAATAAACCCAACATAACCACCAGTACCACACAGAGGAGAATAAACCCAACATCACCACCAGTACCACACGGAGGAGAGAAGAGAGTAAACCCAACATCACCACCAGTACCACACAGAGGGGAATAAACCCAACATCACCACCAGTACCACACAGAGGAAAATAAACCCAACATCACCACCAGTACCACACAGAGGAGAATAAACCCAACATAACCACCAGTACCACACAGAGGAGAATAAACCCAACATCACCACCAGTACCACACGGAGGAGAGAAGAGAGTAAACCCAACATCACCACCAGTACCACACAGAGGAGAGTAAACCCAACATCACCACCAGTACCACACAGAGGAGAATAAACCCAACATAACCACCAGTACCACACAGAGGAGAGTAAACCCAACATCACCACCAGTACCACACAGAGGAGAGTAAACCCAACATAACCACCAGTACCACACAGAGGAGAGTAAACCCAACATCACCACCAGTACCACACAGAGGAGAATAAACCCAACATAACCACCAATACCACACAGAGGAGAATAAACCCAACATCACCACCACTACCACACAGAGGAGAGTAAACCCAACATAACCACCAGTACCACACAGAAGAGAGTAAACCCAACATCACCACCAGTACCACACAGAGGAGAGTAAACCCAACATAACCACCAATACCACACAGAGGCGAGTAAACCCAACATCACCACCAGTACCACACAGAGGAGAGTAAACCCAACATCACCACCAGTACCACACAGAGGAGAATAAACCCAACATAACCACCAGTACCACACAGAGGAGAGTAAACCCAACATCACCACCAGTACCACACAGAGGAGAATAAACCCAACATCACCACCAGTACCACACAGAGGAGAGAAGAGAGTAAACCCAACATCACCACCAGTACCACACAGAGGAGAGTAAACCCAACATCACCACCAGTACCACACAGAGGAGAGAAGAGAGTAAACCCAACATCACCACCAGTACCACACAGAGGAGAATAAACCCAACATAACCACCAGTACCACACAGAGGAGAATAAACCCAACATAACCACCAGTACCACACAGAGGAGAATAAACCCAACATAACCACCAGTACCACACAGAGGAGAGTAAACCCAACATCACCACCAGTACCACACAGAAGAGAGAAGAGAGTAAACCCAACATCACCACCAGTACCACACAGAGGAGAGAAGAGAGTAAACCCAACATCACCACCAGTACCACACAGAGGAGAGAAGAGAGTAAACCCAACATCACCACCAGTACCACACAGAGGAGAGAAGAGAGTAAACCCAACATCACCACCAGTACCACACAGAGGAGAGAAGAGAGTAAACCCAACATCACCACCAGTACCACACAGAGGAGAATAAACCCAACATAACCACCAGTACCACACAGAGGAGAATAAACCCAACATAACCACCAGTACCACACAGAGGAGAGTAAACCCAACATAACCACCAGTACCACACAGAGGAGAATAAACCCAACATCACCACCAGTACCACACAGAGGAGAATAAACCCAACATAACCACCAGTACCACACAGAGGAGAATAAACCCAACATCACCACCAGTACCACACAGAGGAGAGTAAACCCAACATCACCACCAGTACCACACAGAGGAGAATAAACCCAACATCACCACCAGTACCACACAGAGGAGAGTAAACCCAACATAACCACCAGTACCACACAGAGGAGAATAAACCCAACATAACCACCAGTACCACACAGAGGAGAATAAACCCAACATAACCACCAGTACCACACAGAGGAGAATAAACCCAACATAACCACCAGTACCACACAGAGGAGAATAAACCCAACATAACCACCAGTACCACACAGAGGAGAATAAACCCAACATAACCACCAGTACCACACAGAGAAGAGTAAACCCAACATAACCACCAGTACCACACAGAGGAGAATAAACCCAACATCACCACCAGTACCACACAGAGGAGAGTAAACCCAACATAACCACCAGTACCACACAGAGGAGAATAAACCCAACATAACCACCAGTACCACACAGAGGAGAATAAACCCAACATAACCACCAGTACCACACAGAGAAGAGTAAACCCAACATAACCACCAGTACCACACAGAGGAGAATAAACCCAACATAACCACCAGTAAGTACCACACAGAGGAGAGTAAACCCAACATAACCACCAGTACCACACAGAGGAGAATAAACCCAACATAACCACCAGTACCACACAGAGGAGAATAAACCCAACATAACCACCAGTACCACACAGAGGAGAATAAACCCAACATCACCACCAGTACCACACAGAGGAGAGTAAACCCAACATCACCACCAGTACCACACAGAGGAGAATAAACCCAACATCACCACCAGTACCACACAGAGGAGAGTAAACCCAACATCACCACACAGAGGAGAATAAACCCAACATAACCACCAGTACCACACAGAGGAGAGTAAACCCAACATAACCACCAGTACCACACAGATGAGAGTAAACCCAACATCACCACCAGTACCTCACAGAGGAGAGTAAACCCAACATCACCACACAGAGGAGAATAAACCCAACATAACCACCAGTACCACACAGAGGAGAGTAAACCCAACATCACCACCAGTACCACACAGAGGAGAGAAGAGAGTAAACCCAACATCACCACCAGTACCACACAGAGGAGAATAAACCCAACATCACCACCGGTACCACACATAGGAGAGAAGAGAGTAAACCCAACATCACCACCAGTACCACACAGAGGGGAATAAACCCAACATCACCACCAGTACCACACAGAGGAGAATAAACCCAACATAACCACCAGTACCACACAAGGGAGAGTAAACCCAACATCACCACCAGTACCACACAGAGGAGAATAAACCCAACATCACCACCAGTACCACACAGAGGAGAGAAGAGAGTAAATCCAACATCACCACCAGTACCACACAGAGGAGAGTAAACCCAACATCACCACCAGTACCACACAGAGGAGAGAAGAGAGTAAACCCAACATCACCACCAGTACCACACAGAGGAGAATAAACCCAACATCACCACCAGTACCACACAGAGGAGAGTAAACCCAACATCACCACCAGTACCACACAGAAGAGAGAAGAGAGTAAACCCAACATCACCACCAGTACCACACAGAGGAGAGAAGAGAGTAAACCCAACATCACCACCAGTACCACACAGAGGAAAATAAACCCAACATCACCACCAGTACCACACAGAGGAGAGAAGAGAGTAAACCCAACATCACCACCAGTACCACACAGAGGAGAATAAACCCAACATAACCACCAGTACCACACAAAGGAGAGTAAACCCAACATAACCACCAGTACCACACAGAGGATAGTAAACCCAACATAACCACCAGTACCACACAGAGGAGAATAAACCCAACATCACCACCAGTACCACACAGAGGAGAATAAACCCAACATCACCACCAGTACCACACAGAGGAGAATAAACCCAACATAACCACAGTACCACACAGAGGAGAATAAACCCAACATAACCACCAGTACCACACAGAGGAGAATAAACCCAACATAACCACCAGTACCACACAGAGGAGAATAAACCCAACATAACCACCAGTACCACACAGAGGAGAATAAACCCAACATCACCACCAGTACCACACAGAGGAGAGTAAACCCAACATCACCACCAGTACCACACAGAGGAGAGTAAACCCAACATCACCACCAGTACCACACGGAGGAGAGAAGAGAGTAAACCCAACATCACCACCAGTACCACACAGAGGGGAATAAACCCAACATCACCACCAGTACCACACAGAGGAGAATAAACCCAACATCACCACCAGTACCACACAGAGGAGAGTAAACCCAACATAACCACCAGTACCACACAGAGGAGAATAAACCCAACCTCACCACCAGTACCATACAGAAGAGAGTAAACCCAACATCACCACCAGTATCACACAGAGGAGAATAAACCCAACATCACCACCAGTACCACACAGAGGAGAGTAAACCCAACATAACCACCAGTACCACACAGAGGAGAATAAACCCAACATAACCACCAGTACCACACAGAGGAGAATAAACCCAACATAACCACCAGTACCACACAGAGAAGAGTAAACCCAACATAACCACCAGTACCACACAGAGGAGAATAAACCCAACATAACCACCAGTAAGTACCACACAGAGGAGAGTAAACCCAACATAACCACCAGTACCACACAGAGGAGAATAAACCCAACATAACCACCAGTACCACACAGAGGAGAATAAACCCAACATAACCACCAGTACCACACAGAGGAGAATAAACCCAACATCACCACCAGTACCACACAGAGGAGAGTAAACCCAACATCACCACCAGTACCACACAGAGGAGAATAAACCCAACATCACCACCAGTACCACACAGAGGAGAGTAAACCCAACATCACCACACAGAGGAGAATAAACCCAACATAACCACCAGTACCACACAGAGGAGAGTAAACCCAACATAACCACCAGTACCACACAGATGAGAGTAAACCCAACATCACCACCAGTACCACACAGAGGAGAGTAAACCCAACATCACCACACAGAGGAGAATAAACCCAACATAACCACCAGTACCACACAGAGGAGAGTAAACCCAACATCACCACCAGTACCACACAGAGGAGAGAAGAGAGTAAACCCAACATCACCACCAGTACCACACAGAGGAGAATAAACCCAACATCACCACCGGTACCACACATAGGAGAGAAGAGAGTAAACCCAACATCACCACCAGTACCACACAGAGGAGAATAAACCCAACATCACCACCAGTACCACACAGAGGAGAGAAGAGAGTAAATCCAACATCACCACCAGTACCACACAGAGGAGAGTAAACCCAACATCACCACCAGTACCACACAGAGGAGAGAAGAGAGTAAACCCAACATCACCACCAGTACCACACAGAGGAGAATAAACCCAACATCACCACCAGTACCACACAGAGGAGAGAAGAGAGTAAACCCAACATCACCACCAGTACCACACAGAAGAGAGAAGAGAGTAAACCCAACATCACCACCAGTACCACACAGAGGAGAGAAGAGAGTAAATCCAACATCACCACCAGTACCACACAGAGGAGAATAAACCCAACATCACCACCAGTACCACACAGAGGAGAGAAGAGAGTAAACCCAACATCACCACCAGTACCACACAGAGGAGAATAAACCCAACATAACCACCAGTACCACACAGAGGAGAGTAAACCCAACATAACCACCAGTACCACACAGAGGATAGTAAACCCAACATAACCACCAGTACCACACAGAGGAGAATAAACCCAACATCACCACCAGTACCACACAGAGGAGAATAAACCCAACATAACCACCAGTACCACACAGAGGAGAATAAACCCAACATAACCACCAGTACCACACAGAGGAGAATAAACCCAACATCACCACCAGTACCACACAGAGGAGAGTAAACCCAACATCACCACCAGTACCACACAGAGGAGAGTAAACCCAACATCACCACCAGTACCACACGGAGGAGAGAAGAGAGTAAACCCAACATCACCACCAGTACCACACAGAGGGGAATAAACCCAACATCACCACCAGTACCACACAGAGGAGAATAAACCCAACATCACCACCAGTACCACACAGAGGAGAGTAAACCCAACATAACCACCAGTACCACACAGAGGAGAATAAACCCAACCTCACCACCAGTACCATACAGAAGAGAGTAAACCCAACATCACCACCAGTACCACACAGAGGAGAATAAACCCAACATCACCACCAGTACCACACAGAGGAGAATAAACCCAACATCACCACCAGTACCACACAGAGGAGAATAAACCCAACATCACCACCAGTACCACACAGAGGAGAATAAACCCAACATAACCACCAGTACCTGTTATGGGATTTTTATGAATAATGACTAAATGATGTATACATTTAACGTAGAATTATAACTAACAGAATTATATCCTGTATGATGAAGAATCTTTGTCCATAAGAAAGAGGCACAGTTAGCAGGCAAGGAACTGTGGCAGACAACTTGTGACCACTGTGGAACTGATAACAGGGATGGAAGTCTCCCCACCCAGGGAGGGGAGAAACCTTGGGCTTGTAGTAGATTGTATAACAGGTGGCAGGCAATGTATGAGAAGGACTTGTGTACTATATTGTCATTGTATTAGAGGAGTAGGGACATTTATGACGAAATGAGAGGTATATAAACCAATGTACATGTAATGATTGGGAGAGCGGTCTCGTAAATACATTTTCTGACTATTGTGGCTGGGCCTCCGTCTGATTCATTTCAACCAGTTTCTTACAAATTCTGGGTTTCAGGCTGAGTAATTAATTCAATTGGGTATTATGAACACTGAGAACAAAATTCTCGTGACAGTACCACACAGAGGAGAGTAAACCCAACATAACCACCAGTACCACACAGAGGAGAGTAAACCCAACATAACCACCAGTACCACACAGAGGAGAGTAAACCCAACATAACCACCAGTACCACACAGAGGAGAGTAAACCCAACATAACCACCAGTACCACACAGAGGAGAATAAACCCAACATAACCACCAGTACCACACAGAGGAGAATAAACCCAACATAACCACCAGTACCACACAGAGAAGAGTAAACCCAACATAACCACCAGTAAGTACCACACAGAGGAGAGTAAACCCAACATAACCACCAGTACCACACAGAGGAGAATAAACCCAACATAACCACCAGTACCACACAGAGGAGAGTAAACCCAACATCACCACCAGTACCACACAGAGGAGAGTAAACCCAACATCACCACCAGTACCACACAGAGGAGAATAAACCCAACATCACCACCAGTACCACACAGAGGAGAGTAAACCCAACATCACCACCAGTACCACACAGAGGAGAATAAACCCAACATCACCACCAGTACCACACAGAGGAGAGTAAACCCAACATCACCACACAGAGGAGAATAAACCCAACATAACCACCAGTACCACACAGAGGAGAGTAAACCCAACATAACCACCAGTACCACACATAGGAGAGTAAACCCAACATCACCACCAGTACCACACAGAGGAGAGAAGAGAGTAAACCCAACATCACCATCATCAACATCACAGTACCACACAGAAGACAGGAACATGATGCAGAGTTAATTGAAAATCATCAGTACCACATCGATAGAGCTCTGTGGGTAAAGTTGCTGGCAATGACAACATAAACCAGATTGCAACCAGTTTGTGATGGTCACATGTAGCCATACACCTTTGCACTTTAAAGATGCATTCTGGGATCTTAAGTACAACAAATTTGTAACATATTGGGTTCATAACATATCAAAATCAAATCAAATGTTATTTGTCACATGCGCAGAATACGACTGGTGTAGCCTTTACCAGAGGTGTGGACTCGAGTCACATGACTTGGACTCGAGTCAGACTCGACCTGACTTGATACCCTCCCCAGTGAAAACACAACATATATTTATGTTAGATCACCACCAAATCCAAAAACACACAGCCATTTTTCCCAGCCAAAGATAGTCACACAAAAGCAGAAATAGAGATAAAATTAATCACTAACCTTTGATAATCTTCATCAGATGACACTCATAGGACATCATGTTACACAATACATTTATGTTTTGTTCGATAATGTGCATATTTATATCCACAAATCTTGGTTTATATTGGCGCCATGTTAAGAAATGCCTCCAAAAGATCCGGAGTAATTACAGAGAGCCACGTCAAATAACAGAAATACTCATCATAAATTTGATGAAAGATACATGTTTTACATATAATTAAAGATACACTTGTTCTTAATGCAACCGCTGTGTCAGATTTTTTTTTAACTTTAGTAAAAAGCACACCATGCAATAATCTGAGACGGCGCTCAGATTTAACAAAATTTCTCCGCCATGTTGGAATCAACAGAAATACGAAATTCCATCATAAATAGTCTCTTACCTTTGATTATCTTCACCACAATAAATAGTTTTTTTTGTTCGATTATGTCCATTACTTATGTCCAATTAGCAACTTTAGCTAGCTTGTGTAGTACACGTGTCCAAACACTGGCGCAGATGAAGGCAAACATTGGATTTTTTAATTTCGCACGCTGCCTTTTCAGCGGAATGTTGGGGGGGGGGGGGGGGGGTTCGATAGTGGAAGGTGTGTCCTAGAAAGATTAATCCCATTGAGAACTTGTGGTCATCCTCAAGAGGCGGGTGGACAAACAAAAACCCACAAATTCTGACAAACTCCAAGCATTGATTATGCAAGAATGGGCTGCCATCAGTCAGGATGTGGCCCAGAAGTTAATTGACAGCATGCCAGGGCGGATTGCAGAGGTCTTGAAAAAGAAGGGTCAACACTGCAAATATTGACTCTTTGCATCAACTTCATGTAATTGTCAATAAAAGCCTTTGACACTTATGAAATGCTTGTAATTATACTTCAGTATTCCATAGTAACATCTGACAAAAAATATCTAAAGACACTGACGCAGCAAACTTTGTGGAAATTAATATTTGTGTCATTCTCAAAACTTTTGGCCACGACTGTAGACCTTTTATACAGACAAGCCATTTGCCACACGGGCCAGCCGTCATTCACTTTGAACTGGACTGTGTGTTTACAGGCAGTTGCAACAACGCGACATTAGATCATTACAAAGCATTCGCCAAAAGCCACAAAATACACCTGAATGGATTTCTGCAAATATGTAAACATGGGAGTCCTCTTACATTTGGGAACTTTACAGCCCATTTGATCAAACAACCATTAAAAGGTAGGCTCCCTCAGTTATGCACATCAACAACAAAAATATCAACAATTAATGCTAGCCAGAGAAAGATGAGCTAAAATGTAATGAACGAACATTAGATAAATCCTCTCAACCTTTTTCAGCTAGTTGGCTGTCAAAATTGCAGTGATAAACAATGGGAAATTGTAGCCTTCTCGTCCTTCTGCAGCTTTCCTGAAATCGGAGTAGATAGCCAGCGAGCTATCTATCTAACGTTAGGCTCTAACGTTAGGCTCTGTGTTTTTAGCTTGCTACATAAATAGATACGCTAGTCTATTAGCCGCGTTATGACTGACTTGTGATCATTGCCCTTGCTAGTTTGATTGTATTGACATTCCCAGCATTAGTTACATTTGTCCATTTTTGTCCAGAATATTGAGTCATTGAAACTGAAACAGTGCATCCTGAATGGAGGCAGCAAACAATGTACCAGGCCAGCTGGGATTTACAACCTGACAGCAATATTTTCTGGACTACCAAGAAATGTATTGGTGAATTATATTAATCATGCATTAAACTGCATCCATATATTCTGCCAACAATGCCTTAGTGTACGTCATGGAACGTTCAGTCAAATAGAACCTATTTTAAAACCTCTTATAAATTTGGTTTTGTAGAATAAACTGGGAATTTGATATTTTTGAGTGATATTATGATTGTCTGTTTGTTTCATATCTGCAGTATAGTTAAAATGCTGTCAGTTCCACATTAAACTTACACGGGTTACTTTGTGTGCTAAACTTGCAATTGGAAGTAATAGTTGTACATTTCGATTGGAAAATGCATAATGGTTGTGTTTTTGTATTCTTATGATTGGGAGCTACTGGCTTATTATGTCGGAGTTTATGGCTTATCCTTTAACATCATGCTGTGTGTGACTGCTGTCTTTCCATCGGCCCTAAGGGGTGCCTGGAGAAGTGGGTATACTCTAATGTTGCCAAAAGGTTCCCAAACGGCCCGCCCAGCGAAGGAAAGGCATCCTGTGTGAAAAATCCTGTTTCCTATATTTTTTAAAATTAGTTTTCCTATAGATTTTAAGTTTCCACTCTCAAATTTTTTGTTCAAGAAAAAAGACAGAAATGTGATGGTCTAAGTCCACAACAATTCTTAAACCACATCAATCTTATTCGGTCACGCCCTGACCTTAGAGATCCTTTTTATGTCTCTATTTTGTTTTGGTCAGGGTGTGATTTGGGTGGGCATTCTATGTTCTTTATTTCTAGGTTTTGTATTTCTTTGTTTCTGGCCGAGTGTGGTTCCCAATCAGAGGCAGCTGTCTATCGTTGTCTCTGATTGGGGATCATACTTAGGCTGCCCTTTTCCCTCTTTCTGTGTGGGATCTTGATCTTTGTTTGTGTGCAGGGAGTTTGCACATCGAAGCTGTTCGGTCGTTGTAGTCTTTATTGTTTTGTCCTGTTTTAGTTTCACTTCATGATTAAATTATGTGGAACTCTAAGAGCGCTGCGCCTTGGTCTCTTCCTTCCGACGACACCCGTTACAGTCAGGGCCTTGTGGCCCATGTCCACCCAGGCCCATCCATGTCTACGCCCCTGATACAAACAGCGCATGATGACAATATTGCGCATCACAAATAGTCTACTAACCAACACTTTGGACGAAACATTTTCAATACCTGGTTTGCATGTCCACAGTTGCCTTAGTTAGCATTTACTAGCAGATATCATACGTTGAATCGTCTTTCATCCCTACCGGCTACCGATGTCATTCTTCTGTGAGCTGCTCCATGCCAAAACCAGTTGAGATCTGCACACTTGCAGCCTGCAGATGACATTCCACTGCAACTAGGCTACGTGCACGGTGCACATATGAATATATTTCATGTGCTTGCGATGATGACTACTTTGTGCATGATTTCTCTATTGTACTACATAATTGATAAGTTGTATACCTCCACTACACTACCTTGATACGCATCAGTAGGGATTAAGAAGTGAGTATATGCAATGCCCATTGAAAAAGGTGTGTATACGGCTTATACCTGCGTATACTCTCCACCACTGGCCCTTTGTGTTTGACAAAAAGTGCATTTTCCTACATGAGTGCGCTGGTATTACGGTTGCTGTCCTTACAGAATCACCAACCCGTCACACACTGAAGGCCAATAGGTTCACCACTGTGCAAACATGTCTAAATAAAGGAGAGTATATATTTGGCCTGGCGAAGCAGTTTTATGCGCTGACTGAAAGAAAGCTGGTAAAAATTAATCCTTATGAAATTAGGAGTCCTCACTGTCCAAGACCAAGTTAAGACTGGATACAAATGTATCCAACACCAAGACAAGACCGAGACACTCAATATGTGGTCTCAAGACCGGACCTCGAGTACTACAACACTGCATCCAGCATAGGGGGAATGGATTTTCACAGTGAAAATATTATGCTAGAATTTACTATTTAAAATGTATACAGTACCAGTCAAAAGTTTGGACACACCTACTCATTCAAGGTTTTTTTTCTTTATTTGTACTATTTTATACATTGTAGAATAATAGTAAAGACATCAAAACTATGAATTAACACACATGGAATGATGTAGTAATCAAAAAAGTGTTAAACAAATCCAAATATATTTTAATTTTTTATTCTTCAATGTAGCCAACCTTTGCATTGATGACAGCTTTGCACACTCTTGTAATTCTCTCAACCAGCTTCACCTGGAATGCTTTTTCAACAGTCTTGAAGGAGTTCCAACATATGCTGAGCACTTGTTGGCTGCTTTTTCTTTACTCTGCGGTCCAACTCATCCCAAACCATCTTAATTGGGTTGAGGTCGGGGGATTGTGGAGGCCAGGTCATCTGATGCAGCACTCCATCACTCTCCTTCTTGGTCAAATAACCCTTACACCACCTGGAGGTGTGTTTTGGGTCATTGTCCTGTTGAAAAACAAATGATAGTCCCACTAAGCGCAAAACAGATGGGTTGGCGTATTGCTGGTAGCCATGCTGGTTAAGTGTGCATTGAATTCTAAATAAATCACAGACAGTGTCACCATCAAAGCACCATCACACCTCCGCTTCCATGCTCCACGGTGGGAACCACACATGCAGAGATCATCCTTTCAACAACTCTGCGTCTCACAAAGAGACGTTTGTTGGAACCAAAAATCTCAAATTTGGACACATCAGACCAAAGGACATATTTCCACCGGTCTAATGTCCATTGCTCATGTTTCTTGGCCCAAGCAAGTCTCTTCTTCTTATTGGGGTCCTTTAGTAGTGGTTTCATTGTAACAATTTGACCATGAAGGCCTGATTCACGCAGTCTCCTCTGAACAGTTGATGTTGAGACGTGTCTGTTACTTGAACTCTGTGAAGCATTTATTTGGGCTGCAATTTGAGGTGCAGTTAATTGCCGATACCTGAGGCTGGTCACTCTAACGAACTTATCATCTGCAGCAGAGATAACTCTGGGTCTTCCATTCCTGTGGCGGTCCTCATGAGAGTCAGTTTTGTCATAGCTCTTAATGTTTTTTGCGACTACACTTGAAGAAACTTTCACATTTTCCGGACAGACTGCCCTTCATTACCTCATTAAGGTAATGATGGACTGCCATTTCTCTTTGCTTATTTGAGCTGTTCTTGCCATGATATGGACTTGGTATTTAACCAAATTGGGCAATCTTCTGTATACCACCCCCCTACCTTGTCACAACACAACTGATTGGCTCAAACGCGTTAAGAAGGAAAGAAATTCCAAAATAATGTTTTAACAAGGCACACCTGTTAATTGAAATGCATTCCAAGTGACTACCTTAGTAAGCAGGTTGAGAGAATGCCAAACGTGCAAAACTGGTACTGTATATTTCAAACTATCATGTTAATGCAAAACATGTTTTGGAATAGATCCTTGATAAATTATGTGTGTCTTTGTAGCCTACCTGCCTCAGTGATGTGGAACTGGCCACTGCCTTTATATTCTGTGAGCTAACCTTATGGCTTCAGGGGTGTAA
The DNA here is from genome assembly GCF_016432855.1 of Salvelinus namaycush. NCBI lineage: Eukaryota > Metazoa > Chordata > Actinopteri > Salmoniformes > Salmonidae > Salvelinus > Salvelinus namaycush. The sequence continues at coordinate 39,130,207 of NC_052326.1, forward strand.
TCATTGGTCAAACAGCTGCAAACGGAACGTTCTGCAAGTAAAACCAGAGTTTCTATTGGACAAATACAGGTACAGTTGAAGTCGGACGTTTACATACACTTAGGTTGGAGTCATTAAAAGTCGTTTTTCAACCACTCCACAAATTTCTTGTTAACAAACTATAGTATTGGCAAGTCGGTTAGGACATCTACTTTGTGCATGACACAAGTCATTTTCCCAACAATTGTTTAACTTATAATTCCCTGTATCACAATTCCAGTGGGGCAGAAATTGACATACACTAAGTTGACTGTGCCTTTAAACAGCTTGGAAAATTCCAGAAAATGATGTGATGGCTTTAGAAGCTTCTGATAGTCTAATTGACATCATTTGAGTCAATTGGAGGTGTACCTGTGGATGTATTTCAAGGCCTAGCTTCAAACAGTGCCTCTCTGCTTGACATCATGGGAAAAGCAAAAGAAATCAGCCAAGACCTCAGAATTTTTTTTGTAGACCTCCACAACTCTGGTTCATCCTTGGGAGCAATTTCCAAACGCCTGACAGTACCAAGTTCATCTGCACAAACAATAGTACGCAAGTATAAACACCATGGGACCACACAGCTGTCATACCGCTCAGGGAGGAGACGCGTTCTGTCTCCTAGAGATGAACGTACTTGGTGCAAAAAGTGCAAATAAATTCCGGAACAACAGCAAAGGACCTTGTGACGATGCTGGAGGAAACAGGTACAAAAGTATCTATATCCACAGTAAAACGAGTCCTATATCGACATAACCTGAAAGGCTGCTCAGCAAGGAAGAAGCCACTGCTACAAAACCGCCATAAAAAAGCCAGACTACGGTTTGCCACTGCACATGGGGACAAAGATCGTACGTTTTGGAGAAATGTCCTCTGGTCTGATGAAACAAAAATATAACTGTTTTATAATGACTATCGTTATGTTTGGAGGAAAAAGGGGGAGGCTTGCAAGCCGAAGAACACCATCCCAACCGTGAAGCACGGGGGTGGCAGCATCATGTTGTGTGGGTGCTTTGCTGCAGGAGGGACTGGTGCACTTTACAAAATAGATGGCATCATGAGGCAGGAAAATTCTGTGGATATATTGAAGCAACATCTTAAGACATCAGTCAGGAAGTTAAAGCTAGGTCGCAAATGAGTCTTCCAAATGGACAATGACCCCAAGCATACTTCCAAAGTTGTGGCAAAATGGCTTAAGGACAACAAAGTCAAGGTAATGTATTGGAGTGGCCATCACAAAGCCCTGACCTCAATCCTATAGAAAATGTGTGGGCAGAACTGAAAAATCGTGTGCGAGCAAGGAGGCCTACAAACCTGACACCAGCTCTGTCAGGAGGAATGGGCCAAAATTCACCAAACTTATTGTGGGAAGCTTGTGGAAGGCTACCTGAAACGTTTGACCCAAGTTAAACAATTTAAAGGCAATGCTACTGAATACTAATTGAGTGTATGTAAACTTCTGACCCACTGGGAATGTGATGAAAGAAATAAAAGCTGAAATAAATAATTCTCTCTACTATTATTCTGACATTTCACAGTCTTAAAATAAAGTGAAGACAGGGAATTTTTACTAGGATTAAATGTTAGGAATTGTGATAAACTGAGTTGAAATGTATTTGGCTAAGGTGTATGTATACTTCCGACTTCAACTGTAGGTTCTTCTTCGTTTAATTCCATTTAAGAAAAGTTTTGCAACAGAATCTGGTGTAATGAATACACCCCAGGTAAGCCTTCATTTGAGTTATTCACTCTGTAGACAGCAGTTATACATTTACGTTATACGTTTGAGGCAATAGAACATTTTACTTTAATTCATTTACAGACCTTTAATTAATATTTTTATGCACTATGGTTATTGATTTCTCTAACTTTGTTAAAAAAACATCAAGTTTGCCAAAATAAACCTCCTAATAATTGCACTGCACCCTAATCAATTGTCTCTCATGCCTGCTTGGTCCTTCCCGTACACAGTTATCATTATAATGACATCATTGTATCTGTTTTAGCTGACACAAATTGGCACTCGGATAGGCCCGGATCTGGATCCGACCAGGTCTATAGGGAACAGGTGTAGTTTTTTTTTTTTTTTTTTACGAACTGGTCCGTTCGTAACAGTTCTCTATATTTAAAAACATTTATTTATGCATATTGGGTCCAGGTGGAAAAGCCCCAGGTCCATTTCAGAACAGATCCAACTTTTTGGACCCGTGAAGACCTCTAGTATCAACACAACATATCGTCATCCTTCTCAGGTTGTTGTTCACAGCAAGGTGGTGAATATAATTACACAGACAGAGCTGCCAGTTACATTACAGGTAAAAGCCCCAGGGTGGTTAGAACCAGCCCTATTTACAAGCCTGCTGATGTTATTTACATTTGAGTAATTTAGCAGACACTCTTATCTAGAGCAACTTAGGGGAGCAAATAGGGTTCAGAGCCTTGCTCAAGGGCACGTCGGCACATTTTTCATTTTTCACATAGTTGGCTTGGGGATTTGAACCAGCAACCTTTTGGTTATTGACCCAACGCTCTTAACCACTAGGCTTCCTGCCGCCCACACAGTAATGACTCAATAGATGATGACCACCAGAGTACACAACAACACCCTGCTGGAATAAGGTACACACGCACACAGCCTTCTGTAAACGCGCACAGCCTCCTGTAAACGCGCACAGCCTCCTGTAAACACGCACAGCCTCCTGTAAACACGCACAGCCTCCTGTAAACACGCACAGCCTCCTGTAAACACGCTCAGCCTCCTGTAAACACGCACAGCCTCCTGTAAACTAAACACGCACAGCCGCCTGTAAACACATACAGCCTCCTGTAAACTAAACACTCACAGCCTCCTGTAAACACGCTCAGCCTCCTGTAAACACGCACAGCCTCCTGTAAACACGCACAGCCTCCTGTAAACTAAACACGCACAGCCGCCTGTAAACACATACAGCCTCCTGTAAACTAAACACGCACAGCCTCCTGTAAATGCGCACAGCCTCCTGTAAACACGCACAGCCTCCTGTAAACACGCACAGCCTCCTGTAAACACGCTCAGCCTCCTGTAAACACGCACAGCCTCCTGTAAACTAAACACGCTCAGCCTCCTGTAAACTAAACACGCTCAGCCTCCTGTAAACACGCACAGCCTCCTGTAAACTAAACACGCACAGCCTCCTGTAAACACGCACAGCCTCCTGTAAACACGCTCAGCCTCCTGTAAACACGCACAGCCTCCTGTAAACTAAACACGCACAGCCGCCTGTAAACACATACAGCCTCCTGTAAACACATACAGCCTCCTGTAAACACGCGCAGCCTCCTGTAAACACGCACAGCCTCCTGTAAACTAAACACGCACAGCCGCCTGTAAACACATACAGCCTCCTGTAAACACGCGCAGCCTCCTGTAAACACGCACAGCCTCCTGTAAACGCGCACAGCCTCCTGTAAACACGCTCAGCCTCCTGTAAACACGCACAGCCTCCTGTAAACACGCACAGCCTCCTGTAAACTAAACACGCACAGCCGCCTGTAAACACATACAGCCTCCTGTAAACTAAACACGCACAGCCTCCTGTAAACGCGCACAGCCTCCTGTAAACACGCACAGCCTCCTGTAAACACGCACAGCCTCCTGTAAACACGCTCAGCCTCCTGTAAACACGCACAGCCTCCTGTAAACTAAACACGCACAGCCTCCTGTAAACACGCACAGCCTCCTGTAAACACGCTCAGCCTCCTGTAAACACGCACAGCCTCCTGTAAACACGCACAGCCTCCTGTAAACTAAACACGCACAGCCGCCTGTAAACACATACAGCCTCCTGTAAACACATACAGCCTCCTGTAAACACGCGCAGCCTCCTGTAAACACGCACAGCCTTCTGTAAACTAAACACGCACAGCCGCCTGTAAACACATACAGCCTCCTGTAAACACGCGCAGCCTCCTGTAAACACGCACAGCCTCCTGTAAACTAAACACGCACAGCCGCCTGTAAACACATACAGCCTCCTGTAAACACGCGCAGCCTCCTGTAAACACGCACAGCCTCCTGTAAACACGCACAGCCTCCTGTAAACACGCGCAGCCTCCTGTAAACACGCGCAGCCTCCTGTAAACTAAACACTTACAGCCGCCTGTAAACACGCACAGCCTCCTGTAAACTAAACACGCACAGCCGCCTGTAAACACATACAGCCTCCTGTAAACTAAACACGCACAGCCGCCTGTAAACACATACAGCCTCCTGTAAACTAAACACGCACAGCCGCCTGTAAACACATACAGCCTCCTGTAAACTAAACACGCACAGCCGCCTGTAAACACATACAGCCTCCTGTAAAGACATACATTGAGCTGATCATATAAACCGCATGCACGCATGACCATTAGTCGCTTTGGTTACAAGCGTCTGCTAAATGGCATTTATGAGCCTTGGCCCATGACTCCTACATAACAAACAGCAGGACTAGAAAGAGCCCTGGCAGTCTCTCTCTGCCTCCAACATGTACACAAGCACAATGACTAGCTAGTCTCTAGTCTAGGCATATTTCTCTAAAGCTCTCATTTTGTCAGAAGCATTTTGAAATGTCACCCAACTTCGTCTGTGTCTAGAAGCCTGAGAGAGAAGGGAAGACCGACAACAAGGAGAAAAGGAGTGTTGCAGCCTACTGCAGTGGCAGGGGTCACTATCTGACCTCACAAAGCCTTCACCGGCACTCACACAGAAACAAATCCATGCCCTATACACCAGCTTTTCCTACCTGGGTTCCCCTACCAGTATGTCTACTGTCGTTCCCCTACCAGTATGTCTAATGTCGTTCCCCCTACCAGTATGTCTACTGACGTTCCCCCTACCAGTATGTCTACTGACGTTCCCCCTACCAGTATGTCTACTGTCGTTCCCCCTACCAGTATGTCTACTGTCGTTCCCCTACCAGTATGTCTACTGTCGTTCCCCCTACCAGTATGTCTACTGTCGTTCCCCCTACCAGTATGTCTACTGATGTTCCCCCTACCAGTTTGTCTACTGTCGTTCCCCCTACCAGTATGTCTAATGTCGTTCCCCCTACCAGTATGTCTACTGTCGTTCCCCTTACCAGTATGTCTACTGTCGTTCCCCCTACCAGTATGTCTAATGTCATTCCCCCTACCAGTATGTCTACTGACGTTCCCCCTACCTACCTGTACTTGATGCAGAGGAGAGAGCAGATGCTGGTCATTCTTGCCGAGAGAGGAAGGAAAATAAAATAGGAGAGAGTGGCCTAAAAGCATTTGTAGAAAGAGAGGGGAGGCAGTCAGAGAGTGAGAGAGAGAGGGAAAGACACAGAGAGAAAGAAATGAATTGAATCGAGAGGGAAAGAAAGAAAGAAAGCGAGAGAGCGAGAGATTGAAGATATGAGGGGAGGGGTCTCCCCTGCCCCCCAGGCTAATGAATCCCTGAGGGAGAAGGTGTGCTAAGAAGGCTAGCTAAGTAACTAACTAGCCGTTCAACACCTCCCTTACACCGGGGGAGGGGGAACCCCATCTAAGGAGGGGGGGGGGGGGGCCTCATTCAGAAACAGAGAGTGGGATGTATGGAAAGAAGTAGTGATAGAAGGATGAGATCTTTTCATTGGACAAAATTATCCTCCAAACAGACTGGCCTACCTTTTTCCCGAGCAACCCCTGACAGAGTACTGAGAATCACTCTCTCCTACCGCAGTTATATATAGAGTCATCATTTTCCCCTCTAAACCTCTGTGTGACATATGTGAGCTCCCTCTAACCATGTCCTCAAGCCCTCCAGATGGAGCCCTCCCCTTTAAAAGCAATTACTGTCTTAATAACGTTTTGATGCATAACTCAGATCTACTGTGAACCAACAACAATATAACCTATTGAGACAATAGAGTCATCAAAACGGATTGGATTGGATCTAATAAGTGATCAAGCCGAGCCCCGTGTGGCTCAGTTGGTAGAGCATGGCGCTTGCAACGCCAGGGTTGTGGGTTCGATTCCCACGGGGGGCCAGTACAAAAAAAGGATGAATGTATGTACTTGTAAGTCGCTCTGGATAAGAGCGTCTGCTAAATGACTTAAATGTAAATGTAAATGTAAATCAAAATATTCGCTGTAGTGAAAAGTGGAAAAAACGTGATGCTGAACTAATGACGACCATGATTGCATAACTCCATTAGGAATAGCTATTTTCTGAAAAATGTATTTTAATCTCCCCCATTGTCTCCTTCCCTTCTGTCAGCAGGGATGGGGGAGTGTAAGAAAGAGATGAGATGAGAGGGAGGATGGAGAGAGTGCTGGTACCAAGGCAGCACTCAACGAGCTGTATAGGTCCATAAGCAAACAGACGCGTCGCTCCTAGTGGCCGGGGATTTTAATGCAGGGAAACTAAAATACTGTACATTTCACCCCAGAGCGGTTTACCAGCATGTCACCTGTGCAACCAGAGCCGACAAAACTCTAGACCACCTTTACTCTACACACAGAATCGCATACGAAGCTCTCCCCCGCTCTCCATTTGGCAAATCTGACCATAACTCTATCCTCCTGATTCCTGCATACAAGCAAAAACCCAAACAGGACGTACCAGTGACACACTCAATACGGAAGTGGTCAGATGAAGCAGATGCTACACTACAGGACTGTTTTGCTAGCACAGATTGGAATTTGTTCCCGGGATTCATCCGATAACATTGAGGTATTTACCACATCAGTCACCGGCTTCATTGGTAAGTGCATCGTCCCTACAGTAACCATATGTATATAACCCAACCAGCAGCCATGTATTACAGGCAACATCCACACCGAGCTAAAGGCTAGAGCTGTTGCTTCCAAGGAGCGGGAGACTAATTCAGACGCTTATAAGAAATCCTGCTACGACCTCCGATGAGCCATCAAACAGGCAAAGCATCAATACAGGACTAAAATCTAATCCTACTACGCCGGCTCTGACGCTCATTGGATGTGGCAGGGCTTGCAAACTATCACAGATTACAAAGGGGAACGCAGCCACAAACTGCCCAGTTACACAAACCTACCAGACGAGTGGCACAGCGGTCTAAGGCACTGCATTGCAGTGCAAGAAGCGTCACTACAGTCCCTGGTTCAAATCCAGGCTGAATCACATCCGACCGATGGGACTCCGATTGGGAGTCCCATAGGGCGGCACACAGTTGGCCCAGCATCGTCCAGGTTTGGCCGGGGTAGGCCGTCATTGTTAATATGAATTTGTTCTAAACTGACTTGCCTAGTAAAAATAAAGGTTAAATAAAAAAATGTAAAATGTTTACTTTATGAGCGCTTTGAGGCAAGCAATACTGAGCTATGCATGAGAGCACCAGCTGTTCCGGACGACTGTGATCTCGCTCGCCCTAGCCGAATAAGACCTTTAAAACAAGTTATCATTCACAAGACTGCGGGGCCAGATGGATTACCAGGATGGCTACTCTGACCAGCTGGCAAGTGTCTTCAATTACATTTTCAATGTCTCCCTGACCCAGTCTGTAATACCTACATGTTTCAAGCAGACCACCATAGTCCCTGTGCCCATGAACGCCAAGGTAACTTGCCTAAATAACTATCGCCCCGTAGCACTCACATCTGTAGCCATGAAATGCTTTGAAAGGCTGGTCATGGCTCACATAAACACCATCATCCCAGACACCCTGGACTCACTCCAATTCGCATACCGTCCCAACAGATCCACAGACGCTATCCCTATTGCACTCCACACTGCCCTCTGGATAAGATAAACACCTATGTGAGGAGGCTGTTCATTGACTACAGCTCAGCATTTAACACCATAATGCCCTCGAAGCTCATCACTATGCTCAGGACCCTGGGACTGAACACCTCCCTCTGCAACTGGATGCTGGACTTCCTGACGGGCCACCCCCAGGTGGTGAGGGTAGGCAATAACACATCCGCAACGCTGACCCTGAACACAGGGGCCCCTCAGGGGTGAGTGCTCAGTCCCCTCCTGTACTCCCTCTTCACCCATGGCTCTGTGGATGCATACGACTCTAACACCATCATTAAGTTTGAGCATCTTGACTGGCTGCATCACCGCTTGGTATGGCAACTGCTTGGCATCCAACAACAGCTTCTACCCCCAAGCCATAAGACTGCTGAACAGTTAATCAAATGGCTACCCGGACTCTTTGCACACTCACTGGACTCTACCCACACACTCACACATACTTACACTGACACTCCAAGACACACACACATTTAAAAGGTCCCTGTAGGGTGTGGGGGCTGTGCTTTGGCAAAGTGGGTGGGGTTATATCCTGCCTGTTTGGCCCTGTATCGGTATCGTCGGACGGGGCCACAGTGTCTCCTGACCCCTCCTGTCTCAGCCTCCAGTATTGATGCTGCAATAGTTTGTGTTGGTGTGCTAGGGTCAGTCTGTTATGTCTGGAGTATTTCTCCTGTTTTATCCGGTGTCCTGTGTGAATTTAAGTATGCTCCCTCTAATTCTCTCTCTCTCTCCCTCTCCCTCCCATCCCAGAGGACCTAAGCCCTGGGACCATGCCTCAGGACTACCTGGCCTGATGACTCCTTGCTGTCCCCAGTCCACCTGGTCATGCTGCTGCTCCAGTTTCAACTGTTCTGCCTACGGCTATGGAACCCTGACCTGTTCACCAGACGTGCTACCTTGTCCTGCTCTCTAACTCTGAATGCTCGGCTATGAAAAGCCAAACTGACATTTACTCCTGAGATGCTGACCTGTTGCACCCTCTACAACCACTGTGATTATTATTATTTGACCCTGCTGGTCATCTATGAACGTTTGAACATCTTGGCCATGTCCTGTTATAATCTCCACCCGGCACAGCCAGAAGAGGACTGGCCACCCCTCATAGCCTGGTTCCTCTCTAGGTTTCTTCCTAGGTTCCTGCCTTCCTAGAGTTTTTCCTAGCCATCGTGCTTCTACACCTGCATTGCTTGCTGTTTGGGGTTTTAGGCTGGGTTTCTGTATAGCACTTTGTGACATCGGCTGATGTAAAAAGGGCTTTATAAATTAATTTGATTTCAATTTGAAGTGTACAGAAAGCACCTCCTTCTCCAATCAGCTAGGCTGCTTGGAGAAGCTGAAACAGAGCAGGCCCGCAATCTGGAGGCCAAGCACCGCAAGCCTGTGTACGTGGCCGAGACTGCCAAATATCAGCGCCACCAGCTTGCACCTACACCTGAGGCTCTCCAAGCATGCCACGAGGGGCTGGTATTTAAGCAGCTTCTCGGCAAAGGCCTTCTCCATGAAGCCATAAAATGAGCACCTCCCCCTGCCCCCCCACAACAACAATATCTGGCGTATTTGGCACACAGAAAAACCCATTGTCAACATCACACCAGCTTCCCCTTAGACAATAATGTTTCTGCATGTGTGCTGTTGGTGAGACTACTTGTCTCACCTCGCTGGCTATCAGGTCAACAAGGCAGTCATGTCTAGCAATGTGCACACACACAGAATCTGTCAAATCGGGCCAAGCCTTTGCTTCAATGAAACAGCTCAATGCAGAGCTGCATAAATACATAAAGCACTAAACACAGAGTTCTAGTAATGATCCCATTGTGCTGTATAGCTCATTAGGCAGCACATGCAGCCAGCTGTTAGCCTGGCCTGGCCTGTGTAATTACTGAGGCTGAGAGAAAGTATGTGTGTGTGTGTGATTGGCATCACACTGCAGATGTACACACAGCTGGGCCCTCTCCCGGCACCATGGCCCCTGTTGGCTGGCCCCCCTGCAGAGAGGCGTGTGATAGCGATGTGGGAGGAGGGAGGAAGAAGTGGGAGGAGAGCGTGAGGGAGGGAGAGAGGGAGACGGGAGGGGGAAGGGAGACGGGAGGGGGAAGAAGGAGCGAGAGAGAGGGAGGGCTGCCAAAATACCAGTCATCCTCCACCAAGTAGGTTCCTGGTGGCCAGCAGCATGCAAAAATGCACGCACACACTGGACAGAACAGCAGATGGGCCGGAAACTCCCGAGGGGACAAAAGGATAGGTCACCCCACTCCAAACAGGAGTGTGTGTCTGAGGTCAGCTAGGGTCAAGAGCCAGTGTGATGTGTGAGGTAGGAGGGCTATCTGTACCTCTGGTTAAAGAGGGTTAACTGACAGCTGTGACTGAGCAGAGCAGTGGGGATGAGGAGATAAAAGGGGCCTCATCACTGGAAGTGGATGAGATGAATGCATGACAACATGGTGCTGCCCTGGGAAGGCTTTGATTGTCTTATAGTGGTAAACCAAAAATATGTTGATGACACTACAATTCTTCTGAGCTGTTTCTCAAACTAGGGGTCGCGACACCCTGTGAGGTCGCCCCGATTTGGAAATGGGGTCGCGAGAGAAAAGACGCAGTTGTAACAAACAGAGTGGTTTCTGTTAGATGAGGTTGTAATAAACATTGTGGTTTCTGTTAGATGAGGTTGTAACAAACAGAGTGGTTTCTGTTAGATGAGGTTGTAATAAACATTGTGGTTTCTGTTAGATGAGGTTGTAATAAACAGAGTGGTTTCTGTTAGATGAGGTTGTAATAAACAGAGTGGTTTCTGTTAGATGAGGTTGTAATAAACAGAGCGGTTTCTGTTAGATGAGGTTGTAATAGACAGAGTGGTTTCTGTTAGATGAGGTTGTAATAAACAGAGCGGTTTCTGTTAGATGAGGTTGTAATAAACATTGTGGTTTCTGTTAGATGAGGATGTAATAAACAGAGGGGTTTCTGTTAGATGAGGTTGTAATAAACAGAGTGGTTTCTGTTAGATGAGGATGTAATAAACAGAGGGGTTTCTGTTAGATGAGGTTGTAATAAACAGAGCGGTTTCTGTTAGATGAGGTTGTAATAAACAGAGTGGTTTCTGTTAGATGAGGTTGTAATAAACAGAGTGGTTTCTGTTAGATGAGGTTGTAATAAACAGAGTGGTTTCTGTTAGATGAGGTTGTAATAAACAGAGTGGTTTCTGTTAGATGAGGTTGTAATAAACATAGTGGTTTCTGTTAGATGAGGTTGTAACAAACATAGTGGTTTCTGATAGATGAGGTTGTAATAAACAGAGTGGTTTCTGTTAGATGAGGTTGTAATAAACAGAGTGGTTTCTGTTAGATGAGGTTGTAACAGAGCGGTTTCTGTTAGATGAGGTTGTAATAAACATAGCGGTTTCTGTTAGATGAGGTTGTAACAAACATAGCGGTTTCTGTTAGATGAGGTTGTAATAAACATAGCGGTTTCTGTTAGATGAGGTTGTAATAAACAGAGTGATTTCTGTTAGATGAGGTTGTAATAAACAGAGTGATTTCTGTTAGATGAGGTTGTAATAAACAGAGTGGTTTCTGTTAGATGAGGTTGTAATAAACAGAGTGATTTCTGTTAGATGAGGTTGTAATAAACAGAGTGGTTTCTGTTAGATGAGGTTGTAACAAACATAGTGGTTTCTGTTAGATGAGGTTGTAACAAACAGAGCGGTTTCTGTTAGATGAGGTTGTAATAAACAGAGTGGTTTCTGTTAGATGAGGTTGTAATAGACAGAGTGGTTTCTGTTAGATGAGGTTGTAATAAACAGAGTGGTTTCTGTTAGATGAGGTTGTAATAGACAGAGTGGTTTCTGTTAGATGAGGTTGTAATAAACAGAGTGGTTTCTGTTAGATGAGGTTGTAATAGACAGAGTGGTTTCTGTTAGATGAGGTTGTAATAAACAGAGTGGTTTCTGTTAGATGAGGTTGTAATAAACAGAGCGGTTTCTGTTAGATGAGGTTGTAATAAACAGAGCGGTTTCTGTTAGATGAGGTTGTAATAAACAGAGCGGTTTCTGTTAGATGAGGTTGTAATAAACAGAGTGGTTTCTGTTAGATGAGGTTGTAATAAACAGAGTGGTTTCTGTTAGATGAGGTTGTAATAAACAGAGTGGTTTCTGTTAGATGAGGTTGTAATAAACAGAGTGGTTTCTGTTAGATGAGGTTGTAATAAACAGAGTGGTTTCTGTTAGATGAGGTTGTAATAAATTCAAAAAGGATACAATTAACAAAAACATTATCAACTATCTACACACAATACCCCATAATGACAAAGTGAAAACATATTCACATCCCTGAGTAAATACTTTGTCGAAGCAGCTTTGGCAGTGATTACAGCTGTGAGTCTTCCTGGGTAAGTTTCTAAGAGCTTTCCACACCTGGATTGTGCAACATTTCCCCATTATTCTTTAAAAAATGATTCAAGCTCTGTCAAATTGGTTATTGATCATTGCTAGACAACCATTTTCAGGTCTTGCCATCAAAACTGTAACTCGGCCATTCAGGAACATTCACTGTCTTCTTGGTAAGCAACTCCAGTGTAAATTTGGCCTTGTGTTCTAGGTTATTGTCCTGCTGAAAGGTGAATCCATCTCCCAGTGTCTGTTGGAAAGCAGACCGAACTAGTTTTTCCTCTAGGATTTTGCCTGTGCTTAGCTCCATTCCTTAACGATTACAAGCATACCCATAATATGTTGCAGCCACCACTATGCTTGGAAATATGGAGAGTAATGTATTGGATTTGCCCCAAACATAACACTTTGTATTCAGGACAAAAAGTTCATTGCTTTGCCACATTTTTTGCAGGATCACTTTAGTGCCTTGTTGCAAACAGGATGCATGTTTTGTTTTCTCCTACCACAGCCAGCCTTTACATTTTGTGACTGTTTATGTTACCATTGGCCTCATGGTGAAATCCATGAGCTGTTTCCTTCCTCTCCGGCAACTGCATGTATCTTTGTAGTGACTTGGTGTATTGATACACTATCCAAATTGTCATTAATAACTTCACCATGCATGAAGGGTTATTCAATGTCTGCTTTTTTGTATTTTAACCATCTACCAATAGGTGCTCTTCTTTGCAAGGCATTGGAAAACCTCCCTGGTCTTTGAGGTTGAATGTGTTTGAAATTCACTGCTCGAATGAGGGACCTTACAGAAAATAAAAAATAAAACATAATTCCACTTTGACATTATGGGGTACTTACTGTGTGTAGGTCAGTGACCCCCAAAAAATATATTTTAAATTCAGGCTGAAAATGTGGGAAAAGGTGTGAACACTTTCTGAAGGCATACTTCCTTCAGATTGAAATACTGTCAAAACTACTGTCAAACGGATTTGTAATGGACTGCCATAGACTCAATTAAAAAAAGTAAACATTGGCCTTTGATTACATAACTTTTTTTACATGGTGGGGTCTGGAAAATGCACACAGACCTAGCATGTGTGACGAGGCAGAGCAGGGTGAGGGCTGAGACCACCACCAGAGGTCAGTAGGGGTTAGGGTTAGTAACCCAGTAATATAATATAACATCATATATAATACCTCCAGTAGACCAGGACAGCCAGTAGCATGACGAGGCAGAGCAGGGTGAGGGCTGAGACCACCACCAGAGGGACGATCCACTCCATCCTGCCCACCCCAGGGTGAGAGCTGCGGGTCATGTTGGACACACTAGTTCTGTCTGGAAAGGTGGGGGTGGAATGGGAGACAGACACAGAGGCTGAGACACAGAGACATCTACTCCAAAAACACTTTAACACACAAAAGTCAAATCAAAGTGAGATTATTCAGATTATTTGGGTCACTCATAGAAGCTTCAGCACTCAAACAACCAATTCCACTTCAGAAAAGACTGTGTAGCTCCACTATTTATATATTTATACTGCTCTACCAAGCAAAAAGGCAGTAACTGCTCATAGCATGGAACAGAGAAAAAAGGCTTTTATTTACCTTGGTTTCACAGTAACTTTATGCAGTTACTGCTAACATGACCCCCATTTTCTCCAAAACACAATACAATAGAGGCAGGATCCTTGTCCACATGATTAAGCATGTATTTAATGGAGCAAAAATGACATGAACTCATTTTCAACCAAATGAGCAGTTACTGTCTTTTTGCTTGGTAGGGCAGCATACATTTACACATCATTTCAGTGTGATGGCTTCATCAGTAGGGTGAATTTATTTTATTTTATTTAACCTTTATTTACCTAGGCAAGTCAGTTAAGAACAAATTCTTATTTACAATGACAGTAAGTGACTAGGTTTACCCTGAGGCTTGGAGCGCTACTCATCTAAATTTGATTATTCAGAATGAATAAGGACATTTATAAGAGAGCATTGACAAACACTTTGTTATTCATGAAACAAATACCCTGCTTTACTTTCTCTGTTTTATTCCTGGTTCGTAGGCAGGCAGTTTGGTCTTGAAAATATGCCTCAGAGCATGCCCCAAACTAATGGCACCTCGGGCTAGGTAATGCCACCTCGGGCTAGGTAATGGCCACCTCGGGCTAGGTAATGGCCACCTCGGGCTAGGTAATGGCCACCTCGGGCTAGGTAATGGCCACCTCGGGCTAGGTAATGGCCACCTCGGGCTAGGTAATGGCCACCTCGGGCTAGGTAATGGCCACCTCGGGCTAGGTAATGGCCACCTCGGGCTAGGTAATGGCCACCTCGGGCTAGGTAATGACCACCTCAGGCTAGGTAATGGCCCCCTCAGGCTAGGTAATGGCCCTTCAGGCTGTAGAATAGTTACATTACTTTCTCTAGGGCTCTCTCTGTGTGATATTATGGTGGCACTCAGAAATTTTGCTATTTGTCTCAGTCTATTGTCACATACTGAAGCTGGGGCTGGTCCCAAGGCTAATGTTTAAAATAGGCCCTGCCTGTTAGGTCTAAATATTGTGTTAAATATCTCCAGTGTACAACTATACTCAACAAAAATATAAATGCAACATGTAAAGTGTTTGTCCTATGTTTCATGAGCTGAAATAAAAGATCCCAGAAATGTTCCATAGGCACAAAAAGCCTATTTCTACGGACAACGAACACAATTGCATTTTATCAATAGGAATTTCAATTCACAGAGATACCGTGACGAGATCCTGAGGCCCATTGTTCGTGCCATTCATCCGCCGTTATCACCTCATGTTTCAGCATGATAATGCACTGCCCCATGTTGCAAGGATCTGTACACAATTCCTGGAAGCTGAAAATGACCCAGTTCATCCATGGCCTGCATTCTCACCAGACATGTCACCCATTGAGCATGTTTGGGATGCTCTGGATCGACAGCATGTTCCAGTTCTCTCCAATATCCAGCAACTTCGCACAGCCATTGAAGAGGAGTGGAACAACATTTCACAGGCCACAATCAACAGACTGATCAACTCTGTGCAAAGGAGATGTGTCGCGCTGCATGAGGCAAATGGTGGTCACACCAGATATTTTTGTTAAAGGTATCTGTGACCAACTGATGCCTATTTGTACTCCCAGTCATGTGAAATCCATAGATTATTGCCAAATGAATTCATTTCAATTGACAGATTTCGTTATATGAACTGTAACTCAGTAAAATCTTTGAAATTGTTGCGTGTTGCGTGTATAATTTTGTTCAGTGTAGTTGTGCTAAAAAGAGGAAAATGATATGGGTTATACAAAGAGTTCTACTCACCAGTGTGAACAGAGAAAGGCCAAAGGCTCTTCTCCCCACCAGTCTTTGGGGAGTGTGTTGGGCTCTGGGGAATCTGCATCTCTCTCTCTGCTGTGTCCTTCTTTGGCTGCACCGTGGGCCCTGAGCTACTGTCCACTCTGAAAAGTTGGTCCTCCCCTACACTGGGAGGCACAGTGGTGCTGTTAGCCACAGGCTCTCCCTGCCGCTGTCCTTTCTCTTTGGCTGTGGGGGTAGGGACATAGGAGTAGGGCACTTTGACCACGGTGCTGTTCATCTTTGTCTCCACCTCATCAGGCGCTGTCTTGTTATTCTTCTTCCTCCTGTCGTCTTCCCCTCTATCCTTCTCTCTCTCTCCCTCCTCCCCCTCGGCCTCCCTGTCCACCCCTGCCTCCTCCTCCGCTGTGGGGGTGTCCGTGTCAGAACCACCCTGACGGGCTGTAGGGAGCTCAGTGGAGGCCTGGGACTGGGCAGGCTGGCGGCTGGGAATGGGACCCGGGCCAGGATTAGACCCAGGGCTGGCTGTAGGGGCCTGGGTGGGCCAGAGAGAGCCAGGCAGGGAAGAGATGACCCCTCCGCTGAAGCCCAGGCCGGCCAGCAGTGTGCTGGTCACCACCGATGCCACCGTGGCCTGACTGCCGCTGGAGGATGGGCCGATACCCCCCGTAGCCATGGAGACAAAGGAGAAGGGGAGGCCAGAGGAGGTCCAGGTGGAGGAGCCGGAGCTGATAGGAGCCATGTCCGCCGAGGAGGCTGGGGAGACGGTGGGCTGGGGGAAAGAGGAGAGAGAGAAGGAGAGGGGTATGGGGTGGAGAAAACGAGAGAGAAAGTGAGAGAGAGAGAGTTAGTATCATGCCATATCAAATCATGTTGGATCATCACAAAATAAATTGTTATGCTGCCATCTTCTGGACAAAACAAATGATCTGTACTTTACTCACCATTCCAGTTTTCACTATCCGTGTTCCCTCAAATATCCTGGTGGTGTTAGCTGGAAGACCAAACAGAGGAAAATAGTACACATGCATTTGGAACAAAGACAAGTGTTTGTTCTTAGTATTTAACTATCTCTGATCATTTTAAAACTGGACGTAAGGATTATGTGACTCCATCCATAGGGCTGTACTGTATATGCTGTGTTATGGTGTGTTGTGTGGTTACCGCTGAAGAGCAGTGTCTGGCTGAAGTCACTGCGTAGGTCTCTATGGCACACTGCCTGGACTCTGAACAGATACAGGATGTCTGGAGACACGTGGGTTATCACTGCCTTCTGTAGGATGGACACAGAGGCAGAGAGAGCAAGAGAAAGAATGAGAGTCTGACAGACAGACACAGTGTTGTCACAGAGAGACAGACACCCTGAC
The DNA here is from genome assembly GCF_016432855.1 of Salvelinus namaycush. NCBI lineage: Eukaryota > Metazoa > Chordata > Actinopteri > Salmoniformes > Salmonidae > Salvelinus > Salvelinus namaycush. Next base: position 39,147,054 of record NC_052326.1, read on the forward strand.
ACCCTGTCATAGAGTCCTGTACATATGGGACATCCACACTACATAAAAGGCCTAAGGAAACGATTCACATGTGATTAACATTCAGTGTGTGTCAATACTGGCAGCTCACACCCTTGATAGGGATCCATAGCGTCTGTTCTATCCTCACCTACCCTTTACTCCTTTCTGTGTCCTCACCTACCCGTTCTGTGTCCTTACCTGCCCATCACTGCACTGTCTGACGCATCAGGGGCTAGTCTGGTTAAAGTTAATTACGTCAGAGATGGTCTCCAGAATGGACGGTTATTGCATTGGCCGAAGGGGAGATGAGAGGAGGGGATGTGAAACTAAGGGCTTGAGTGGTTTTCAATTGATTCAATTGTGATTGCAGGAAGCCTGCAGTTCCCTGATATAACCCAGATAAGGACGGAGATTGAAAATAAAAATGGAAATGAAGTGGGCAGAGAATGGGGAAAGGGGGCTGACGTGAGGGAAGAATGAAGGAGTGTGGTGATATGGCAAAGGAAAAGAGAGAGAGCGAGATTGATTGTAGGCAAAGAGAGATGGACGTCTCTGCATCGTCTCTCCTGAGACAGTGTTTTCCTGCAGTCTATGTTTATTCCTTTAAAATGATTGTTCACAGCCAAATCCTCCTCTGTATGGCCTCATATATACAGTTGAAGTCGGAAGTTTACATACACCTTAGCCAAATACATTTAAACTCAGTTTTACACAATTCCTGACATTTAACCCTGGTAAAGATTTCCTGTCTTAGGTCAGTTAGGATCTCTACTTTATTTTAAGAATGTGAAATGACAGAATAATAGTAGAGAGAAATATTTATTTCACTCTTCTTGGAAGGCTTTCCACTAGATATTGGTACATTTCTGCGGCATTGGTGCGGGGACTTTCTTCCATTCAGCCACAACAGCATTAGTGAGGTCGGGCACTGATTAGGCCTTGTTGGGCGATTAAGCCTGGCTCGCAGTCGGCGTTCCAATTCATCCCAAAGGTGTTCGATGGGGTTGAGGTCAGGGCTTTGTGCAGGCCAGTCAAGTTCTTCCACACCTATCCCGAGAAACCATTTCTATATGGACCTCACTTTGTGCACGGTAGCATTGTCAACAATGCAGGGAAACTGTTATAGCCTCGCTACTGTTATTTTTTAATGTTGTTTTATTTATTTACTTACCTATTGTTCACATAATACCTTTTTTGCACTGTTGGTTAGAGCCTGTAAGTAAGCATTTCACTGTAAGGTCTACACCTGTTGTATTCGGCGCAAGTGACAAATAAACTTTGATTTGATTTGTCATGCTGAAACAAGAAATGGCCTTGCCACAAACTTGGAAGCATAGAATAGTCTAGAATGTCATTGTATGCTGTAGCATTAAGATTTCCTTTCACTGGAACTAGGGGTCCTAGCCCGAACCATGAAAAACAGCACCAAACTATACAGTTGGCAGTCTGCATTGGGGCAGTTAGCAATCTCCTGGCATCCGTCAAACCCAGATTTGTCTGTCGGACTGCCAGATGGTGAAGCGTGAATCATCACTCCAGAGAACGTGTTTCCACTGATCCAGAGTCCAATGGCAGCGAGCTTTACACCACTCCATCCAACGCTTGGCATTGCGCATGGTGATCTTAGGCTTGTGTGTGGATGCTCGGCCATGGAAACCCATTTAATGAAGCTCCTGACGAACAGTTATTGTGCTGACGTTGCTTCCAGAGGCAGTTTGGAACTCGGTAGTGAGTGTTGCAACCGAGCACAGCCGATTTTTATGCACTAAGCGCTTCAGCAGTTGCCGGTCCCGTTCTGTGGAACTTGTGTGGCCTACCACTTCATGGCTGAGCCGTTGTTACTCCAATATGTTTCCACTTCCCAATAACAGCACTTACAGTTGACCAGGGAAGCTCTAGCAGGGCAGACATTTGATGAACTGACTTGTTGGAAAGGTGGCACATTGAAAGTGCCACATTGAAAGTCACTGAGCTCTTCAGTAAGGCCATTCCACTGCCAATGTTTGCCTATGGAGATTGTTTGTCTATTGGGTGTCCACATACATAGGTATATATATTGTATTTAGAGGATGAGACAAGTTAGGCTCCATTTGGCAAGTCTAAATAGTCAACACATCCAAGTTGGAAACTAACGTGAAGGCGTGAACTATATCAACAACAACCACTGGCTGAATGAGAAGACTGCCATGATGTCTTTAAAAATAAAACTTCACTGAGATCTCACGTTACAGTGACGGTACGACCCAGACGTGGTGTGCATCTCACCTCTCACTGACACATTAGACTGGAGGGAGCTGAGCCCATCGGACACATCACAGTGGGAGTCTCGGTGCAGTGTGTGTGTCATGGACTGTTCTCTCTACCGCACGGTACCGATGCACAAGTCTGGAACCAACAGGACCCTGAACAGCTTCTACCCGCAAGCCATAAGACTGCTGAATTGGTAGTTAAATAATTAACCAAATAGCTTCCCAGGACTATCTGCATTGACACTCTTTGCACTAACTGTTTTTCCCAGTCACTTTATCCTTAGCTATATTTACATATCTACCCCAATGACCTCATACCCCTGCACATTGACTCAGTTGTGGTATCCCGTATATACTTTATAGCCAAGTTCTCGTTACTCATTGTGTATTTATTCCTTGTGTTATTATATGTTTTCTATTATTTAGATTTTTTTCTCTCTGCATTGTTGGGAAGGACCCGTAAGTAAGCATTTCACTGTTGGTCTACACCTGATGTTTACAAAGCATGTGACCAATAAAATGTGATTTGATTTGTGACAGACAGACCTGGAATGTCTATTTCCAGCCAGGCAACTGTGACCGACTGACAGTCTGTACAGCGTTCTCTGTCTGTGTGTCTCACCATGTTCTGGTCCCCAGTCTTCTCGTAGGCCACGTCACTCTTCATCCAGCTGTAGGAGACCATGAAGCTGGTGATAGGTGGGTGGTAGACCACTAGCGGGCGCTGCCAGCTCACCACCAGGGCAGTGCCGTTCAGTGGCTGGATCTTCATGTTGACCGGGGCACTGCTGCAGACTGGTGAGGGAGGGAGGTGGGGGGGAAGGAGGGAGGGAGGTGTGGGGGGAGGGTTGAGGAAGGAAAATCAGAATAGAGAGGGGAGGAGGGGTGAAAGAGAGGGAAGAGGAATGAGGAGATGGATGGATTGAGAGAAACGATAAACACATTATTTATTTGACAATAAAAACCACCCTGGGCGGAAGAGGATAGGATAGAGAGAAAGAGCAAGAGAAAGCCTTGAGGACTTGTTTTTCTGAGGAATGAAGCGATGATGGTGATAGAAACAGGTAAAAAATAAAAGGATTCACACGGCGTGGCGGACTGCTGGTTGTGTTTACATCTCACCAGCTCTCAGTCTGATCTGATAATGGCAAGGTGTGTGTGTGCTACATGGGTGGGTCGCAGGCAGGCAGCCTGAGGAGAAACTACATATTTTATTACTGTCTGACTGCTGACTCATCCAGCCGTTGGTTTCCAGAGGAGCATCTTTAACCAGACTGAAAGAATACATAAGCTCAATACATAAGACACTAGCCTTGAGCCTCAACACACAGGGCTCTGGTATAGTCCAACCAACCAGTCTCTAGGGTACTGGATGGAGGAGTGGAGAGACGGAGATAGAGGGATGGAGGAAGGAGGAAGTAGGAATGGAGGGATGAAGGAATAGAGAGATATAGAGATGGTGGAAGTAGGGATGGAATGGTGGAGATCTAAAGAGTTAGAGGGATGGAGGAAGGTGGGACGAAGGATTGGAGGGGTGGAGGGATAGAGACCAGGGTCTGTAGACTGGAGGAGTGAACGTGTGTGATGAATCTGAAACAGGAGTCAGGCATGTGTAGTGTTGTTGACAACTTCTTTAGTCATCTTCTGTGGTTCTATATTTAAGTGAGTGAGTCGTCTCATCTGTGGTACTAGAGAATAGGATGACTCACTCACTCACACACTGTATGGCTGCAGTACTATACTTAACCTCAAGGTGGTGATGTAGGCCACAGTATGGTCACGAAAAGACATCCATATCCATGTGTCCTTCCGTCTGTCTGTCTGTCTGTCTGTCTGTCTGTCTGTCTGTCTGTCTGTCTGTCTGTCTGTCTGTCTGTCTGTCTGTCTGTCTGCGCAACCTTTTCTGTCTTAGATTGCTCCATTATTCCACTGAAAAAATTATGTGAAAGTAATGTGAATTATGTATACATGAAATGGAGGTGGGACGTGAGGAGAGGGTTAGGTTGGGTGAGAGATGGAGGAGAGGAGAAAGGAGAGCAGAGAGGAAAGCAGAGAGGAGCAAGGAGAGCAAGAGAGCAGAGAGGAGAGCAGAGAGGAGAGCAGAGAGGAGGAGAGAGGCGAGGACAGCAGAGAGGAGGAAAGAGGAGAGGAGGCGAGAGGAGAGCAGAGAGGAGGAGAGCAGAGAAGGAGAGAAGAGAGCAGAGAGGAGGAGAAAGGAGAGCAGAGAGGAGGAGAGCAGAGGAGAGCATAGAAGAGGAGAGGAGAGCATAGAAGAGGAGAGAGGATGGCATAGAAGAGGAGAGAGGAGAGCAGAGAAGAGATGAGGAGAGCAGAGGAGAGATGAGGAGAGATGAGAGCAGAGGAGAGCAGAAAAGAGGAGGGAGGAGAGCAGAGAGGAGGATAAGAGAGGAGGAGAGGGGCTATTGTACTGTATCTACATAAAGTTGAAGTCGGAAGTTTACATACACTTAGGTTGGAGTCATTAAAACTTGTTTTTCAACCACTCCACAAATTTCTTGTCAACAAACTATAGTTTTGGCAAGTCGGTTAGGACATCTACTTTGTACATGACACAAGTCATTTTTCCAACAATTGTTTACAGACAGATTATTTCACTTATAATTCACTATATCACAATTCCAGTGGGTCAGAAGTTTACATAAACTAAGTTGACTGTGCCTTTCAACAGCTTGGAAAATTCCAGAAAAGTATGTCATGGCTTTAAAAGCTTCTGATAGCCTAATTGACATCAATTTAGTCAATTGGAGGTGTACCTGTGGATGTATTTCAAGGCCTACCTTCAAACTCAGTGCCTCTTTGCTTGACATCATGGGAAAATCAAAAGAAATCAGCCAAGACCTCAGAAAAAAATTGTAGACTTCCACAAATCTGGTTCATCATTGGGAGCAATTTCCAAACGCCTGAAGATACCACGTTCATCTGTACAAACAATAGTACGCAAGTATAAACACAATGGGACGACGCAGCCGTCATACCGCTCAGGAAGGAGATGCGTTCTGTCTCTTAGAGATGAACGTACATTGGTGCGAAAGGTGCAAATCAATCCCAGAACAACAGCAAAGGACCTTGTGAAGATGCTGGAGGTACAAAAGTATCTATATCCACAGTAAAATGAGTCCTATATCGACATAACCTGAAAGGCCGCTCAGCAAGTTAGAAGCCACTACTCCAAAACCGCCATAAAAAAAGCCAGACTACGGTTTGCAACTGCACATGGGGACAAAGATCGTACTTTTTGGAGAAATGTCCTCTGGTCTGATGAAACAAAAATACAACTGTTTGGCCATAATGACCATCATTATGTTTGGAGGAAAAAGAGGGATGCTTGCAAGCCGAAGAACACCATTCCAACTGTGAAGCACGGGGGTGGCAGCATCATGTTTTGGGGGTGCTTTGCTGCAGGAGGGACTGGTTCACTTCACAAAATAGATCACATCAGGAGGAGGAAAATCATGTGGATATATTGAAGCAACATCTCAAGACATCAGTCAGGAAGTTAAGCTTGGTCGCAAATGAGTCTCCCAAATGGACAATGACCCCAAGCAGACTTCCAAAGTTGTGGCAAAATAGCTTTAGGACAACAAAGTCAATGTATTGGAGTGGCCATCACTAAGCCCTGACCTCAATCCTATAGAAAATGTGTGGGCAGAACGGAAAAGTGTGTGGGAGCAAGGAGGTCTACAAACCTGACTCAGTTACACCAGCTCTTTCAGGAGGAATGGGCAAGAATTCACCCAACTTATTGTGGGAAGCTTGTGGAAGGCTACCTGAAACGTTTGACCCAAGTTAAACAATTTAAAGGCAATGCTACCAAATACTAATTGAGTGTATGTAAACTTCTGATCCACTTGGAATGTGATGAAAGCTGAAATAAATAATTCTCTCTACTATTATTCTGACATTTCACATTCTTAAAATAAAGTGGTGATCCTAACTGACCAAAGACAGGACATTTTTATTAGTATTAAATGTCAGGAATTGTGAAAAACTGAGTTTAAATGTATTTGGCTAAGGTGTATGTAAACTTCCGACTTCAACTGTATATATGAGTAGACCCAGGGATCAGAGAGGAGACGTCTGAGAGAAAGGGAGAGAGAAAATGGGACAGAAATGGAAGAGGAAATGGAAGAAAGATGAGAGAGAGACAGAGCAATTTCACAACTTAATTTGCATGACAATTTTTATGTGTGCATATTAATGATGATTACTCAGTCATGTAGCCTGTTACAGCGCTAGCTCCCACTTCATCACAATCACTCCCATTCAATTCTCTCTGCCAGCCACACTCAAAACAAAGAGAGCTGACGTTTAAAGAGGCATGGGCCTTTCTGGATGAACTCGACCGGTTTTAGCAGAGCCTCAACTAACAATGTTTGTAATGCAAAATAAAGCAATGAAAAATATTTTATACAAAGACAAAGAAAGGCAATACACAACTGAAAGACTGATTGACTGAATGAACGTATGAGTGAATATCGATTCAAATAATCAAACTAATCATCAAGGTTCAATAATTTGAATCAGTTGTGTAGTGTTAGGGCAAAAACCAAAACGTGCACCCCTTGGGGTCCCCAGGACCAAGTTTGTGAAACACTGGTATAGACAAACGACAGGCACTAAGTGAAAGACTGAGTGGCATGGTGAGAAGTAGCGTAAGGTCAGATCAGATTAGCTATATTGGTACCTCTGGATGTGTCTGGTGACTGACTGACTGACTGACTGAATGTAAGAGAGTGTATACTGTGGTACCTCTGGATGTGTCTGGTGACTGACTGACTGACTGAATGTAAGAGAGTGTATAGTGTGGTACCTCTGGATGTGTCTGGTGACTGACTGAATGTAAGAGAGTGTATACTGTGGTACCTCTGGATGTGTCTGGTGACTGACTGACTGACTGAATGTAAGAGAGTGTATACTGTGGTACCTCTGGATGTGTCTGGTGACTGACTGAATGTAAGAGAGTGTATACTGTGGTACCTCTGGATGTGTCTGGTGACTGACTGACTGACTGAATGTAAGAGAGTGTATACTGTGGCACCTCTGGATGTGTCTGGTGACTGACTGACTGACAATGTAAGAGAGTGTATACTGTGGTACCTCTGGATGTGTCTGGTGACTGACTGAATGTAAGAGAGTGTATACTGTGGTACCTCTGGATGTGTCTGGTGACTGACTGACTGACTGACAATGTAAGAGAGTGTATACTGTGGTACCTCTGGATGCGTCTGTGATGCCGTCTGTACCTAGTCCCAGGCTGTCAGTCACGTCCCTCTGCCAGGCGTCTTTAACAGCAGACTTCAACACCTCTCTGTTGTCCAGGTCCTGGAGGGGTCTGTAGTTGTTTCTCAGGTACTCTACTGACTTCACATGGTCCTGCTGCTCCGTGGTGAAGATGGAGTAGAATGCCTCCAGCTAGACAGAAGAGAGAGAGGGATAGGCTTTAGTAAGGCAGAAGCGGTGTGAATGTGCGTGTGCGTGTGACTGTTTTGCGTGTGTGTGTGTTGCGTGTTGGTTGGAGGGGGTGCATGTGTGTGTCCCTGAAGCACAGGACATAAACGTGCCTCTGTTCTGCTCGACTGGCTCCAGGAGTGTGTAACATTTCACTGGGGCAAATGTTCTGCCATCGATCTCTTTGACTGATGTCCTGCAGAGCGCTGTAATGACTAACCATTAAAGACTGGCTAGAATCAATTTCTTCTATGGACGGATGGAAAAATGATTTACGTATTCATAAGAGACCATATATGAACGCCATAAGATATTGCAGTACACAGTCAATACTCTGCATCCAGTGATCCAATACAGAACAAAGGATTTGTCCTCTGCTGCAGGTTTGTGGACATATCTCATCCGGAGCTCTTTAAACATGCAATGTACACTCAAGGAGATATGTGAATATATGTGTATATAACCAAGTGTTGCACATACTAAGATAATCCAAATAAGATCATAAGACCATGTCTTACTGAGAAAGGATTACTAAAAGCCAAGCACTTGATGTGCTATGTATTATCCTTTCTACAGTAGCAGTATATTTGTAAAGCAGCTGGGACATTTTATTTATCTCGGGGTGCATGTCACAATCAGATTTGAAAACCTTTTTCAGGCCAACTTTGCTCCTCTTTTAACCCGTACTAAGGATGATTTGGAACGCTGGTCTTTGCTACACCTCTCCTTAGTCGCAATAATTAATTATATTAAAATGTCTATCAAATGACTATCAGTACCTACCGATTTTTCTTCCCAATACGTTTTTCAAAAAGATCGACAGCCTAATTCTAACTTTTATATAGGACAAAAAGCCCCTTATGATACGAAAACAGCTTTTGCAGAGGCTTAGACCAGACGGCGGTCTAGCACTACCAGATTTCAGATCCTATTATTGGGCCGCTAACCTTAGGATCATTCACTACTGGTTGCAGAGAGATATTCCCACCCCCAATTTGACTAGATCGAGGCCACCTCATCTATACCGGCATCATTGTCTTCCTCCGTTACAGGCCCTTACTCCTCCTTCACCAAAAATATATGTGTCAAAACAACATTGAAGATCTGGAATCAATTTAGGCGCCACTTTGGGTTTCAAACATCCTCTTCTTTGGCTCCGGTAGCCTCCAACTCATCTTTTCCCCCATCAATGGTTGATGGTGCTTTCTCAACAGGGTCTAGTCTCGGTATTAAAGGATTCAGAGAGCTATATTAACAATACATTTAGTACGTTTTAACAATTATCAGCTAAATTTGATCTCCCAGACATAATTTCTTTATGTTCTTACAAATCCGGAGTTACATCCACTACATAGATCCAGGATTCCCCTCCCTTCCTGGTGAAACACAGTTCAACATTTCTTATCCCTCTTCCTACTTTGAAAGGCACCTTGTCAATAATCTATGGCCAAATTTGCTCACTACAAACCATCTCATTAAACAATATGAAATCCTCATTGGAGGAGGAACTGGGTGAGGAAATATCTGATGAACTATGGGAAGAGGCATTCAAAAGGGTACATACCTCTTCTATTTGCGCTCGGCATGGTCTCATTCAATGCCAACTCATTCATAAGGCCCATTGGACCAAAGCAAGATTGTCAAAAGTTTACAAGGATGTGAACCCTAATTGTGTATGATGTAACCTGTCTCCTGGTAATCATGTACACATGTTTTGGTGTTGCCCATCTTTAACATACTCTCAGAATTAAGCGGCACACAGATCGAGCCAGACCCTTTTATTGCATTATTTGGCGTTTCCTTACCCACAATACAACTGAACAAAATGAATAAGGATGTAATTGCCTTTATCACTTTGTTGGCGAGATGATAAATTTGACTTAGATGGAAATCCTCTGCAGCCCCTTCTCATGCTCTTTGGATTAAATCCGTTTTGAATTGCATAAAGTGGAAAAAATTAAACACACACTCAATGGGTCTGTAGACAAATTCTATGCAATGTGGGCTCCCTTCTTTTCTTATGTTAAACGACTACATTTCCCTGCAGTTCCAGAGTGATGTATATTTCTATATCGGTGATGTAAGAGGCCTGGTATGTGTATACACGGCATCTGGTATGTCAAGGAGAACTGTATTATCTGTGATAGTTGACCTGTAGCAACTGTATCAACAAAAAATATATATAAAAATATATTATGTTTCTGTCTCACTCTTTGTTTAGCTGTATTGTTGTCTTTGATGTGTTGTTTTATATTACTACCAAATAACTTACAAGTGCAATTATTTTGTAAATGCTGGTGTTGAAAATCCAATAAACAAAGTTTTAAAAAATCTAAAAAATCAAGCAGCTGGGAGACTGCGTGGTGTGGTGTGGTGTGTAGGTAATGTTAAATGAGGTCATTTGCAGTAAATATGCAGTCACCTCCAGTATTTAGTGTGATAGTCAACCTGGTGTCAGAGGGAATTTAAAAGCCTGTAGCTGCCCGCAGCCAGGCTGTTTGTGTGTGTTCACAGCCCCTATAATCCACATACTGTAGCAGTAATTGGCTACACCTGTTAAATCATCCACCACATAGGCAGTTAGTGTTTGATACACATAGGAAGAGAAGGAGGAGAGAGGAGAGGAAGGGGAGGAGGAGGGGAGGAGGGGAAGAGGGGAGTAGGTTGGTGTATAGAAACAGAGGGATAATAGTAAACTTGAGCAGTCTCCAAATTGTCATACCTTCATATCAACCTTGTGCCATACCGGGATATTCGGTAATACCGGCACTGAACACAGGGGGCGCTGTTTTCTAACCCCACTGATACGCTATAATCCGAAGGTTAGCACTGCTAACAAGTAAATGGCAAATCCCAAATAGAATACTAACTAAAAGGTAATGAGCGCATTGCGAACATTTTGTACAGTTTATGTCCTAAACTATACAAGTAACTCAACAATGCTACTCACAGTTTGATGCACACACAACACACATATTAGCCAGCAAGGATCTTGATCCAGGAGGGGCGATCTCTGCTGTTAGCAAGTGAATGCTTGATTTTTGAAGAAGCAAACCACAGCTAAATAGCTAACTAGCTACTAAATTAGCAAGCCAAATGCAAAACTGCAGAGCATTTAGCACATTTTAGATAGTTAACTTAACAGCTATAAGATATCTAGCTGGCAAACATTTTGTTGTGAAATCCATACTGTAATTAGATCACCTGCACTGCAAAACCATGAGTGACTCACAAGGCTCAGGTCTCTTGTCAACAATCACCATGTGACTGGGGACTACTGTAAGCTTCCAAATAATGTGACAGTTAAATTGAAAAAACTTAGTTTGAATTGAATTGACGGGACTGAAAAACCATCCCGTGGCTTTTTACAAATATCCCGATTTACGGTATATGCGGTATACCGCCCAAGCCGAGATGATAGTGTGTGTGTGTGTACATGTCTTCCTACATTATCAGGACCAGAATATCCTGACAAGTCCCCAGAATGTCCTGACAAGGTAGAAAAACAAAAAAAGTTTTCAAAAGTTTTTTTCAAAACCTGAATTTGTTAAAATGCTATTTTAGGCTTAAGGGTTAGGTTTAGGGTTTGGGGTTAAAGTTAGGAGTTAGGTTTAGGGTTAGGGAAAATAGTATTTTGAATGGGAATACAGTTTTACTCCCCAAAATGTGTGTGTGTGTGAGCGCACGTGTGTGTGTGTGTATGTGCATGTGTAACTGACCTGTGAGTGGGAGAGTAAGACGGGCCTGGAGAAGACGATCCACTCAACCACCTTGCTGCAGGGCGGGCTGGTGAGAGAGCCTGTGTAGCGGTAGTAACTCCCCAATAATGATGGTAGCAGATCCCTCAGGATAAATGGACTCAGGAATGTCTCCTTCTCTGAAAGAGGGAGACAGAACAGATACACACATCAACACAGAGAAAAACTAACACACACATCAACACAGAGAAAAACTAACTTACACATCAACACAGAGAAAAACTAACAAACACAACACAGAGAAAAACGAACTTACACATCAACACAGAGAAAAACGAACTTACACATCAACACAGAGAAAAACGAACTTACACATCAACACAGAGAAAAACGAACTTACACATCAACACAGAGAAAAACTAACACACACATCAACACAGAGAAAAACTAACACACACATCAACACAGAGAAAAACTAACACACACATCAACACAGAGAAAAACTAACTTACATATCAACACAGAGAAAAACTAACACACACATCAACACAGAGAAAAACGAATACACTTAAACACAGAGAAAAACTTACACATCAACACAGAGAAAAACTAACACACACATCAACACGGAGAAAAACTAACACACACATCAACACAGAGAAAAACTAACACACACATCAACACAGAGAAAAACTAACTTACACATCAACACAGAGAAAAACTAACACACACATCAACACAGAGAAAAACTAACACACACATCAACACAGAGAAAAACTAATACGCACATCAACACCGAGAAACACTAACACACACAACACAGAGAAAAAATAACTAACACATCAACACAGAGAAAAACTAACACAACAACACAGAGAAATACTAACACACACAACAACACAGAGAAACACTAACACACACATCAACACAGATAAAAACTAACACGCACATCAACACCGAGAAACACTGACACACACAACACAGAGAAAATCTAACTAACACATCAACACAGAGAAAAATTAACACAACAACAGAGAAATACTAACACACAACAACACAGAGAAATACTAACACACACAACAACACAGAAAAACTAACACACACAACACATAGAAAAACTAACTAACACATCAACACAGAGAAAAACATAACTAACACAACACAGAGAAACTCTAACTAACACATCAACACAGAGAAAAATTAACTAACACATCAACACAGAGAAAAACAAGCTAACACATCAACACAGAGAAAAACGAACTAACACATCAACACAGAGAAAAAATAACTAACACAATACAGAGAAAAACTAACTAACACATCAACACAGAGAAAAACTAACTAACACAATACAGAGAAAAACTAACTAACACATCAACACAGAGAAAAACTAACTTAAACATCAACACAGAGAAAAATTAACACATCAACACAGAGAAAAACAAGCTAACACATCAACACAGAGAAAAATTAACTAACACAATACAGAGAAAAACTAACTAACACATCAACACAGAGAACACCTAACTAACACATCAACACAGAGAAAAACGAACACATCATCGTTCTCTTGAGGGGAGAATCGAGAGAGCACAGGAACGCACATATCAACACACAAACACAGCCCACACACACTCAGAGACCCACACACACACTCAGAGACCCACACACACACACTCAACTCAAATCAAACTTTATTTGGCACATGCGCCGAATACAACAAGTGTAGACTTTACAGTGAAATGCTTACTTACAAGCCCTTAATCAACAATGCAGTTCCAAGAAGAGTTACCCTCACTACCCTCTGTAGCGCCTTACGGTCAGATGCTGAGCAGTTGCCATACCAGGCGGTGATGCAACCGGTCAGGATGCTCTCGACAGTGCAGCTGTAGAACCTTTTGAGGATCTGGGAACCCATGCCAAATCTTTTCAGTCTCCTGAGGGGGAAAATGTTTTGTTGTGCCCTCTTCACGACTGTCTTGGTATGTTTGGACCATGATAGTTTGTTGGTGATGTGGACACCAAGGAACTTAACTCTCGACCCGCTCCACTACAGCCCGGCCGATGTAAATGGGTGCCTGTTCGGCCCGCCTTTTGCTGTAGTCCACGATCAGCTCCTTTGCCTTGCTCACATGGAGGGAGAGGTTGTTGTCCTGGCACCACAATGCCAGTTCTTTTACCTCCTCCCTATAGAGCGTCTCATCGTTGTCGGTGATCAGGCCTACCACTGTTGTGTCGTCAGCAAACTTAATGATGGTGTTGGAGTCGTGTTTGGCCAGGCAGTCGTGGGTAAACAGGGAATTCAGGAGGGGACTAAGTACACACCCCTGAGGGGCCCCAGTGTTAAAGATCAGCATGGCAGACATGTTGTTGCCTACTCTTACTCCCTGGGGGCGGCCCGTCAGGAAGTCCAGGATCCAGTTGCAGAGGGAGGTGTTTAGTCCCAGAGTCCTTAGCTTAGTGATGAGCTTAGTGAGCACTATGGTGTTGAACGCTGAGCTGTAGTCAATGAACATCATTCTCACATAGGTGTACTCAGAGACCCACACACACTCAGAGACCCACATACTGTAAACAAAGTGTAGATTATTCCCACATATTTAAATAGAAAATAGACATTATAATGTGTCTTTACGCCTATTTCAATCCCCAAATGTTTAGAGTACAGTGCATTTATTTACTGTGCATAACCACCCACAGGTCTAGTATTTTATTTTAAATCAGGTAGGAGGATCCGTGTTTATTTACAACTGACAGTTATTGGGAACATCCCTCTAAGAGATTTTCGCTGGCGTCCTGTTTTACATGGACATTTCCTGCCTAAAAACCTCCTTCTGGCATTTGTTTGGCAACATCAGGGCTTAACAGAAAGGAGAGGAAGAGGAGGAGGAGGACGATCAGATAAGTGTCTTGCTCTGACAACTAATCCATCGGTGGGCTGCTGTAGCCCGCTGTAACCACAGGTAGAGAGTTTCCTCCTTGGATACATCCTCCTGTGTTTAGAGGCTGCTGTCACAATCCGGGGTAGTAAAGTGGGAGCTGGAGACAACCTGTGGTGGCAGCAGGACCTTGAGCTTGGGGTTAAGATATAAACCAAGCCATGTGGGTACGAGGGAGATCCTACTAACAGTCATATATGTTACTATGGAAGGATGAAGAGAACGCTATACCGTGGACTATGGGGAGTGGGACAAGACAGCAGACGTGTAGAGCAGACGTGTAGAGCAGACGTGTAGAGCAGATGTGTCCCAACAGAAGCACCTTTCCGTTCCTGACATCATGGGATGTTTCAGTAGCCACAGCATCTCTACTACCACCTGACCTCAGACAGCACAACCCCTTTCTGTTCCTGACATCGTGGGTTGTTTCAGTAGTCAGACAGCACAGCCCCTTTCTGTTCCTGACATCGTGGGTTGTTTCAGTAGTAAGACAGCACAGCCCCTTTCTGTTACTGACATCGTGGTTTGTTTCAGTTGTCAGACAGCACAACCCCTTTCTGGTCCTGACATCGTGGGTTGTTTCAGTAGTCAGACAGCACAACCCCTTTCTGGTCCTGACATCGTGGGTTGTTTCAGTAGTAAGACAGCACAACCCCTTTCTGTTCCTGACATCGTGGGTTGTTTCAGTTGTCAGACAGCACAACCCCTTTCTGGTCCTGACATCGTGGGTTGTTTCGGTAGTCAGACAGCACAACCCCTTTCTGGTCCTGACATCGTGGGTTGTTTCAGTAGTAAGACAGCACAACCCCTTTCTGTTACTGACATCGTGGGTTGTTTCAGTAGTAAGACAGCACAGCCCCTTTCTGTTACTGACATCGTGGGTTGTTTCAGTAGTCAGACAGCACAGCCCCTTTCTGTTACTGACATCGTGGGTTGTTTCAGTAGTAAGACAGCACAACCCCTTTCTGTTACTGACATCGTGGGTTGTTTCAGTAGTCAGACAGCACAACCCCTTTCTGTTACTGACATCGTGGGTTGTTTCAGTAGTCAGACAGCACAACCCCTTTCTGTTACTGACATCGTGGGTTGTTTCAGTAGTAAGACAGCACAACCCCTTTCTGTTACTGACATCATGGGTTGTTTCAGTAGTAAGACAGCACAACCCCTTTCTGTTACTGACATCGTGGGTTGTTTCAGTAGTAAGACAGCACAACCCCTTTCTGGTCCTGACATCGTGGGTTGTTTCAGTAGTAAGACAGCACAACCCCTTTCTGTTACTGACATCATGGGTTGTTTCAGTAGTAAGACAGCACAGCCCCTTTCTGTTCCTGACATCGTGGGTTGTTTCAGTAGTAAGACAGCACAGCCCCTTTCTGTTCCTGACATCGTGGGTTGTTTCAGTAGTCAGACAGCACAACCCCTTTCTGTTACTGACATCGTGGGTTGTTTCAGTAGTCAGACAGCACAACCCCTTTCTGTTACTGACATCGTGGGTTGTTTCAGTAGTCAGACAGCACAGCCCCTTTCTGTTCCTGACATCGTGGGTTGTTTCAGTAGTAAGACAGCACAACCCCTTTCTGTTACTGACATCATTGGGTTGTTTCAGTAGTCAGACAGCACAACCCCTTTCTGGTCCTGACATCGTGGGTTGTTTCAGTAGTAAGACAGCCCAGTGCCGTATGGTGGTGCTGCCTCAGACCTGCTAGTGAATGGGTGGCTGAGGCTAACAAGCTGGCGGAAAGCCCATCACCGCCACCCAGCTAGAAGAGGACAGTATGGTGCGTCCCAAATTGCACCCTATCACCTATGTAATGTACTACCTCGACCAGAGCCCTATGGGAATAGGGTTACATTTGGGACACAGCTTAAGTACCCAGCCAGAGGACCAGGAGCCTCCCTTGGACCATCAGAACAACAACACAACCCAGCATGATTTTTAGTTCACTAAACCTAGCAATACCACCTGCCTGCTAGCCCCATTCTAGCCCCCTTCCAGCCATGGCAGATCATTCAGTATAGATAGTCAGTGTAATGAATGGGATAAAGACCCAGAGAAGCACGGAGGAGCTCCAGTTGTGTGAGATGAATCAGCATGAGTAAAGAGACCATATGCTCTCAGTTTATTCCCTTCTTCCATTAACACATTTTCTCTCCGTCTGTCTCTGAGTGGACCCACATAAAGAGAAATACGTCAGTAGCACATTGTTAACCCAGCTGTATGTGTTGGTACACACAAAGCGTGCATGCACACATACACAGCGGCATGGCTCCATATGCAACACAAATTCATGAATCTCTGAGGGGCAATTCGTTCAGGCCGGTGTGTGCGTGTGTGTTTAGGCAGATGCAGCAGGGGATTAGGGAAACATGGTAAAGCACATCCGGATACGGGCTGGTGGAGACACGGCATTACTCATGTTTGTATCGACACCAGCTAACTCCGCTTTCAGACCATACACATCATAGCTAGGCATGTCTATCTGTGTCCCCCAAGCATTAAACATTAATGGTACAAGCAAGCATGCATCTGATGCTGCTGCTGTGTATGTAAATTCTCTCTCTCTCTGTCTGTGGGTGTGTGTGTGTGTGTGTGTGTGTGTGTGTGTGTGTGTGTGTGTGTGTGTGTGTGTGTGTGTGTGTGTGTGTGTGTGTGTGTGTGTGTGTGTGTGTGTGTGTGTGTGTGTGTGTGTGTGTGTGTGTGTGTGTGTGTGTGTGCGAGCGAGACAGAGTGTTGACAAATTGAGGTTTAGATGCAATTAACTTTTCCGTCTCTTCTTTGCAGCGCTACACAGAGAGAGAAGCAGGGCGTGGTAACTCGCTGTACTGCCTTCCTCTTGATGGAAGACTGGGCTCACAGCTTGTGGTCAGACTCTAATTTGGGATTAAAAATAAACGCCAAGGTAAAGTATCTTCAGAAGCTTAAACGAATGGATGGAAGACCAGATGAGAGGAGCGGAATTTCTATTTACAGAGTCTAGGAGATGTGTGATGTTTGAAAATAGACAGTCTGGGAGATGTGTGATGTCTGAAAATTGACAGTCTGGGAGATGTGTGATGTCTGAAATTAGACAGTCTGGGAGATGTGTGATGTCTGAAAATAGACAGTCTGGGAGATGTGTGATGTTTGAAAATAGACAGTCTGGGAGATGTGTGATGTCTGAAAATAGACAGTCTGGGAGATGTGTGATGTTTGAAAATAGACAGTCTGGGAGATGTGTGATGTCTGAAAATAGACAGTCTGGGAGATGTGTGATGTCTGAAATTAGACAGTCTGGGAGATGTGTGATGTCTGAAAATAGACAGTCTGGGAGATGTGTGATGTTTGAAGTAATCACCTCACATTCACCTCACAAACAACAACAACTTGGGAAATCATTTCTCTGTCTCTTTTTTTATTAGTATTTTTTTGTGGACATTCATTGAGTGCTCTTGTGTGTGACTGAAAGCGCTCTATAGCCAGCAGCATACCACCCTGCATCCCACTGCTGGCTTGCTTCTGAAGCTAAGCAGGGTTGATACTGGCTGGATGGGAGACCAGATGCTGCTGGAAGTGGTGTTGAAGGGTTAAGGAGATCCCAATGCCCCTAAAGCAGTGAAAGGGACATAGGGTGCTGTCTTTCAGATGGGAAGGTAAAGGGTGTCCTGACCCTCTGTGGTCATTAAAATCCCATGGCACTAGGGCCTCCTGAGTGGCGCAGTGCTAGCTGTGATTCTGAGATTGTGGGTTCAAGTCCAGGCTCTGTCGTGACCGGGAGACCAGTGGGGTGAAGCACAATTGGCCCAGTGTCGTCCGGGTTAGGGGAGGGTTTGGTCGGCAGGGATGTCCTTGTCCCATCATGCACTAGTGACCCCTGTGGTGGGCTGGGTGTAGTGTATGCTGACACATTGGTGTGGCTGGCTTCTGGGTTAAGTGGGCGTTATGTCAAGAAGCAGTGCGGGTTGTGTTTCGGAGGATGCACGGCTCTCGAACTTCCGTACGGGAGACACAGTGATGAGACAAGACTGTAACTATCAATTGGATACCATGAAAAAGGGGTCATATTTTTTAAATATAAAAATGCAAATAAAATAAAAAATCCCATGGCATTTATCATAAGAGTAGGGGTATTAACCCTGATATCATCCCCCTCATTCCTAATTGGTATAACATCCCTCCTCACCTCTCGACCTGATAGCTGGTGAGTGTTCTGGCACAAAAATGGTCACCGTGGATGAGGTGAGTTTCCCCATTACTATGTAAAGCGCTTTATGTACCTCAGTTGGTAGAAAAGCGCTATATAAATCCAATTATTAGTATGAATTATAGCGAAAGTGATAAAGCCAAGGTCCTCTTTAACCATCATTAGTGTGTCTGTATTTATATCTGTGTTTCTGTGGGAAGACTGAGAACCTGGGGCCCTGCGGACTCTGTAGTTAACTGAGAAGTCCTATAGAACTAAGGTTGTTGAACAGCAGCACAGTGAGAACACAGCGATAGTGGTATACTCACCGTGGTGTACAACCCGTTTCAGTCCCTGGATGATGGGCTCTACGGCTGGATTGTCTCTCCGCCCCACCTGAAGACAACAAACAAGAGACAGGATATTGTACAGGACAGCCCAGAACAGCAGTTACAGTACCCACACTCAGTTCAGAACACGTATCACATTTATTACCAACATTCCCAATGTGCTATTTACACTTAGAGGGGAAAAAAGTGTTGAGATATGGGGACCGCTCCTCCTCCTCATCTTCCATTCCTAATTCAGGTCAGTCCAATGAGAGTAATAGTCTGTAACTAAGTGCTGAATGTGGATAATAATATGACCCCCTTAGCGACCATTAGCGATCAGGGAGCCCAAATGCAGCTCGATTAGAAATGGTAAACTGGTGTGTCTGTGTGTGTGTATATGTGTGTGTGTGTGTGTCTGTCAGGTGTGTGTCCTGCTCTTTAAAATGTCATTCAGCGGGATACATGTGTGTTGGCGCTGATGCTAATTGCTGAAGGGCTGTCAGAAAAACAATGGTAGCATTTAGGTTTTCAATCACACAAGGTCCGTTGTTGTCTAGCCACAGACCTAGAAACAGCTGTGTCCCCACTCCAACCTGCCTGCCTCTCTGTCAGAGAGGAACTGTGCCGGCCACTTTGTCTGTGTGGCTCTGAGTGTTAGGATAGAGTGCTTCTACGTAATAGACCACATCAGTATAATAGAAATAGAACCAGCCATTTTACTGTGGCGTTGCCATGGCTAAATCCTTGCCGACACACCCCAAAAAATATGGAACATGAAAAAAATATTCTGCTGAGGCGCACTTTGAAGATGCTAGAACAGTCCACATTTACTTTTCATCTGCAACCAAAACGAGTAATGAATAGAAGAATCAGAAAACCACTTACTTGAATAGTTTATCGACACTATATATACAAAAGTATGTGGACATCCCTTCAAATTAGTGGATTCAGCTATTTCGGCCACACCCGTTTCTGACAAGTGTATAAAATGGAGCACACAGCCATGCAATCTCCATAGACGAACATTAGCAGTAGAATGGCTCGTACTGAAGAGCTCAGTGACTTGCGTGGCACCGTCATAGGATTTCACCTTTCCAACATATCAGTTCGTCAAATTTCTGCCCTGCTGGAGCTGCGCCAGTCAACTGTAAGTGCTGTTATTGTGAAGTGGAAAGATCTAGGGGTAACAGCGGCTCAGCCACGAAGTGGTAGGCCACACAAGCTCACAGAACGGGACCGCCGAGTGCTGAAGCGTGCACCGTGTAAAATTAGTCTGTCCTCGGTTGCAACACTCACCACCGAGTTCTAAACTGCCTCTGGAAGCAATGTCAGCACAATAACTGTTCGTCGAGGGCTTCATGAAATGGGTTTCCATGGCTGAGCAGCCGCACACAAGCCTACAATTACCATGCGCAATGCAAAGCATCAGCTGGAGTGGTGTAAAGCTCGTCGCCATTGGACTTCTCTGGAGTGAAGAATAACGCTTCACCATCTGGCAGTCCGATGGATGAATCTGGGTTTGGCGGAAGCCAGGAGAATGCTACCTGTCCCAATGCATAGTGCCAACTGTACAGTTTGGTAGAGGAGGAATAATGGTCTGGGGCTGTTTTTCACACTTGTTTGTTCCAGTGAAGGGAAATCTTAACGCTACAGCATACAATGACATTCTAGACGATTCTGTGCTAACATCTTTGTGGCAACAGTTTGGGGAAGGCCCTTTCCTGTTTCAGCATGACAATGCCCCCGTGCACAAAGCGAGGTCTGTCGAGATCACTGTGGATGAACTTGACTGGCCTGCACAGAGCCCTGACCTCAACCCCATCGAACACCTTTGGCATGAATTGGAATGATTACTGCGAGCCAGGCCTAATCGGCCAACATCAGTGCCCGACCTCACTAATGCTCGTGGCTGAATGGAAGCAAGTCCCAGCAGCAATGTTTCAACATCTAGTGGAAAGCCTTCCCAGAAGAGTGGAGGCTGTTATAGCAGCAAAGGGGGGACCCAACTCCATATTAATGCCCATGATTTTGAAATGAGATGTTCGACGAGCAGGTGTCCAAATACTTTTGGTCATGTAGTGGATTTACCTAGTCGGCTTGTTGTTGTGTGTTTTATGTGAGATAAATATTCCTCTCGAGACGCATTGAAGTTGCGAGTGCCCTAGGGAGGGAAACATGCATTCTGACAAGCAGTCAATGCACAACAATGCTTGAAATTGCGAAAACAGCAGTTTTAATGGTCCTCGTTGAAAAAAGGGGGATCCCAGCTTTCCATTCCTTATTTATTTATTTCTCATCTCTTAAATATGTGCAAACTGAACCATTTTAAACACAGAGCAGCGGCATTATTAAGCACCTAAAATGCGCTGCATGGTCAATCCGACATCTGCATTTTCCATGCTGCATTAATGGTGAGACAGCCTCTGCAGAAGTCAGGGCATTCATACTTCTTGCGCTTCACGGAGCAGCGCAGAGCTGTTGAGCAGAGCTGTTGTGAAGGAAGTTGTCACGGAAGTGAGTTTGTGTTTATACAGGACCTCCCGCCCCCACCTACCGTCAACCAATCATGTCAATGCGGAGCTATATGTAGCTATATGGCGCCCTCCGCATTGTTATAACATTTGGGAGACGCACGGCGATGTGCTACGGAGGGGAATTTGGCCTCTGAATGCCTCCGGAGGCAACACACCACATTTTTGGATCAAGCATAAATGGTCTTTTACTCAGCAATTTGCTGTGAGTGCATAGGGGAGAGTGAGGCTAAATGTAACACGGGTCAACTGTAGGGTAACTTAGGGTAAAATGCTACCCTACCTCAAAATCATTTGGCAACCAGGGAAGGTGTTGGAGGGGATGGTGACATGAAGTGGTTTCTGTGAGAAGTACAGGCAGGGGGCATGTTACCCCGGGTGGCAGGTTATCCTAACATGTAGGCCTACATTATATTCACTGTGCGTATGCAATTTGTTGGGACAACATTCATCAATAGAATGCTAATGATTAGTCCAATAGGCTAAATGCAGATAGGCAACCTCATGCTTCAGCCTATTTATTTCTAGCCACTATTCCGCATCAGTTGGGCTACAGGAGATAATGCTTATTCTTAATAGCATACCTGATAATATGGACTGTGCATAGGCTATATGCATGGTCCAATATGTTAAAATAATTGTACCAACATGTTATTGATCATTGTGGGTGTATGTTGGAGAGTGATGATGCTGGGTTAGTGCACAGATACAAACCAACAGGGAAACAAAGTGGAAAGCTCATCCTTGTGTGCTCAGTAGAAAGTTCATTTCATTGCAGAAATAAAATATTTATTCATTTTTTTATTTAGAATACCATATAGCTACTTGTCCAATAGCTTTATGTAACAACCCACATACTAATACAGACAGGCAGGCAGACGGACAAATACTTTTCTTTTAGGTAAAGAGGGGATTTTTAAGAGATAGCGGCAGAAGCCCTTGTTCTCTGACTCTGTCTGTGCTTCTCTTTCACCGTAATGACTCCCTGAAGACACCTGTCTGTCTGTCTGTGCTTCTCTTTCACCGTAATGACTCCCTGAAGACACCTGTCTGTCTGTCTGTGCTTCTCTTTCAGGGATATGGGAAGTTGGAAGTAAAGCGAGGACAAGGAAGAAAGATTGCATGTGCCTCAGGAGAGCAAGCAGCTTTCGATCAGTGTATCCATTACTGTTGTTCATATTTCCCAATGAGCACTATATTCCTACCCTCTAGTTTCATTGTGTTTGGGAACAACTGAAACCAAAATATCTCCTCTAACAACAACACAGCCCGAAGCCAGTCTTACCTCAAAGAACACAGCCAGCGCAGCAATCATGCGTTTCTCCTTGATGGCCGCACTGAGACTGTCAAAGTCATCAGAGTTGTACAGGTAGATCTGCATCTGTGAGGAGAAAGAGAGAGAGAGAGAGAGCGAGAGAGAGAGAGAGCGAGAGAGAGAGAGAGCGAGAGAGAGAGAGAGCGAGAGAGAGCGATAGAGAGAGAGAGCGAGAGAGAGCGAGAGAGAGAGAGAGCGAGAGAGAGAGAGAGAGAGAGAGAGAGAGAGCGAGAGAGAGAGAGCGAGAGAGAGAGCGAGAGAGAGAGCGAGAGAGAGAGCGAGAGAGAGAGCGAGAGAGAGAGCGAGAGAGAGAGCGAGAGAGAGAGCGAGAGAGAGAGAGCGAGAGCGAGAGAGAGAGAGAGAGAGAGAGCAGACAGAACATTAGAGGTTGCTTTTAAGTGGTTCTAGCACGTCAAAATAAATCAGTTATTTGGACAGAATGCAGTGAACACTGGCAGGTACACAAAACATATTTCCTTTCAGTAGGTTGCTATGCAAGTAAACAGTACAACTTTCAATGGTTATAAAATAATTTGTTAAAAAAATACTAGTTTCTCTTTCCCCCCTCTTCTCCGTCATTCTGTCTACCTCACACAAACCCACTATTATCACACATCCCAGTGCTGTACTGTAATACTGTATGCCGCTGTACTTACAGAAGCATAATCACACATCCCAGTGCTGTACTGTTCTGACAGTAGCAGCAGGGTTCTACAAGGACTGGAACAATACCAGTACGGCAATATTTTTTACATGGCAAAAATAAAAATCTGTCAAATGTTTGTAAACAACATGTGTAGACTAACTGTGAAATGCTTAAAAGTAATAATACATACACAATGAATAACTATAAATGTGTATTTTTTTATTGAGCCAGGCAAGTCAGTTAAGAACAAATTCTTATTTACAATGACAGCCTACTCTGGCCAACCCCGGCCAACACTGGGCCAATTGTGCACCGCCCTATGGGACTAACCATGGCCAGATGTGATATAGCCTGGATATGAACCAGATACTATAGTGACACCTCTTGCACTGAGATTCAGTGCCTTAGACCGCTGCGACACTCGGGAGCCCACTATAGTGTAGGGGTACGAAGTAATTGAGGTAGATATGTACATATAACCAGGAATAAAGTGACAGACAATAAACAGTACCAGCAGCGTATGTGATGAGTCAAAAAAAATTGTGCAAAAAGGGTGAATGCAGGTAGTTAAATAGTTAACCAAATAGCTACCTGGACTAACTATTTAGCAGTCTTATGGCTTGGGGGTAGAAGCTGTTCAGGGTCCTGTTGGTTTCAGACTTGGTGCATCGGTACCGCTTGCCGTGCGGTAACAGAGAGCACAATCTATGACTTGGGTGGCTGGAGTCTTTAGGGCCTTCCTCTGACACCACCTGGTATAGAGGTCCTGGATTGCAGGGAGCTTGGCCCCAGTGATGTACTGGGCCATATGCACTGGCCTGTGTAGTGCTTTGCGTTTGTAAGCCAAGCAGTTGCTATACCAAGCGGTGATGCAGCCAGTCAAGATGCTCTCAATGGTGCAGCTGTAGAACATTTTGAGGATCTAAGGGCTCATGCCAAATATTTTCAGTCTCCTGAGGGGGAAGAGGCTCTTCATGACTATGTTGGTGTGTGTGGACCATGATAGATCCTTATTGATGTGGACACTGAGGAACTTGAAGTGCTCGACCCGCTCCACTAGTCCAGGATCCAGTTGCAGAGGGAGGTGGTCAGTCCCAGGGTCCTTAGCTTAGTGATGAGCTTGGAGGGCACTAAGGTGTTGCACACTGAGCTGTAGTCAATAAACAGCATTCTCACATACAGTGCTGTCAAAAAGTATTTGCCCCCTTTCTAAATAGTACGGTCTAGGGTAGGTCAGTATCCAGATTTTCACATCTTCATACCGTCTTTCTCTCACCCCAGGATATATGGTATTACCAGATTAGTACACAAGGTGGCGCCAAAAATGAAAAACAAACATTGGGCAATCTTTTTTATTTTACCTATATTTAACTAGGCAAGTCAGTTAAGAACAAATTCTTATTTTCAATGACAGCCTAGGAACAGTGGGTTCCTAACAGTGGGTTCTGCCTTATTCAGGGGCAGAATGACAGATTTGTACCTTGTCAGCTCGGGGATTCAATCTTGCAACCTTTCGGTTACTAGTCCAACGCTCTAACCACTAGGCTACCTGCTGTCTATTACCAGAATGCTAACAAAATTATTACAAGTAATAACAGATTTCCATGGAGACTGCTAGCTAAATATGCTAACAAGCGCAAAAGAAAATAAACAAATTGCAAAGACAGGCAATCCAGCTCATAAAGTTATACATATATATGTAGGAGCTACCGAATGCCATTTTTGGTGAGTTTGGACATTTACAAGCGAATGCGAATGAGAGACATCGTGCAAATGAACAACGTTTTGCAGTACTGGCTCTCCCAGCAGCATGTCTACACACTGTGTCTGTGTGGAGTCTGAGTAATGGGCCACTGGGGCAATAGGCTTGCCTGTTCTGCTCAGAGAAGAGGGGAGAGAAGCCGGAGGGCAAAGAACAGAGAGGAGAAGAAACGCAAGGAAACGCAAGCCAATTCCTCCTTTGGTCATCTTTCTTTCCAGTTCTCTGCTGCCAATGACTGGAACGAACTGCAAAAATCTCTGAAGCTGGAAACACTTATCTCCCTCACTAGCTTTAAGCACCAAGATAGCAGTGGCAGCTGTACAAATAACGCATAAATAGTGCTTTGTCTTCTCAAACGCGGCAGAAAACGAACACAATATGATCCCCAGTCACCTTATTAATTCAGCCATTTACTTAGATAGCAAGTTAAACTAGGAGTAGTGTTAACACATAATTCCAAATTTTTCACGCAGGAAAAAAAGATAAAACGCATGAGAAATATCTTGCTGCGTTTTGTAAACACAGATCTAAAATGCTTCTTATTGTAATTTCAGCTTGGCAGCAGATTCATTTGGTGCTTCAGTTGTACTTCTAAACTGGGTTCAGAATTCATAAATGGGCATTCTATCAGCAGACAGCGCTCTGACTGATGTACCTACTTTTCTCTGGTACTTTTCTTGGTGTAGCCATCCTATTTTTCTTTGGTAAAATGCAAGATTAACTTTAAGCAAAACAATAGGAAATGTAGCTGCCTACATTCTTTCTATGATAGGCCTAAACATTAGAAATATGATGGCTATGCTTCGTTTTAGTTTTTTCAATGTAAGCTCATTTACTTGTGTGGCTGCCAGCCAAATAGAGTTGCACTTCTGTTGTCATCTGATGAAAATGAAGCTATTTTATGCCGAATGTGTTGCATTAATGTGAAGGAAAACTATAGTTGCACGTCCCTGATTAGTCTATTGAAGCAAAGAAACACTGTTGACTTTCAATATAAAAACGCGACCCCTGTCAATAGACAGCGGGATATCGTTTTCTCCTGTTGTGCTATTTACAAACAAACATGTGACAGGCTCAACTGTGCTGGGGAACTAAGTAAGCTTCATAATGTCAAATAATGTGACAGGTGAAATAAGAACGCAATCTGCTTTATCTCCTAAGGCATTACACAAGTTGACTGTTGGTTTTGACTTAAAAAATAGCTACAAATATTCAAATGTATTGAAAAACATATAAGAAATAGTTTCAACGGTATTGAAGGTATTGAAAAACCATCCCGTGGCTATTTCCAAATACCCAGGAATACGGTATAGCGCTCAAGCCTAGTATGGTCTACAGCTTATCCTGAGGTATTCTAACTCAGGCGAGCAGAACCTCGAGACGTCCTTAATATTAGAGATTGCGCACCAGCAGTTAACAAAGAGACACACACCTCCCCCCTTGAGCTTACCTGACGCTGCCGTTCTGTCCTGCCGATGCATAGAAAAACCAGCTAGATATATATTATCTATGTCCTTGTTCAACAAATGACTCAGAGAAACAGAATATTACTGTTCTTCAGCTCCTGACGATAGGATAGTCTTAAACAGAGCATGCCCAGTTTGTTCAGTGATTATACGCTTGAGTAGAGGTGGTTTATGTACTCGCCGACGTAGATTTGTCAGGGTGCCCGTACGTTGGCGTCTCTAACGCTGCCTTTTTCTTTTCTGAGTTCGGGGATTAGGGCCTGGTCCAGGGAGCAGTAAGTCCTGCGCCTCCGACATGTTGAAGTAGAACTCTTCATCAAAATCGTGGTAAGTGATCGCTGTTCTGATGTCCAGAAGCTCTTTTCGGTCATAGGAAACATATAAAAAAAGTTAAGATGAGCGACAAAAAACATACAAAATAGTAAAACAGCTGCTATCCACTGCAGCGCCATTGTTCCACACGAAGCAGACCAAAATCTTTGGTCCTTTAAAAACCTGCTGTATGTCAAATATTGTGTGCTATACAGTGCCTTGCAAAAGTATTCATCCCATTTGGCGTTTTTCCTATTTTGTTGCATAATAACCTGTAATTAAATTTGATTTTTATTTGGATTTCATGTAATGGAGATACACAAAATAGTCCAAATTGGTCAAGTGAAATTCAAAAAATAAGTTGGTGCACCCCCTTTACTATGAAGCCCCTAAATAAGATCTGGTGCAACCAATTACCTTCAGAAGTCACATAATTAGTTAAATAAAGTCCACCTGTGTGACAATCTAATTGTCACATGATCTCAATTTATATACACCTGTTCTGAAAGGCCCCAGAGTCTGCAACACCACTAAGCAAGGGGCACCACCAAGCAAGCGGCACCATGAAGACCAATGAGCTCTCCAAACAGGTCAGTGACAAAGTTGTGGAGAAGCACAGATCATGGTTGGGTTATAAAAAAATATCTGAAACTTTGAACATCCCACGGAGCACCATTAAATCAATTATTAAAAAATGGAAAGAATATGGCACCACAACAAACCTGCCAAGAGAGGGCCACCCACCAAAACTCACAGACCATGCAAAGGAGGGAATTAACCAGAGGCAACAAAGAGACCAAAGATAACCCGGAAGGAGCTGCAAAGCTCCACAGCAAAGATTGGAGAATCTGTCCATAACACCACTTTAAGCCGTACACTCCACAGAGCTAGGCTTTGTGTGACCAGAAAAAAGCCATTGCTTAAAGAAAAAAACCATTTATATTTTCCAACGGGGCTACACATTTGGGTGAGTTTTTTCTCTCTCGCCTGAGTAGCCTCGTTTCACTGCCAAAAATAAAATTAAACCATCTAGTGTTCAGCGAAATAACTAATAGTCAAATAATTAACATCAAATCACATTAACCGTTGCTCTCTTGCGGGAATTCCACTAACGGTCCGTATGTAGCCAAACGTAGCTGCTGCTCATTCCATTTGCTCGAAAATTGATAAATGGTCAAAAAAATTAAGGCACATACCAGCTATACTGGTAGTACTGCTACTACCAGCAGTACTACACCTGCACCCGTCGACGACACAAGCTGTTCTGCTTCCACGAGCACATCCAATGCTAGCATCAGTAATTCTACATTTGTTGTTAGCCCAGCTAGCATGGACACTGACAGTTGTGAATCTGATGCAGCCAAAGAGCTTCACAACCTTCACCCTTACCCAGGAAAGCACCGAACAACAGACAGGGACGTTGGACAATCGAAGAGGCGATAATATGATGAGAACTACATTGATTTGGGGTTCACTTGTATTGGGAGTAGTGCCTTTCCTCAGCGACAGTGTTATATGTGCAAAGGTACTATCTCACAACTCGATGAAACCTTCACTCTTGCGTAGACATTTAGAAACAAAACATGCCAATTAGAAAAATAAGCCAGAGGATTTTTCTGAGCGAGAATTAAGGCGACTTTCGAGTAGTAAGACATGTATAAAAGCAACAGATACCATGAATAAGAAGGGGCTAGAAGCGTATTATATGGTGAGCTACCGAGTGGCTAGGACAGGCAAGCCCCATACTATTGTGGAGGACATAATTCTGCCGCAGATATGGCTCAGACAATGCTGGGAGAAAAGGCCAGAAAAATTACACAGACAATGCTTTCATCAAACAACACTGTTTCACGACGCATCAGTGACATGGCAGGAGATTTTTGAAACAATTACTGCTTTGCATACAAGCCAGTGAATTCTATGCATTACAGCTGGACGAGTCAACAGACGTGGCAGGCCTGGCACAGCTCCTGGTATATGTCTGTTACGTTTATGGGGGGTCAACTAAGGAAGACATCCTCTTCAGCAAACCACTGGAAACCAGGACAACAGGAGAGGATATTTTTACACTACTGGACAGCTTTGTGACATCAAATGGACTTTGGTGGTCAAGATGTGTTGGTATCTGTACTTATGGCACAAAAGCCATGACAGGGAGACATAGTGGAGTGGTCACGCGCGTGCAAGCAGTTGCTCCCGACGTCACTTGGGTACAATGCAGCATCCACCGAGAGGCTCTTGCTGCCAAGGGAATGCCTGACACTTGAACAATATTTTGGACACTACAGAGAAAATGGTTAACTTTGTTAAAGCAAGGCCCCTGAACTTTCGTGTATTTTCTGCACTATGCAATGATATGGGCAGCGACCATGTAACGCTTTTACAACATACAGAAGTGCGCTGGTTATCAAGGAGCAAAGTATTGACACGTTTTTTTTTATTTGAGAGATGAGCTTAAAGTTTTCTTTACTGACCATCATTTTCACTTGTCTGACCGCTTGCATGATGACGAGTTTCTCAAACGACTGGCCTATCTGGGTGATGTTTTTTCTTGCCTGAATGATCTGAATCTAGGATTACAGGGACTCTCCGCAACTATATTCAATGTGTGGGACAAAATTGAGGCTATGATTAAGAAGTTGGAGCTCTTCTCTGTCTGCATTAACAAGGACAACACACAGGTCTTTCCATCATTGTATGATTTTTTGTGTGCAAATGAACTCAAGCTTTCGGACAATGTCAAATGTGATATAGCGAAGCACCTGAGTGAGTTGAGTGCGCAATTACGCAGGTACTTTCCCGAAACAGATAACACAAACAACTGGATTCGTTATCCCTTTCATGCCCTGCCTCCAGTCCACTTACCGATATCTGAACAAGAGAGCCTCATCGAAATTGCAAAAAGCGGTTCTGTGAAAATGTAATTTAATCAGAAGCCACTGCCAGATTTCTGGATTGGGATGCGCTCAGAGTATCCTGCCTTGGCAAATCACACTGTTTAGACACTGATGCTCTTTGCAACCACGTGCCTATGTGAGAGTGGATTCTCAGTCCTTACTAGCATGAAAACTGAATACAGGCACAGACTATGTGTGGAAAATGATTTAAGACAGACTCTCTCTAAACAAACCCAACATTGCAGAGTTATGTGCATCCTTTCAAGCACACCCTTCTCATTAACCTGTGGTGAGTTATTCACAATTTTCGATTAACAAATAAGGTTTTATATGTAAGATGGTTAAATAAAGAGCAAAATTATCGATTGATATTATATTATTATTATTTGTGCCCTGGTCCTATAAGAGCTCTTTGTCACTTCCCACAAGCCGGGTTGTGACAAAAACTCACAATCTAGGTGAAAGCTACGATCTCTTATTGATGTCACTTGTTAAATCAACTTCAATCAGTGTAGATGAAGAGGAGGAGACAGGTTAAATATTTTGAAGCCTTGAGGCAATTGAGAAATGGATTCTGTGCCATTTAGAGGGTGAATGGGCAAGACCAAATATTCAAGTGCCTTTGAACAGGGTATGGGAGTAGGTGCCAGGCGCACCGGTTTTATTTCAAGAACTGCAATGATGCTGGGTTTTTCACGCTCAACAGTGTGTATCAAGAATGGTCCACCACCCAAAGGACATCTAGCCAACTTGACACAACAGTGGGAATCATTGGAGTCAATATGGACCAGCATCCCTGTGGAAGGCTTTTGACACCTTGTAGAGTCCATGCCCCGACAAATTGAGGCTGTTCTGAGGGCAAAAAGGGGGTGCAACCCAATATTAAGAAGGTGTTCTCAATGTCTTGTACTCTGTGTGTGCACGCAGCGCACGTGTGATGAATAATCAACATAGCAAACGAACAGCTTCGAGAATCCATCTGTTTTTTAAAAATAAATGATATAGCCTAGATTAAAAATCGCATTATAACAATATTTTTGTCATTGACTGACCCGGAGGGTTTCCAAAACCTTCCATGCATGTCGACCCCTGACACTTTTTGACAGGGGCATTCAAGTGAAGTTGAGCCCTGACACACCCAGATAGGGGCATTCAAGTGAAGTTGAGCCCTGACACACCCAGATAGGGGCATTCAAGTGAAGTTGAGCCCTGACACACCCAGATAGGGGCATTCAAGTGAAGTTGAGCCCTGACACACCCAGATAGGGGCATTCCCGTGCAGTTGTTTTCTGTTTTTGGTTAATTGCACATTAATGTTTGAATAAATCATGATGATAAAAAAAAAATCGCTAATTGTGAACCAAAAACTAACGTGACCAGGTACATTTTTCTCACTGGCACCCTTGCGACCAATTAAAAATGTGTGTCAAACTGCCAAGTCAATCGGTCGCAAATGCGACTGCTTTTGTCGCAGTATCGAACCCTGCAGTAGCATAGTGAGCATGGATCCACAGCAGGATTATACTCTTCACTAAGACCTAACTCCATGCCTTAATGCTATCAATGCACAGCTCCCAAATGCATTTACTCTGAGAATGATACACTCTGAAAATGTAGGCCTATGCATGTGTCTGCTTGATTTGTGTGAGTGTGAATGCATGAAATACAACCACAAAGCTGGGAGAGAACAGCACCATCAAAGAAGTGCTAGCAATCAACAGTCTCTTCACTCAAACTGAATATAAAAGCTACCCCCCCATCAAACGGATGTGGCCGCCACGTCCCCATCTCACCCTGTGTGTTTGTGTTTACATCACAACTTGTCTGTTGCTTTATCGTTGCTTCCCTCTCTCCCTCCCTCTGTGTCTCTCTTTAATCAGATGAGTAGGCACTGAGCCGTGTTGCTGTTCTCCAGCCAGGAATAATTGGATGAATCAGCCATCAGACAGCCTTGAACTGTTCAGGGACAGTAGATAATGCTCAGGAGATGTCCTGTCTGGTGCATTAATACACACACAAGGCTTTGTGTAAAATACAGAAGCTATGGCACATCATCAGAAGACGTTTGTTTGTCAGAGACGCAAATGGCATTTTGTTGTGTTACAAAGTGGGATTAGAATGGATTTAATTATCATTTCTGGTCAAAGATCTACACAAAATACTTTAATGTCTAAGTGGAAGACAAATTCTAACATATATAAAACATTTGAAAAATACAACACTAATATACACTACCGTTCAAAAGTTTGGGGTAATTTAGAATTGTCCTTTTTTCTGAAAGAAAAGCATATTTTTTGTCCATTAGAATAACATCAAATTGATCAGAAATACAGTGTAGACATTGTTAATCTTGTAAATTACTATTGTCGCTGGAAACAGCAGATTTTTATGGAATATCTATGTACATAGGTGTACAGAGGCCCATTATCAGCAACCATCACACCTGTGTTCCAATGGCAGGTTGTGTTAGTTAATCCAAGTTTATAATTTTAAAAGGCTAATTGATCATTAGAAAACCCTTTTGCAATTATGTTATCACAGCTGAAAACTGTTGTTGATTAAAGAAGCAATAAGACTGGCCTTCTTTAGACTAGTTGAGTATCAGGAGCATCAGCATTTGTGGATTCCATTACAGGCTCAAAATGGACAGAAACAAAGAACTTTCTTCTGAAACTCATCAGTCTATTCTTGTTCTGAGAAATGAAGGCTATTCCATGCTAGAAATTGCCAAGAAACTGAAGATTTCGTACAACGCTGTGTACTACTCCCTTCACAGAACATTGCAAACTGGCTCTAACCAGAATAGAAAGAGGAGTGGGAGGCCCCGGTGCACAACTGAGCAAGAGGACAAGTACATTAGAATGTCTAGTTTGAGAAACAGACGCCTTACAAGTCCTCAATTGGCAGCTTCATTAAATAGTACCCGCAAAACACCAGTCTCAACGTTAACAGTGAAGAGGCGACTCCGGGATGCTGACCTTCTAGGCAGAGTTGCAAAGAAAAAGCCATATCTCAGACTGGCCAATAAAAATAAAAAATTAAGATGGGCAAAAAAACAAACACTGGACAGAAGAACTCTGCCTAGAAGGCCAGCATCCCGGAGTTACCTCTTCACTGTTGACGTTGAGACTGGTGTTTTGCGGGTACTATTTCAGCTTTTAATTTTTTATTCATTTCGAAACATGTCTATAAACAACATTTCATTTTGACATTATGGGGCATTGTGTGTAGATCAATGACACAAAATCTCAATTTAATCGATTTTAAATTCAGGGTGAGAAACTAAATGTGTAAAGTAAAGGGGTGTAAATACTTTCTGAAGACACTGTATATTATATCATATTGTATTCTGCTTGTCTTCACACTATACGTTGCTTAACAGCTAACACACACTATACAAGCTAAAATCAACCATCAATATCCTAGTGAAGCACCTTCCAGACAACGTGCAACAGAACACTCCAACAATACCCGTGACAATCAAGGTTGCTGCTGATGACAGATTGCATTGAGGAGAAAATAAATAAATAGTAAATCAATCCTTTAATGCATAGAGTAAAAAAGGCACAAAGGCAAGTGGTCCAATCCAGCTAATTATACTTAATCACTTTCCTCAAGTTCCTTTAACTGCAGTCCTTAATGGCACCCATTTGTTGTCTGTCTGAGAGCTAGTAGGGCAATGGCTATCTATCGCACACACACACACACACACACACACACACACACACACACACACACACACACACACACACACACACACACACACACACACACACACACACACACACACACACACACACACACACACACACACAGTCTTGTATAACTAACCC
The DNA here is from genome assembly GCF_016432855.1 of Salvelinus namaycush. Lineage (NCBI taxonomy): Eukaryota > Metazoa > Chordata > Actinopteri > Salmoniformes > Salmonidae > Salvelinus > Salvelinus namaycush. Next base: position 39,180,663 of record NC_052326.1, read on the forward strand.
TGTGGAGACACACAATTCAGTCCCATTCAAAATCCTATTTTCCTTAACCCCTAACCCTGACCCGTATCCTTACCGTAACCTGAAAATCCTAAAACTAACCCTAGCTCCTAAACCTGACTCTAAACCTAAATCTAACCCTAACACTAATTGTAACCTTAACCCTAAACCCCCTGAAATAGCATTTGACCTTGTGGGGACTAACAAAATGTCTCGTTGCTCACATTTTTGTTTACTATTCTTGTGGGGACTCCTGGTCCCCACAAGTATAGTTAAACGCATCCACACATATACACATACACACACACACAGCTAGCACTAGCCATCCATCAACATTCAAACATTATTAGCTACATTAGTCAATTAGCTAAGCTCTGCTTTATCCCCCCCCAAGCTTCATTCCCTCACCAAGTCTGGCACACACAAGACCAACTCCTGTCAAGTGCCCACTTAGAGAGAACTTGATACTCAATTATCAAATACTTTTATAGCGATAAAAAGGGCACAACCGATGTAGCTATAAAGAACACAGAGAACATAAAAGTCACACTGAATCAGTTGAAGTTCTAGTCAGGGATGAAAGCAGAGTGTCGATGTTACAGCTAAATGTCAGAGTCATACTTTCATAGTGATAAAATGGGGCAATTACCACAACAAATGACACAAAATGAACATAAAGCACATAAAAACCACACTGATTCAGGAAAAGTTGACGTCAGGACTTCAAAAATGTTCAACGTCATATTCATCGTCTCCAGCACTAGCCCAACATCTGCATAGGTGAAAATGATGTGTTTCTATGTTTTGTAGTAAAAAAGATTGTGAAAGATAAGTGTTTCCAATGACATCATCAACCAATTAGTAGACAATTAGTAGGCAATGCCTACTCACAATTGGTCAAAATCACACGACGGACACCGATGATGTCATTAGAAACACTTATCTTCCTCTATCATTTTCACTACAAAACATAAACGCACCATTTTCACAAACTCAGCAAAAAAATAAACTTCCCTTTTTCAGGACCCTGTCTTCAGAGATAATTCATAAAAATCCAAATAACTTCACAGATCTTCATTGTAAAGGGTTTAAACACGGTTTCCCATGCTTGTTCAATGAATCATAAACAATTAATGAACATGCACATGTGGAACGGTCGTTAACTTCTTATGGGCAGGACGGTAGCGTCCCACCTGGCCAACATCCAGTGAAATTGCAGAGTGCGAAATTCAAACTACAGAAGTATAAATATTTAACTTTCATAAAATCACAAGTGTAATACATCAAAATAAAGCTTAACTTCTTGTTAATCCAGCCGCTGTGTCAGATTTCAAAAAGGCAGCGAAAGCACATCATGCGATTATCTGAGGACAGCGCCCCGCATACAAAACCATGAAAAACATATTTCAACCAGGCGGGTGCGCCACGAAAGTCAGAAATAGCGATATAATAAATGCCTTACCTTTGATGATTTTCTTCTGCTGGCACTCCAAAAGGTCCCAGTTACATCACAAATGGTCCTTTTGTTCGATAATGTCCTTTTTTATATCCATAAAAGTTTAGCTGGCGCGCTTCAGTCAATAATCCACTAAGTTTCCCTCCATCAAAATGCATCCCAAATGTTACTAATAAACTTTTCCAAACAAGTCAAACAACGTTTATAATTAAACCGTAGGTACCCTAATACGTAAATAAACGGTCAAATTTAAGACGGAGAATCGTTATTGTCTTTACAGGAGAAAAATACCAAAAAACGCGCTTGGAAACATTACAGCCAAAATGGGAGCCACCTAGAAAAACTACAATTTATGGCTCATTTTTCCAAAAACCAGCATTAAACTCTTTCTAAAGACTGTTAACATCTAGTGGAAGCCCTAGGAACTGCAATCTGGGAGGATTTCGCCTTATAATAAAAGTGACAGCCATTGAAAACAGCGGTAGGCTGAATTGTTATTGTTGGGGGGATGGTTTGTCCTCGGGGTTTCGCCTGCCATATCAGTTCTGTTATACTCACAGACATAATTTTAACAGTATTAGACATTTTAGAGTGTTTTCTATCCAAATGTACCAATTATATGCATATCCCAGCTTCTGGGCCTGAGTAACAGGCAGTTTACTTTGGGCACGTTTTTCATTCGGACGTGAAAATACTGCTCCCTACCCAAGAGAGGTTAAAACACTAACAGCTTACAGAAGGTCACAGGTATGAAAACTTAGGACATTAAAGAGGCCTTTCTACTGACTCTGAAAAACACCAAAAGGAAGATGCCCAGGGTCCCTGCTCATCTGTGTGAATGTGCCATGAGGACTGCAGATGTGGCAATAAATTGCAATGTCCATACTGTGAGACGCCTAAGACAGCGTTACAGGGAGACAGGATGGACAGCTGATCGTCCTCGCAGTGGCAGACCACGTGTAACACCTGCACAGCACCAGACATCACCGGCAACAACGTTGCCTATGGGCACAAACCCACCGTCGCTGGACCAGACAGGACTGGCAAAAAGTGCTCTTCACTGACGAGTCACAGTTTTGTCTCACCAGGGGTGATGGTCGGATTTGCGTTTATCGTCGAAGGAATGAGCGTAACAACGAGGCCTGTACTCTGGAGCGGGATCGATTTGGAGTTGAAGGGTCCGTCATGGTCTGGGGCGGTGTGTCACCGCATCATTGGACTGAGCTTGTTGTCACTGCAGGCAATCTCAACGCTGTGCGTTACAAGGAAGACATCTTCCTCCCTCATGTGGTACACTTCCTGCAGGCTCATCCTGACATGACCCTCCAGCATGACAATGCCACCAGCCATACTGCTCGTTCTGTGCGTGATTTCCTGCAAGACAGGAATGTCAGTGTTTTGCCATGGCCAGCGAAGAGCCCGGATCTCAATCCCATTGAGCACTTCTGGGACCTTTTGGATCGGAGGGTGACAGCTAGGGCCATTCCCCCCCATAAATGTCCGGGAACTTACAGGTGCCTTGGTGGAATATTGGAGTAACATCTCACAGCAAGAACTGGCAAATCTGGTGGAGTCCATGAGGAGGAGATGCACTGCAGTACCTAATGCTGCTGGTGGCCACACCAGATACTTTTGATTCGACCCCTCCTTTGTTCAGTGACATATTATTCCATTTCTGTTAGTCACATGTCTGTGGAACTTGTTCAGTTTATGTCTCAGTTGTTGAATCTTATGTTCATACAAATATTTACACATGCACCCTTTACTGAGGAATAGCTTTCGCCTGGCCACTCTACCATAATGGCCTGATTGGTGGAGTGCTGTAGAGATGGTTGTCCTGGAAGGTTCTCCCATCTCCACAGAGGAACCGTGGATCTCTATCAGAGTGACCATCGGTGTCACGCCTTAGCCATAGAGAGGTTTTTATTCTCTATTTTGGTTAGGCCAGGGTGTGACTAGGGTGGGCGTTCTAGTTTCTTTATTTCTATGTTTTCTATTTCTTTGTTTTTGGCCGAGTGTGGTTCCTAATCAGAGGCAGCTGTCTATTGTTGTCTCTGATTGGGAATCATACTTAGGCAGTCCTTTTTCCCTCTTTCATTTGTGGGTTCTTATTTTTGCACTGGTTGTTATTTTGCCCTGCAGAACATCACGTTCATATTTTCTTTTGTTGTTGTCGGTGTTCAGTTAATAAATAAATAGAATGAACACGTACTACGCTGCGCTTTGGTCCACTTCTTCCCATGACGATCGTGACAATCGGGTTCTTGGTCACGTCTCTGACCAAGGCCCTTCTCCCCCAATTGCTCAGTTTGGCTCGGCGGCCCGCTCTAGGAACAGTCTTGGTGGTTACAAACTTCTTCCGTTTAAGAATGATGTAGGCCACTGTGTTCTTGGGGACCTTCAATGTTGCAGAAATGTTTTGATACCCTCCCCAGATCTGTGCCTCGACAAAATCCTGTCTCGGAGTGTCACGTTCTGACCTTAGTTCTTTTGTTATTTCTTTGTTTTAGTATGGTCAGGGCGTGAGTTATCTATGTTTGTGTTTCTATGTTGGTTTTTTCGTTTGGCCTGGTATGATTCTCAATCAGAGGCAGGTGTCGTTAGTTGTCTCTGATTGAGAATCATACTTAGGTAGCCTTTTTTCACCTGGGTTTCGTGGGTGTTTATTTTCTGTGTCTGTGTGTTCCACACGGAACTGTTTCGGGTTTTCATTCGTTCAATTTATTGTTTTGTATTTCAGTGTTCAGTTTGTTCTATTAAAGTTTCATCATGAACACTTACCACGCTGCTCTTTGGTCCTCCTCTCTTTCTCCAGACGAAGATCGTTACACGGAGCTCTACAGACAATTCCTTCGACCTCATGGCTTGGTTTTTGCTCTGACATGTGGGACTTATATAGACTGGTGTGTGTGCCTTTCCAAATCAAGTCCAATGAATTGAATTTACCACAGGTGGACTCAAATCAAATCAAACTTTATTTGTCACAACAAGTGTAGACCTTACCGTGAAATGCTTACTTACAAGCCCTTAACCAACAGTGCAGTTGAAGAAGAGTTAAAAAAAGATTTAACAAATAAACTAAAGTAAAAAATAACAACAAATTAACAATAACGAGGTTATATACAGGGGGTACCGATAACGATACCGAGTCAGCGGAGTTCTCCAATCAAGTTGTAGAAACATCTGAAGGATGATCAATGGAAACAGGATGAACCTGAGCTCAATTTCGAGCCTCATAGCAAAGGGTTTGAATACTTATGTAAATACGTTTTTTCTATTTTTTCTACAAACCTGTTTTCGCTTTGTCATTTTGGGGTATTGTGTGTAGATTGATGAAGTAAAACATTAATTTCATCCATTTTAGAAAAAGGCTGTAACGTAATAAAATGTGGAAAAAGGGAAGGGGTATGAATACTTTCCGAATGCACTGTATAACACAACAAATATAGCAATAAAGGGCATAAAAGGACACCGACTCAGGGACAAGTTGAAGTCAGGTGAAGTTATTGGTGGGTTAACGTTGAGAGTAAGCAGTGCAACAATATTAATCACTTCGTATGTGTCTGTGTGACATTCTATGTTGTGCCCCCATGTTGTCCATGAATTAATACTCTGTTGTGATCCCATGCTACTGTCACGACGTGGCCCTTTTGGGGTGTATATGGTGCCCCCCCTCTCTCACTCTCTTTCCCACATCAGGTTTTACAACGGTCATAAAATCCTGCTAGAAACTCCCTCTCTTCGCTGCCATGTAGTATGGAGGAGAGAGCCTATGGAGAACAAATACATTATTCTTCCCAAAACTACTAATCCCCAAAATTGGAGAATTAAAAAATATTTATATTTTTGAGAATGTGGGAATGGTCCGTGGACACTTAAGGGACAGTCATGTCGAGTTTGTTTCATTTGGAGATCTCATGAAGGACTGGAAACAATTAACTATATATCTTAATGTGTACATTTCCCAGCTGTCTGGTTTACATCTGAAGGTTGTATAAGAATACTTTTGAAAAGATAACAATGTGATTTAGTCTTCTGAAGGAGAATTGATTGTTTTATGGTAACTTATGCACAGTCAGTAGCCACGCCCAGGTGGGCACAAACATGATGAGACGGCCCTTTTCTACGCAAGTATAAAAGCCCCCGTGATGCAATTCACACCAGATCACGCAAACCACGGTGTAAGCTAAGGTTGCAAATTGTTGAAAAGCGTGGAGCATTGGCTACACGGCTGGAATGGTTAAACTCTGAGACTATCAATTCACTACAGAAGTAAGGAATCCTAGGTCGTCGAACTACCAGTCCGCAGCCGGAAATGTACGAAGCCTAGGACAAGAATACCGACATCCGCCGAAACATCTGACGTATCCATTATGAACACAACCAGAGACTTTCTGTCGATTGACTCTCCAGCAGACAGACCGGCGACCACAGAGAGAGACAACAAGACATACACTCGTAAATATGTACATTTTCGAATGAGCGGTCTTCATGTAAGGTATTAGCAATTTCTATGAGTGTAGTTATCAGCTATGAGTTTCCCGCTCTTGAGCAGTCCACACCCCCTTTCCTTTGTCTACCAAGCCATCATATCGGTTTCGTTCACTAGGAACTTGTTCTTTATATCATGTAATACTCAATGTATGAACTATTGTGTGTGTGTTATGTATTTGTGTGATTAATTAGCTAGTTAGTAAATAAATAATTAAGCCAATTTGTATATCGCTGATTCATCATTTAGGCTAGGGTTCGTGCAGATATCCAAGGGTTTGCGATGTTCAGTAATGAGAACTGATGAGGTAATAATGGTACATTAATAGAAGACTAATTGATAAGATATGAAAATATCTTAAGAGTCGATTTGGGAAATATAGACTCTATAAACATTTTCCCTTGATGCCCCAACTTCCTAGTTAATTAAAGTTTACATGATTAGTTTAATCACGTAATAATAATTACACATAGAGAATTGATTTGATAAAATAACAGTCTTCAAATGTAATGATAGTCCAGACACGACACTACCCATATATTCTAACTGTCTGTGGGGCCAAGGAGAGAACCAACATATCCAGACACGACACTACCCATCTATTCTAACTGTCTGTGGGGCCAAGGAGAGAACCAACATATCCAGACACGACACTACCCATCTATTCTAACTGTCTGTGGGGCCAAGGAGAGAACCAACAGCCATAAAACAACATCCTGCTTCTAGCATTTGTAAGTATAAGACTCTTTGGTTGTAAATCAAGTTGGTTGTGAGGCAGAAATATATGCAATGTTAATGAGACCTTGTTGTTCACTTTGAGCACAAAGTAAAGCACAGGCTCACACCAAGACCAACACACAGACAAAAATCACATCGCAAGAACAATTATAGTAGCTGCGAGCATATGAAAGCATGCACCCACACATCCACCCTTCTGCTGTGCCTTGCATATCACATCATATCATATGTCATATTCGTATAATGAATGTAACAGGAGGTGACACATTAATATATTATTATAACAGATATCCCTGTGGCCTCCTGTGGGGGAAATAGCTCCTTCATCAATCACTGTACTGACTGGGATCTAACAGGTGGTCCATTTATCGATCCCACCACTTCACTGCTTTGAAAAAGAGCATGACAACATCAGCCAGGGGCCACAGGCAGTGCAGCCCACTGGTCTTTATGTAACGGCCATGCTCACAACATGGCAATGTGGTTCAGTGATCACCAGTGCCAGGCTCACGACTTGGCAGTTTGTTTCAGTGCAGCTCAGTGATCACCATAGGGGCGGACCATGTTCATGTTTGTCAGGATATGTAAACAAGACAGGAGTGATCTGAAGGTCTTAGAGGATTACTGTGCTGCTTGTCTTGTCTGCCTGTGCTGCTTGTCTTGTCTGCCAGGCAATATCAAATGACTAACTAAATTGGATGATATGTTTGCAGCTACTATACAAACTCTTTATGTTGTTCTAAACGTTGGGTTTGAGGTTCTCCAAATAAACTCTAACTTTGGAAAAAAATCCCACAACGCCCCACGGTCAGCGTCACACGATGAATGAAAAACTTGAGAATGAGAATCAGGCGGGCGCATTGGGCAGTCACTCGTCAATCTACGGGAAGATTTTATCCATGAGAACTTCCACAGCTATCAACAATGGAAGGAGGGCTTCAGTAAGAATTTGCTTCTCAAAGTAGATGCCCTCTACCATCAATAAGGCTTCTAAAAGCATCTCAAACAGCCAGCAGGACCAGCAGAGATCGTGAGAATGGAAGTGAATCGGGTAAGTGAAAGAGCTAGCTTGCTACCTCCATGCTAACATTTGCTAGCTATAGCGCATTTAGCTCAGGTCTTCCATCTAAATAACACTGATACAACTAACCAAATGTAAACATGTCTGCCAGCTGTTACATTTTTACATTTTAGTCATTTAGCAGATGCTCTTATCCAGAGCGACTTACAGTAGTGAGTGTACATTCTACGTACTTCTTCGTACTGGTCCCCTGTGGGAATCAAACCCACAACCCTGGCATTGCAAGCACCATGTTTTAACAACTGAGCCACATGAGACCTTATGGCAGCTAACTGCTGATGCTGTCATACTGTAGATAGGTCTGTACTATGGGAGAAGTAGTTTGGCCACGATGGAGGTCACTGTTACTGTATAGAGCAAGCTTTAAAGGTGTTTGTGGGGCTGCACGTTAGGGTAAACCGGCCATTCTGAGGCTCTGGGAGAGTTTTATATATAGTCTGCCGAGTGCGGGCTAAACTGAAATGTGACGCTTCGGTTATGGATTCGATCATGGATCTGGTGGCATGTCGGAGAAGCCCCAGAGCCATGCTTTCTTTGGAGGGGTGAATTGTGGATTTGGCTCAATGGAAAAGTTTATTTTGTGATCTTAGGACCATTGTTGTTTGTTGAAGAATCAGCTGCTATGTTTAGCTTGCTATAGCTAGCTATCTTCTTCCGTTTCTGAAGTAATTTGTGTAAAAAAAAAATCTAGCTGGCAAAATAATAGAATAGGCGAAGTAGCTATCAGCCAGTCTGATAGTTTTTACCATGATACTCTTATACTGCCCGTGTCTGAGTGGGGAGAACAGGCCGTGGCTCAGGTGGCTGAGGTCCTTGATGATCTTCTTCGCCTTCCTGTTCTGTTCTGTAATTCTGTTATAATCTCCACCCGGCACAGCCAGAAGAGGACTGGCCACCCCTCATAGCCTGGTTCCTCTCTAGGTTTCTTCCTAGGTTTTGGCCTTTCTAGGGAGTTTTTCCTAGCCACCGTGCTTCTACACCTGCATTGCTTGCTGTTTGGGGTTTTAGGCTGGGTTTCTGTACAGCACTTCGAGATATTAGCTGATGTACGAAGGGCTATATAAAATAAACTTGATTTGATTTGATTCCTGCGACACCTGGTGTTTTAGGTGTGCTGGAGGGCAGGCAGTGAGCACCCAATGATGCATTCGGCTGAGCATACCAAACTCTGTAGAGCCTTGCGGTCAGCGGTGGTGGAGTTCCCATACCAGGCCGTGATGCAGCCCGACAGTATGGTATCGATGGTGCTCCTGTAGAACACTGTAAGGGCCCTCAGGGACAGGCCGAGTTTCTTCAGCCTCCTGAGGTTGAAGAGTCTCTGCCGTGCCTTCTTCACTTCAGTGTTACCTACCTTCACCACCCGTCAGGAAGTCCAGGAACCAGTTGCAAAGGGAGGAGTTCAGTTCCAGGTTTGCTGAGCTTTGTGAAGATCTTAGAGGACACTATAGTATTGAAGGCCGAGTTGTAGTCGAACAGCATCCTCGCATACTGTATGCATTCCTGTAGGCCAGGTGGGTGAGGGCAGTGTGCAGTGCAATGGCGATTGCATCGTCCGTGGATATGTCAGGGCGGTAGGCGAATTGGAGAGGGTTGAGTGTGTCGGGGATGGAGGAGGTGATGTGGTCTTTGACTAGCCTCTTGAAGCACTTCATGATGATGGAAGTGAATGCTACGGGTCAGTAGTCATTCAGTTCAGATAATTTCCCTTTCTTGGGCACAGGATGATGGTGGGGATAACAGCCGGAGCTAGAGAGAGAAAATGTCAGAAAACACAACAGCTAGCTGGTCTGCACATGAGGGCTCTGAAGGCGTTGCTAGAGATACCATCTGGGCCTGCAGCCTTGCGAGGGTTAACACGCTTGTATGACTTACATACTTGCTGCGTATTACAGACGGAATTCAATCTATCAATTCTCAAACATGAAAAATGTATGATGAAAATGACCATTTTCCATTGAATGACAAATATGCCATTTGACTGACTGTCAAACAGTAAATGGCTCAAAGCTTTTAGATCCAGTTTATTTGTGGGAAAGACTGAACATTCATCAGATGACAATCTTGAGTGCTTGATAGAGAGTATAAGGAGTCTTGGGATTTTGTAACAGTCCTTTGAAAAAGTAATGCTTTCCTACTCAATTCACTTCAGTGAATTGTGTGTGTGTGCTTTATCCAGAGTGTGAGGCTTCCGCAGGCAGTTTTCTCCTCTTTATTCCACTGCTATTGCACTTCCTCTCTTCCTTTCTGTGTGCCAGAGGTCAGGGGTAATTTCCCCATGGTGTCACTTACTGCATCTCAATCCATGCTGCCAGAACCCCAGCCAGCCCTATCTGGGCCGAGTGTTCCATGCTAAACAGGACCTCAATCCCTGCTGCCAGAACCCCGTACAGCCAGTCCTGGTTTAGGGTTAGATTTAGCTGCCAGAAACCCAGCCAGCCCTATCTGGGTTAGATTTAGCTGCCAGAACCCCAGCCAGCCCTATCTGGGCTGAGTGTTCCATGCTAAACAGGACAACTTCTGGAGGAAGACCGGTCACACACACACACACACACACACACACACACACACACACACACACACACACACACACACACACACACACACACACACACACACACACACACACACACACACACACACACACACACACACACACACACACACACACACACACACACACACACACACACACACACTTCCATTTCCCATCCGTTTATCATTGCAATGAGACACTGAATGAGCTCAGTCTGTAAATACTCGCACTTCACAAAGTTATCCCCCTGATCTGCTACAGCATAAAGTCAAGACTTTGAGGTGAGTGAGTTTAAAGTTAAAACCTCATACACAACTATGTCCCCTAGGTGTTTGCATTGTGAAGTTACAAGATACAAAGTCAGAAGCTATGTAGCACATACGCACTCATCCCCACCCACCGACACACACCCACACCCACACACGAGGGCCCTTCAGAGCTTGTACATTCAAACATATGGTTTGTTTAGGCTTTATTTTATCTGGGTTCTTTGTTCCGTGTCCAATGGGGCACAACAGTGGAATGAATCGCCCACCCATTCCCTCCCTAAGCCATTATTTTTTATTAGTGACATTGTGTTGGGGAGGCTCCATCAGTCTATAGCTCAGAGGGAGGCCGGTGAGTGAGCGCACTTGATAAAATGGAGGACAAGTAAGCAGCAAGAAGTGCACAGGAAAAATTGCAGCCCCTTTTCTGAGAAAGGAAACAATAATCATACGTTGAAGATATCTATCTGAAGTTCGGTTCTCAAGTGAATCTAAGAAAGACTACTAGGCTATATATATGGCTGATATCCATTGAGTGCTGTGATATGAAAATAGAAGGCTAGTGATGTTTGGCAAATCATATACTGGACTTATGAATGGAAAATCAAAGTTTGTTAGGGGTAAGCCAAACCATATACAAATATTGGGACACGGCCATAGAGAAGAGTGACTGGTAACAATCCTAAAGGATGTCAGGTTTTATGAAGGTTTCTTTACCTTTTAACTCTTATTCCTCAAAATGTTTACACACGGACACACACACGCACGCACACACCATGTCTATTTCAAATGAAAAATACAACACACTATAGGCAGGTTTCCATTGACCCCGTCATTGGGACGTGTTATGGAAACGGCAGATCTAGGATAAATGTTCTAAAGATCAACAACATTTTTATCCGTTCGACAGGGGTGGATTTTTCTATCTAACTTTCCTTATTAGAATACATGATGAAGGAAATTGTGTTTTTCAAATAAATTATGATTGCCGAGTAATTTTGAAGGTATGCGGGGCACATGATGTGATGGCCCCAGTTGCATTTTCAAACAAAACATTTTTCTTCATGAAATCCATAGCCTAATATGTAAACATAGGGTGATAGTGGGCAATTGACAGTGAGCTGTGAGCAAAATAAGCAGACTGGAAGTTGACAATGGCTTAATAGGTATAAATACATAGAATTTCTATGGTTGCAGTCCTCAAAGATGGAATTTAATCAAATCTAAATGATTTACCGCCTATAGGGCGGGATGTTGCCATTTTATTCTAAATGCCTTCTGCTTGCAAAAAAAACACTTTTTTTTTATATATAAATTATGTTTATTTGCAGGGAAATGATTGTCTTGACTGTCTACAATGCCTGAATTGCTTCGCCTTGTTTTCTGGTTGGCTGGATGATTATTATTTCAGATCTACAGAAGTGCAAATTTCACCATGGCACGGACCGTGGCGATACGTTGGCACATGATAATTATTAGAATATGGCAAATATGAGTAAATTCCTGCATTTCTATCCATGCTGGCTTTCATACGCTACCAGATAAATTATGTATGTCGCGGTCACTACTTCACATGAGAGCCATTTGAATGTAGTCTTTTTTTTAATCAAAATATGTTTTTTTGGCAGAAACGCCTTCTGGAACAAGTGAACTTTCATGTGCCTTAATAACAAACTTGTATGCCATCTGTAAATATGAATACAATTGTTAAATTATGAGCCTAGTTGGTTTAGCCACAGAAAAATTGAGCAACCTTCTCGCTAGCCATGATTGGCTGAGATAATGAGTGGGCTGGATATGCCGAGAGATGAGTTCGGATTGGTCTGCCATATAGCACACTTCTGACTATTTGAGATGGTTAGTATGTGTAGGTAATCCTATCTAACGCTGCTTTAAAAAATATATATTGCTTAGTAGAACTGCATAAGTGTTGCTCTCTACTTTCTGGAGGACCGAGTTTTGAAATCAGTGGAATTAGAGTATGATAGCTAAGGAGATGGAGAAAAAAACCTGTCTAAGGATTACTTCTTCAAACTAAGGGTAACCATGGCATCCGTGACAGGGAGAAGCGTCCATCCATGATGTATACGGGTAAGATAGTCTAGCTAGCTACATTTTCATATATTACACGGTTCTAATTTTGACTAAATATTTGTCATTTCATTGTAGCTAGCTAGCTACATATCATAACAAAAGACTCCACTATGCAAGTATCCATTTTAATAGAATGTCAATGCGACAACCGATTTCAGAGCGGGTAACGGGTAAGATAGTCTAGCTAGCTAAATTTTCAGATATTAAAGGTTTCGAATTTTGACAAAGTCGTTTTCATTTAAAGTTACTTCTTCTCAATAGGGGGTGCTGTTTGCACTTTGTAAAAATTTCGTTCCCAAATTAAACTGCCTCGTACTCAATTCTTGCTCGTACAATATGCATATTATTATTACTATTGGATAGAAAACACTCTCTAGTTTCTAAAACCGTTTGAATTATTTCTCTGAGTGAAACAGAACTCATTCTGCAGCACACTTCCTGTCAGGAAGTGAGATTTCTGAAATCGAGGTCTCTGTTCTAGGGTCAGTTTATAAATTCCCATGTAAGCTATGGGGCTACATGCACTGCATACGCCTTCCTCTAGATGTCAGTAAGCGGTGAGAATTTGAATGGAGTGGATTGCACCATCTGGGGCACTATAAAAGCAGGAGGGACATCACCATGGCGTCCTGAAAAGCTTTCGTTTTAGCAGTTCTATTTCTCCGGCTCTGATTTAATTTGATTTTTGTCTTAAAAACTTCATAAGGTAGTTAATTTAAACCGACTTATAGCAGTTTATATCAGTTTATTGCGATTTTCTGGAATTTCTTTGTCACGCGCTATCGCGAGTTGGACACCTCTCCGGCACATGGCTAGCGTTAGCTGCTATTTCTACAGGAGAAGAGGACATCTTTCAACCAAAAGACGATTGTTCTGGAGACAGGACACCTTGCCCAAGATTCTGATGGAAGCTCATCAAATAGTAAGAAGTCTTTATGCTGTTAATTCGTATTTATGTTGACAAATGTTAAACAATAATTCCGCCATGAATTTCGGTGCGGTCTCGCTTTAGCGCACGCTGTATGCGTAGTAACATTAATTTTAAAAATCTAACACAGCGGTTGCATTAAGAACTAATGTATCTTTCATTTGCTGTCCAACCTGTATTTTTTAGTCAAGTTTATGATTAGTTATCGATTAGATTAGGTGCCTCTCCAAGATGGCGCCGGACAGATTGCTTGAAGTTTGGCCACTAATCACATTGTATAACCACGATTTGTGCCGCTACATATGCACATTTTCGAACAAACCCTATATGCATTGTGTAATATGATGTTACAGGACTGTCATCTGAAGAAGTTTATGAAGGTTAGTCAAAAATTATATATCTTTTGCTTGTTTCTTACGATCGCTAACCTTTGCTGCTGGTAAATGGCTTGTGTTTCTGGCTATTGTGGTAAGCTAATATAATGCTATATTGTGTTTTCGCTGTAAAACACTTAAAAAATCTGAAATATTGGCTGGATTCACAAGATGTTTGTCTTTCATTTGCTGTACGCTGTGTATTTTTCAGAAATGTTTTATGATGAGTATTTAGGTAATTCACGTTGCTCTCTGTAGTTATTCTAGTCGCTTTGGTGAGAGTTGTGATGGTGGCTGCAATGGTAAACTATGATTTATACCTGAAATATGCACATTTTTCTAACAAAACATATGCTATACAATAAATATGTTATCAGACTGTCATCTGATGAAGTTGTTTCTTGGTTAGTGGCTATTTATATCTTTATTTGGTCGAATTTGTGATAGCTACCTATGCAGGAAAAAAATGGTGGAGTAAAAAAAGTGGTGTCTTTTGCTAACGTGGTTAGCTAATAGATTTACATAGTGTCTTCCCTGTAAAACATTTTAAAAATCAGAAATTATGGCTGGATTCACAAGATGTGTATCTTTCATCTGGTGTCTTAGACTTGTGATTTAATGATATTTAGATGCTAGTATTTACTTGTGACGCTATGCTAGGCTATGCTAGTCAGCTTTTTTACTGATGGGGGTGCTCCCGGATCCGGGATTGTGTGGAAGTAGAGGTTAACTAGCGACCCTTAAAGAGATGGGTCGGGCGCAAGCTTAAGAGGGTGTGAACGATGCTGAATGGGTGTAGACAAAGACGAGCTCCCCAGTTGGTACCAAAACATTCAAAGGCCATTTTCTCAAAAAGTGAGGTTACAAGTTTATCAACTTTCAAAGCAGAATTACTGTCCCATTGTTTTTCAAATACAGTGTATGATATACCATTTTGTCTCTGCTTTTATCCAATGTAAAAAACACAATTTCAAATGTTGCTACAAGGCAGTCAGTCACAAATAGTTAATGGAAACACTTCAACCACCTCATTTTTATTCAACACCGTAGGTGTCATTTTTTCTATTTTTAGGTGTTACATCATTATGTCCAGCTGATTTTAATCGACACAAGATTGTTAAATGGAAACACACCGTAGTAGGCAATTGTTGCATCTATTTTCTATGCCACTTTAAAAATGTCGACAAAAAAAAAACACTGGACAAGTTAATGGAAACATATCGACTGTCCCCTGAGTTCAAGTAATTTTTTTCTTGTCACACGTGAGCCATAAACTAAATGGCTATATAAAGTGCCTTCAGAAAGTATTCATACCCCTTGACTTATTCCACATTTTGTTGTGTTACAGCCTGAATGAAAAATGTACTAAATATATTTTTTGGACGTACTGCCAAATTCTCTAGAACAACATTGTAAGTGACTTATGGTAGTGAAATTAACATGACATTCTCTGGCAACAGCTCTGGTGGACATTCCTGCAGTCAGCATGCCAATTGCAACTTGAGACATCTGTGGCATTTTGTTGTGTGACAAAACTGCACATTTTAGAGTGGCCTTTTATTGTCCCTCAGCACAAGGTGCACCTGTGTAATGATCATGCTGTTTAATCAGCTTCTTGATATGCCACACCTGTCAGATGGATGGATAATCTTGGTAAATGAGAAATGCTCACTAACAGGGATGTAAACTAATTTGTCCATACAATTTGAGAGAAATACGTTTTTTGTGCATATGGAACATTTCTGGGATTTTTTATTTCAGCTCATGAAACATGGGACCAACACTTTACATGTTGCGTTTATATTTTTGTTCAGCGTAGAAGCACCATTGGCAATCATTACAGATTATTTCTGGGTTAGTCTGTAAGAGCTTTCCACACCTGGATTGTGCAACATTTTCCCATTATTATTTTTAAAATTCTTAAAGCTCTGTCAAATTGGTTGTTGATCATTGCTAGACAACCATTTTCAGGTCTTGCCATGTAGATTTAAGTCAAAACTGTAACTCGGCCACTCAGGAACATTCACTGTTTTCTTGGTAAGCAACTCCAGTGTAGATTTGGCCTTGTGTTTAAGGTTATTGTCCTGTTGAAAGGTGAATTCTTCTCCCAAAGTCTGATGGATAGCAGACGGAACTAGGTTTTCATCTAGGATTTTGCCTGTGCTTAGCTCCAATCTGTTTATTTTTATCCTGAAAGACTCCCCAGTCCTTAACGATGAAAAGCATACCCATAACATGATGCAGCCACCGCTACGCTTGGTGTTCAGTGGTGTTCAGTAATGTGTTGAATTGGATTTGCCCCAAACATAACACTTTGTGTTCAGGCTTCCTTCCTTTTCACTCTGTCAATTAGGTTAGTATTGTGGAGTATCTACAATGTTGTTGATCCATCGTCAGTTCTCATATCACAGCCATTAAACTCTAACTGTTTTAAAGTCACCATTAGCCTCATGGTGAAATCCCTCAGTGGTTTCCTTACTCTCCGGCAACTGAGTTAGGAAGGACGCCTGTATCTCTGTAGTTACTGGGTGTATTGATACACCATCCAAAGTGTAATTAATAACATCCCCATGCTCAAAGGGAGATTCAATGTCTGCATTTTTATTTTTTACCAATCTACCAATAGGCACCGTTCTTTGAGATGCATTGGAAAAAGTCCCTGGTCTTTGTGATTGAATCTGTGTTTGAAATGCACTGCTTGACTGAGGGACCTTACAGATAAATGTATGTGTGGGGCACAGAGATGAGGTAATCATTCAAAAATAATGTAAAACACTAGTGTTACACAGAGTGAGTCCTTGCAACTTATTATGTGACTTATTAAGGAAATGTTTACTCCTGAATGCATTTAGGCTTACCATAACAAAGGGGTCTAATACAAACAATGTATACGAAATGCTTCAGTCTGGTTTTAGACCCCATCATAGCACTGAGACTGCACTTGTGAAGGTGGTAAATTACCTTTTAATGGCGTCAGACCGAGGTTCTGCATCTGTCCTCGTGCTACTAGACCTTAGTGCTGCCTTTGATACCATCGATCACCACATTCTTTTGGAAAGATTGGAAACCCAAATTGGTCTACACGGACAAGTTCTGGCCTGGTTTAGATCTTATCTGTCGGAAAGATATCAGTTTGTCTCTGTGAATGGTTTGTCCTCTGACAAATCAACTGTACATTTCGGTGTTCCTCAAGGTTCCGTTTTAGGACCACTATTGTTTTCACTATATATTTTACCTCTTGGGGATGTCATTCGAAAACATAATGTTAACTTTCACTGCTATGCGGATGACACACAGCTGTACATTTCAATGAAACATGGTGAAGCCCCAAAATTGCCCTCGCTAGAAGCCTGTGTTTCAGACATAAGGAAGTGGATGGCTGCAAACTTTCTACTTTTAAACTCGGACAAAACAGAGATGCTTGTTCTAGGTCCCAAGAAACAAAGAGATCTTCTGTTGAATCTGACAATTAATCTTGATGGTTGTAAAGTCATCTCAAATAAAACTGTGAAGGACCTCGGCGTTACTCTGGACCCTGATCTCTCTTTTGACGAACATATCAAGACTGTTTCAAGGACAGCTTTTTTCCATCTAGGTAACATTGCAAAAATCAGAAATTTTCTGTCCAAAAATGATGCAGAAAAATTAATCCATGCTTTTGTTACTTCTAGGTTAGACTACTGCAATGCTCTACTTTCCGGCTAAAGCACTAAATAAACTTCAGTTAGTGCTAAATATGGCTGCTAGAATCCTGACTAGAACCCAAAAATTTGATCATATTACTCCAGTGCTAGCCTCCCTACACTGGATTCCTGTTAAGGCAAGGGCTGATTTCAAGGTTTTACTGTTAACCTACAACGCGTTACATGGGCTTGCTCCTACCTATCTTTCCGAGTTGGTCCTGCCGTACATACCTACACGTACGCTACGGTCACAAGACGCAGGCCTCCTAATTGTCCCTAGAATTTCTAAGCAAACAGCTGGAGGCAGGGCTTTCTCCTATAGATCTCCATTTTTATGGAATGGTCTGCCTACCCATGTGAGAGACGCAGACTCGGTCTCAACCTTTAAGTCTTTATTGAAGACTCATCTCTTCAGTAGGTCCTATGATTGAGTGTAGTCTGGCCCAGGGGTGTGAAGGAGAACGGAAAGGCTCTGGAGCAACGAACCGCCCTTGCTGTCTCTGCCTGGCCGGTTCCCCTCTCTCCACTGGGATTCTCTGCCTCTAACCCTATTACAGGGGCTGAGTCACTGGCTTACTGGTGCTCTTTCATGCCGTCCCTAGGAGGGGTGCGTCACTTGAGTGGGTTGAGTCACTGACGTGATCCCCCTTGGGTTGTGCCGTGGCGGAGATCTTTGTGGGCTATACTCTGCCTTGTCTCAGGATGGTAAGTTGGTGGTTGAAGGTATCCCTCTTGTGGTGTGGGGGCTGTGCTTTGGCAAAGTGGGTGGGGTTATATCCTTCCTGTTTGGCCCTGTCCGGGGGTTTCATCGGATGGGGCCACAGTGTCTCCTGACCCCTCCTGTCTCAGCCTCCAGTATTTATGCTGCAGTAGTTTATGTGTCGGGGGGCTAGGGTCAGTTTGTTATATCTGGAGTACTTCTCCTGTCTTATCCGGTGTCCTGTGTGAATTTAAGTATGCTCTCTCTAATTCTCTCTTTCTTTCTCTCTCTCAGAGGACCTGAGCCCTAGGACCATGGCTCAGGACGACCTGGCATGATGACTCCTTGCTGTCCCCAGTCCACCTGGCCGTGCTGTTGCTCCAGTTTCAACTGTTCTGCCTGCGGCTATGGAACCCTGACCTGTTCACCGGACGTGCTACCTGTCCCAGACCTGCTGTTTTCAACTCTCTAGAGACCGCAGGAGCGGTAGAGATACTCTTAATGATCGGCTATGAAAAGCCAACTGACATTTACTACTGAGGTGCTGACTTGCTGCACCCTCGGAAACTACTGTGATTATTATTATTTGACCATGCTGGTCATTTATGAACATTTGAACATCTTGGCCATGTTCTGTTATAATCTCCACCCGGCACAGCCAGAAGAGGACTGGCCACCCCTCATAGCCTGGTTCCTCTCTAGGTTTCTTCCTAGGTTTTGGCTTTTCTAGGGAGTTTTTCCTAGCCACCGTGCTTCTACACCTGCATTGCTTGCTGTTTGGGGTTTTAGGCTGGGTTTCTGTACAGCACTTTGAGATATCAGCTGATGTACGAAGGGCTATATAAATACATTTGATTAATACTTATTGACTCAAGACATTTAAGCTTTTCAATTTTATTAATTTGTAAACATTTCAAAAAACATAATTCCACTTCGATATTATGGGGTATTTTACGTAGGCCAGTGACCCAAAAAATCTCAATTTAATCAATTTTAAATGTAGGACGTAACATCAGAATGTGGGAAAAGTCAAGGAGTGTAAATACTTTTAATGGCACTGTATGTGACCAGATTTATTTATTTTTTTACTTTTTATAAAAGTACAGCCTCAGAGCGTCAAATTTGTATATCACTGTAGTTAGAGGAAACATGGGAAAGTTATGCTGCAGTTGATAAACGTGTTATCCCACTTAGGAGACAAGTAGAAGAAAATGGCATTTTTCTTCTTTGTTTACACCCATTCAGCATCATTCACATCCTCTTAAGCATTAGCCTCACCCAGTATAAATACAGTAAAGTACACACACTAAAGTAGAGGTCGAACGATTATGATTTTTCAACGCCGATACCGATACCGATTATTGGAGGACCAAAAAAAGCCGATACCGATTAATCGGCCGATTTAAAACATTTTTTTTGTAATAATGACAACAATACTGAATGAACACTTATTTTAACTTAATATAATACATCAATAAAATGAATTTAGCCTCAAATAAATAATGAAACATGTTCAATTTGGTTTAAATAATGCAAAAACAAAGTGTTGGAGAAGAAAGTAAAAGCGCAATATGTGCCATGTAAGAAAGCTAACGTTTAAGTTCCTTGCTCAGAACATATGAAAGCTGGTGGTTCCTTTTAACATGAGTCTTCAATATTCCCAGGTAAGAAGTTTTAGGTTGTAGTTATTATAGGAATTATAGGACTATTTCTCTCTATACGATTTGTATTTCATATACCTTTGACTATTGATGTTCTTATAGGCACTTTAGTATTGCCAGTGTAGCTTCCATCCCTCTCCTAGATCCTACCTGGGCTCGAACCAGGAACACAACGACAACAGCCACCCTCGAAGCAGCGTTACCCATGCAGAGCAAGGGGAATAACTACTCCAAGTCTCAGAGCGAGTGACGTTTGAAACGCTATTAGCGCGCACCCCGCTAACTAGCTAGCCATTTCACATCGGTTACTCCAGCCTAATCTCGGGAGTTGATAGGCTTGAAGCACAGCGAAGAGCTTCTGGCAAAACGCAGGAAAGTGCTGTTTGAATGAATGCTTTCGAGCATGCTGATGCCTACCACTGCTCAGTCAGACTGCTCTATCAAATCATAGACTTAGTTATAACATAATAACACACAGAAATACGAGCCTTAGGTCATTAATATGGTCGAATCCGGAAACTATCATCTCGAAAACAAGACGTTTATTCTTTCAGTGAAATACGGAACCGTTCCGTATTTCATCTAACGGGTGGCATCCATAAGTCTAAATATTCCTGTTACATTGCACAACCTTCAATGTTATGTCATAATTACGTAAAATTCTGGCAAATTAGGCAGCCCAAACTGTTGCATGTGCAATGAACGCAAGAGAAGTGACACAATTTCACCTTGTTAATATTGCCTGCTAACCTGGATTTCTTTTAGCTAAATATGCAGGTTTAAAAATATATACTTCTGTGTATTGATTTAAAGAAAGGCATTGATGTTTATGGTTAGGTACACATTGGAGCAACGATACGCACCGCATCGATTATATGCAACGCAGGACACGCTAGATAAACTAGTAATATCATCAACCATGTGAAGTTAACTAGTGATTATGATTGATTGATTGATTTTTTATAAGATAAGTTTAATGCTAGCTAGCAACTTACCTTGGCTTCTACTGCATTTGCGTAACAGGCAGGCTCCTCGTGGAGTGCAATGTAATCAGGTGGTTAGAGCGTTGGACTAGTTAACTGTAAGGTTGCAAGATTGAATCCCCCGAGCTGACAAGGTAAAAATCTGTCGTTCTGCCCCTGAACGAGGCAGTTAACCCACCGTTCCTAGGCAGTCATTGAAAATAAGAATGTGTTCTTAACTGACTTGACTAGTTAAATAAAGATTAAATAAAGGTGTAAAAAAATAATAATCGGCCAAATCGGTGTCCAAAAATACAGATTTCCGATTGTTATGAAAACTTGAAATCGGCCCTAATTAATCGGCCATTCCGATTAAATCGGCCGACCTTTACACTAAAGGGTAACAAAAATATGTTTTGAGCAAAAGAGTGTTTTTAGACACAACTGCGCAAAATTGTGTTTTTTGACACAACTGCAAACTGCAAGGAGTAGGGTTTGATGGGAAGTCGTGATGTCATCGGCCTTCCCCCTTGCTTGAAAACAACCATACTGTGAAATAGGAACTAGCGTCAAACACCTAGGATCCTGTAACCAGTCAAATATTTGAACAGAAATGAATAGCATAAATCCCTTTACCTTTTCTTCTCCTGCTTCCTTTCCTTCCTCCCCCTTAACTACCCACTAACCAGACAAACCTTTCATCAAAGTTAATTACACATCTGTAATTACCACCACAAAAGGTAACGGCAGCACTATCAAATGCAGCCATATGTACAACAGCTAATACATTTAGAGTTTAGTCATTTAGCACACACTCTTATCCAGAGCGACTTACAGTACTTACAGGCTTTAGTGAGTGTGCATTTTCATACCTTTTTTCATACTGGCCCCTTGTGGGAATCAAACCCACAGCCCTGGTATTGCAAGTGCCATGCTCTATCAACTGAGCCATACTGAGAACTGCTTTCAATTAGAATGGCTGCATATCATCCATCCAGTGCCCTTTAACGGTTCATTGGTCACAGAAAGATGTGAGGAGACAAAATGGTGATCGTAATTATACAAGCATTCAGAATCAGAAACATGTAGGGAAGAAAAGCTCTATAAGAAAAGAGCTAACGCTACAAAGACAGACAAGGAAGGAAGGTTTTATGTGAGAAGCTTAATGAATACGGGCCCTGACTGCCAGAGGGAAGGCTTTATAAGAACAGTGCTAGGCTAGAAAGAAACCTAGCTGGAAAGAATTCCCAGGTCTATGAGACATGGGAGAGAAAAGCAGCACATGGAGAGCTCTCCCTTCTATTTCACTTGTATGCAAAGGATTCAAAAACAGGTGGCTGATTCAACATTGTAGACATAATGCTAGCGCAGAGTTAAGTGCTTTAGGTGCTGGAAAGTTCACTGTGTTGACATGCTGAAAGTGTCTCTCCACTTCTGACTCCTGACTCAGTGTGAATGATTAATCTGCCATCAGGGTGAGAATTTATCTGCATCGCAAAGGACAGCCACAATAGGCAATCAATGTGTGTCTCTCTCTTGCTTTCTCCGTATCGGCCACAGTCTTTCTGTCACTCTCTATTTGCACATCTCTCAAATAAGACAATTACGGTCATCCACTCAGCATGAGGCCTACATGGTTATACTCACCCCGTTGAGTTGCAGTAACCTCCTGTACTCTAGGTTCACAGCCTGCACTGACACATCCTTCTTTTTTGGGATCAGTGTATCAGTCTCAACCATAAACACCCTCAGTCTCGCCCCCTATACTCTGTGTCCATATGATCTAACACCTACAGCCCTCTATCCTCTGTGTCCATATGATCTAACACCTACACCCCCTATCCTCTGTGTCCATATGATCTAACACCTACAGCCCCCTATCCTCTGTGTCCATATGATCTAACCCCTACAGCCCTCAGCCTCTGTGTCCATATGATCTAACACCTACAGCCCCCTATCCTCTGTGTCCATATGATCTAACCCCTACAGCCCCAGCCTCTGTGTCCATATGATCTAACCCCTACAGCCCCCTATCCTCTGTGTCCATATGATCTAACACCTACAGCCCCCTATCCTCTGTGTCCATATGATCTAACACCTACAGCCCCCTATCCTCTGTGTCCATATGATCTAACCCCTACAGCCCTCAGCCTCTGTGTCCATATGATCTAACACCTACAGCCCCCTATCCTCTGTGTCCATATGATCTAACCCCTACAGCCCCCAGCCTCTGTGTCCATATGATCTAACACCTACAGCCCCCTATCCTCTGGGTCCATGTGATCTAACACCTACAGCCCCCTATCCTCTGTGTCCATATGATCTAACCCCTACAGCCCTCAGCCTCTGTGTCCATATGATCTAACCCCTACACCCCCTATCCTCTGTGTCCATATGATCTAACACCTACAGCCCCCTATCCTCTGTGTCCATATGATCTAACCCCTACACCCCCTATCCTCTGTGTCCATATGATCTAACCCCTACAGCCCCCTATCCTCTGTGTCCATATGATCTAACACCTACACCCCCTATCCTCTGTGTCCATATGATCTAACCCCTACACCCCCTATCCTCTGTGTCCATATGATCTAACCCCTACACCCCCTATCCTCTGTGTCCATATGATCTAACCCCTACAGCCCCCTATCCTCTGTGTCCATATGATCTAACCCCTACAGCCCCCTATCCTCTGTGTCCATATGATCTAACCCCTACACCCCCCTATCCTCTGTGTCCATATGATCTAACCCCTACAGCCCTCAGCCTCTGTGTCCATATGATCTAACCCCTACAGCCCTCAGCCTCTGTGTCCATATGATCTAACACCTACAGCCCCCTATCCTCTGTGTCCATATGATCTAACCCCTACAGCCCCCTATCCTCTGTGTCCATATGATCTAACCCCTACAGCCCTCAGCCTCTGTGTCCATATGATCTAACCCCTACAGCCCTCAGCCTCTGTGTCCATATGATCTAACCCCTACAGCCCCCTATCCTCTGTGTCCATATGATCTAACCCCTACAGCCCCCTATCCTCTGTGTCCATATGATCTAACCCCTACAGCCCCCAGCCTCTGTGTCCATATGATCTAACCCCTACAGCCCCCTATCCTCTGTGTCCATATGATCTAACCCCTACAGCCCCCTATCCTCTGTGTCCATATGATCTAACCCCTACACCCCCTATCCTCTGTGTCCATATGATCTAACCCCTACAGCCCTCAGCCTCTGTGTCCATATGATCTAACCCCTACAGCCCTCAGCCTCTGTGTCCATATGATCTAACCCCTACACCCCCTATCCTCTGTGTCCATATGATCTAACCCCTACACCCCCTGTCCTCTGTGTCCATATGATCTAACCCCTACACCCCCTATCCTCTGTGTCCATATGATCTAACCCCTACACCCCCTATCCTCTGTGTCCATATGATCTAACCCCTACACCCCCTGTCCTCTGTGTCCATATGATCTAACCCCTACACCCCCTATCCTCTGTGTCCATATGATCTAACCCCTACACCCCCTGTCCTCTGTGTCCATATGATCTAACCCCTACACCCCCTATCCTCTGTGTCCATATGATCTAACCCCTACACCCCCTATCCTCTGTGTCCATATGATCTAACCCCTACACCCCCTGTCCTCTGTGTCCATATGATCTAACCCCTACACCCCCTGTCCTCTGTGGCCAACTAATCTTACCTCCACAGGGAACTTCCTGTCGTTGATGCTGTGTTCTGACCCTGCTGATCCGTTACTCTGACCCCAATGGAACTCAATCTTCTCCGCCTTGAAGCGTCCAGGCAGTCCTGCCCCCCGTACAAAGTAGTCATCCTTCAGCAGCACGGCCACTGGGGAGAGATGGGAAAGTGAATACAAATGAGCATAGGGAATATTAGTTGAGAAACAGGCGTGACTCTCACTCACAATTAAAAGCTGATGTTTTATTTTTCGTCAATCAAAAGCATAACAATTCTGCCATCAATAGCTTTCATCAGATAGATAGATAGATAGATAGATAGATAGATAGATAGATAGATAGATAGATAGATAGATAGATAGATAGATAGATAGATAGATAGATAGATAGATGGAGAGGAAGATAATACAATGAAGATAAGGGTAGAAGATAAGAGTAGAGGGAAAGCAGATAGTCAGTAAGGGGAGGGATAACTTCATTAGTTATCTGGAAAGTGTCTTACGTCAATCTGTGACTTACCTTTTCTCTGAGAATGTGCCTCTGTCCATTCTGGTTTTGTTGAGAACCGTTATGACTGAGACCAATGTAAAATGCACTTGATACCAGAACATCCTGTTTAATTTACTCCTAAATGAAAGTATTTGTCTACTGAAGCCTTTTGGAAGCTAGGGGACTCTGGGAGTGGGACACATAACAGCCTTCTTCTTTGCTGTCATCATTGGCCTAAAAAGTCCCTGATGACATGCTAATTCACAGATCTCTCAGTTAATACTTGGAGCGCCGAAACTCCATAACTGCTAGAATGGCCATGACGGTCATGCTGTTGATATTTCAATTGTGTAAATATTCGATAATAAACAATAAATTGCTAAATGAATGCCTTTATTATGTTAAAATAGGTCATAAGAAACCCCAGGACACCAAATGTAAATTGTAATCAGTCAGAAAATTTATTGATTGATCCAAAAGGGCATAGACTGCAAATACTAAGGTGGCTGAAGAAATTCGGCATGCCTCCCAGAGTCCTCTTCAAATACTACCACTGCACCATCGAGCGCATACTGACTGGTTGCATCACGGCCTGGTACGGAGCAACTCCGTCCACGACCTCAAGGCCCTTCAGAGGGTGTTGAAGACAGCCCAGTACATCACTAGGATCGTGTTCCCACCCATCCAGGAGATCTACTCGAAACAGTACCTGAGGAAGGCACGCAGCATAATCAAGGACCACACACACTACAGCCACGAGCTGTTCTCTCCCTAAAGTAGTCTGAGGGGTGACAATATTATCAATTGTCAAATAGTGACAGATGACCAGCGCAGGGTGTAATGACAAAGAAGGGAAAGGAGATCAAATAGTACTTGTTCCATATCATCCTACAGAGGTCCATGCAGGCCAGACATTTGATTGCTATACCCTATCAGAAAGAGCAGATTCTAACGTTTCTAATGACAACTCCACAAATGGCAGGGATGGTCTCTGTTTCAAAATATAACTTTTTCCTAGAATAACTGTGGCTCCCTGCATGTTCCTCATGTGAGTAGGTTACTGGTAACAATCAGCAATAGACATTTGGGATACATATGCTTTCTATTTTCTTCTGTTATATTCCATTATATTCTTACTGTAAAATATATGTGGACTGTGATAGGTGCAGGGCCTGGTTTATCTGCTAAATTAACACCTTCATTTCATTGGCATGACACAGCCATAGCCTTGGCTACTAAGCACAGATAAATACAACTCAAAACATGCTATTCTGTTCTTTTGAAATACATTGTCTTGTATCATGTTTTTTATGGTCTTCCTAAACAAAATATGAATGGATTTCTTAGTGATTCAGTATATTAACACTAGAAAGACAGACAGCATCATAATGACTGACTAACAACACATTTAAAATGTTTAATTACTCTACATTTATAAAGTCATATCCCCCTCATTCTTGACTTTTCCTAAATAAGTCTATATAACACACTGCTGTTGTTAGAATCTTAATATCACAAACAGAACTGGAGTTATAACCAGTTTAAGGATGGCATGTCATTTTATGAATGTTTTTCCCTGCTGACCCTTCTCCCAACAGATTGGCCTACTCCGCTCCTTCTCTCAATAGTTGAAGGTGTCGTGCCCAGTTGATAATCACCCTGATAACTGCCTCGAAACTGAACATTCTGAAATTTCCCACATATAACAACGGATTAAATCAATTAAATATAGTATGATGGGGGAGAATGGGTGAGTTGAGCAAGAGGAAGCGAACAATGCATAATTATGTGACCACCAATTGTGAATGAAGAGCAGGGCGGGCTATTCTATTGTATTCATCTATTGTAATTATAATCTCAAAACGGTGTCCACTGAATCCGTTTAAGAATCTGACTTTAATGTAACAAAATGTAGAAAAAGTCAAGGGGTCTGAATACGTTCCGAATGCACTGTATATGAGGGCCAAGGCAGCAGCAAAGATTCCACGTGAGCCGTTGCGTGAGCCAAATTGTGCACAGCCCACAGGGAGGAGAAACTGCCCTCAGAACAGAACCCATGACACCAGTTTCAGGTGCAAGCAAATTGTTGTGGGAAGTGATTAATTCCACAGCTAAAGGACTCCTGATATCTCCAGGAGTGCTAGCTAAGTGCTGCCTGTTTATCTCCAGGAGTGCTAGCTAAGTGCTGCCTGTTTTCCCAGTAGCCTACTTGGTGTGTGAACTGCTGACTGCTCATAATTTGCAGATAGTTGTTGACACAACCAGGATCAAGGGGCAGGGCAATTTGTGACTTGTTTTGGTAATCAGTGGCTGTATTTGGGGGGGGGGGAGTGGTTTCACCTCTCCTAAGCAATCAGCAATTAGTACAGGGATGTGTGCTCTCCACCTCTGCTAGGCAATTAGCAATGATTTTTTGTTCTTCAGTCTCCCCTGGTTTCTCAGTGGCAGCTGTAAGTGGCGGTCGTGTTAGTGGCAGTTTTGTCGCAAAACAAAGACCGTCGCCAAAACAAAGACCGTTCTGCGGAGTTGTTCTGCCGAGTTGTTCGAGGAAGGAAAGAGAGGAAGGCTCACACTACTCTCTCACTTGAGTATCTTACCTAGTTATTTTTGCTGCTTTGTCAACTATGTGTGTGTGTTTTCTATATCAGTTCGCACCTCTCCCTATAGGCTTTACAGACGCTCCCGACCCCTTGGCTGCAACCCTTCTAATTTAGTGTACCCTGCACGCACAACTCATGTGGAATTCTGGGTCTCTGGCAGCGTTTGGAACTGCCGATCTACGGTCAAGAACGCTGAGTTCATCCCAGCCTATGCTAACCATCAGTCCCTTGACTTTTTGCCACGGACGGAGACATGGATCACCCCAGAGAACACTGCTACTCCAGTTGCTCTTTCTTCATCTGACTATGTTGTCTCTCATAGTCCGAAAGCATCTGTTCGTCGCAGTAGTGGCACAGGTCTACTCATTTCTCCTAAGTGGAGATTTTCTCTTTTCTCCCAACTGTCCATCTCCTCATTTGAATTCCATGCTGTCACTGTCACTTGTCCACCCAAGGTTAACATTACTGTCATCTATCGCCTACCAAGTGCTCTTGGAGAGTTCCTCAATGAGCTTGACACCTTGATGAGTTCATTTCCTGACGATGGCTCACCGCCCTTCGTACTTGGCGACTTCAACCTCCTGACGTTTGCCTTTGATTCACTTCTTTCCAACTCTCTTTCCCCTCCTTGCCTTTTTGACCTCACCCTTTCCCAATCCCCTCCAACTCACAAGGCAGGCAATACGCTTGACCTCATCTTTACTAGAGGCTGCTCGCCTACTAATCTCACTGCAACCCCCTCCAAGTATCTGACAACTACTTTGTTTCCTTTTATGTCTCCTTTTCCTCCAACCCCAGCCTCTCAGCTCCTAGCCAGATGGTCATGCGCCATCGCAATCTTCGCTCTCTCTCCCACTACTTTCTCCTCTTCTATCCTATCATCTCTCCCTTCCGCTAAATCCTTCTCCCATCTGTCTCATGATTCTGCCTCTTTTGACCCTACTCTCTGCCCTTTCCGCATCCTATGACTTGCACTGTCCCCTTTCCTCCCGCCCGGCTAGGCCCTCCTCTCCTTCTCCGTGGCTGAATGACTCATTGCGAGCTTACAGAACAGGGTTGCGGGCACCTGAGTGAAATGAAGGAAAACAAAACTTATTGAGGACCTATCATCCTTTCACTCCCTCCTCTCTATTTTCTCTTCTTCTATATCTGCTGCTAAAGCCACTTTCTACCACTCTAAATGTCAAGCTTGTGCCTCTAACCGCAGGAAACTGTTTTCCACCTTCTCCTCCTTCCTTAATTATCAACCCCTCCCCCTTCCTCCTCTGCGGACGACTTTGTCAACCACATTAAAGGTTGAGAACATCCGCTACTCATTCACTCAGCCTATTGAGTCCACTAGTCTCAGTCACACATAACTACCCTACGCCTTGACCTCTTTCACCACCTCAAGCTCAACCTCGAGAAGACGGAACTGCTCTTCCTCCTGGGGAAGGCCTGCCCACTCAAAGACCTCTCCATCACAACTCCACAGTGTCACCCTCCTAGAGTGCAAAGAACCTTGGTGTGACCCTGGACAACACCTTGTCGTTCTCTGAAAACAGCAAAGTAGTGACCCACTCCTGCAGGTTCATGTTCTACAACATCCGTAGAGTACGACCCTACCTCACACAGGAAGCGGCACAGGTCCTATTCCAGTAGTCCCGTCTGGACAACTGCAACAACTGTTGGCTTTGCTCCCTGCTTGTTCCATCAAACCCCTGCAACTTATCAAGAATGCACCCGCCTGGTTTTCAACCTTCCCAAGTTCTCTAATGTTACCTCACTCCTCCATAACTTCAGGGTATGGTCAAACCCTACCCCCAACCCGCGCACTCCGTTTTGCTACCTCTGGTCTCTTGGCCCTCCCACCCCTATGGGAGGGCAGCTCCCGCTCAGCCCAGTCCAAGCTCGTCTCTGTCCTGGCACCCCAATGGTGGAACCATCTTCCCTCTGAAGCTAGGACAGCAGAGTTCCTGCCCATCTTCTGAAAACATCTGAAACCCTACCTCTTCAAACAGTATCTTAAATAATCCTCCTCCTCACTTTGATCCCCCCTTATAGCTCTGACTCTACTCACAGCTATGTTAGAGGAAAAATTTACTTTCTAGGCCTGTGATACGTAGTTGTCCTACCAAGATGAATGCACTAACTGTAAGTCACTCTGTATAAGAGTGTCTGCTAAATGACTAAAATGTAAAGTGATGCAATCAAGTGAAAGTGACAAAGAGTTATGGCGACTGGGGATAACAACTAAATGAGATCGAACTGTTGCTTGAAAACTTACACCATAAAAGCACGAGCAAGGCCACAAATAATGTGTCCAATAACTGACAATAGATTATTATTGACCGTTGTTACAGTGGGGCAAAAAAGTATTTAGTCAGCCACCAATTGTGCAAGTTCTCCCACTTAAAAAGATGAGAGGCCTGTAATTTATCATAGTTACGTACACTTCAACTATGACAGACAAAATGAGAAAAAAAAAATCCAGAAAATCACATTGTAGGATTTTTTATGAATTTATTTGCAAATTATGGTGGAAAATAAGTATTTGGTCAATAACAAAAGTGTATCTCAATACTTTGTTATATACCCTTTGTTGGCAATGACAGAGGTCAAACGTTTTCTGTAAGTCTTCACAATGTTTTCACACACTGTTGCTGGTATTTTGGCCCATTCCTCCATGCAGATCTCCTCTAGAGCAGTGATGTTTTGGGGCTGTTGCTGGGCAACACGGACTTTCAACTCCCTCCAAAGATTTTCTATGGGGTTGAGATCTGGAGACTGTCTAGGCCATTCCAGGACCTTGAAATGCTTCTTACGAAGCCACTCCTTCGTTGCCCGGGCGGTGTGTTTGGGATCATTGTCATGCTGAAAGACCCAGCCACGTTTCATCTTCAATGCCCTTGCTGATGGTAGGCTTTGTTACTTTGGTCCCAGCTCTCTGCAGGTCATTCACTAGGTCCCCCCGTGTGGTTCTGGGATTTTTGCTCACCGTTCTTGTGATCATTTTGACCCCACGGGGTGAGATCTTGCGTGGAGCCCCAGATCGAGGGAGATTATCAGTGGTCTTGTATGTCTTCCATTTCCTAATAATTGCATTCCACAGTTGATTTCTTCAAACCAAGCTGCTTACCTATTGCAGATTCAGTCTTCCCAACCTGGTGCAGGTCTACAATTGTTTCTGGTGTCCTTTGACAGCTCTTTGGTCTTGGCCATAGTGGAGTTTGGAGTGTGACTGTTTGAGGTTGTGGACAGGTGTCTTTTATACTGATAACAAGTTCAAACAGGTGCCATTAATACAGGTAACGAGTGGAGGACAGAGGAGCCTCTTAAAGAAGAAGTTACAGGTCTGTGAGATCCAGAAATCTTGCTTGTTTGTAGGTGACCAAATACTTATTTTCCACCATAATTTGCAAATAAATGCATTAAAAATCCTACAATGTGATTTTCTGGATTTTCTTTTCTCATTTTGTCTGTCATAGTTGAAGTGTACTTATGATGAAAATTACAGGCCTCTCTCATCTTTTTAAGTGGGAGAACAAACACAATTGGTATTTGTATTTGTCAAAAAAATACGATTTTATTGTTTTCCAATGCTTTGTTTTCATATTTGAAATAAAGGCACTCCATAAACAGCATTTATTTAACATTTTACATTCAGTTTAGGGTTTACTTATAGCTTTCAATAACAAACTAATGATAATGTAATTATGTTCCTTCAAATATTTACATTTCGTATTCTAATGTTACCTAAGACCTTCATAAACACATCCAAATGACATTGGTACGAAGGGGGGTACAACGAGGCCAGGCTTTTCAATGGATTTATTAGACTGGTGGCTATTGGTACTCCACAAGGCCCAGCTGTTCTACTGATGAATATCCATATGGTCATTATGACAGTCATGGCACTTTGAGGATGAAATGCTCAGAAAGTTTGGTGTTTTATGATCTCAAAGTACTGCTCAACTCTTCAACTAGAAACCCTCAGTTGAACATGAAATCTTTGACCACTCACAGTGACACATTGAGATTGTCCCAGCATCTTAAGGATAAGGGCACCGCTCTATGACCTCCCCACGACGTCATTTCCTCCATGCACTTCTTTCTCCATGCACTTCTTTCTCCATGCACTCCTTTCACAAACTCGGACACCTCCTGAGCCTCGACCTGTTGTTTCCAATTTTTTTGGTTGATTTATTTTATTTTGTTCATAAGTGCTTGTGTTAACACTTGCTACCAACTAGCCAGATAGCTAGCTATGTAGCTAGCAATGTTTCAATGGAGCCTGCTTCGCCTGGAATAGCTAACCAACGTTTCCAACGTTTCCTGTAAAAGCTGTGTTTATTACGATCAGTCAACCTACCAGGGTAATTATAAACACAGGAATGAAATAATCAACATGTATTAATTACATCTTTACTAATGCTGCAGAAATTAGCTTGAAAGCAGTATCCAAATCCATTGGATGTAGTGATCACAATAGTGTAGCTATATCTAGGAAAAGCACATTTCAAAAAGCTGGGTCTAATATAGTGTATAAGATGTAATACAATAACTTTTGTAGTGATTCCTATGTTGTTGATGTAAATAATATTTGTTGGTCTGTGGTGTGCAATGAGGAGCAACTATATGCTGCACTTGACACATTTATGAAATTGCTTATTCTAATTAAATGACTGCAAAAACAGTTACATTCCCGTGGATTGATGAAAAATTGAATAAATGTATGGTTCAGAGGGATGAGGCAAAAGGAATGGCTAATTATTCTGGCTGCACAACCGATTGGCAAACGTATTGAAAATTGAGAAATCATGTGACTAAACTGAAAAATATGAATAAACTATACTATGAAACAAAGAAAAATGACAAAGAATGATAGTAAAAAGCTTTGGAACACCTTAACTAATGGCTCATTCATCACAAAACCGATTGATATTGCCAATTACTTTAATGATTTTTTTCATTGGCAAGATTAGCAAACTTGGGTATGACATGCCAGCAACAAACGCTGGCACTACACATCCAAGTATAACTGATCAAATTATGAAAGACAAGAATTGTCATTTTGAATTCCATAAGTGAGTGTGGAAGAAGTTAAAAAATGATTGTGTCTATCAACAATGACAAGCCACAGGGGTCCGGTTGCAAAATGACTGAGGATAATAGAGGACGATATTGCCACTCCTATTGCCATATATTCACATACCAATCAGCCTGTTACCAACCTTTAGTAAACGTTTGGAAAAAATGGTGTTTGACCAGATACAATGTAGTAGTATAGTTTCTTCTTTTTTACTGTAAACAAATTGACAGACTATCAGCATGATTATAGGGAAGGATGGCTCCGGAGCAGAAGGCAGACGTTTTACGTGCCCCCAACCTATTTTATTGTTCGTTGATCTGCGTTGTTCATAACTTATTTTTTACTATTTTTGTACATAATGTTGCCGCTACCGTCTCTTATGACCGAAAATAACTTCTAGACATCAGGACTGCGATTACTCACCACGGACAAGCAGAATCCTTTTTCTTCTTTCACGACTCTGACGGATATACGGCTCCCTCGGGAACAGGCCCCGACCCCAGTGATCTGCATTGCCAGCAGCTCTTCGCAATGCTTGAAGCACAGCGCTGTTTATGACTTCAAGCCTATCAACTCCCGAGATTAGGCTGGCAATACTAGTGCCTATAAGAACATCCAATAGTCAAATGTATATGAAATACAAATGGTTTACAGAGAAATAGACGTATAAATTCATATAATAACTATAACCTAAAACTTCTTAACTGGGAATATTGAAGACTCATGTTAAAAGGAACTACCAGCTTTCATATGTTCTGAGCAAGGAACTTAAACGTTAGCTTTTTTACATGGCACATATTGCAATTTGACTTTCTTCTCCAACACTGTGTTTTTGCATTATTTAAACCAAATTGAACATGTTTCATTATTTATTTGAGACTAAATGTATTTTATTTTTGTATTACATTTGTCACGCTCGTCGTCCTCCTCGTCTGAGGAGGAGTAGTTGGAAGGATCGGAGGACCAAAATGCAGCGTGGTATGTGTTCATCATGAATTTAATAAACAGAGAACACTGAACAAACTATACAAAACAATAAACGAACAACGAACGTGAAGCTATATAAGAAATGTGCTGACACAAGCAACTAACATAGACAATCACCCACAACCCACAATGACAAAACAGGCTACCTAAATATGGTTCCCAATCAGAGACAATGACTAACACCTGCCTCTGATTGAGAACCATATCAGGCCAAACACAGAAACAGACAAACTAGACATACAACATAGAATGCCCACTCAGATCACACCCTGACCAAACAAAACATAGAAACATACAAAGCAAACTATGGTCAGGGCGTGACAACATTAAGTTAAAATAAGTGTTCATTCAGTATTGTTGTAATTGTCATTAGTACAAATATATATATATATATATATATATATATAAATAAATAAAATCGGAAGATTAATCGGTATCGACTTTTTGGTCCTCCAATAATCAGTATCGGTATCGGCGTTGAAAAATCATAATCGGTCGACCTCTAGTACATACCCCAACCAGAAGCTATGGATTACAGGCAGTATCCGCACTGATCTAAAGGCTACAGCTGCTGCTTTCAAGGAGCGGGACTCTAGCCCGGAAGCTTATAAGAAATCCCGCTAAGGCCTCCGACGAACCATCAAACAGGCAAAGCTTCAATACAGGACTAAGAGTGAGTCGTACTAC
Organism: Salvelinus namaycush; assembly: GCF_016432855.1. Classification (NCBI taxonomy): domain Eukaryota; kingdom Metazoa; phylum Chordata; class Actinopteri; order Salmoniformes; family Salmonidae; genus Salvelinus; species Salvelinus namaycush. Next base: position 39,215,167 of record NC_052326.1, read on the forward strand.
ACCGGCTCTGACACTCGTCAGATGTGGCAGGGCCTGCAAACCATTACAGAATACAAAGGGAAGCACAGCCGAGAGCTGCCCAGTGACACGAGCCTACCGGACGAGCTAACCAACTTCTATGCTCGCTTCGAGGCAAATAACACTAAAACATGCATGAGAGCACCAGCTGTACCAGAATAATGTGTGATCACGCTCCCCACAGCCAATGTGAGCAAGACCTTTAGACAGATAAACATTCACAAGGCCGTAGGGCCAGACGGATTACAAGGACGTGTACTGCGAGCATGCGCTGACCAATTAGCAAATGTCTTCACTGACATTTTCAACCTCTCCCTGTCTGTGATACCAACATGTTAAGCAGACCATCATAGTGCCTGTACCCAAGAACACTAAGGTAACCTGCCTAAATGACTACCAACCCGTAGCACTCACGTCTGTAGCCATGAAGTGCTTTGAAAGGCTGGTCATGGCTCACATCAACACCATTATCCAAGAAACCCTAGACCCACTCCAATTTGCATACTTCCACAACAAATCCACAGATGATGCAGTCTCTATTGCACTCCACACTGCCCTTTCCCACCTGGACAAAAGGAACACCTATGTGAGAATGCTATTCATTGACTCCAGCTCAGCGTTCAACACCATAGTGCCCTCAAAGCTCATCAATAAGCTAAGGACACTGGGACTAAACACCTCCCTCTGCAACTGGATCCTGAGCTTCCCCAGGTGGTAAGGGTAGGTAACATATCCGCCACGCTGATCCTCAACACAGGGGCCCCTCAGGGGTGCGTGCTCAGCCCCTTCCTGTACTCCCTGTTCACTCATGATTGCACGGCCAGGCACGACTCCAACACCATCATTAAATTTGCCGATGACACCACTGGTAGGCCTGATCACCGACAACAACGAGAGAGCCTATAGGGAGGAGGTCAGAGACCTAGCCGTGTGGTGCCAGGGCAACAACCTCTCCCTCAACGTGATCAAGACAAAGGAGATGATTGTGGACTACAGGAAAAAGAGGACCGAGCACGCCCCCATTCTCATCGAAAGGGCTGCAGTGGAGCAGGTTGAGAGCTTCAAGTTTCTTGCTGTCCACATCACCAACAAACTAACATAGTCCAAGCACACCATGACAGTCGTGAAGCGGGCAAGACAAAACCTATTCCCCCTCAGGAGACAGAAAAGATTTGGCATGGGTCCTCAGATCCTCAAAAGGTTGTACAACTGCACCATCGAGGGCATCCTGACTGGTTGCATCACTGCCTGGTATGGCAACTGCTCGGCCTCGGAACGCAAGGCACTACAGAGGGTAGTGCGAACGGCCCAGTACATCACTGGGGCCAAGCGTCCTGCCATTCAGGACCTCAATACCAGTCGGTGTCAGAGGAAGGCCCTAAAAATTGTCAAAGACTCCAGCCACCATAGTCATAGACTGTTCTCTCTGCTACCACACGGCAAGTGGTACCGGAGCGCCAAGTCTAGATCCAAGAGGCTTCTAAACAGCTTCTACCCCCAAGCCATAAGACGCCTGAACATCTAGTCAAATGGCAACCCAGACTATTCGCATTGCCTGCCTGCCCCCCCCCCCCCCCCCCCCCCCCCCCCCCCCCCCCCCCCACCCACCACTGCCACTCTCTGTTGTCATCTATGCATAGTCACATTAATTAACTCTACCTACATGTACATACTACCTCAACTAACCGGTGCCCCCACACATTGACTCTGTACCGGCACCCCCCTGTATATATTGTTATTTTTTACTGCTGCTCTTTAATTACTTGTTACTTTTCTCTTAATCTTATCCATATTTCATAAACTGCACTGTCCGTTAGGGGCTCGTAAGTAAGCATTTCACTGTAAGGTCTACCTACACCTGTTGTATTCGGCGCATGTGACTAATACAATTTGATTTGACATTCAACAAGCACCACACTTACACAAATTACCGATGATTGGCTGAGAGAAATGTAGGACTTCAGTTCGGCTTTTGACATTATTGATCATAGTCTGCTGATGGAAAAACTTGTGTTATGACTTTACAGCCCCTGCTATATTGTGGATAAAGAGTTAACTGTCTTCCAGAACACAGAGTTCTCCAACATAATCCAGCTACAATCAGGAATTTCCCAAGGCAGCTGTCTAGGCCCCTTACTTTTTTAAATCTTTACTAATGACATGCAACTGGCCTTGAGTAAAACCAGTGCGTCTATGTACGCAGATGACTCAACACTATACACGGCAGTTACTACAGCGAGTGAAATCACTGCAACACTTAACAAAGAGCTGCAGTTAGTTTCAGAATGGGTGGCAAGGAATAAGTTAGTCCTAAAATATTTCCAAAACTGAAAGAATTGTAAACTGTCATGTTCAAAACATACTGATAAAACAGTAGCTAAGATGGGCAGAAGTCTATCCATAATAAAGCGCTGCTCGGGCCTTTCTAAAAACACTAACAACAAGGCAGGGCACACAGGCTCTAGTTGTCGCATCAGATTTATAAAACAGATACAAATACAACTTTAACAGTGGGGACTATGGAGGCACAGACACACATGATAAGACACACTCGACACACACGTACACATGCATGTTGTATTGTAAATATGTGATAGTGGAGTAGTGGCCTGAGGGAACACACTAAATGTATTTGGTAAAGTGTATTGGGTACATTATGAAATGTAATGTCATATTTTAAATTGTATATAACTGCCTTAATGTTGCGGGACCCCAGGAGGAGGAGCTGCTGGCTTGGCAGGAACTAATGGGGATCCTTAATAAATACACAATTAAGCCAACAATTAACCCCTGCAACCTCCAGTAAACACGCTCTGTCAAGGAGATATCCGTGTTCGATCAAAGGGCTTGGACTAGCTTGCTGGCTACAGCCTTCCGTGGGCTTTCTACATTTAAATACATTATCAAACACAGTTTAATTAGCATTAATGGTTGACAACTTTTTTTCATCTTGAGGCAAGCAAGAGGAATTGCACATTTTAGAGACAAAACATGACTTTGCAGTTTGCTTTGAAGTTAGTTACATCTTGTCTTGTTGAAGAATTCCCCATTCAGGAGTTGGGAAATGTAATTACAAGTAAAGGCTTTGGCTGTGTGTGGTATAAACACTAAACACTGATGCTGGATTTCTAGTGTTTTCCCGGATGCCTACCCTCCTATTCACATCTGAAGTCCCGCTGAGTTTGTGTGTCACACAACATATGGGCCTGTATTCGAAGAGTGATGTGCTGATCTAGGATTAGTTATGCCTTTTAGATCATAATGAAAAAGATTATATGGACAGGGAGGTCGTGATCCTAGAACAGCACTCCTCCTACGCTGAGACGCTTTATCAATACAGGCCACGAAACTCCATCGTATGTGAACAACTCTGACATTTCCCCTCTCTGTCCGTGGCGTGGTAGCTAAGTGAGTGTGCTCTGTGCATGTTTCGATGAATCCATAACCCTTGAACATCTCTCCAGCTGATATTATTAGCCAGATTAGGCCCCTGATCCCCCTGACTGTTATAGGTGGATTAAGCCTAGCTGGGCCCTCCAGAAAAGATGCAGCTACAGCAAGGCTTCTTTTATTAACAAAGCCAACTGAGAAGGAGAGGAGAGGAGATGAGCATGAGGACAAACAAACCCAGAGTGACTGTAAAAAAACAGAGCTGTGGAAACAAGCAGTGTCACGGGAGTGAGGGAGAGAGGTGGGAGGAAAATGAGAGAAAGAGAGAGAGGGGAAAGAGAGAGGTAGACAGGACAAAAGACAGTGGAAGAGATGGACAGTATGAATGAGGGGAAAGAGAGTGAGAGAGATGGCTGTACATGTCTACCAGGCTAGGGTTTGTGAAAAGGCCCCAGATCCAGGAGATTTTCACAAGCTCCTTCAAGCACACTATAAACATACAACCACACAGCTGAAAACTGATCCACCTGCTATGGACAGTGTCATAGTCAACAGTCAACCAAACATACATACTCATGCAAAGAGACGCATACAGATGCACACAGAAGAGGAGATGAGAGTAGTGTTGCCACGATACCATCATTCTTACTTTGATACAAATACCAGATTTAGTATCACAATACTCAACACCATCACGGTACTTAATACCATCACAACACTCAATACCATCACGACACTCAATACCATCACGACACTCAACACCATCACGGTACTTAATTCCATCACGATACTCAATACCATCACGATACTCAATACCATCACGATACTCAATACCAAAACAAAAAATTCACAGAATGACACTTGATCCAGACAGAGTTCAATATCACTACATTTAAATGTTTTTTTTGAGACACCCATGTATGCAATAATTAATCAATTATACAATCAATTTTACTCAGCTTTTACCAATTTAACTACAAAATAACAATGTTCATCACTTATTTGAATGATAAACTGGGTAAATCCAGATGTAGCCTAGGTCTATTCCCAATTCCGGTGAATGCATATTATTCAATAGGAGTGTGTGCATGCATTGAGTTATTGAGCTTCTTTTAGCTGATTTCATGAGTAGTTAATTCAGCTGTAAGCTAACAAGGAAGGTTGGTCTACAATTAAAGCTGGAAGCTACTGATATTGTCTTGCATTGTAAAAGTGTTCTGGCCTCTATGGACATAGTTTTGCGAAATGTAATTTATAAATGTTTTTTTTATTTAACTAGGCAAGTCAGATAAGAACAAATTCTTATATACAATGACGGCCTACCCCGGACAACACTGGGCCAATTGTGCGCCGCCCTATGGGACTCCAAATCACAGCCGGTGGTGATTCAGCCTGGAATCAAACCAGGGTCTGTAGTGACGCCTCTAGCAGTAAGATGCTGTGCCACTCGGCAGCCCGATTGGTAATAAACAGTTAAACATTTCTACATGCCGTGTTGCATTATTCAAACTGTTCTGGAGCGGGTCGAGAGCTTCAAGTTCATTGGAGTCCACATCACTAAGGACTTACCATGGTCCACACATACGCGCATAGTCGTAAAGAGGACACGGCAGCGCCTCTTCCCCCTCAGGAGGCTGAAAAGATTTGACATGGGCCCTTGGATCCTCAAAAAGTTCTACAGCTGCACCATCGACAGCATCTTGACTGGCCGCTTGGTATGGCAAATGCACCACCCTTGACCTGTCACGATCGTGTGGAATGACGGACCAAGGCGCAGCGTGATTGGAGTTCCACATCTTTATTTTTTTGTGAAACTTAAAACAAACCAAGAAACAAACAACGACCGTGCAGTACTGAGGTGCAACATGCACTCACTCAAAAACAATATCCCACAAAGCAGGTGGGAACAGGGAACCCTTAAGGATGATCCTCAATTAGAGACAACGAACATCAGCTGCCTCTAATTGGGAACCATACCAAGAGCACCAACATAGAAATATATAACCTAGAACACCCCCTAGTCACGCCTTGACATACTACACCATAGAGAACCATATGGCCCTCTATGATAGTGGCGGTGGCGGCTCCGGTGCAGGTCGTAGCCCCCGCCCAGACCCCAGATCCGGCCATGGTGCCGGGCTTAACGCCGTGCCTGAGCTGGGCATCGGCACAAAGGAGGGCTCCGGCCATGGAGCTGGGTTGGACGCTGTGCCTGGACTGGGCACCGGAGCAGAGGAAGGCTCAGGCCTTGGAGCGGGACTGGACACCGTGCCTGGACTGGCCACTGGCGCAGAGAAAGGCTCCTGTCCTGGAGCTGGACGCCGTGCCTGGACTGGGCACCGGCGCAGAAGAAGACTCCGGCCATGGAGCAGGACTGGACACCGTGCCTGGACTGGGCATCGGTGCATAGGAAGGCTCCCGCCATGGAGCAGGACTGGGCACCGTGCCTGGACTGGCCAACGGCGCAGAGGAAGGCTCCTGCCCTGGAGCGGGACTGGACGCCGTGCCTGGACTGGACACCGGCGCAGTAGAAAGCTCCGGCCATGGAGCAGGACTGGACACCATCGCAGGAGGATCCGGACTGTGGACCGTCGCCGGAAGCACTGGACTGGGAGCCGTCGCCGGAAGCACTGGACTGGGAGCCGTCGCCGGAAGCACTGGACTGGGAGCCGTCGCCGGAAGCTCTGGACTGGGAGCCGTCGCCGGAAGCTCTGGACTGGGAGCCGTCGCCGGAAGCTCTGGACTGTGAATGTGCATTGGAGGCCTAGTGCGTGGAGCCGGTACAGGTGAGCACCGGACTGGTGACACGCACTTCAGGGCGAGTGCGGGGAGCAGGCACAGGACGTACTGGACTGGGGAGGCGCACTGGAGGCCTGATGCGTGGAGCTGACACCGGTTGCACCGGACTGGTGACACACACTTCAGGGCGAGTGCGGGGAGCAGGCACCTCACGTACCTGACTGGGGACACGCACTTCAGGCCAAGTGCGAGGAGGAGGCACAGGACGTACCGGACTGGGGACACGCACTTCAGGGTGAGTGCGAGGAGGAGACACAGGACGTACCGGACTGGGGAGGCGCACTGGAGGCCTGATGCGTGGAGCCGGTACAGGTGGCACTGGACTGGTGACACGCACTTCAGGGAGAGTGCGGGGAGCTGGCACAGGACGTACCGGACTGGGGAGACGCACTGGAGACCTGGTGCGTGGAGCCGGCACAGGTGGCACCGGACTGGTGACACGCACTTCAGGGCTAGTGCAGGAAGCTGGCACAGGACGTACCGGACTGGGGAGGCGCACTGGAGGCCAGAAGCGTGGAGCCGGCCCAGGTTGCACCAGACTGCTAACCGGATGTTGAGCAGAACACACTTGCACAACATATCTCTCATCTCTCTCTCTCCCAACTTCCCCATTGCCTCCCTGACGGTCTCTGGCTCTTCAGGGCGAGTGCAGGGAGCAGGCACATGACGTACTGGGCTGAGGAGGCGCACTGGAGATCTGGTGCGTGGAGCCGGCACAGATGGCACCGGACTGATGGCTTCATCTTCAGCCCGCCTGCGCTGCAGCCTACTCTTCGCCAACATCATTGTCCGATATCCCTCTTCACACTGCTCCATCGACTCCCAGGCGGGCTCTGGCTCTCTCCTTGGGTCGACCGACCACTTCTCTATCGCCTCCCTGATGGTCTCTGGCTCTTCCCTCTGCTCAGCCGCCAGCACCATGTGCCCCACCCCCAAAATATCTTGTGAAACTTAAAACAAACAACGACCGTGCAGTACTGAGGTGCAACATGCACTCACTCAAAAACAATATCCCACAAAGCAGGTGGGATAAGGGAACCCTTAAGTATGATCCCCAATTAGAGACAACGGACATCAGCTGCCTCTAATTGGGAACCATACCAAGAGCACCAACATAGAAATATATAACCTAGAACACCCCCTAGTCACGCCCTGACCTACTACACCATAGAAAACCAAGGGCTCTCTATGGTCAGGGCGTGACATGACCACAAAGCGCTACAGAGGCTGATGCAGACAGTACAGTACATCACTGGGGCCGAGCTCCCTCTATATCAGAGGAAGGCCGAAAAATTGCCAAAGACTTCAGCCACGCAAGCCATAGACAGTTCACTCTGCTTCCGTCCAGCAAATGGTACCGGAGCATCAGCTCTCAGACCAACTGGCTCCGAGACAGCTTCTACCCCCAAGCCATAAGACTGCTAAATAGTGGTACCCTAACTATCTGCACTGACTATATATACACACCATATACACCCTCACACACTACATTGACACTCCCACACACATTCATATACACTACATACGCAAACACACACACACACACACACACACACACACACACACACACACACACACACACACACACACACACACACACACACACACACACACACACACACACACACACACACACACACACACACACTTCACACAAAATAATTTACTGCTGCTACTCTGTTCTTCATTTTACTCTTATTATTATCTATCCTGATGACTAGTCACTTCATGCCCTGCCTTAATGTTTATCTACTGTACCTCAAATACCTTGTACCTCTGCACAATGATCTAGTAATGGTACACCCTGTATATAGTTTAATTCTTGTGTATTTCACTGTATCCGTTGTGATACCATGGAAAGGGTTCATTAGCAATGATTTCACAGTAAAGTCTACACCAGTTCTATTCGGTACATTTGACAAACATTTGATTTGATTTGATTTGGGGAGCTAGCAATGCTGCCCAGACAGCTCTTGCAATGAATGAGCAAGTGGAGCAGGAACTGTGCTCTTCACACTATAAAGGGCCTGCACTGATACAGACTTGATCCTCTCAATCACGTGAGACACATTTGACAAAAGTATCGAACGTAACAAAAATTCTACTGCCAAACCTTTATTATTAGTCATTTGGGGGAGGGGGGGGGGGTTCGGTATACCGTGCAACAATAAAGGAGAGGCAGGCGGGCCGGCCCTGGGACTTTGATTAGCGAACCCTCTCTGTGTTTGAGCGCTCCAGCAGTCGAGCCCAGCAGAGCAGGAATTAGATGCTAAGCCAAAAATACCTTGAAGCACAGGCTGTGAAAGAAGGGAAGTAAATCCTTGATCATTGCAAATGTCTCCGGGACCACCTTTCCACATGAATTTGCTTAAAGGCCCAGTGCAGTCAAAAACATGATTTCCTTGGTTTTATATATTTTTCCACACTATGATGGTTGAAATAACATGGTGAAATTGTGAAAATTATGATAATGTTCTGTGAGTGTAAGAGCTGTTTGAAAAGACTGGCTGGAATTTCAGTAAATTTGTTAATAGACCAATAAGAAAGCGTTAAAAACCTATGCCAATAACAGCTAGTTTTCCGTTTTCCCCTCCCCACTCCCAGACAGTCCAAGCAAAATGATTGCTTGAGAAATAGCTTTTTGCTAAGAAGCAATTTTTGTTTACTCTTGACCACTAACTGAAAACGAGCAGAGTATGGTATTTCATTGTTACCCAGAAATTGATATAGAAATTTGCCTGGGGAATTTTTTTTAGCTGAAGACTTCTGGACGCTGGCCAATCAAACACAGCTTAAAGCCAAAGCGGGTCAAGGCACCATGCAGAGAAAGTTGTAATATCATTCAGAATCAACTATTAAGATCTAGACCAATTGTGTTTACTGTAATTATAATGTCGGCAGGAACATGCAAGGTGAAGTTTAACACTATGTAAAGCCAAAACCGAACGTTCACTCATCATAATCGAATAGTGTGTATTTATGTATCGTCTCGACCAGCTCTGCTAAAGAATTAAAAACCTAAGCCTGTACTATTACAATAGTTCTTTTTTTTCGTGGTATCCAATTGGTAGTTACAGTATTGTCCCATCGCTGCAACTCCTGTACGGACTCAGGAGAGGCGAAGGTTTGAAAGCCGCACATCCTCCGAAACACGACCCTGCCAAGCCGCACTGCTTCTTGAAACAATGCCCGCTTAACCCGGAAGCCAGCCGCACCAATGTTTCAGAGGAAACACCGTACACCTGGCGACCGTGTCAGCGTGCATGCGCCCGGCCCGCCACAGGAGTTGCTAGAGCGCGATGGGACAAGGACATCCCGGCCGACCAAACCCTCCCCTAACCTGGACAAAGCTGGGCCAATTGTGCGCCGCCCCATGGGTCTCCCCGTCGCGGCTGGCTGCGACAGAGCCTGGACTCAAACCAGGATCTCAAGTGGCACAACTAGCACTGTGATGCAGTGCATTAGACCAGTTCTGTTGAAGTGAAGGAATCTAACCTGTTATCTAACCTGAGCATTGAGGACAGCACCCATCCCTGTCTCACCCTGCTAAGGATGTGAAAATATGTTGAATTCAAAGAGTTCTGAATGAATGAGGGCACGCTAACCTGTCTTCCCTGTGTTCTTCATGGAGGTCTTGTTGGACGACTCAGCGTTGAACCCATTGAGGGTCAGCTCCTGGTACTCCTGAGACACCTGGGCATCCTCGTCTGAAATATCCACTGGTGATTGGTTCCTCTCCACACACTCAGGGTAGGAGGAGGCCCAGCCCCCAGTCCCGTGGGTCCCTACAGGAAGAGAAGAGAGAGAGTCAGTTACACCATCCACTGCACTAAGATCTGGGACATTATTCAAAAAGTGTCTCAGAGTACTACAGTTCCTAAATAGAGACAGAGAGTGAAACCCCACCTCCCACCTTTCTCTTTGCAGTGAGAGACAGTGAGCCAGTAGAAAATTCCACTTCCTGATTCACTGTCTGCTCTTCTAATCCTCTCTCACCCCCACAGAATAATCCCCCATCGAAAGATGTGGCTGCTCTTGATCTGTTCACTGCTACACATGTTTGTTTTTTTTTGTTTTTTTTTAATTTTTAATTTTATCCCATTTTCTCCCCAATTTTCGTGGTATCCAATCGCTAGTAATTACTATCTTGTCTCATCGCTACAACTCCCGTACGGGCTCGGGAGAGACGAAGGTCGAAAGCCATGCGTCCTCCGAAGCACAACCCAACCAAGCCGCACTGCTTCTTAACACAGCGCGCCTCCAACCCGGAAGCCAGCCGCACCAATGTGTCGGAGGAAACACCGTGTACCTGGCCCCCTTGGTTAGCGCGCACTGCGCCCGGCCCGCCACAGGAGTCGCTGGAGCGCGATGAGACAAGGATATCCCTACCGGCCAAACCCTCCCTAACCCGGACGACGCTATGCCAATTGTGCGTCGCCCCACGGACCTCCCGGTCGCGGCCGGCTGCGACAGAGCCTGGGCGCGAACCCAGAGACTCTGGTGGCGCAGTTAGCACTGCGCTGCAGTGCCCTAGACCACTGCGCCACCCGGGAGGCCCCACTGCTACACATTTCAATGTTATTATTTACCTTTATTTAACCAGTTAAGACCCATTGGGGTTAAAAACCTATTTTGCGAGGGCAACCTGGCAAGAAGGCAAAACAGAGAAATAGCAGCATGTACATAAAATATTACAGAAATACTAAAATACCTCCCCCTCCACCCCCTCACACACACACCTGAAGAGCAATCCACTACAGTCATGCTTTTTTCAGATGAATTTGTCACCAGTTTCTCATGCTGAAGCAGTAAACTAGACCCCTGAGTGCTACAGATTTGTCCATCAAGTTAAATTAGGATGAATCGTCTTCTCCCCATTCCACATACTGCCTGGAAGCGTGCATTGATTGACCAGGTCTGGATTCCATGGAAGAGCGGCCGCTATGGATCTGGGCTGTGCTTCTCACTAATAGCTGCATCAGTAAGCTGGAGTGAAGTCATCATTCATCGCTTGTGTCTGTCTGTACCAGCGCCACTCTAATATCTCACAACGCTAAAGAAAAGCATGCACACACACACACACACACACGTCTTGCCATAGTAATAAGAGCAGATAAAAGAAATATGCTTGCCATACAACAGTGTGCTGAGTGAAGAACCCCGTTTGTGTCTCAAAACAGCAAGAGAAAATAAGTAGTTCTCACACAGTTAAATAGCATCCCCCCGCACTTCAGCCACAGCAATAACAGATGATAGCTGCTTGCCACTCAACAGGATACTGTTTATACACTGATTGCACAAAACATTAGAAACACCTGCTCTTTCCATGACAGACTGACCAGGTGAATTCAGGTGAAAGCAATGATCCCTTATTGATGTCACCTGTTAAATTCACTTCAATCAGTGGAGATGAAGGGGAGGAGACAGGTTAAAGAAGGATGTTTAAGCCTTTTAACTATACCAGGTGGAAACACAAATCTAATCCTTTATGGACACATCTGTTTTCTTCAAAATAACAAACAACCTAATTACATGTAAAAAGCCATGTTTTCAGGAATGCACATAATAACTACACCACAGATAGAAATACATTTATGAAAAAAATAACAGTCAAATAATACGCTCCACAGAAATGTAATTACACACACTTAAACTTGAAACGCTTTTTGATGTTTTCCAGCTGTAGCCTCGAGTTCACCTTTCTGGAAAGCAATCCCTGATCAAAAGCTAGCTCAGAGCTTTCCACGTCTATATTATTTGTCGGCAACTTATTTGGTAAACAACCTGCAGCTTTATGAAAAGAGTTCTGATTGTAGCCTCAAATCCTGCTGCCCCTCCTCACAGTCAACAACACCACCACACACTCATCATGAAGAGTTACAGCACATGTATGTATCCAACCTCTATCATACTGTACCTAATAGTTACATCAATCATTTTCCAATTTATCTTTACAGAAATGTAAGATAAATGTTGAGGGAATTTCTTTAACAGATAATATAATATTGACTATGTATTCACCATGCATAATTTAATCTATTTATTTTTCCCCCTGGAAGCTATTTCTTCACAGAATTGCAATTGACATGATTAAACAATGGGTAATTATATGTATTCCTTACAATCTTTGCTTACGTGGTAGAAAACGTTTTCTGTACCGATGAGCAAAGTATACACAATGGGAATTTGGCCTTTTAGTTTAATATACAACCATTGTAATAACCATCCATGAGCTTCTCCCCGTCCCACTGTTTTCTTATGAGGCCTTCTGGACTTTCCAATCCACAGGAGTTTGACTCAATATCCCCTGCTAACAGGAAGCCCCTGCTGCCATCCCCATGTCATCCCAGATCAGCTGGGCCCAGGTCAGTGACATAGAGCCAAACACTGTGAATCAGTATGACTGATCCTCGAAGCAAGCTAGATCTACTCAGGGTTTTCTAAAGCTAACCAGAATCTGTTAGCTTCACATTCCAGCTCAGGCTTCATCCATACTACGATGGTGGATATTGTTCGTCCGCCTGCCGATAACTCTAGCAGGCTTGTAACTGCGTGTGCATGTCGCACGTGGCTAGTCGAACACCAAACTCTTTATTGAGACAATGCTGAAACATCAATTCATGGGCGAGTCAGTGACACATTTTAATTTGTTCCGGAATCAAAATGAAAGAAAAGTTATCTTGCAAATTCAGCAGGCTACGGTGTGAAATAAGCTTTTAGAAGGGCCGTCTTTATGTTACCACGTATCGTTAATGCCGACTTTGGTGTTCTTATCAGTGCACAACCACAAACACCTTTTCCCCCTACTCCTATCGATAAAATAACTGTATTAAGTCATACAAAAGTGTTACTGTGCGTGAAGATTAAAATGCATTCTGTCATTACCAAATGTGTAATGTGATATATTTTAATATTACACAAAAAAAGTGGTTTAAAAAATATTTAAATCTGTCCCTTCTCAAATGAAGGGAATGATGACACAATGTTTGCAAGAGGAAGGAAACCTCTTTTCATTGGTCCTCAACTCGTGGCTCAGTCATTTCATCCAGGGTAGGTGGAGTTAGCCGTGAGTTAGCCTGCCCCAGAGCAGGTTAGTTCTTAGCAGGTTAGTTCTGAAGGATTTGTTGCCATAGAAAATGTACTTGGCTACAAGTTGAGCCACTTACATATGACCGGTCATCCCGAGTTGATCTCAGACTTGACCAAAGTTACCTTGATAACTCCTCAAACCTGCTTCGTAGGATACCCCTCAGGTCAGTGACACACACACACCCAGGAGGGGAAGCCGATTGGAATGGGATGACTGAACAGACAGACACGCGCACACACAATGCACACAGATGGATATATGTAAGTAACACTGGGGATTGGTGGGAGGGAAAGGTTTGACCGTCACACCAGAGAGACAATTTACTGGACCAGTGAACAATGTGAACAAAGACAGGTTATATGTTCAGTTGGGCTGGATGACAGACATGTTATAGAACGTTAACGACACAGTTGGCATTGTAGTTAGTCTTGCATAGCGTCTTGTGATCGAGGAGAAGCAGGGAAATCCAGGCTAGGATTTCTTTCACCCATATGAAGCAGCGATGGTCAAAAACAACGGCTGATAGAGTACATGCCCTGTTAGAGGAATAAAGGGATAGGCTGTCTTTCAACGAGTGGCTTTCCACGTCTCACTAACCATAGACATTGTCATACTCTGCACATTTACCTATTCCTACTTAACACTGTAGAAAGATAATAGAACACTTTTAGCTGAAAAGGAAAATACTAATTCTGGTGAAACAAAGGATTTCTCCAGTATGTTGGTTAAAGAGAGGCAATGAGGCTCCTCTGAATGTGAAGACCCTGTAATACAGTACAATGCTGTTGGCTGACAAGAAAAGGGTGGTAGCTAGCACTGTCAGGATGAAACCACTGTTTGTTGAAAGCTGTTGCATTATTCCCCGGTTTATTGGCTCATAAAGAGGAGAAGAGCCTCAAGGCTGTAAATACAGTTCTGTCTGTGGGAGTGTTACAGTTGAGGGTGACTCACTGTTTAAAACTTCTTATGGCTGGGGGCAGTATTGAGTAGCTTGGATGAATAAGGTGCCCAGAGTAAACTGCCTGCTACTCAGTCCCAGAAACTAAGATATGCATAGTATTAGTATATTTGGATAGAAAACACTCTGAAGTTTCTAAAACTGTTTGAATGATGCCTGTGAGTATAACAGAACTCATATGGCAGGCAAAAACCTGAGAAAAAAACAACCAGGAAGTTGGAAATCTGAGGTTTGTAGTTTTTCAACTCATCGCCTATCGAATATACAGTGGGATATTGGTCATATTGCACTTCCTAAGGCTTCCACTAGATGTCAACAGTCTTTAGAACCTTGTTTGATGCTTCTACTGTGAAGGAGGGGGGAATGAGGGCTCTTTGAGTCAGGGGTCTGGCAGAGTGCCATGAGCTGACCACGCACGTTCACGTGAGAGTTAGCTTGAGTTCCAAGTTCCAATCTGACACAGCGGTTGCATTAAGGAGAAGTATATCTCTAATTCTGTGCATAACACTTGTATCTTATATTAAAGTTTATGATGACTATTTCTGTAAATTGATGTGGCTCTCTGCAAAATCACCAGATGTTTTGGAAGCAAAACATTACTGAACGTAACGCGCCAATGTAAACTGAGATTTTTGGATATAAATATGCACTTTATCAAACAAAACATACATGTATTGTGCAACATGAAGTCCTATGAGTGTCATCTGATGAAGATCATCAAAGGTTAGTGATTCATTTTATCTATTTTTCTGCTTTTTGTGACTGCCTTTTGTGATTAACAACAAGTTTATCTTTAAAATGGTGTGAAATACTTGTATGTTTGAGGAATTTTAATTATGAGATTTCTGTTGTTTGAATTTGGCACCCTGCACTTTCACTGGCTGTTGTCAAATCGATCCCGTTAACGGGATCTTAGCCGATCTCAGCCATAAGAGGTTAACTGACTTTCCTAGTTAAAGAAAGGTTACACACACACACACACACACACACCACTGACCAACAAGTTATTTTGTTGGCATTTACGTATGTCCCCATTACCAGTAAAACATAATCAAAACATATTTATTTCACTTACTTGCTGTGCTGTTTCGTTGTTCATTCAGTCGTTTCATTCTCAACCAGGATTTATATGGAACGCCGTTAGGGTCTTTGCGTGTCAAAAAGGATACACGTCAAATAACACTATTTTACACGTCAAATAACACAACATAATCTGTTTCAGTAGCTATAGTTAGCTAGGTAATTACATAGCTAGTTGTCATCATCTAAAATAACCCTAATTTCTAAGACAGTTCTTATTTGATTAATGGTTGTCGGACCCATCTATGTGAAGCTAGCCACAATAAGGATTAGCCACAATAGTGGACTTTGCGGTTAGCCTTCAAAATAAAAGTATGGCATTTTACTATTTGTATTAATTTGCATCACTGTCAATGACATACTTATTGTGGCTAGCTTCACAGCACATAACCCAGTCCGGTCGAGCCTCACTAGTCAGATGAAGCTACCTGGCTGCTCATAACGTTAGCTTTGGGCAACAGAGTTAAGTAGCTGGCTAGCTATTTATTTTCATGAACTGAAGTTCAATTTCAATAGGCGAATAACAAGTGACAACCTAGCTAATACTTACTCACAAGGATTCCTAAATCATTGCTAAGTTTCTACTGGTCATTGTTTTCAGGCTGGTTGGTTTGGTGCTAGCTAGGTACCAAGCTAAAGCTAGCTACCCCAGAAGTTGCGGTCGAACAAATTATGCTTTATTACCAACGCAGTATCATAAACACATCGTTCGTGGCCGGTGTTTGCTTGTATGCAGACTTTTTGTACAGATTTGACAGTGCTACTGTATCTTTTTTGAGATGCAAAGACACAAACGGAGTTCCATAGTATCTATGTCATGAAGCTACTTGCAGTGACGCTATTAATGTGTAACTCCGAAGGGCAACATCTGAAAAATAGCGCACTTGGTAGTGTGTACCGGTGGTCGACCAGTCGGCGAAAGCCAACATCACCCACGACAGAGAACGATTGATTGTCAAGGGCAATGAATTCCATTATCTTGGCTTTAATGGATTTCACCTTTGAGTTGTCTCGCTGAAAATGTCTTACTCTTTCAAATGACTGCTTGATCCACACAGCAGACATTGTGTGGGCTAGGTTAGGAATACTGTGTTTCAAGTGTAGCGCAAATGTCACGTTCGTCGTTTGGATTAAGAGAGGAGGACCAAGGTCATTAATATGGTCAAATCCGGAAACTATAATTTCGAAAATAAAACGTTTATTCTTTCAGTGAAATACGGAACCGTTCCGTATTTTATCTAACGGATGGCATCCATAAGTCCATAAGTATTCCTGTTACATTCCACAACTTTCAATGTTATGTCATAATTAAGTAAAATTCTGGCAAATTAGTTCGCAACGAGCCAGGCGGCCCAAACTGTTGCATATACCCTGACTCTGCGTGCAATGAACGCACGAGAAGTGACACAATTTCCTTAGTTTAATATTGCCTGCTAACATTAATTTATTTTAACTAAATATGCAGGTAAAAAAAGATATACTTCTGTGTATTGATGTTAAGAAAGGCATTGATGTTTATGGTTAGGTACATTCGCGCAACGATTATGCTTTTTTCGCAAATGCGCTTTTGTTAAATCATCCCCCGTTTGGCGAAGGTTGCTGTCTTTGTTAGGAAGAAATGGACTTCACACAGTTCACAATGATCCAGGCTGTCACGGTGTGCGCTACTGGTGGAGAAGTCAGGTGCAGGAGAGAAGAGAGTTGTGAACAGGCGCACACTTTATTAAGGCAGAGGCAAATAAAACAGACAGACGCACTGCGTCAAAACCTCCAGCCAAAGGTAAAAGTGCTATGCGCGAAACAGTCACAAAAATGTAGCAAATGTTGTACAATAAACATCCCTCGTGAAAAGTCACGGAATAACGGGGAAAGACCCAGCCTGGCGCGTACACACGAACATGTAACAAAAACAATTTCACACAAAGACATGGAGGGGAACAGAGGAATAAATACATGCAGTGTGATTAGGGAATTAAAACCAGGTGTGCAGGGAACAAGACAAAACAAATGGAACAATGGAAAAATGGAGCGGCGATGCCTAGAAAACCAGTGACGTCGACCGCCGCCCGAACAAGGAGAGGAGCCAACTTCGGCGGAAGTCGTGACACAGGCGGCCCAAACTGCTGCATATACCCTGACTCTGTTGCACAGAACGCAAGAGAGGTGACACAATTTCCCTAGTTAAAAGAAATTCATGTTAGCAGGCAATAATAACTAAATATGCAGGTTTAAAAATATATACTTGTGTATTGATTTTAAGAAAGGTGTTGATGTTTATGGTTAGGTACACATTGGTGCAACGACAGGGCTTTTTTCGCGAATGCGCTTGTTAAATCACCCGTTTGGCGAAGTAGGCTGTGATTCAATGATAAATTAACAGACACCGCATCGATTATATGCAACGCAGGACAAGCTAGATAAACTAGTAATATCATCAACCGTCTGTTGTTAACTAGTGATTATGTTAAGATTGATTGTTTTTTATAAGATACTCTTAATGCTAGCTAGCACCTTACCTTGGCTCCTTGCTGCACTCGCATAACAGGTAGTCAGCCTGCCACGCAGTCTCCTCGTGAAGTGCAATGTAATCGGCCATGATTGGTGTCCAAAAATGCCGATTACCGATTGTTATGAAAACTTGAAATCGGCCCTAATTAATCAGCCATTCCGATTAATCGGTCGACCTCTAATCCCTAGTAATGTTAAAATAGAGTAAGGTGTTCAAACTTTCACAGCAGTGTAATGTAACCGGCTACTTTACAGAAGTTAGAGTAAAGCAAGAGTAAAGCACCTCATCACTCAACCAACTGTGTTGTCAGAATAAAGGACTAAATCATCTTGAATTCAGTATTTTCAAACAACTCATCTGTAGCCTAGAGTGAAAACCACAGTGGTTAGTAGTTTGATGAAAAATAAATGGAAGAGGGCTTTTGAAGCACATAATATCTCCCTTCCACCTAGAAAATATTTTAAATGATTTTAAATATATTCTGTGAGAATAGGTAGCTTCAAAGAACAAGAAAAGGGGACATGTAGAGGTGAGGGAAGTTCATGGTGTGATGAATTAATCTGTTTAAGAGTGCCTTCGATATGACGGGAACATTATCTCTGTGTGTGTGTGTGTGTGTGTGTGTGTGTGTGTGTGTGTGTGTGTGTGTGTGTGTGTGTGTGTGTGTGTGTGTGTGTGTGTGTGTGTGTGTGTGTGTGTGTGTGTGTGTTCATCCGTTCGGGATTACCTCCGATATGACATAAACATTACCCTCCTGCTCCATTTATTGGGCTGAGAGAGAAAGAGAATCCTGTCGGAGGCATGACTAACTGTCAGGAAACTGTCAGGTCTCTGTGAAATCTGTTCACTCCTCACACCGGAAGAATGTGATCTGGATTGGCACAGAGACTGTGAGGGTACTTGCAGGCCTGTGTGAAGTCAGTTAACCCCTTAAATTGATCAGGATTGGCAAGGAGATTAGCATGATGGCATTCTGGGTCTTGGAAGAGTCGTCAAGTTAACTGGAAGGCATGTGAACAGACCTTCCAGTTTGTGTGCAAGACCATTCAGCGAACATGATTGGCATCACGAGAGCTCAAGGGGATTTAGTTTAGTTTATGATTGGCATCACGAGAGCTCAAGGGGATTTAGTTTAGTTTATGATTGGCATCACGAGAGCTCAAGGGGATTTAGTTTATGATTGGCATCACGAGAGCTCAAGGGGATTTAGTTTAGTTTATGATTGGCATCACGAGAGCTCAAGGGGATTTAGTTTATGATTGGCATCACGAGAGCTCAAGGGGATTTAGTTTAGTTTATGATTGGCATCCCGAGAGCTCAAGGGATTTAGTTTAGTTTATGATTGGCATCACGAGAGCTCAAGGGGATTTAGTTTAGTTTATGATTGGCATCACGAGAGCTCAAGGGGATTTAGTTTAGTTTATGATTGGCATCCCGAGAGCTCAAGGGGATTTAGTTTAGTTTATGATTGGCATCACGAGAGATCAAGGAGATTTAGTTTAGTTTATGATTGGCATCACGAGAGCTCAAGGGGATTTAGTTTAGTTTATGATTGGCATCACGAGAGCTCAAGGGGATTTAGTTTATGGGAGCAGTCAAACTGACTTTGTATATCAGAATTGTATATCCTGTACTGAATACAGAGAGCAAATGCTGTGGTTTCCTTGGCTCCTCACTTGCCCTCCAAACAGTTGGATCTGCCAAGTCACGTAATCCTGTCACACTGAGTTAACCAATCAATCTCACAAGACTGTTATAATAATACTAATTTGGTGGGTGCTTATATTTGTCCTATTTGGAAACGGTTTTTGCATATCTCAACTCCCCCAGACAGTGAGTTCAAGGCGAGGGTCAGCCATTATCAACAGCGACCCAGGAGCAATTAGGGGTTAAGTGCCTTGCTCAAGGGCACAGACACATATTTTTTTTAACCTTATCGGCTTGGAGATTCAAACTAGCGACCTTTTGCTTAGTGGCCCAAAGCTACCTGTCTCACTAAATGTGAGTTCCCATTACCGGGAGCTGAACCCAGGCCGTTTGGGTGAAAACCAGGAATCCTAACTCTAGCTGTTGAGGAATCATAACCACTATAATCTCTATGAAAGATCTCAAACTGTCACAACAAAGTTATAAATCTCTTGAATATATTTGGTTCATTCTAATCTCTAGACATCAGATAAAGACAGATCAGGGTTGGCACTCAAAGGCTGAGGCTCAATCCCCTTGTCGGAAAAGTATGCCACAACCCCAATGTTTGACAATGTAGGTAACAAGCAACACTCTCTATTGGTGTTGAAACATTAGAATTGAGGAGTGCCTGGCTGTTTAAACTTTACAAGTATCAAAAAGTTCACACTGTTAAGGGAATGTGACATTACCCATAAGAAGAGACAGATCTGCTATCTGGGCAGAGACTTGAGAAAATGTTTTTGGCATTTAATTTTCTGTCTGACAGACTTATCCCCAAACTGTCACCTTTTCTCTTTCCTTTGAATAATTTTGAAAGTTTCACACAAAAGCCACTTCCCAGTTCCTAATTTTCTCTTATCAATGACTTTTGACTTGACGGCTCTCTGCCATTCCCAGAACCACCTCACTGTTCTTCAGCATTGTACAGCGTTGACGTAAATCTTGATCCAAGGCCAGAATCAGATCGAGGTCCTTGGCGCCTCAAAGGACGTTAATTACTATGAAACAGCTCTTTTGTTAAAATGTCTATATTCTGTTTCACTGTCTATATGGAGATGCAAAGACTTTTAAAGTCCTCTGAAATGGAGAAGAAATTGCAGTTGTTAACATACAGTATATCACAAAAGTGAGTACACCCCTCACATTGTTGTAAATATTTGAGTATATATTTTCATGTGTCAACACTGAAGAAATGACACTTTGCTACAATGTAAAGTAGTGAGTGTACAGCTTGTATAACAGTGTAAATGTGCTGTCCCCTCAAAATAACTCAACATACAGCCATTAATGTCTAAACCGCTGGCAACAAAAGTGAGTACACCCCTAAGTGAAAATGTCCAAATTGGGCCCAATTAGCCATTATCCCTCCCCGGTGTCATGTGACTCGTTAGTGTTACAAGGTCTCAGGTGTGAATGGGGAGCAGGTGTGTTAAATTTGGTGTCATCGCTCTCACACACCCTCATACTGACTGGTCACTGGAAGTTCAACATGGCACCTCATGGCAAAGAACTCTCTGAGGATCTGAAAAAAAGAATTGTTGCTCTACATAAAGATGGCCTGGGCTATAAGAAGATTGCCAAGACCCTGAAACTGAGCTGCAGCACGGTGGCCAAGACCATACAGCGGTTTAACTGGACAGGTTCCACTCAGAACAGGCCTCGCCATGGTCGACCAAAGAAGTTGAGTGCACGTGCTCAGCGTCATATCCAGAGGTTGTCTTTGGGAAATAGACGTATGAGTGCTGCCAGCATTGCTGCAGAGGTTGAAGGTGTGGGGGGTCAGCCTGTCAGTGCTCAGACCATACGCCGTACACTGCATCAAATTGGTCTGCATGGCTGTCGTCCCAGAAGGAAGCCTCTTCTAAAGATGATGCACAAGAAATCCCGCGAACAGTTTGCTGAAGACAAGCAGACTAAGGACATGGATTATTGGAACCATGTCCTGTGGTCTGATGAGACCAAGATAAACTTATTTGGTTCAGATGGTGTCAAGCGTGTGTGGTAGCAACCAGGTGAGGAGTACAAAGACAAGTGTGTCTTGCCTACAGTCAAGCATGGTGGTGGGAGTGTCATGGTCTGGGGCTGCATGAGTGCTGCCGGCACTGGGGAGCTACAGTACATTGAGGGAACCATGAATGCCAACATGTACTGTGACATACTGAAGCAGAGCATGATCCCCCTCCCTTCGGAGACTGGGCCGCAGGGCAGTATTCCAACATGATAACGACCCCAAACACACCTCCGAGACGACCACTGCCTTGCTAAAGAAGCTGAGGGTAAAGGTGATGGACTGGCCAAGCATGTCTCCAGACCTAAACCCTATTGAGCATCTGTGGGGCATCCTCAAACGGAAGGTGGAGGAGTGCAAGGTCTCTAACATCCACCAGCTCCGTGATGTCGTCATGGAGGAGTGGAAGAGGACTCCAGTGGCAACCTGTGAAGCTCTGGTGAACTCCATGCCCAAGAGGGTTAAGGCAGTGCTGGAAAATGATGGTAGCCACAAAATATTGACACTTTGGGCCCAATTTGGACATTTTCACTAGGGGTGTACTCACTTTTGTTGCCAGCGGTTTAGACATGAATTGCTGTGTGTTGAGTTATTTTGAGGGGACAGCAAATTTACACTGTTAAACAAGCTGTACACTCACTACTTTACATTGTATCAAAGTGTCATTTCTTCAGTGTTGTCACATGAAAAGATATACTCAAATATTTACAAAAATGTGAGGGGTGTACTCACTTTTGTGATATACTGTACTTTCTCTCTGTGTGTGGCTCCTGCTAAGTGACTAGTTACCATGGGAAAGACAGACTTGATTGCAGTCGAGAAGACCAAAGCCAAATTTAACACAAGTTCAACTAGAGAGAGATTTAGTGAGAGAACTATATCCATAATATAATATGATGCTGTGGTGCGAACTAAGCATCTGCAATTATATAATTCCATGAAGTGCAGTATGCTGTTGGAGCTGGAAATTGCCAGGTACCTCACAATATGATATTATCATGATACATACAGTGCCTTCAGAAAGTATTCATACCCCTTGACCTATTCCACATTTTGTTGTGTTACAGCCTGAATTCAAAATGGATTTGATATATTTTTCTTACACATATACACATAATACCCCATAATGACAATGTGAAAACATGTTTTTAGAAATGTTAGCAAATGTATTGCAAATGAAATACAAAAATATTAATTTACATAAGTATTCACACCCCTGAGTCAATATGTTATTATCACCTTTAGCAGTGATTACAGCTGTGTCTTTCTGGGTAAGTCTCTAAGAACTTTGCACACCTGGGTTGTACAATATTTGCACATGATTATTTAATTTATTTTTATAACCCGGTATACAGTATATACGGTATACCAGCCAAGCCTACTCAGCATCAACATCCCCTGTCTGAACAGCACAGATGGTAGCTAGAATGGTTCAGTCTAACAGTCTACACAACAATAGGCCTTTTCACCAGCTTCTTCCTGTACAGTATGCCTAATAGAAAGTAAATGCCACAAAGGCTTTCTCTTCTGTATGCTAGAGAAATATACTGTATTTTCACTAGATTCACAACGGTTTCTGCTAGAAGTAGGCCTGGTTTCTTAAAAAGTCAATGTCTCAGTGCTTAGTCACATTAGAGTAGCTTGGCCAGCTTAACATAGCATTTTTCCCTTCTACAGTACAGCTGACACAGTCCGTGTCTTAAATACTGAAAATGTCTCTCTGTACCTTGCCACTGGATTCTAATCCTTGGCCAAGTGATGGGTAGGAAGACTTAACTCAATGACTGACTCATGCTATGTTACTCAATGCTGTTGGGTTTTTACATTGGTCCTTCCATCACCAAGCAAAACATAAAAGCATGCTATCCTAGGCCGTCATCAGACCTTGACACTGTAATTTATTTCCCAGTCTTGACAGCCCAGGCTAATTACCTTGACTGATACAGAAATTGGATGAATTGAGAGTTCATTCCTTGATTCCTGGAGAGACAGATGTAAACAAATGTACACAAATTAAAACATAATTCTACTTCACTTAACTTTGCAAAAGACCTAGGCCTACAGTACAAGTAATGTAACATATACCGTATTTGAAATGTGCCATTTTAATAAGCTAATAAATGAATACTGTTACTTTAAGATAATTTGATAATCGTTGCAATAAGGGACCATGTACACTCACATTTCATGTAGAATGGAGATAACGCAGCATCCCCATAAACCATGACACACTACCCTTCGTCCTACTACTACCCCCTCAACCCTTGTTGCCACTGCCCCCCACCCCACATCACTCCCCTGGGCCACTGATACCTAACCTTTCCCCTATCTCTGTCTGATGACAACGTGGCACTGAACCACACAAAATGGTGGAAGGGAACAGTCCCACAGCATATTTCATGTAGAATGCTGTGTGTGTACCATGCAATGAGCCTGTCCTATAACCGTAGGCAACGACGATGGGGTCCATTACAGCTGGTTCCTTCCCTTCCCCTTCCTGTTTGACACAACCCACATCCCAAATGGCACACTATTCCTTATTTAGTGCACTATATAAGAAGCAAGGTGCCATTTGGGATGCAGTCATGGTACCGGTGAACCAGAGTAAGCTGTAAATGGTGTGGATAATTCAGCTTGAGATGGCGATTGGATGAGGAGAGCCCCTGGGCTGCGGCTGGGCTGTGGTGAGACAGGTCCTCACAAGGCGTCATGATACCACAAATCTACCATCATAGCATGGTCAATTACACACCGATACAAGGATGTGCAAACACACAGGCATACGCACTTGCACACACACACACACACGTGTACCATGTACTAGAGCTGGGAATTTATCACAATGTTGGTTGGTCCATATCGCCCAGCTCTACTGTGTACATAGGGCCGCACGCACGCAAGCACAGACAAGCAGACACATACACACACAAAAAATGTAAAGCACACAGAGTATGATCATGACTGACTCAGAACAGTCAATTGGTAAATCGTTACCTTTGCCTTTGTGAAAAAATCCACCTCATATTATTATTAGACTGGGGTTTAGGCATACAGCAGCAGGCTATATAAGCATGGTCACACAGCTATGGTACCACACTCTGCCATGCAGGGGGACATTGTATTTGCAAATTTTCCACATGACCTCTATCATTTCCATACAGCAACAGCAGCAGTGAGTCATATACATGTAAATAGCCCATTACCCAGTCAGAGTTCACACTGAGAGGTGAGAGGACAGAAAGGAATATAATATTTAGCTGGCTGGCTTCTATAGCACAAACACAGTAATTGACAATTATGCTAGATTCAGGAATTACAGGTAAAATAGGTTGCAATGTACAGTTTACATCTGTTTTTATCTCCAATGTATGGTATGCTGGGATGAAATAATTATCTCCTACTGTGAATATACAGTATCTGTCCACTGGGAATGTGATGAAACAAATAAAAGCTGAAATAAAGATTTCTCTCTACTATTATTCTGACATTTCACAGTTTTAAAACATGGAATTTTTACTAGGATTAAATGTCAGGATGTGAAAAACTGAGTTTAAATGTTTTTGGCTAAGGTGTATGTAAACTCCCAACTTCAACTATAAGTACCGATGTGCAAGAGATCATTTGTTGATCTAAGCACCTACTTTCAGTGTCAGATCAAAGTGGTTTAGTCTGACGTGACATCAGCCGCTGTGTCTCTTGCTTAAGTAAAACAGGCACATGTTTGTCTCGATTCACCACCTTTGCTACCAGACGCTATCCCATTAACCTTGGCAATAAATAACCTTGCCAGCCCGAGCAACCACGGC
This sequence comes from Salvelinus namaycush, assembly GCF_016432855.1. NCBI lineage: Eukaryota > Metazoa > Chordata > Actinopteri > Salmoniformes > Salmonidae > Salvelinus > Salvelinus namaycush. Next base: position 39,240,514 of record NC_052326.1, read on the forward strand.
GACAGAATGGGAGGGCATGTGTAGACTCACAGCCTCCCTCGCAACTCGCACACACACAGCCTGGCAGGTCCCCCTCACGACGGGCGTTTGGCACAGCAACTCTCACACATCCAGTCCAATAAGACCATATGCAAGACAACCAGCGACAACAAACAAACAAGCAGTGTTGACGTGAGTCAGACTGACAGCGTAACTGGTCTGGGTGTGCACAGATCACCATGGTCTGGTCCATGGTGACAGTGCAAGTGACATCCATCACATTACATTTTCGTCATAAATTCCCAAAAGTCCCGTCTTGTCATTGAGCTGCAGGTCTATCATGTTCCAATAAACTTTCACGACGGCACACACATGTGAAGGATCGTATGACAAGTGTCAGACAAGACAAGAGTCGGATGATATATTGACCTGTCATTTCCCAAAACAATGCAGACCCTCCCTCTAGCAACAGTCATTGAAATTGTTAAAAGGTTTTAAAAACAAATCGAATAAACGCAACAGTTGGACAATGGATGAAGACACTCCAAACTTTTGGAATTTTTCTAATCCATCAGATATTGACCTAATTGTAGCACATAAAACATGTTATTGGCACAGGCAAATAATGAATGGAGTTCAGGGAATTTGGTGGGAATTCAGGTATTCAATTTATTGTTAAATATAAAACAAATTTATACATTGATATAAATGTTGTAATTGTATCAAATCAAAGGGTTCCTTCCACAACAGCCTACGAGGTGAACCCTTTTTTGATGTCACTTGCTAAATCGACTTCAATCAGAGTAGATGAGGAAGAGGAGACAGGTTAATGAAGGATTTTTAATAGGGCTGGGCGATAAATCAGTTTCAACAATTATCAAGGTAACTACTTCCCTCAATAACGATATAAAAACGTTTAGAAACATTTTCGATAATGTCGATATAGAATAATTAGGTACAGCAGACCGTTTCACCTCTGTGACGCAGCAGGTACATGCAGAGAAGTGACAATAGGCACGTGGAGAGGTATACGCCCACTAAAAACCACTTAGCACCTCGAGTGATGAAGTAGCTACTATTAAACACAAAAAAAATGTGATTTAGGTGAAAACAGTGGCAGTGATAGCCATGGAGAAGGAGCAGCTTCCAACGAAGAAATTATTGATGAAAAGGGTTCAACTGTTTCAGTTATTTGGAAGTGGTTTGGCTTTTTGAAGTCCAAGAGCAGAGCAATGTTCGGTGCAAATTGTGCCGTAGACAGATGGCTACCAAGTCTGGTAATACGACAAACCTGTTTCACCATCTGAAGCAAAATCACTCTTTGGAACATGCAGAAAGTTTGAGTTTGCACCACGGTATTGATAAACGCCCTTCAAGCACCAGCCAATCTAGGGATGTTCTCTCGAAGCAGTCTACAGTGACAGCGTTTATGCCCTACGAGCAAACATCGAAAAGACACAAAGACATCACAAATGCTATTATGCATTGCATTGCTAAGGACATGCTACCAATTAGCACAGTCAAAAAGGAAGGTTTCAAGAGGCTTATCAATTTAATTGACCCCAGGTACGTGCTCCCTGGCCGCAAATATTTCTTTCACACCGCACTGCCTAAACTCTACACCGAGTGTAGGGAAAAAGTTCAGGAACAGCTCAAGACACATTTTACGTATTTTGCTACTACTACCGATCTGTGGTCTAGTCGCACGTCAGGACCTTATATTAGCCTCACGATCCACTATATTGACAAAGAGTGGAATCATTGAAATAAATGCCTTCAAACATCATACGTTCCCGACGACCACACGGGTGAAGCTATATCAGAGGGGCTCATTGACGCTCTCACCTCCTGGGGACTCAGTCAAGCCTGACAGGTCTGCATTACAACGCATAGTGGTACAAACGTGGTGAAGGCCACTCAAATCAACAAATGGATCCGACTGCAATGTTTTGGACATCGTCTGCACTTGGCCATTGGTAAGTAACCTTGTCAATTGTGTATATTGAAGTGATTGGTTAGATGCAACTAAATGTGTATTTTTTTTCATCAACTGATTAAGTTAAATATTACATTTCTACACAACTAAAGGGATTATTGTGATTTTAAAATTGTATTATCATCTCTTGATTTCTCTTAGAGAGAGTGGGTACAGACAAACGGGTAAATCGAGAAATTGGAGTGTGTAAGAAAGTGGTAGGTGCTTTTTCCTATTGGTGGAAAAAGAAGAGAGACCTGGCAGTTGCTCAAAAAGAGCACAACCTATCCCAGCACAAGTTGGTGACAGAGTCGCCTACCAGGTGGGGATCACGTCAAAAGATGGTGCAAAGAGTACGGGAGCAGGAGAAAGACATTTCACAGGTCTTGTCCAATGATAAGACGACCCGGCACTGAGCTCCCACCTATACAGATATAGATGTTCTTGAGTCCATCAACGAGGCATTGACCCCACTAGAATTCACAGATGCTCTGTCTGGTGAGTCTTATGTCATTGTGTCTTACCTGAAGCCAGTACTACACCTGTTCTATACAGATGTAATGAAACCTGATGATGGTGAAACAGAGCTCACCCTAACCATCAACACGATAGTCATGGACTATCTGAATGAGAAATATGATGACCTAGCCACAGATGACCTCCTGGACATAGCCTCGTTGGTTGACCCTCAGGTTTAAAACACATTACATCAAAGAGGAGAAGGTGGGCCACATAAAAGCAAGAGCTGTCTCAGAGATGGTCAATGAGGGACATGAAAACCCAGGCCCAGTGCAGGGAGACGTTGTTGCTGCTTCACCACAACTGTCAGCTAAAAAAACAAAGTCACTGGGCAGTTTCTTCCAGAAGCCATGCTCCACCACCACGGGTCTTACTGAAATCCAGCTGGTAGAAAAGGAACTCAGCTGCTACCTTCAGTCTCCTGATGCTGACAGTGAAACCAAATCCACTGGACTAGTGGAAGATCCACCCCAAAAACTTTCCCAAAGTCAACCACCTGGCAAAGAGCTACCTGTGCATTCCTGCGATCAGCTCCCCCTCAGAGTGTTTTTGGCACAAGTGGCATCATAGTGACCTGCCATAGGGCAGCTTTAAAGCCAGAGACTGTAGACAGACTTGTCTTTCTTGCTTGTAACTTGTAAGACAACAACTACCCCAGCTTCAACTGTGATGTGCCATTAGGCTAACAGTTATAATGTATAACTGTTATAAATATTAACAGTTATAATATTTAACTAGGCAAGTCAGTTAAGAACACATTCTTATTTACAATGACGGCCTAGCGGGGAACAGTGGATTAACTGCCTTGTTCAGGTGTAGAACGACATATTTTACCTTGTCAGCTCGGGGATTTGATCCAGCAACCTTTCGGTTACTGGCCAAATGCTAACCACTAGGCTACCTGCCGCCCCATATTGACTTGCACTATTTGTTTTTTAAATGTTTTATTTATTGTTCATAACTTGTAAGGGTTTATAGCTTTAAAAAAGTGGAGTTAATGTTATTTGTGAGTTATTCTACTTCTGACAATAAACAAGAAACATTAAAGCCTTCGGGTTGTTCAGGCAGGCTTGAGTCTGAAGCAGAAATGACCCTTTTAAACATTATTTGATTAAAATTGTGATAATTATGATTAAAGCGAGAGACAGTGCACAGACTTGTCTTTCTTGCTTGTAAGACAACAACTACCCCAACATAAACTGTGATGTGCCATTAGGCTAACAATTATAATGCATATTGACTTGCACTATTTAATTTGATATTTTTTTATTTCTTGCTCATGACTTGTAAGCGTTTACAGCTTTTAAAAACGGTTGAGTTAAAATTTTATTTTTGAGTTCTACTTTACTTTTTTCGCAATCTTTGTAAGTTATTTTGTACATCATGTTGTTGCTACCATCTCTTATGACCGAAAAGAGCTTCTGGACATCAGAACAGCGATTACTCACCTTGAACTGGACGAATAATTTTTCTTTAATAAGTCCGACGAGAGGGATTTACTCCAGACACCCGAACAGGCCCTCGTCCCTGTCATTCGCAGGAAAAACAGACAGAGGTTTCGCAGGAGATCGGGGTGCCTTATGAGGATCCGGGAACGAGTGGCTAATCTGCCTATGCCATCGGTACTATTGGCCAACGTACAATCGCTCAATAATAAAGTGGACGAACTACAAGCACGTATATCCTACAAATTACATTAAAAACTGTCATATCTTATGTTTCATCGAGTCGTGGCTGAACAACAACATGAATAACATACAGCTGGTGGGTTAGACACTGTATCGGCAGGATAGAACAGCAGCCTCTGGTAAGACAAGGGGTGTCGGTCTATGTATATTTGTAAACAACCGCTGGTGCAAAATATCTAAAGAAGTCTCAAGGTTTTGCTTGCCTGAGGGAGTGTGATCTACAGCTTATCATGAGATACTCTATCTACTGAGAGAGTTCTCATCTATATTCTTTGTAGCTGTCTATTTACCACCACAACCCCATGCTGGCACTAAGACCACATTCAATGAGCTGTATATGGCATAAGCAAACAGGAAACCGCTCATCCAGAGGGGGTGCTCCTAGTAGCCGGGGACTTTTATCCGTTTTACCTCATTTCTACCAGCATGGTAAATGTGCAACCAGAGGGAAAAGAACTCTAGACCACATTTACTCCACTCACAGAGACTCCATGCCTCCATTTTACTCCACACTACCTATCTTTCCGATTTGGTCCTGCCGTATATACATACACGTACACTACGGTGACAAGACACAGGCCTCCTAATTGTCCCTAGAATCTCTAAGCAAACAGCTGGAGGCAGGGCTTTCTCCTGTAGAGCTCCATTTTTATGGAATGGTCTGCCTATCCATGTGAGAGACGCAGACTTGGTCTCGTCCTTTAAGTCTTTATTGAAGACTCATCTCTTCAGTAGGTCCTATGATTGAGTGTAGTCTGGCCCAGGAGTGTGAAGGTGAACGGAAAGGCACTGAAGCAACGAACCGCCCTTGCTGTCTCTGCCTGGCCGGTTCCCCTCTTTCCACTGGGATTCTCTGCCTCTAACCCTATTACAGGGGCTGAGTCACTGGCTTACTGGTGCCCTTCCATGCCGTCCCTAGGAGAGGTGCGTCACTTGAGTGGGTTGAGTCACTGACGTGATCTTCCTGTCTGGGTTGGCACCCCCCTTTGGTTGTGCCGTGGCGGAGATCTTTGTGGGCTATTCTCGGCCTTGTCTCAGGATGGTAAGTTGGTGGTTGAAGATATCTCTCTCGTGGTGTGAGGGCTGTGCTTTGGCAAAGTGGCTGGGGTTATATCCTGCCTGTTTGGCCCTGTCTGGGGGTATCGCCGGATGGGGCCACAGTGTCTCCTGACCCCTCCTGTCTCAACCTTCAGTATTTATGCTGCAGTAGTTTATGTGTCGGGGGGCTAGGGTCAGTCTGTTATATCTGGAGTATTTCTCCTATCTTATCCGGTGTCCTGTGTGAATTTATGTATGCTCTCTCTAATTCTCTCTTTCTTTCTTTCTTTCTTTCTCTCTCTCGGAGGAGGACCTGAGCCGTAGGACCATGTTTTCAACTCTCTAGAGACCGCAGGAGCGGTAGAGAAACTCTCAATGTTCGGCTATGAAAAGCCAACTGACATTTACTCCTGAGGCGCTGACCTGTTGCACCCTCGACAACTACTGTGATTATTATTATTTGACCATGCTGGTCATTTATGAACATTTGAACATCTTGGCCATGTTCTGTTATAATCTCCACCCGACACAGCCAGACGAGGACTGGCCACCCCTCATAGCCTGGTTCCTCTCTAGGTTTCTTCCTAGGTTTTGGCCTTTCTAGAGAGTTTTTCCTAGCCACCGTGCTTCTACACCTGCATTGCTTGCTGTTTGGTGCTTTAGGCTGGGTTTCTGTACAGCACTTTGAGATATCAGCTGATGTAAGAAGGGCTATATGAATTCATTTGATTTGATTTGTACAAAGCTCTCCCTTGCCCTCCATTTGGCAAATCTGACCATAATTCTATCCTCCTGATTCCTGCTTACAAGCAACAATTAAAGCAGGAAGCATTAGTGACTCGGTCAATAAAAAAGTGGTCAGATGAAGCAGATACTAAGCTACAGGACTGTTTTGCTAGCACAGACTGAAATATGTTCCGGGATTCTTCCAATGGCGTTGAGGAGTACACCACATCAGTCACTGGCTTCATCAATAAGTGCATCGATGACGTCGTCCCCAAAGTGACTGTACGAACATATCCCAATCAGAAGCCATGGATTACAGGCAACATCCGCACTGAGCTAAAGGATAGAGCAGCCACTTTCAAGGAGCGGGACTCACCTGTAAGCTTATAAGAAATCCCGCTATGCCCTCCGATGAACCATCAAACAGCCAAAGCGTCAATACAGGACTAAGATCGAATCGTACTACACTGGCTACGATGCTCGTCGGATGTGGCAGGGCTTGCAAAGTATTACAGACTACAAAGGGAAGCACAGCCGAGAGCTGCCCAGTGACACAAGCCTACAAGGCAAGCTAAATAACTTTATGCTCGCATCGAGGCAAGTAACACTAAAACATGCATGAGAGCATCAACTGTTCCGGACGACTGTGTGATCACGCTCTCCGCAGCCGATGTGAGCAAGACCTTTAAACAGGTCAACATTCACAAGGCCGCAGGGCCAGACGGATTACCAGGACATGTACTGCGAGCATGCACTGACCAACTGGCAAGTGTCTTCACTGAGATTTTCAACCTCTCCCTGTCTGAGTCTGTATTACCAACATGTTTTAAGCAGACCACCATAGTCCCAGTAATGACTACTAACCCGTAGCACTCACGTCTGTAGACATGAAGTGCTTTGAAAGGATGGTCATGTTTTTTGTACTTTTTTGTATTTTTATGATTTTTTAATTATATATATTTTTTTTTAATCTATTATATTTATTAATTTGTTTGATATTTTATTTTTTTCTTCAATCGTTTATTTATTTATTTTTATTAATGTCAACTGTATTAAATTATTACTTTTTTCAAATCATCAAAAAAATGTACACCCGTCTTTCTTCTCTTTCTTGTGATGTAAGTGTCGAGACGTGTTAAATCCCCGACAAAACTTTAACATTCTTATAGAGTCAACGTTAACGTGAAAAAATGTCAGGTACACCAAGAGTACGAAAGAGTTGCAGGAGTAAAATGAAAGCAATCACTCCAGCGAGATTTAAGTGATGTGGATTTTACAGCCCCAAAAACAGGAAATATATGGCTAAAAAAGACAGGGCCTTAGGTGGGCGGGGCATGCACATTGTTACTCCCTCTCACAGGTCATGTTACCAAACAGGTAAAATGACATGTCTGTCCCTTCCTCTATCTATAGTCCTACAGTCCCAGTCCCAGAGGGAGACTCACATTCTATAACCGGATGTGACAGACCAACTGGACAACAATCCATCCACAATGACAAAAATGGCACTGGTTTTAGACCATTGTTTCACACAGTATTCAATACTGACACAGAAGCCTGAGGTGTCTACATCATGTTTGGTTGGTGATGTGATCCCATCTGAACTTTCTATGATGTCAACAGTGACAGTAGCTCAATAGAAACCCAGCAGGATGTGTTTGAGGCTGTACGACATGCTGCAGGGCTGGCCATCCACTCTCAGCTTGCTCTCGCTCAGGCAGGCGGGCGGCGGTTTCCATGGCGTCAGATAGCCTGTCACAACATAGGCTTTTTTACTGCATTTTTTTTTACAACAGAGTGCCCACCCCCCACATCACTCTCTCTCCCCCTCTCTCCCTCCCTCTATCCCTCCTCTCTCTCCATCCCTCCTTCTCTCCCCCCTCTTCTTTCCCTCTATCCCCTCCACCTGCCAGCAGTACCTCTGATGTGCGTATCTCTTTACATGCTTCTCGTCAGGCAGCTCTTTGGTGTGACAGGGTAGAACGTGACACAGGAAGATACGAGAAGAGCACAGGCTCAATACACAGCTGAGTCAACTAATGGGAAAAAATGGGCAGCACAGCGTCTGTCTGTCTGTCTGTCTGCGCCTCAGGGGAGAACGACTGCCCCCTCGAAATGAAGCCACAGAGTTCAAGGCCGACCGCGGTACTGCAGGCATTGTTAGCAGAAAACAGGATCCCACATTATAATGGAAATATGGCAATCTTCGTGTAAAAAGAAACTTTCTGGAGTAGCTCAAACGGCGCATGTTATGTCTCCATAATGGCTTTGTCCATTCATATAAACAGTCATTGCTGTGCCTCACTGAAAACAGTGTTGACTGTTGTAGAGTGTTCACAGAAAGAAAATGACTCTTATTTTACCTGTCTGGATCATTAAATGGAGGAGGTACAATATCAGATCTAGGCCTAGATGATCTCTCATTGACTGACTAAGAAAACAAACATTAAGCAGAACTTATGTTTGCTTTATTACTGTGAATGTAATCAGTAATAAAATCTGTATATGACTGTTGGGTCATGTAAATGAGGCCTGGGCAGAGGAGACATCAGAATCTTGTTGAGAGTGTCTCCCCATACAGTACTCTTTCAGAATAATAGAACCAGTATAACTTCATAATAATGGGCTCAGGAAAACAGCACTACTCCCTTCAGCCCGTCAACAACCAAGCAGCTGATTAGTGTACAAATAACGACTATAACTTGGCTCTCCCTCTCCCTGGGAGCGCACGTGCTTCACCCTGCCATGTAGGCCTACCTCACTCAGAGTCAAGTCTACAACTCTTCCAGGGATGTATTCATTTCACATCAAATAGAAGGAATACTGACTGAAATAGGGAGGGACTACATGAACTTGTCCAAAAAGAAACGCTCATTTAAATTTTCTGTTGAAAACACGTTTCTATGAAGTGCCCTAATGAATACCACCCTGTTTAACTACCACTCAACAAGCAAAACAGTCTGGGAAATCAAACCAGGAAATCTATCCCCTTTTCATGAGAAAAGTTTCAGTAACCTCAGATGACTTACCTCTGACAAACAGGGAGAACGAGAGTGACTTAGAAGGTGAAGAAGGAAAAAATGTAATATGTTTATGAAAGGGAATCTCTTCTTCGCTACTTGTGATAGCTTAATTAATCTTCTTGGTGTGAGTCTGATCTTCAGAGAGCCCTGTACCTTCAAAGAGATGCGGAGCAAGAGTTTTATTGGCCGGCTGCTCTGGATGAGAAGAGTCAATCGTCATTGGACAATAGATACACGTACAACAAGCATAACTAACAGTTCAGTGGGCTTCAAAGGCTAGCGGGTGAAGGAATATGGGATATCTGATGGTTAACAGTGATTGACTTCAGCCAGGAATCACAAAAAAAGATAGGCAATAAAAAATTATATTTTGATAGTAATTCATGGGATTTAAGGATGTATTCTCGACTGAGCATTCTACTCAATGCATTGTAAATGAGCGCTGATGAAGATTTCATTAAAGGTACATTACAGTGGCTTTTAAATACAATGACATTTCAAAAGGATGCAAATAATTAGTAGGAAAAACTTTTGTCAACATTTTGAAGTCGCCATATTGACTTTAGAAGCATTATTTACATTTACATTTTTTTTTTACATTTTAAGTCATTTAGCAGACGCTCTTATCCAGAGCGACTTACAAGTACATACACCCATACTTTTTTTTTTTTTTTTTTTTTTGTACTGGCCCCCCGTGGGAATCGAACCCACAACCCTGGCCTTGCAAGCGCCATGCTCTACCAACTGAGCCACACGGGGCCATTATAACGTTAGCTAGCTAGCTAAGATTGCGGGGAGACCACTGGATTGCTAGCTATTTTTGAAGAGCTTTGCTAGCTAATGCATTGTCATCTGTCTTAAAGCTGCAATATGTAACCTTTTGGGTGACCCGATCAAATTCACATAGAAATGTGAGTTATAGATCTGTCACTCTCATTGAAAGCAAGTCTAAGAAGTGGTAGATCTGTTCAATGTGCACTATTTCTATGCTTCCTGTTCTTAAGTTTTGTTTTTGTGTCTTTACTTTCAGTTTTGTACACCAGCTTCAAACAGCTGAAAAATCTATATGTTTGGATATGGTAAATATGTTTCGCAGCAGTTTAGATGGTACATTGATTCTCTACATTATACTTGCTTGTATGGTCACAAACTTGCTTGTTTGGATGCAAACTATTAGAGTTTTAGCAACCAGGAAATGGCGAAGCGATTTCTATATATTGCAGCTTTAAGTACATTTAACGGCATGATATTTATAGAAAAGTTGATTCCTGCTAAATACTTGTCTACTTTAGCAACGTCAATGTATTTCCAGGCCACTATAATGTAATTTTGACTAAACCGTCATTAGCCTTCATTCAGAATGACTGGGTTTATCACGACTTTTGGGCACCACTATGGCGGAGCGCGGCTTGAGAACGTTCATAACAATGGCATGACGCGACCGACTGACAGAGGTGCAACCTATGAATAAATCAAAAACAAGAATAAGACAATAAAATGAATAAAATCTACTTAGTTTATGCTTTGCATGCATTTCTTGACCAATAAACTAATTGTCATTCTGGACAAGAGCCTCTGTGAGAAATGACTAATATGTCAAATCCATTTCTGTTCTTTGAGAAAATAGTACGAAGCAGTCAAAATGAAAACAATGTGTCGAGATTTAACAGATACCTTTCGTGGATATCTCCCTGAGGCCATGGCTCTTAGCAGAGAAGTGCTAGACAGAAACATGGGTGCATGCATCCTAACATCCCCGTGTCATCACAAACAACACAACCTCATGGAGAGTAAAAAGCATATGGAATTCTGAAGCTACAGTTACACTCCCTCCACAATATGAAGTGTATATTTGACCTTGTCAGTTCAGCACCGAAATGATTTTTACAAAACAACCTTGGAATAACCTCTAATTCATATCACAGATTCCCATTGAACTTATTGAAACATGATTAGGGGACAGAGAAATAAGGTTGTGCCATAGCAACTCAATCGATACACAACTTCAATGTTTACCACCACAATGCAATTCATAGAATTCATGAGCACATCTATTTTTCACAAAGAAAACTTGTATTTGCTTGTCAATAATACATATATCTTCCTACTTTTCCACCATGATGGAACTGACTGTAACTGGAGGTCTTTAATATATTCTCTGTCTTATGCTGTGTGGCCTTTGCGTGCGAGTCTGTGGTACCTCTCCCTCACACCTCCTCAATGAATCACCTGAGTCTGACTGAGCTAGAGAGAGTGAGAAGTGAGAACACCATTTGGAGAAAATGGAAGTGAATTTATTATTCATTAGAAAGGGCTTCAGCCTGAATTGTAACGATGATTTAGTGTAGAACAGTGTGTTGTAGTGGGACTTAACCCTCTCTATATGAAGGCATCCCCCCCCCCTTTTTTTTGCCCAATGTCCACTTCCTGTTCGGAGGACAATTATAATGGCCCTTAGCTCTACTAAAACATAGCAAGTTATATCATCATGGGGGTGGAAGGAGTGAAAAGGGCAAGGTAATAGGAAAATGCAAGGTAATATCTGATTACCGTACGGTCACTTCTAGGTACATTTAGAAAATCCAACTATTCTCCTGTGAGTGAAGAATGAAAATGGGATTTGGTTTCTAAAGCTGCAAATAAATCTCCTCCGAGCGGAGGAAGGAAATATGGTTCCTGTCATTGTTGCTTTCAGTTTGTTTGTATGCGTGTTATTTACACATTCAATAAGGCGCCAGTTAACAAAAACTGGGTCGCCAAATTGGGTCTCATCCACAGAAAGTGAAAGATGTAGCTCGAAATCAAGTGTGTTGACCCCAATATTGAATCTTTCATAGAACAGGATGATATACTGTAAACCGCCAGCTTATATCAGACATCACACAGTAGAAACATCATATCACGCATATTCACCATCTCTGGTTGTGAGGGACTGAGTTCCCAAAATGTACAAAAATAGACTAAACTTATGAGGGAATGAGGCCATGTAAAATAACTTTTTTTATTGTGTTACATTATGACATTTCACACTGTGTCCTTTGGTAAATGGCAGTTTATTCTACATTAGATAAGATTATTTAGATCAGATGAGATGTGTGTTGTTGTTTTCAACCTGACAAAGTAATGAATATAAGAATATAGAAACATTTTTGGCAATCTACCAGTATTAGCCATTTGCTTAATAGCTCATATACAACACTATAATATTAAGAGGTATAATGAAACCTGTCAGGGAGAGTAATAATAATTTAATTCATATAAAGTTACGTCGATTTACTTGGCACTACTGTTATAATCTTGTGTACGACTACTCTACAGTACATAGCAGAAGCATATAAAAGAAGATAGTGTAGTAACGGATTTAGCACCTGATAAAACATCAGCCTGATAGCTATGACATTTCATCACATCACACAGATAGTAGCCTCTGATTCAGAGGGGTTGGGTTAAATGCAGAAGACAGATGCCTTGGAGGTCAGACCTAGAGAGCAACTGCCTGTGACAGGTTCTTAGACGTCTGGTTTAGCTGTCTGGGAGAAAGAGAGAGAGAGAGATAGCAGCGAAGGTAGGTCGGAGCAACATTTTCCCCACATGAAAACCTGAAGATACAAAATTCTCACCCTTGCAGAGAAGGGAAAGTGGATCAAGTGTCTTGGTTAGTGGTGATCTAGAATAAATGTTGCCCACCTGGGGCTCCTACCCTGAGACAAAGTATGAATATGGGCCCAGAGCACAGCTAAAAAGGGTCGTTTTGACATCATGGCATCCTCGTCCTCTCAGAGTCACCCATTGACCTGCCAGCCACCATCTGCGTTGCGTAAGCAGCTCAAATAACAGCTTCCATAACTGGAGGCTTGTTATTTTAGATTTCACCATCAACCGATGTGATAAGACAAGAGGTTGCTTAATTGTTTCTCCCCTTTCAGTTCAAATTAAAGCCCCAGCAGTATTTTTCCGGACTCGGCCCGTTTCCTGATGTCTGTGTGTGTATGAAAGAGTGGTGCTCCGCCCGGAAGGACATTAATCAGCCTCATTAGCTGGGCGGGTTGTGACCCCAACAGTCTGATCTATTACAACACTGAATTAATGCTCGGTAAACACAAACACACCCAATATGTCCAACAATTATTCTACTGGGTTGTGTTCATAAGGGCACGCAACGGAAATCGCTTTAAATGGAAAATGAAAATGAGTACATGTAGTGGTGTAGTTCATGTAGTCCCTCCCTGTTTCAATCTGTTTTCTTCCATTTGGTGCATACAATCATCAGTTCATGGAATGTTGGTGCAACATGCAAAAGATGGCTGCTTTGTAGCCATGGTTTTAGGCCTACATATCTAACTGCTCAGAAGCATGGCCCTTGTGTGTGGCTTATAAAATATCAAACACAAGTGTAAGTAGGGTTGCACATTTTGGGGAATAATCAGAGGTGGAGACTTTCGGTGGGAATTAACGGGAATATATGGAAATTAATATTAATACAATTTAAATGTAGATGTTTTTTTGCATTGGATAAATGTACCATATCATATGGAGACAGAAACATAAACCTTTCACCTTATCATAAGTAGACATAATTGCAAATTATTAAATCCTTCCAATAGAAATAAAAAAAACAATATAGTTACGAATTTAACTTTAATTAAATGAGTTGACTCTTCACATGGAATGATTTCACTGAACAACTAAAGAAAGGGAATATTGAATGATCCCCAATGATCATTCGCATCTCCCAAAAACGTTTTCTACATACATCTGTAAAATGATAGTCTGGAAACTAAAGCTTTGGTTGTCTTCCTCTCAGGCTTCCATGTCTTCTCCCTGGACCTCCTCAATGTCCACCTCTTGAACATCAGACTCTGAGGCCTCATCTTCACTGTCCAACCTCGTTGAGGATGGTTTGTTGTCACGCTCAAAATGCCTCAAATTTGCCTGGATGACCACCAATTTTTCAACCCTTGTATTGGTCAGCCTTTTGCGTGCTTTGGTGTGTGTGTGTTCCCAAACAAGGACCAGTTGCGCTCTGAGGTGGCTGATGTTGGTGGGATTTGGAGGATGATGGAGGCAACAAGGGAAAGAGCCTCAGATCCACAAAGTCCCTTCCACCAGGTGCCTGATGAGATATGTTGGCACGACTGCCATATTGCATCTCCATCTCAAAGCCCTTGCTTGGAAGTGTACTTCGCCAGGCTGCCAAGAACCTTGCCCTCATCCAGGCCAAGGTGGCGAGACACAGTTGTGATGACACCACAGGCCTTGTTGATCTCTGCACCAAACAGGATGCTCTTGCCAGCATACTTGGGGTCCAACATGTACGCTGGGGCGTGTTTTGGCTTCAGGCACAAGTCTTCACGCTTTTGATGTATTTCAGAACTTTTCAAGCAGTTTCCTCTGCTTGGAGCAACAGTGAAGTGGGCAGGGCAGTACGGATTTATTCTCTTACATCTGCAAGCCGAGTCTGAACATCAGACAGGATGGCATTGTCTGCCTCAATCCGTGCAATGGCTACTGCTATAGGTTTCAGGAGTTTCAGGCTGCTTACCACTCTCTCCCAAAATACATCATCCAGGAGGATCCTCTTGATGGGGCTGTCCATATCGTCAGACTGTGATATGGCCATTTCTTGGAGAGACTCCTTTCCCTTCAGGAGACTGTCAAACATGATGACAACGGGTGTTGCTGGGCAGCTTCAATGTGGTGATCTTATTCTTCTCACCTTGCTTGGTGAGGTAGATTGCTGCTATAACTTGATGACGCTTCACATACCTAACCATTTCCTTGGCTCTCTTGTAGAGTGTATCCACGGTTTTCAGTGCCATGATGTCCTTGAGGAGCAGATTCAATGCATGAGCAGCACAGCCAATGGGTATGATGTGAGGGTAGGACTCCACTTTAGACCAAGCAGCCTTCATGTTCGCAGCATTGTCTGTCACCAGTGAAAATACCTTCTGTATTTTGTAAGGTCATTGATGTAAGGTCTGTAAGGTCATTGATGACTACCTTCAGCTTATCTGCAATGTAGAGACCGGTGTGTCTGTTGTCCCTTGTGTCTGTGCTCTTGTAGAATAGTGGTTGAGGGGTGGAGATGATGTAGTTAATTATTCAAACATTCAACCACCCATCAGAGATGATTGCAATCCAGTCTGCTTTCTCTATGATTTGCTTGACCTTCACTCGAACTCTGTTGAACTCTGCATCCAGAAAATGAGTAGATAAAGCATGTCTGGTTGGAGGGGTGTATGCTGGGCGAAGAACATTCAGAAATCTCTTCAAATAACACATTGCCTGTGAACATCAGCGGTGAATTAGTTGCATACACAGCTCAAGCAAAACATTCATCAGCATTTTTCTGACTACATTCCTCCATTGAGTCAAAAAACTTCTGATTTCAGGAGGACCATGAACTGTTGCTATCAATAAGGTGTCTCATTCATCATTTTCACCTCGAATAGAAGTAGAGGGAGAGGTTGCTTGTTGTGAGCGCTGAGGGAACTTTATGCACTTGGCCAGATGATTCTGCATCTTTGTTGCATTCTTCACATATGATTTGGCACAGTATTTGCAAATGTACAAAGCTTTTCCTTCTACGTTAGCTGCAGTGAAATGTCTCCACACATCAGATAGTGCCCGTGGCATTTTCCTGTACTGATTTGAAAAAAAATAGTTAAAAAAACAAATACAATTCCATGTATATATAAATAGTTAAGCAGTTAGATTAAACAACTATTTTGTCAGATAAATGTTTTAAAATGAAACATGTATGGAAACAGGTGAATTAACACTCCTCAGTTAGCAGGCTCAAGCAAGCTAAAACCCACATGGTAGCAAAAACTAACTAGCAGAAATTGTTAACAAGTTAGAAATTATTTAAACACACTTTGCTGTAGGCTACTATTTACTAGTTAACAAAAACTCATGTATGTCATATAAAATATATTCACCCCACCCAGTATTGTAATCAAAACTTACCAGAAAGCATGTAGTCCTTGGCTCAGACAGTGTGGTAGTGTGGGCTCAATAGCATCTCATTAGTGTACAAGATCTTGAGAATCAGCTGTACATGTGATGGAAGAGTGCACTGCACATGTGATGGAAGAATGTACTGTGCATGCAGAGGGTTGCAATTCCATTGAATTGGGGATAGTTTATCCAAAATATGCCACAAGACCTAGAATTGCTTTATGTGTATCCCACAAAAAAAGGTTCACTGTTATAAGCTAACTTTTTTGATGAATTTAAGCAAAATTCCCAAAATGTCCAGGCTTAACCTCCCATGGAAAAAACATAGACTTGAACATAACCAATATAGTGTCTTCACAGTATATTATCATCAATTCGATCACTAACAGCTAAATAAGTACTCTGTCTGGAACAAGGATGAACTAAGGAAGTGAATCCAGATGCAGCACTGGAAATATTTTACAACTATTCATGCAAATTGTTGACAAGCATCCACCTGTTAAGAAATGTACTTTTAGAACAGTTGGAGCCCCCTGGATTGATGAATTTAAACAGTTTATGACTCAAAGGCAAGTGTAAATAATGCAAACAAGGTGGCAAACAAGTCAGGCTGCTCAGCTATTTGGTTGACATAATTAGAAACTGAGAAAGGCTGTGACTAAACTTAACAAAAGGAAGAAATTATAATACCAAACCAAAATAAATGATATAAACCACAACGGAAAAAGACTTTGGAGTACCTTAAATGATATCATGGGAAGACAACTCAATTCATATCCATCATTCATTAAAGTTGGTTGGTCATTTATAACAAAACCTTTCGATATTGCCAAACATTTCAATGACTATGTCACGAGTAAAACTCAGAAGTGAAATGACAACATTGAACAGTGAACCATCATATTTTTCTATAAAATATAATAATGAAAAGATAAGAACTGCTGTATTGAATTTGGTAAAGTTGGTGTGGGAGAAGTGGATAAACTATTGGTATTCATCAATAATGATAACCATCAATAATGATAAGACACCAGGTATAGACAACACTGATGGGAAACTATTGAGAATGGTAGCAGACTGTATTGCCACCCCTATTTACTATATCTTTAACCAAAGCATAAAGGAGTGTGTGTGTCCACTGCCTAAAAATAGTAAAGCACCCTTTGCTGGCTCTAACAGCCACTCCAATCAGTTTCCTGCATGTTCTTAGTAAACTGATAAAGAATTGTGTTTGACCAAATGCAATGCTATTTTTAGAGAACAACAACTTCCAGCAAGCATATAGAGAAGGGCACTCAACTTGTACTTCACTGACTCAGATGATTGGTTCATATAAATGGATAATAAGATGATAGTTGGAGCTGTATTGTTACATTTCAGTGCAGCCTTTGATGCTTTTGATCATAAAATGTTATTGAAGAAACTCACTTGCTATGGTTTTACACAACCTACCATCACAGGGTTGTAAACGCAATTATTCAATAGAACCCAGAGAGGGTTCTTCTCTAACCTCAGATATGTATAATGTGATGTCCCTCAGGGCAGTTGGCTTGGGCCGTTAATCTTGGGACCATTAATGCTTCAGATATTGTTTGGTACCCTTCCCCAGGTCTGTACCTCAACACAATCCTGTCTTGGAGCACTACGGACAATTCCTTCAACCTCAAGGTTTTTGCTATGAAATGCACTGTCAACTGTGGGATCTTATATATACAGATGTGTGCCTTTCCAAATCATCTCCAATCAATTGAATTCACCAAGTTGTAGAAACATCTCAAGGATGATCAATGGAAACAGGAGCTCAATTTCCAGTCTGATATCTAAGTGTCTGAATACTTATGTAAATATATATATTTGTTTTTATATTATAAATTTGCAAACATTTCAAATAAACTGTTTCTGCTTTGTCATTATGGGGTATTGTGTGTAGATTGATGAGGAAAACCAATAATTGAATCAATTTTAGAATAAGGCTATAATGTAAAAAATGTGGAAAAAGTCAAGGGGCCTGAATACTTTCTGAATGCACTGTACATACACCACAATACATGCCACCAGGTGTCTCTTCACAGTCCCCAAGTCCAAAACAAATTCACGGTAACGCACAGTATTATACAGAGCCATGTTCACATGGAACTCCCTTCCATCCCCTATTACTCAAGCAAACAGTAACATTACCTTTAAACAACATCTCATGGAACGGCGGGGACTGTGAGGGGACACACACAAACACATAGGCATAATTTTTTGTTGCAATGTTTGTATTATTTTGTTGTTGTACTGTTTGTTACTTGTCATGTTTTGTGTTTTCTGTGGACCCCAGGAAGAGGAGCTGCGTTTTCTGCAAAAGCTAATGGTGTTCCAAATAAATATATAAATGACTGGACAGGGTCAGCTTCGGTGTGGCTGTCAGAAGAGCATGGCACTTGCAACGATTCCTGCTGGGGCCACCCATACATAACATGTATGCATGCATGGCTGTAAGTTGCTTTGAATAAAAGTGTCTGTTAAATGGCATATATTACTATTATAAATAGGTTACATCTCAAACGGCACCCCATAGGGCTCCGGTCAAAGGTAGTGCACTATATTGGAAAAAGGGTGCCATTTGGAAAGCAGCCATTGAGACACAAATATGGAGAGATTTCTACTTCCCCTAACTGTGACTTAATTGTACACTCTCTGGCATGTCACTGCAATCTAATGACCAATTAGTCAGACTGTAGTTCAGTACATCAGGAAGGGGTAAGGAGAGGAATGAGGGGCGGAACAACCCAAAACTCCACTTAGTATCTCCCGTCTCATCTTCAAACCAGGCACATATGATGATTACTATCACATTATGTGGGTGAATGGGGCAGTCTATACATGGACATTATGCTGGCACAGAGTCTGTTAAACCAATCATGGCATGTATCCATAGTGATCCATAGTGATCCAAGCACCCTGGAGGTTAGTAGGGCACAGTCAAATGTCACTTCCCCACCAGGAGAAACCAGGAAATCTCAATGGACAAAGGATACTAGGCAGTGAATACATCTGAACTATGGACAGGCAGTACAGTATGCTGCTGACTTGTGTGCACTGTTCTCTGCCTTGCTTATCACATAGACACCTGCCTGGCTTAGTGCTGTGGTAGTTATTGACACACTGACAACACAACATTGATCTAGTCTCCTCAGTTAGTAGTATCTATTTCCTTCCTGAGAGAGAGACCTCTTTAAAAATAACACATTCCCCTAGCTGCCACTTGAACATGATTCTCAATTCTTCAGAGTAAAGCTTGAGATTAATTTACTTGAGCATTTACTTCTGAAACTGTAAACGCAGAGGATATCAAAGAAAATCTAATACAACACCTAAGTGGCTTGATAATGTCTTTATAATCCTGTCACACTCGAGAGAAAGTTAGAACTTGTCAACTGCGTGGGTTTGGTTTCTCACATTGGAATTGACTTGGCATGCCATTTCCTCTGTGACTCAGACAATGGTTTACAGCTACTAGTGCATCCTGTAAAGTTGTCAGTATCATAAAAGCAAAGTAAATTACCGGCATAAAGTAAACCCCTTCACATACAGAATGACCCATATAAATATCTGTCTATTCCTATGGTATTACCAGTGTATGTAATAATTGGGGGTCTGGTTGATGACAGGTAGGAGTAGTGTAGTACTAGGAGTCCTAGGCTGTACTAGGAGTACTACTATAGTACTGGAAGTCCTAGGCAGTACTAATGTAATACTGTGAGTCCTAGGCTGTACTAGGAGTACTACTATAGTAATAGGAGTCCTACGAAGTACTAGGAGCAGTACTAGGAGTACTAACGTAGTACTTGGAGTCCTAGGCAATACTATGAGTACTACTGTAGTAAAAGGAGTCCTAGGCAATACTAGGAGTACTACTATAGTACTGGGAGTCCTTGGTAGTACTAGGAGTCCTAGGCAATACTAGGAGTACTACTATAGTACTGGGAGTCCTAGGCAGTACTAGGAGTACTACTGTAGTACTAGGAGTCCTAGTCCACCATCAGATAAGAGTAGAGTGGCTCCATGGCAGTTCCGTCTCAGAGTTCTGAGCTCAGAGTCTTTAATCGAAGCTCAAAATTAGCCTGAAACACACAAACGCACACACAAGCACACACACACCAAGAGACTGAGATACAGAGAGAGAGGAAGCTCTAAATCAAACAGCCATTGGAGCCTAATTGGCCAGCCCGACCAGCTCCAGACAAAATATTATTTTCCCTTGGTGCTATCTGCTTCCATCTAACAGACGTTCATGGAAACTGTGGCTTCCTGTTCCAGGGTGTTGGCCACAGAATGTTCAACATCCCCTGGTCAGTCTGCAAAAATAATCTCAGAGAGCAGCGAGCCTCTTGTATAAGGGTAAGGAGGAGAAAGGAGGATAAAGGGGGCCAGAAATACATTCTGTCCGGTGAGAAAATAAAATGAAAATAAAAGTTCCCTCCTCCAACCTAGAGCCAGGACAACAGTGAGGAAGTAGAAAAGCTTCAGAGGCAGAGGGAGGTTTCTCCATGGCAGAGTGAAGTACTCATGAGCTCTAACTCATTTAGGCTGTACGTGATTCCTCTCATCATCTCCTCTTAACCGTATTGTAGGGATTGTAGGGAAAGGTCCAATGCCCCCCCCCCCCCCCCTCGTACCTTCTTCTCCAATGCATTTTGAGGAGGCGAGGAGAGAAGACATGAGGAAAGAAGAACTGAGAAAAATGTATGGTCTCCGCAACCTCTTTAAAACCAAGTCGTTACACTATTCAGCTCAAGCCTCTTCCATATCAACGGCTAAACTAGGTCAGACCAATCAGGCCCATGTGACATGGCAGTCAGGACCTTCACAGTCACCTCTGATATCTCCCTGTACAATGACAAAACCTCAGGACCTTCACAGTCACCTCTGAGATCTCCCTGTACAATGACAAAACCTCAGGACCTTCACAGTCACCTCTGAGATCTCCCTGTACAATGACAAAACCTCAGGACCTTCACAGTCACCTCTGAGATCTCGCTGTACAATGACAAAACCTCAGAGGTTCTCTGCCAAAACAATACCAGGTTATATCTATCAGAGAAGAGTCATCTCCACCCATCACCAGCATTGTGTGTATATGTCCTCTAGAGCTGTGAAATGGAAAAGGATGAGGAGAAGAGAAGAGGGTGATAAGCTGTCTTGATTATCAACAATTGTGTTTTGTTTTCTCCTCTGGGGAGACAATTGTGAGCCTTTCTACAGGATAAAGTGGGGTATAAAAGCTGAGAGATTGTAAATGACTCCTTTATATTATATTTTTATATCTTAACAGTTTTATATCACTATAATCACTTAGTATGAATATTTTGTTTTTATATCCTTAGAGATAGAAAGCAGTGTTAGGTTAAAGCTCTTTATGTATGAGAAGAGTAATTATTCCCTTTACCCAACATGCGTCATACAAAGTGCATTCAGTGGAACGTTCAATTTACACTTGTATCAGCTGGAGTGGTTAGTGCACACTGTAGACCTACAGTAACTGCCTGCTGTACAGAGCCATCAGTTGAATCCCTCTTCATGGTTCTCTTCATCGTGGCCATAAGCCCAGCCATGCAGTATCAATTCTCCACTAACATCAAAGGCCAGTTAAATAGGAAGGGAGGAGGGCTGCAGGGCAGGCAGGCATAGTGTAGAGATATAGACTGATTGTGTCCCAAATGGCATCCTATTCCCTATATAGTGCACTACTTTTGACCAGTACCCATAGGGATCTGGTCAAAAAGAGTGCACTATATTTAGAACTGTGTTGGACTCCTCTACTATATTGGTATTGTATTATACTGTAGGTGGAAGCAAGGACAGAGAGCTTTGTGGTGAAATGGCTCTTGCTGCCTCCCAATCCATCGACCGGTGGGCACAAACAGTGAAGCAATTGTGTGAGCAAGCAGAAGAGGAGTTTAAAAGTGTGTATAAAGTTTCCGGCGTTCCAGGGACAGTAGAGGACGCCTCAGAGGACATGTTAAAAGAGGTGATTGTGGGATGTTATGTTCCAGAGTCTAAAACATGCAGTAACATTTAGCTCCTACTCTATTATGTAAATTGTTACATTTGAAACATTCCTCAATTAAAAAATACACGTCACCCAAGAGTTAAAAGAGACTAAAACAAAACTGGAAAACACACACATAGCGTTAGGAGATCGTGAAAGAGGCTAAAACGTTGATGAAGGAGTGGGGGACATTACACAGGATAAGTGGAATGCGATTGAAGAGGGGAGACGTGCTCTGCAGACAGCAGAGAAAACAAATCTTCTCAGTGCCTGTCCACTATCCTGACTTATCAGCAGTCAAAGCAAAGTATGGGCCAGTGTCGGATGCACCAACTGCCCTTGTGTCTGGTGCCGGACCTAAAGCCGGCCATGGGATTAGCCCACACGTCCTCTCAATAATAGGAGACTATTATTTTGAGGAACATACACTCTTAGAAAAAAAGGTGCCATCTAAGATTGTTCAGATGTCCCTATAGGGGAACCCTTTGAAGAACCCTTATTGGTTCAAGGTAGAACCTTGAAAAGAGTTCTACCTGGAACCAGAAAGGGTTCTCCTATGGGGACAGCCGAAGAACCCTTTGGGAACCCATTTTTCTAAGAGTGTATAGGCGAAACAACAAAAATGGCCCTAATATCGCACAACCAGGAACTCTTGCTAATCACCTGAGGATTTATGGTGGGTATGATTCAAAAGGGGGGGGGGGGTGTCCGTCCAGTATGATTTACAACCCGTATGTTAAGCTATGGGCCGGGGTAGATTCCACCAGGGGGAGCTGCCACTACCTCTCAAGGTACTCCCATTCAATACCATCCACATCAGGCTGCTGTGCATCAACCATTGAGTCCTGGGGATGTTAAGGATATTTGTAAGGAGGCGCCAACAAAGTTACGGCGTGTATACAAAAGAAGGACGACGGGGTGAGCAAATATGCGGACCACCTACAGAACATTCTGAGAACATACGTTTGAATTGACGACGCTAAAACCAGCTTATCTCTGGTCTCCTACCAAACATTAAGGCAGCAATCATTCGGGTGGTAGACACCTTGAATGGGTGGGAAGAAATAGTGGCGGCTGCAGTGTTCTGGTGGTGCTAGAGAACACCTCTGTGGTATATGGGACAAAGTGAAATGGCAGCCGAGGAATAAGGGAGAGAGAAACTATCAACCTGCGAACCCCGCTAGGGGACAAGGCAACGGTTGCTTCCGGTGTGAGGATATAGGACATCAGAATCGGAACTGCCCTCATGAAGAGGCCAAAAAGCCGAAGCCATCTGCTGCCCCTGCCCCAGACGCAGGACTAGTGGAACAGTTTGCTACCCTACCAAAAGCACAGCAAAAGGCCCTGTTGGGTGCAGGGGAAAGCATACATATGCATAGGGGTGTTTGGCTTAAGATCAGTGGTAACAAAAGACACAGATGGCTTATCTATGGAAGGTAACATTGGAGACCGCATTAAGTTAAACTTCCTTATAGACACAGGTGCTGAAATTTCACTCATACCTCACAACTCCATCACAGATGCATTCGAATTTGAAGCTGAAGCACCCTTTCATGGGGTTTCAGGAGTTTCACAAAATGCACGGATCACTGTCCCAGCCATGTGGCAGTGACAGTTCAATTAAAAATAGCTCCAGTCAAAGAAACTATATTAGGATTAGATGTAATGTCGATGTTCCCATGGGCATGGGTATATTCAAAAGAAATGATGGACTATCTACAGCATGTGCGCAGGGAAGAAATACATTTGGATTCTAAATGGGACAAATATGATTGCTTGGCAAAAGACAGATTTGATTCTGGAAATGTTGTTGGCTGTGAGCCAGCGGCGATTGAGGGGACCCACCTAAACCATTGAGACAATATCCTATCAGAGTTCCTCTGTCCAGTGTCTGTTGCCTTTGTCAATCGTAATCTTTTCTTTTTATTGGCCAGTCTGAGATATAGCTTTTTCTTTGCAACTCTGCCTAGAAGGCCAGCATCCTGGAGTCGCCTCTTCACTGTTGACGTTGAGACTGGTGTTTTGCGGGTACTATTTCATGAAGCTGCCAGTTGAGGACTTGTGAGGCGTCTGTTTCTCAAACTCTAATGTACTTGTCCTCTTGCTCAGTTGTGCACTGGGGCCTCCCACTCCTCTTTCTATTCTGGTTAGAGCCAGTTGGCACTGTTCTGTGAAGGGAGTAGTACACAGCGTTGAACCAGATCTTCAGTTTCTTGGCAATTTCTCACATGGAATAGCCTTAATTTCTCAGAACAAGAATAGACTGACAAGTTTCAGAAGAAAGTCTTTGTTTCTGGCCATTTTGAGCCTGTAATCGAACCCACAAATGCTGATGCTCCAGATACTCAACTAGTCTAAAGAAGGCCAGTTGTATTGCTTCTTTAATCAGAACCACAGTTTTCAGCTGTGCTAACATAATTGCAAATTGCAAATTGCAAAATAAGCCGACCTGATTGCTTCTTATCCCTTGCGCAAATACAGCTGTGTCTTTCCGGAGGTCACTAGCACAGGAAACTCTGAGGTTCCAGAATATTTTATACAATGTTTCAAGTTTGTTAGTGCAAGTTTCAGGCTGGTCCAAGGTGATAGCTGATACAATGTTTCAAGTTCCTTGTCAGACAGGCCATGCGTAGCCAATGTGATTTATTTTTATTTGGACATTTTCCACTTGAAGGCTGCAATATTTTTATATGTTGTCTTTAGGTAGGTTATTTTTACATAGGTGGCAATGATAATATAAGTTACTTAAAGATTTGTATAATTTTCATTTAGATTTATATCAAATTTTTATTAATCACATGACAATGATTTTCAGATACGAAGACTATTATAAAATAAATTAAACTGTTCCACGAAAATGTGCATATGAAAATCAGAACTGGCACGCAGATCGGTGGAAATGGTAAGATAAATTGACACTCCAAATGGAAAAGGTTGCCGACCCCTGGTGTAACCTATTACCGGCAACTTCGGGAGCATAATGGCAGAATCTGCGAAGGCCAGCAGCAGCAGGAGGAGGAGGAGGTGGTGGTTCGGGAACAGGTTTTTTTCTTCTGGTTAGGCTATCTTGATAGCTGGCGCCCTCTTGAGTAATTTGTGTTTCTTCATTATTTAATCACATTGTGCTTAAAGCATCAGACAAACTCAATAGCCTACATATATTTGATTTTATTAAAACACATAGGGTGTTTTCTATACAGTGCATTCGGAAAGTATTCAGAGCCCTTGACTTTTTCCAAATGTTGTTACATTACAGCTTTATTCCCATAGGACGGCACACAATTGGCACAGAGTCGCCCGGGTTAGGGGAGGGTTTGGCCGGGTTAGGGGAGGGTTTGGCCGGGGTAGGCCATCATTGTAAAATAAGAATTTGTTCTTGACTGACTTAAATAAAGGTTAAATAAAAATAAAAATACAATTTAAACATTCTAAAATTGATAAAATCGTTCCCCCCCCCCTCATCAATCTACACACACAATACCCTATAATGACAAAGCAAACCTTAAATGTTTAAAAATGTATACAAAATAAAAAACTGAAATATTTACATAAGTATTTAGACCATTTACTCGGTACTTTATTGAAGCACCTTTGCCAGCGATTACCACCTCGAGTCTTCTTGGGTACAGTGGCTTGTGAAAGTATTCAACCCCCTTGGCATTTTTCCTATTTGTTTGCCTTACAACCTGGAATTAAAATAGATTTTTTGGGGGTTTGTATCATGTGATTTACACAACATGCCTACCACTTTGAAGATGCAATATATATATATATTTAAACAAACAAGAAATAAGAAAAAAAAACTGAAAACTTAAGCGTGGATAACTATTCACCCCCCCAAAGTCAATACTTTGCAGAGCCACCTTTTGCAGCAATTAGAGCTGCAAGTCTCTTGGGGTATGTCTCTATAAGCTTGGCACATCTAGCCACTGAGATTTTTGCCCATTCTTCAAGGATAAACTGCTCCAGCTCATTCAAGCTGGATGGGTTCCGCTGGTGTACAGCAATCTTTAAGTCATACCACAGATTCTCAATTGGACTGAGGTCTGAGCTTTGACTAGGCTATTCCAAGACATTTAAATGTTTCCCCTTAAACCACTCAAGTGTGGCTTAGCAGTATGCTTAGGGTCATTGTCCTGCTGGAAGGTGAACCTCCGTCCCAGTCTCGAATCTCTGGAAGACTGAAACAGGTTTCCCTCAAGAATTTCCCTGTATTTAGCACCATCCATCATTCCTTTAATTTCTATCCAGTTTCCCAGTCCCTGCCGATGAAAAACATCCCCACAGCATGATGCTGCCACCACCATGCTTCACTGTAGGGATGGTGTTCATGGGGTGATGAGATGTGTTGGGTTAGCGCCAGATATAGCATTTTCCATGATGGCCAAAAAGCTCAATTTTAGTCTCATCTGACCAGAGTACCTTCTTCCATATGTTTGGGGAGTCTCCCACATGCCTTTTGGCGAACACCAAACATGTTTGCTTATTTTTTTCTGGACACTCTTCCGTAAAGCCCAGCTATGTGGAGTGTACGGCTTGAAGTGGTCCTATGGACAGATACTCCAATCTCCGCTGTGGAGCTTTGCAGCTCCTTCAGGGTTATCTTTGGTCTCTTTGTTGCCTCTCTGATTAATGTCCTCCTTGCCTGGTCCGTGAGTTTTGGTGGGCGGCCCTATCTTGGCAGGTTTGTGCCATATTCTTTCCATTTTTGAATAATGGATTTAACGGTGCTCCGTGGGATGTTCAAAGTTTGAGAAGTCTTCAGTCTTCAGTCTTCATAGTGTCGCTTGCTTGGTGGTGCACCTTGCTTAGTTGTGTTTCAGACTCTGGGGCCTTTCAGAACAGGTTTATATATACTGAGATCATGTGACAGATCATGTGACACTTAGATTGCACACAAGTGGACTTTATTTAACTAATTATGTTACTTCTGAAGGCAATTGTTTGCACCAGAACTTATTTAGGGGCTTCATAGCAAAGGGGGTGAATACATATGCATGCACCACTTTTCCATTTTTTTTAAAACAAGTAATTTTTTTCATTTCACTTCAAGAATTTGACTATTTTGTGTTTATCCATTACATGAAATCCAAATAAAAATCAATTTCAATTACAGGTTGTAATGCAACAAAATTGGAAAAACGCCAAGGGGGGTGAATACTTTTGCAAGGCACTGTATAATGCTGCAAGCTTGGTTCAACTCTATTTGAGAGTTTCTCCCATTCTTCTCTGCAGACCCTCTCAAGCTGATGTAAATGAGAACTTGTTCTCAACTGGCCTACCTGGTTAAATAAAGGTGAAATAACAAAAACAAAACAAGAAAAGCTCTGTCAGGTTGGATGGCAGCGTCGCTGCACAGCTATTTTCAGGTCTCTCCAGAGATGTTCGATAGGGTTCAAGTCCGGGCTCTGGTTGGGCCACTCAAGGGCATGTGTTGTCTTGGCTGTGTGCTTAGGGTCGTTGTCCTGTTGGAAGGTGAACCTTCGCCCCAGTCTGAGGTCCTGCTCTGGAGCAGATTTTCATCAAGGATCTCTCTGTACTTTGCTCCATTCATCTTTTCCTCAATCCTGACTAGTCTCTCTGTCCTTGTCGCTGAAAAACATCCCCACAGCATGATGCTGCCACCACCATGCTTCACCGTAGGGATAGTAACATTTCCTCTAGACTTGATGCTTGGCATTCAGGCTAAAGAGTTCAATATTGGTTTCATCAGACCAGAGAATCTTGTTTCTCATGGTCTGAGAGTCATTTATGTGCCGTTTGGCAAACTCCAAGCGGGCTATCATGTGCCTTTTACTGAGGAGTGGTAACTGTCCGCCACTCTACCAACATAATGGCCAGAGCGTGTGCACTGGCTGAGGGGAAATGTGTATATATGTATACTGACTCTAGATATGCTTTTGGCCTGGTACATGATTCTGGGCTAATTTGGCAACAAATGGGAATGAGGACTGCAGCTGGGACTCCGATTATAAACAGTGTAGAAGTATTAGCGGTCCTAGAAATGTGCTTGAAGCCACAAGAAATTCCAGTCATGAAGTGCCAAGCTCACCAAGTAGATGAGGATATGCGAGGCAACTGGCGAGCAGACCTCACCGCTAAACAAGCAGTAAGACAAATGGACCCACAAGTGCGCAAGTGCAGTCCATGTACATTTGAAATGTCCTGCTGGAAAGGTGCCAGCCGGGTGACTGCGTAATGTGTGCGGGACAACTGTAAAATAGTCCTGGACAAACAGAGAGAACTGCGGGAGATGCAGGAATCCACACCAGGTAACGTTCAATGGCATTAGCTGGAGAAGGGGGCAGAAGTGATCCCTGATGGCCTTTGGTAATATAAGAAAGGAGGGAAGTTGGTCGCTCCACCAAGTATTCTAGAAACACACTAGCAGAACTGCATCATGGAATAGCTCAGTGAGATCCTTACTAGCATAATGACTAAGTTGAAACAGACTTGGTAGGCGCCAGGGGCGAAGCAAAGTTTAAAGACTACACCAGGAGATGTGGAGTGTTTTATTTGATTTATTGAACCTTTATTTAACTAGGCAAGTTAGTTAAGAATAAATTCTTATTTACAATTACGGCCAACCAAAATGAAGAAGGCCTCCTGCAGGGACAGGGGCTGGGATTAAACAATATATATAGAGGCAAGTAGAAGGGGAAAAAAGTGAGGAACTTCTATGTCGGCCCTGTATTAAAGAACATAAATGGTTAAAGAAAAGTGTGTTAAATAAAAACATATACCAATTTCATTTAAGGACCAAAAAACTGACAGCTGTGCCATATAGATTGCAAAGTAGTTGGAAGAGATTTTCGATGTACCCATTCCACGGCACATGGTTTATGAGTTGATACACAAAACAACGCCGGATTCAAAACTTTTAATCTTTCAATTTAAATTACTATACAAAATTATTGCAACCAATAGAATGTTATACATGTATATATGGGGGATACAATATTCCCAGCTCTGCAGATTCTGCTGTGAGGAGGCAGAGTCATTAGATCATTTATTTTGGTATTGTCCATTTGTAGCTCGTTTTTGGTCACAGGTCCAGGAATGGCTGAAGAATTGCAACATTTGCCTCGAACTAACGCTGCAGATAGCAATACTGGGTGATTTGAAAAGCCATAGTCAATCAATCAATAATATAATAATTATTTTAGCAAAAAAATATATTTTTAATTTACAATCTGTAGAAGCTATGAGAATAGAAAGTTTCAGTACTTTTGTGAAGCATCACAGCACAGTTGAAAAATATATGGCAAATAGAAATCCAAAATGGAGGGTGTTAAGAGATAGATGGGAGGGGTTGAATGAAGCTGAAGGGTGGGACCAATAACAAGATAACCAATGTAAAACATACGGGGTCTGTAAAATGTATATAGGTTCAGAGCTTTTGTGAAATAGCACAGTTACAAATAGAAATCAAACTGGATGGACATGAGAAATAGAGGAAGGAGTAAAAACAAACAAAATATAACTATTGTAAAATAGATTGTAAAATGTGTATAAGATATATAAACTGAAGCTAGAAGCCTAAGTGATTATTGGTTTACTCCAATTGGGGGAAGGCTGGTAGGGTTTGCGAGGGAAATATAAAGGTATATTCAAAAAAAAGTATGTATGTCTATATAGGTATGTGTATGTATATATGTGTATATGTATGTATGCATGCGTGTATGTATATGGATATATATATTTACCCCAAAAATATACGGGGGATTGGAAATGATGCAGACTATTAAATTGATGGAAGCAACATTCTTTCTGCATTATAAAGCTGATCCACCCCCCCCAAAAAAATGTTTTATATATATATATATATATATATATATATATATACAGTATATAGAAATAAATATAGGACAAAACACACATCACAAAAAGAGACAACACAACACTACATAAAGAGAGACTTTTAAATCGGGCCATTGCCAAGGAGTCATTTAAATAAATGTGCCGGAGTGTGTAAACACCTTCACTAAGTGGGTCGAGGTATTTCCTATGTCTAACGCGACAGCAAAGAATGTAGCGGCAGCTCTGCTAAAGGGCATCATCCTCAGATGGGAAGTTCCCCAATCCCTAGACTCTGATCATGGTGCACATTTTACTGGAGCACTGATAGGGGCAGTGTGTCGCGCTCTAAAGATCTAACAATATTTTCACACCCCATATCACCGGCAGGCATCTGGGGTCGTGGAGAGGACAAACAGGAATCTGAAGGAAAAAACTTTCCATGGTGTTAATGGAGCAGGGCTCCTGGGTAGATTATCTACCCGCTGTTCTGATGGCCATCAGGGCAGCAGCAAATCCCCCTTTGAGATAGCTATGGGCAGACCCATAAGATTGCCAGGGGCACCGATATCTCAGACGGAAGAGTGTGATCTCGAGGTGATAGGAGATAGACTCTGGAACTGCTAAACAAGTCACTCTGGTATCTAGGTCTGTGTCTTCCCAGGTGAGAGGGGCCTACTGGAAGCTACACACTCACTGCTCCCTGGGGAAGACGTGTACCTGAAGGTCCATCAGCCAGCAAGCCTCGAACCCAGGTGGACCGGACCCCATACAATCCTACTGGTGAACGACATGGAGGTGAAGGTTAAGGGAAGGGAAGTTTGGATTCACGTATCTCAGTTTCTGCTATTACACTTTACTATCACAGACGAAGGAGGAGAAAAAAGGTAAAAAACTAAATTTCGAATGTTATTGCCTATTGTATAAAACGTTGAAACATTAAGAAATATAGTTTAAAAAGGGGTACTGATTTTAAATTACTGTTTCATATCATTATATTATCTTAGTATGAATAGATTGCTTTACATATAAAAATTTATGTTAGGTTAAAGCACTTTATGTATGAGAAGAAAGTAATTATTTAGTGGACTACAGCGGACTGTAGGAATGTGTATTCCCAATAAGGCCTCTCATGATTGATAAGATATCCTGTGATATGCACGGAGGAGTACAGAGAAATCATGTGATATGCATTGAGGAGCACAGAGATATCCTGTGATATGCACGGAGGTGCACAGAGATATCCTGTGATATGCACGGAGGAGCACAGAGATATCTTGTGATATGCATTGAGGAGTGGAGGAGCACAGAGAAATCCTGTGATATGCACGGAGGAGCACTAAGAAATCCTGTGATATACACGGAGGAGTGGAGGAGCACAGATAAATCCTGTGATATGCACAGAGGAGCACAAAGAAATCCTGTGATATGCACGGAGGAGCACGAAGAAATCCTGTGATATGCACGGAGGAGCACAGAGAAATCCTGTGATATGCACGGAGGAGCACAGATAAATCCTGTGATATGCACGGAGGAGCACAGAGAAATCCTGTGATATGCACGGAGGAGCACAGATAACTCCTGTGATATGCACGGAGGAGCACAGATAAATCCTGTGATATGCACGGAGGAGCACAGAGAAATCCTGTGATATGCACGGAGGAGCAGAGATATCCTGTGATATGCACGGAGGAGCACAGAGATATCTTGTGATATGCATTGAGGAGTGGAGGAGCACAGAGAAATCCTGTGATATGCACGGAGGAGCACTAAGAAATCCTGTGATATACACAGAGGAGTGGAGGAGCACAGATAAATCCTGTGATATGCACAGAGGAGCACAAAGAAATCCTGTGATATGCACGGAGGAGCACGAAGAAATCCTGTGATATGCACGGAGGAGCACAGAGAAATCCTGTGATATGCACGGAGGAGCACAGATAAATCCTGTGATATGCACGGAGGAGCACAGAGAAATCCTGTGATATGCACGGAGGAGCACAGATAACTCCTGTGATATGCACGGAGGAGCACAGATAAATCCTGTGATATGCACGGAGGAGCACAGAGAAATCCTGTGATATGCACGGAGGAGCACAGAGAAATCCTGTGATATGCACGGAGGAGCAGAGAAATCCTGTGATATACACAGAGGAGCACAGAGAAGAGGAATGTCTGTCAATGTGGAGATCCCCTTAATGATGTGTTTATCACTTTAAAGATGTGGAGATCCCTTTGACGTGTAGAAGATCCCTTCTAATGTGTTCAGGGGTGTTCGACTAGGAGGCCATATTCATTTAGTCTCTCAAGACAGACTTAACATCAACATCAATAAATCACTTTTTTGGTTAGTTCTGCCCCCAGAATCAAATCGAGTAGCTAGCTAGCGAACAAGATTATTCGTCAACACTCTTCAAATGGTTTCAGGATTTATTAGCACCCTTAGACAAACTGACAGTGTCTCAAACTGTGAATATTGCAAGTTTTGTCTACAAGGGTACAATAAAAATGAACCAGTTGCCTATATTACAGGGCTTATAAAATGTATGAAAAAAGTAACATTTGTAAAGCAATCGTAGAGGACGTTTATGAGACGTATTAAACCAATGGCAGTTCTAAGCTACAACACTTCCTGCAAATGTGGTCCTCCTGGGAAACCATTCCTTTTTTCATCTCCAGAGATTTAGTCGCTCTAATTTTGACCATCCTTCAAGGGTAACAACTTCAATAAGTGTTGAATGGATTATGATACAGACATGAGGTTTGTACCATTGGTTTTCATAGAGGAGTATCTACACAATGAACATACTATTTTACCCATTGGTCAAAAGATGAGTTTTTGATTGGACACCCTAAATTACTGTATGTCAAAAAGCCAATAAAATGGCTTCAGGTAGAGCAGGTTGAGCTGAAACAGAAATGTGGCTATAGATGTGGTGAAAGAAATGGCCCAGTGGGGGAAATATTAAATTACTTCAGGAGATCCATACAGAACAGCTTGGTTAGAACTACTTTACCAATGCGCATAAAGTCTACTGTTCCCTCAGTCACCTGAAGGCTATGCTCTGGCTTAGCTTGAGCTCAAGTAGACTAAACCCATATGTCTGTCTACGGTAAATGTCTCCTGTTACTGTGACTGAGCCACTATCTCCTCAAGGCTATAATGTTCTGGCTTAGCTTGGTCTGAGGAACTAGACTAGACCCATGTGTCTGTACATGTAGAGTAAATGTCTCCTGGTCCCTATCCTGTCTCCTTCAGGGTATATGAGACCCATGTGTCTACTGTTACTGCTATATTTAATCCAGGCAATGTTCTGGCTTCATGAATAATCCATCCATCCACTTTAAAGCAGCCTTTTGTTGCTCTGACATGAGGCTTTATATCCTATCTATCAACACCTGGCCAGGTTCAGTCAGCCAGCAGACCCACAATGATCCTCTCCTTTCCTCTGTCCATCCAGGACCTGTCGCCTCAGAACCCCAGGAGATAAACAATGTGTCTGGTTCAACTTGTGATTTCATAAAGTAAAGGTTTATGGGTATAACGGTCTGTTTGTATGTATGACTAGGCAGTACTATGTAGAGTACACAGAAGTGCAGTCTGAATTACATTGCTTATGCCAAGGTGTAAAGGCTACTGCAGACAAACGGCACCATATTTCAATAAAAACACTGGGCACAGGCAATCAGGACCCCCCCTACTGATACCCATTGTGTTATCAGCCATCAGCCACTGTTTGCACAATGTTAGTTAGTTTAACAGTATAGGGCCTAGACTTGGCTACTAGACAGGCACATATTGCATATCAGTGTAAGGGAAGCTCTTGCTAATTGTAAAAAGTGGGGAGGTGAATGCTGTGAAGCAGAACACAGATCTCCTGCCTCCTGCGTGTGTGTGTGTGTGTGTGTGTGTGTGTGTGTGTGTGTGTGTGTGTGTGTGTGTGTGTGTGTGTGTGTGTGTGTGTGTGTGTGTGTGTGTGTGTGTGTGTGTGTGTGCGTGCGTGCGTGCGTGCGTGCGTGCGTGCGTGCGTGCGTGCGTGCGTGCGTGCGTGCGTGCGTGCGTGCGTGCGTGCGTGCGTGCGTGCGTGCGTGCGTGTGAGTGTGTGTGTGTGTGTGTGCATGTGTGTGAGAGAGAGAGTGAGAGATGGAGCCGCGAAGTGAGACGCTGATTAGCAACTCTACTGTCCAAGGGGAACTGTTTCTCAAAAACAAAGAGCATGTTTCAACAGGGAAACCAAGCAGCTAGCCAACCTTACCTAAGTGTTCACAAGCAAATATCCTGAAGCTATCCTGAAGCGTGATGGATTGTAGACTATAAAAGTGGGTTATTCTTTTGGTAATATTACCATAAAAAGTGAGAGAAAAAATGATTGACAAGTGTTTCATCAGTGGGTTGTTTTTTACTCTGTTTACAAAGGGAAAATGTATGTTGAGACAAAGATCTATAGTTATGTTCCGTTCCTCTGTCTGTGCTGCTCCCACATTAGCACATACAGTGATATAATTAGAGAGAGGTTTGCATTTGAATATGTTTGAGGGACTTTGGTCACTGGAATTGGGTTGGAGGGGGGAGGCAGAGAGAATAATCCAACCAGCCTGAATACTACAGCAATCCATTCCCATGCTACTGTGTGTAGAGAATGACTGATATGGAATTTTGTTGGCCCACTTTTTGGGGTCAAGGAGGCCGATATTTTATGCTGATCATTAAACTTGAACATTTTGATAACAACTTTTCAGAGAGACAGCCATGTACGCTTTAATGAATCAAATGTTTTAGTCATACATTTAAATTGAATGGTTCATCTCTTGATAAACTGGGTAAATCAAGATGGCATAGGCCTACTCCACAATACAGGTGAATGCATATTCAGTAGGACTGTGTACATGCATTGATTTATTGAGCTGACTGAGTTGTTGTTTTGGCTGGTTTCAGTGGAGCCTATTGCGCTACAGATGACAAACAATCTGTTGCCCTCCCATTTAGGACTTAGATACTAGCCTACTGATCAACAACATTCACACAGAAGCAGCCTCATCTCTTCCTTTATCAAAAAAGGTGTGCCGTCTCTTTAAGACTTGTGCAGACCAGTCACTCACAACCACAAATCACTCACATTACATGCAAACATTTCATCAACAAAGACAAAGATGAGTCATTTAGCCCAGTGGACGTTTTTTAAGACAATCAGCTTTGAAATCGGCAAGCTTTGCGTTATGGTTGGCATATTATCACAAATAAAGTTCTACGGTAGTGAACTGACCTTAGCTTCAGCTGTAAGCTAGCAAGGTTAGCTTTCTATGACTGAATATAACCTATTTTGCTAGCTACCTGTTATGGACATTCTTTTACTGAATAGTAAATGAATGAAGACTTTCAATCTGTTTGAGTCTCATTATTTAAGTGTGCTTGCAGCTAAATTATATGTAGCATGAATGGGTAGCTAACAAGATGCAGACCAGCCAGAGGATCCTTGAGAACAACTAGTAATGAATGAGTGAATGTCACCGTCTTCTGCGCTCACACTTCATAGGGGATATCGGCTGTGCCAAAGGTATCGGCTCGACCGAATATTGGTTGTTCTCTAACTGTGCACGTATGTGGTAGCGAATGAACCAGGAGAGGGCAAATGTGTGACTAGCTCTCTATCCCTTCCCATATCCACCTGTCTCTTCCTTTCTCTCAATCCCTCTACATTCCCTCATCCCTTCGTTTTTTTAGCTCTCTAATATCTAGATTTTTCAGCCGTTATCTCTCTGTGCATCCCTCACTTTCTCCCACCTTCTCCTCACACTCCATTTATCTCTCCATTTGCTAC
This sequence comes from Salvelinus namaycush, assembly GCF_016432855.1. Lineage (NCBI taxonomy): Eukaryota > Metazoa > Chordata > Actinopteri > Salmoniformes > Salmonidae > Salvelinus > Salvelinus namaycush. Next base: position 39,276,075 of record NC_052326.1, read on the forward strand.
ATTCACATTTCTCTCTACACCTCCTTATCCCCTCTCCCACCCACCCTAACCTCCCCTCCTTTTCCTCTCTCGCCGTCTGTCTGTCTGCCACTGAGGTGTGCTTTCTGCAGCGCCAGTGTGAATATTAACGTGGAGCACCTGCCACTCAGAGAGAGTTGGTGTGAGCATTGATGCATGCCTGCAGCAGGGGCCCCTGCCCTGGGGACACAGCGATAACACTGGAGAGAGGGCCACGGGACACAGGAGACACACACACAGCAACACACACACACAGTGACACATAGGTAGGGAGTGACACACCAGGCCAGGCATATGAAGCAGATTCTCCTGTCCAGACAATCGTCTCTGAAATCATCCCTCAACTAGAATGTCAGCTGTCTCCACAGCTTGCCCGGAGTCTCACTAGGTGAGTTAACTCTCTGATTGGATATGAGAGTCCGCAAGGTATGAGTTAACTGATTGGATAAGAGTCAGTCTGGCCGATACTGTAACTGATTTGAGCCGTGTCTCTCATCACAAAGCAGAGCTGGGCTCAGTGAAAACCGACCAGGCCAGCCAAAAAATGAACAGGTAGACAAAGAGGGTTCTAGGATTGATGGAACTCTATTCAGAACTATGACAATCGCATTTCCTCACACAGGCTTAGCAGCCATTCCATTCCATTATAATCCAGACACATACGCACAAAAACACGCACACACACGCAAATGCACACATGCAGCAGGTGGTCATGGTATTTGGGGACAAGTGACAGAAGGAGGAGGGTAAGAGACAGGACAGGAAGACAGGGAAAAACAACAAGGTCATCAGTGATGGAAGGTGAGGAGAACTGTGTTTGAAGACACACACACACACACACACAAGCAAACAAATCAGCAGTGTGTTTATTTACTCCAGCAGCCAGTCATTTGGAGGCTGGCCAGTAGAGGTGTGTGTGTGTGTGTGTGTGCGTGCGTGCGTGCGTGCGTGCGTGCGTGCGTGCGTGCGTGCGTGCGTCGGATGACGGGGGAATAGGAGGAAACCGGGAGGAGGTGAGGACAGGAGGAGAGGATAAGAGTGGGCAGCATAAGCAGAAAGGAAACAGCCTGGGGTGCCTCAAAACAGCTAATTAGGCCACAAATCACAGACAAGCATAAACCACATCCCTGGATGATTACTACAGCTACCCAGTCCAGTCTAAACCCTGCTGCCCCTGTCCAGCCCCATCCATTCCCCACTCCACCCCAAATATGTCAGGGCTCTACGCTGACCTTTTTTACAAGGAGCACGTATGCACCTAAGATCAGAAATGTAGGCGCACACAAAGAAATGTAGCACAATGAAAAATATTTCAGGTATTAAAGCTAGAATCCTTCATGTTTCTAGGTGCACTGGTGCGCCTAAATTTAAATTCCAGGTTGCACAGCAAAATATTTAGGCGCGAGTAAAATGGTCTCACTGTAGAGCCCTGGATGTTGACCTACACACAAACCTATGATGTATACACATAAACCCATGACGTCTACTCACAAACCTATGATGTATACACACAAACCCATGATGTATACACACAAACCCATGATGTGTACACATACATCCTGCTCTGAATCCAGATAAGGGCTGCATTAAGAACGAGGTATGAGAAGAGTTTCTAAAATCTGGGGGAGGAGAAGGAGGAGAACGAAGGTGTGGGAGGGGATTACATAATTAAATAGAAAACAGATTCCCCAAAAGAGAAAAATAAGAAGAGCTATACTGTAATCATAACAAATGAGAGAAATCATCTTATTACAATGAGTCATCACATTTCATCTCAGTACAGCCCGCAAGCTCTCCATCAGTACAAACGACAGTGCCCCGAAACATTGACTTAAGAACAGATCTGAGTTCTCCTCCAGTCTTTACATGCTGTGGACTATAGCCTGTTGTCCAGGGCCTGTATTTATCAAGTGTCTCAAGGTGCTCATCTAGGATCAGGTCCTCCCTATCCATAACAATCTTCTTCAATATGATCTAAAAGGAAAACCGCTACCTGATTAGCACTCCTACTCTGGTCCTGCAAGGTAAGCGTGGACAACAATAGCTGCTTCAAGTTTACACACGGAGCATCCTGCTAATTCCGAACCACAAATCTATAGTTACCGGCGTAATTCACTTATCCAGAGATAACAGGGTAAGGAAAAATGAGTATAATGAACAGAGAAAGGAATCAAGGAGTGGGATGAAGATACAGGCCAGGAAGCCGTCATCCTAAACTAAATCCCACCAAGGAAACGCCTTACTAACAACACTGCCATCTGTGTCGATAAATATCTACAGTACCTGTTAAAGCTACAGATGACACCTCCAATCACTTTATTATAGTCACTGCCATTCTGCAGACAAGTACTCCAGTATTGTACATTAGCAGCTGTGATGGAGGTTGAGGTATGAAGGTGACTCTGATGATCAACAGGGATTCAACAAGTTCCACATTTTGCAGGTGTTGAAGGTCTGTGTCCTCTCTCTCTGGATGCAGTAAATATATTAGGAATGTAAATACATGGGGGATTTGTGTGTGAGGACGCTGACCTAATGATCCATAAAGAGTTAGCCTATGCCACCCTTATGACAGCATTATGAAATAAAATATAATAACATTGTATTAGTCACATGCGCCGAATATAACAGTTGAAGACCTTACAGTGAAATGCTTACTTACAAGCCCTTAACCAACAATGCAGTTTAAAAAATACGAATAAGAAAATAAAGGAACAAGTAATTAAAGCGCAGCAGTAAAATAACAATAGTGAGACTATATAGAGGGCGTACCGGTACAGAGTCAATGTGCGGGGGCAGCAGTTAGTTGAGGTAATTGAGTTAATGTGTACATGTAGGTAAGGTAGAGTTATTAAAGTGACTATGCATAGATAAAAACAGAGAGTAGCAGCGGCGTAAAAGAGGGGGTGGGGGGGTGGGCAATGCAAATAGTCTGGGTAGCCATTTGATTAGATGTTCAGGAGTCTTATGGCTTGGGGGTAGAAGCTGTTTAGAAGCCTCTTGGACCTAGACTTGGCGCTCCGGTACCACTTGCCGTGTGGTAGCAGAGAGAACAGTCTATGACTATGGTGGCTGGAATCTTTGACAATATTTAGGGCCTTCCTCTGACACCGCATGGTATAGATGTCCTCGATGGCAGGAAGCTTGGCCTCAGTGATGTACTGGGCAGCACGCACCACCCTCTGTAGTGCCTTGCGGCCTGAGGCCGAGCAGTTGCCATACCAGGCAGTGATGCAACCAGTCACCATTTTCTCAATGGTGCAGCTGTAGAACCTTTTGAGGATCTGAGGACCCATGCCAAATCTTTTCAGTCTCCTGAGGTGGAATAGGTTTTGTTGTGCCCTCTTCACGACTGTCTTGATGTGCTTCAACCATGTTAGTTTGTTGGTGATGCGTCTGGCCCTGCGGCCTTGTGAATGTTGACCTGTTTAAAGGTCTTACTCACATCGGCTGCAGAGAGCGTGATCACACAGTCGTCCGGAACAGCTGGTGCTCTCATGCATGTTTCAGTGTTATTTGCCTCGAAGCGAGCATAGAAGTAGTTTAGCTCGTCTGTTAGGCTCGTGTCACTGGGCAGCTCTTGGCTGTGCTTCCCTTTGTAGTCTGTAATGGTTTGCAAGCCCTGCCACATCCGACCAGCATCGGAGCTGGTGTAGTACGAATCGATCTTAGTCCTGTATTGATGCTTTGCCTGTTTGATGGTTAGTCGGAGGGCATAGCGGGATTTCTTATAAGCTTCCAGGGTTGAATCCCGCGGTCTTAGTACCAGCATCGGTCTGTGGTGGTAGACAGCTATGAAAAATACAGATGAAAACTCTCTAGGTAGATAGTGTGGTCTACAGCTTATCATGAGAAACTCCACCTCAAGCGAGCAAAACCTTGAGACTTCCTTAGATATCGTGCACCAGCTGTTGTTTCCAAATATACATTGTCCGCCCCCCTTTGTAAAACCAGTTGCCGCTGTTCTATCCTGCTGATACAGTGTATAACCATCCAGCTGTATGTTGATAATGTCGTCGTTCAGCCACGACTCCGTGAAGCATAAGCTATTATAGTTTTTAATGTCTCGTTGGTAGTTTAATCTTCCTCGTAGGTTGTCGATTTTATTTTCCAATGATTGCATGTAAGCTAGTAGAATGGAAGGCAGAGGGGGTTTATTCGATGCCTACAAATTCTCAGAAGGCAGCCCGACCTCCGTCCTCTTTTTCTCCGTCTTCTCTTCACTCAAATGACAGGGATTTGGGCCTGTTCCAGGGAAAGCAGTATGTCCTTCACGTCGGGCTCGTCGGGCTCGTTAAAGGAAAAAAAAGCTTTTGCCAGTTAGTGGTGAGTAATCGCTGTTCTGATGTCCAGAAGTTATTTTTGGTCATAAGAGACGGCAGCAACAACATTATGTACAGAAAAAGTAAAAAAATAAGTTACAAACAAGGCAAAAAAACGGACAAAAAACACATTTGGTTAGGAGCACGTAAAACGTCAGCCGTCTTCTTCGGCGCCATGATACAGGACTTATGACACATTTCTTATGATGATGACATCTCCGTTATCTTAATGCTCCTCCTTAGGCCTCTTATAACCACAATAAGGTATCAAATGTTATTGCATATATTTCATCTGACCCCTGCAGTTCAGACAGCATAACAACATTAGATCAGAGTGAACCTGTGTGCTCAGGCTGACAATCACAGTGTTACCATCCATCGGGCCATTACCATCCCATCATCATCACCGTAGGCTGGCAATCTGAGCCACATTCTCCTTATTACCCATCCCATCAGGCCAGGCATGTCCTCATCTGTTAGACTGGAGTAATGGCATGGCACCAACAGCTAGTCAGCCACTGACACGTCAATGCTCCAGAACCACTTCAAAAATATAGAGGCTGCCGTCTCAATACTCTATATAGCCAGTAAAGTAAAACAGCAAATCGACTCACTATCCACATATAACAAGCTTATTCCTCAAGTAATGTTTCAGTTTTATTGACAGATTATTTTAGGCTGAACTGGAGTTTTCAGCCAGCCAGTGTTAAGATAGGCTAGTTACCCACATATGAGGTGATCTACAATACTGGATGCTCGTCTAGGCAGCACTGGCCCAGCATATTCATCTCAATATGCTCTCATTGCAACACTGCAATCAATCAATCAGACACCAAAAAAAGCTCAGCGTTGTCACACACAAATCCCCCATGTATTTACACCCCTAATATATTTACTGCATCCAGAGAGAGAGGACACAGACTGTCAAAGGCAGGCAGGCAGAGACGGAAGATGATTTGGAGATTCTGCACACAAATTAGTTCCTGCCAGGGTGATACATCATGGAGAATTAGGAGGTCTCTGTCTTCACCTCACCTCACACACCAGAACCTGGGCGGCCGACAGCCATATTGGCACATCTGTCAGGAGAGGATAGAGGAACCCAGCCAGGACAGAGACTGTGTGTGTGTGTGTGTATGTGTGTGTGTGTGTGTGTGTGTGTGTGTGTGTGTGTGTGTGTGTGTGTGTGTGTGTGTGTGTGTGTGTGTGTGTGTGTGACACCCAGGACAGAGATGGATGGACCAATCACAGCTCCACAATTGGCTGATCTGATCTGACCAGCAATACCCAAGATGGATCCTCCTATCCTGTGTCAGCTTACAGCGTGCGGAGCCGGGGGAATTCATTTTTAATAATTAGTGTTCACTTCCAGCGAGCACCTCGGAGTCTCTTCTACAGGAAATAAGTGCAGGTAGATAGAAGGGGTTGCAAGGCATCCGACCGCAAGTTACTAGAGGGTGGTGAGTATGGTCCAGTACATCACTGAGGCCGAGCTCCCTGCCATCAAGGACCTCTACACCAGGCGGTATAGACTACAACCACCCGAGTCATAGACTTTTCTCTCAGCTGGAACCAACAGGACCCTGAACAGCTTCTACCCCCAAGCCATAAGACTCTTCCTCGCGCCCTTCGACCCTTCCTGTCCTCGGGCTCGTGCAGTGGGGAGATCTTTGTGGGCTATACTTGGCCTTTTCTCAGGGTAGTAAATTGATATCCCTATACTGGTGTGGGGCCTGTGCTTTGCTAAAGTGGGTGGAGTTATATGCTGCCTGGTTGTCCCGGTCCGGGAGTAACTTTGGATGGGGCCAGTGTCCCCCTTCCCCCTCTGTCTCAGTCTCCAGTATCTATGATGCAAGTCTATGTACCGGGGGGCTAGGGTCAGTCTTTTATATCTGGTGTAATTCTCCTGTCTTAGCTGGTGTCCTGTGTGAACTTAGATTTGCTCCCTCTAATTCCCCATCTCTCTCTCCCCTCCCGGAGGCCTAGGTAGTCCATGCCTCAGGACTACCTGGCCTGACGACTTCTGGCTGTCCCCGTCCCTAGTCCACCCCTCAGAGCCTGGTTCTTCTCTAGGTTTCTTCCTAGGTTCCTTCCTTTCTAGGTATTTTTTTTCTAGGTACTGTGCTTCTACATCTGCATTGCTTGCTTGCTCACTGGGTTTTAGGCTCAGTTTCTGTATAAGCACTTTGTGACAACTGCTGTTGTAAAAAGAGCTCTATGAATAAATGTGATGGATTGATTGACAATTAAAGAAGACTGCTAAATAGCTAATCAAATGGCTACCTGCACTGACTCTATGCACACACCCTGACATCCCAACAAGCGCACACACACACACGCACGCACGCACGCACATACGCACACACACACACACACGCACACACACACGCCCACACACGCATATGTGCATACTGACGCCACACACCCTCACCACATCACTGCTGCTACTGTCTATTATCTATCCTGTTGACTAGTCACTTTACCCCCACCTATATGTTAAAAGCTACTTCGTACCCCTTCACATTGACTCGGTACTGGTACTCCCTGCATATAGCCATGTTACTTTTACTCCTTACTGTTATTCGTTATTCACTTGTGTATTCATTCCTCGTGTCACTATTTCAATGTTTTATTAAATGTTTCATCTTAACTCTGCATTGTTGGAAAAGGAATCGTCAGTTAGCATTTCACTGTTAGTCTACACCTGTTGTTCACAAAGCATGAGACAAAGAAAATGTTATTTGATTTTATTTGGTTGACAATTCACATCATCAGTGAAAGACATACACAAACACACACCAATGACACAATGGGTTATAAACGACGGGTGTTGAGCTGCTATCCTCGCTGGGAGCCGTGTGTGTCTGAGCCACAGAGTGTGATTGGAAATGCCCATTGCAGCACGGCCGCAATGGCTGCCTCATTCTCAGACAGGTGAATACGTCTCCCCTCTCTCCAGGGAGCTGAGAATAACTCAGTCCCTTACCCTGAGAGAGAGAGAGCTCCCTGTCTGACTGGGTTGTATAGACCCCCCCCTTTTAACTGGCCTGGAGACTCCTTCCATAGAGAACATTGACATTAGAGTCAAGGTTGTATTTTGAATGGAACCTCCCTTTAACTGGCCCTCTGACCATACGGGGGAACAGGGTTTAAACAGAGCAGGTAGTCTGCCTCCTCTCTGTTCTGTTCTGCCACGGCTTGGTTTGCCTTGGTTCAGTGACCACCGCAGCACCACCATCAGAGAGAGAGGAGGGAGGAGGAGAGATAAAGGGCAAGAAACAAGGGTGATGTGGGGAGAGGGGATACAGGAAAGCGAGAAGGTGTGTGTATGTGTGAGAGAGAGCGAGAGTGAGAGAGACTGAGAGAGTGAGAGACACAGAGAGAGATCAGGAAAAGAGTGAAGAGAGAGAAGGAGCCGACACACACGTTGGCACATGCTCTGTTGCATTCTAGGACAAAACTAGCTTCCTGAAGGCAGTCTGATCTGTGGAGCCATTCTGCATGTTCTCATCCACAACAACAGCAACATCATGTAATGGTTGCTTCAAAGATGTAAACACAGAGAAACAGACAATATTACAAACTCTCTCTGTCTGAGGATAGGTAGGTAGTTAGACACTAGCCATAACAATCAGCAGTTCTATTAGTACTGCATTCCCATTGTGAAAGATGAGGTGAGGGGTTGCTAACTGTGAGGCACATTCCCTTCCTGAGTCTCCTAGTAGTAGAATGATCCACAGCCTGGGAGAGTATCTTTCAGCCCCATACTCATGCCAGCTAACCAACCACCTCTCCAGTTCTCCCTCCATCACCTTGACCATGCAGTGCCAACACCGACTGGAGACAGTACATCTGAGTGAATCCATTATGCTCCACTGACCATGACTGACTGACAATAGTGTACTGCATGCAGTATTGTGTGTCCATGTACAGGTAACTGCCTAAATAAAGGAAGCACCAACTTAAAGTGTCTTAAGGTGTTGGGCCACCACGTTCCACCAGAACAGCTTCAATGCACATTGGCATAGATTCTACAATTGTCTAGAACTCTATTGGAGGGATGTGTCACCGTTCTTCCATGAGAAATTCCATAATTTGGTGTTTTGTTGATGGTGGTGGAAAATGCTGTCTCAGGATCTCCCATATGTGAATTTCCCATAAGTGTTCAATTGGGTTGAGATTAGAGGTCAACCGATTAATCGGAATGGCTGATTAATTAGGGCCGATTTCAAGTTTTCATAACAATCGGCAATCAGCATTTTTGGACACCGATTATGGCTGATTACATTGCACTCCACAAGGAGACTGCGTGGCAGGCTGACTACCTGTTATGCGAGTGCAGCAAGGAGCCAAGGTAAGTTGCTAGCTAGCATTAAACTTATCTTATAAAAAACACTCAATCAATCTTAACATAATCACTAGTTAAACTAGTAATATCATCAACCATATGTAGTTATCTAGCTTGTCCTGCGTTGCATATAATCGATGCGGTGCCTGTTAATTTATCATCGAATCACAGCCTACCTCGTCAAATGGGTGATTTAACAAGCGCATTTGTGAAAAAAGCACTGTCGTTGCACCAATGTGTACCTAACCATAAACATCAATGCCTTTATTAAAATCAATACACAAGTATATATTTGTAAACCTGCATATTTAGTTAATATTGCCTGCTAACATGAATTTATTTTAACTAGGGAAATTGTGTCACGTCTCTTGCATTCTGTGCAAGCAGAGTCAGGGTATATGCAGCAGTTTGGGCTGACTGGCTCGTTGAGAACTGTGTGAAGACCATTTCTTCCTAACAAAGACCATAATTAATTTGCCAGAATTGTACATAATTATGACATAACATTGAAGGTTGTGCAATGTAACAGGAATATTTAGACTTATGGATGCCACCAGTTCGATAAAATACGGAGCGGTTCCGTATTTCACTGAAAGAATAAACGTTTTGTTTTCGAAATTATAGTTTCCGGATTTGACCATATTAATGACCTAAGGCTCGTATTTCTGTGTGTTATTATGTTATAATTAAGTCTATGATTTGATAGAGCAGTCTGACTGAGCGGTGGTAGGCAGCAGCAGGCTCGTAAGCATTCATTCAAACAGCACTTTCCTGCATTTGCCAGCAGCTCTTCGCTGTGCTTCAAGCATTGCACTGTTTATGACTTCAAGCCCATCAACTCCCGAGATTAGGCTGGCAATACTATAGTGCCTATAAGAACATCCAATAGTCAAAGGAATATGAAATACAAATGGTATAGAGAGAAATAGTCCTATAATTCCTATAATAACTACAACCTAAAACTTCTTACCTGGGAATATTGAAGACTCATGTTAAAAGGAACCACCAGCTTTCATATTCATATTTCATGTTCTGAGCAAGGAACTTAAATGTTAGCTATTTTACATGCCAAATATTGCACTTTTACTTTCTTCTCCAAAACTTTGTTTTTGCATTATTTAAACCAAATTGAACATGTTTCATTATTAATTTGAGACTTTTTTGGTCCTCCAATAATCGGTATCGGCATTGAAAAATCATAGTCGGTCGACCTCTAGTTGAGATCTGGTGACTGAGGCACACCCACACACCCTTTAAACGCTCCTTTGAGACCCCTCTTTCAAAGTCACAGATCCCATAATCTAGCCATGGCAGCTGAAATGATGGGCAACTGGGCATTTTTATACATGACCCTAAACATGATGGGATGTTAATTGCTTAATTAGGTCAGGAACCACAACTGTGTGGAAGCACCTGCTTTCAATATACTTTGTATCCCTCTTTTACTCAAGTGTTTTCTTTATTTTGGCAGTTACCTGTATATCATGGACTCAAGGGTTGTACAGTAGAATTCATCACGACTTGAATGAGTGTTAGACAAATGAGTCATTCTGTTCATTGACTTACATCAAGGCTAATGTAGCTAGCTTTTATCACAATACAATGCCAGGATACAGAAATGGAATACAAGCCCAACAATGTATCAAGAGACAGATGCCATGTCTGCATAAATATGACTAATCTCAAATCCAACTGGTTTCATCCAACTGCGGGGCAATATAAAAGCTCTGAATAAAAAGTAAGAACTACACACTCAGAGCCAGAGACAAACAAGAATCAAACACAGAGAGAGAGAGAGAGAGTGAAAAGGGGGATCATGAAAAAGCTTTAGAAAGAGAAAAAAAAACTACTGATAAATGATGCAGATCTGAGTTCCTGCGGGGGTCTCGTGGTGTGAGATATCATCTCATGAAAAATGCCTTCGCCGAGCACACACATGCCTTGAATAACCTTTAATCACATTCCCGGGAGTGGGTTTCTGTGTAACTTATTTAGTGTTTCATAACTAAAGTACACACACTGCATTGAGAGTGAGACACAGTACACCTCTCTCTTCTGTACAGCAAATGTGAAAGACTAAGAAGTAGGTTAGGTTAACCTTCTCTTAATGTTGTAAAGTGAGATTAGAATATTCAAATCTGTACAACATTTTCTATCCTTTCATTTGCATCTGCAACGTTTTGACTTTCTGCATTAGGCAGTCTCCCTGGCAGAGAAAAAGTCCATAAAAAATGTGAAATATAGATTTCTGATTGACACAGTGAATTACTTGCACAACACCAGAGAGGTGTATTGAAAGTGTAAAGGCTAAAAAGCTATAGAACGTTGGTAGAGACTGGTAAATAATACAATTATTCTCCTGACAACTGAGTGGAATATAGAGGAGGCTGGTGTCAGGTGATATGAATCACAACATATGTCAGACACTACACCATCCAAGGCAGGGTTACCTCACGAGACCGACTCATGTCCACTACATAGGCAAGAATGTCTGTCTTAGACAGGAATCCTATTCAATAACTAGGGTGAATGACTGAAATGTGTGTAGGTAGATGGAGGCGTACTAGCTCTCCATAACAGTGGCTTCCTGCTTCTTCTACAATAGTCTGGTCTCCATAGCAGAAAGTACAGATCAAAGCTCATTAGGAGAACAGAACTGTAGGAGACATGAAGGGGAGAGTGGTGAAGCCGGAGAGTAAGAGCGATGGAGGAAGGAATGGAGAGAGTAAGGTGAAGAGGTGGGGAAAGAGGAGAGTGAGAAAGATGTGTGAGAGAGATACATAGGGTGAGGGTGCAGTATCCTTGCTGAAGGCACTACTCCTCTAGCTGCAGTTATCAATTAGCCTGGAATCCTAACTGCTATGCTCCAGTTGCACCTGGTGTTATCCATGGTCTCCACTCCCCCATGTACTAAAGCTACAGCTGAAGTTCTAGGGTTGTCATGGTACCAGTATTGCGTTACTCTGAGGTATCGTGGGGGGAAAAAAGAAAACATTTCCCGAGAAAAACAGTCCTAATGTTGGAAACAAACAGCCTCATGTTGTCACCCAGAATAACATGTTTCTTTTCCAAGCTATAGCACAAACTTATATTACAGGACCAAAGAGTTTAGTCTGCTTTGTGTTTTCCTTTTTGCCATGAAAAATCAGTGATTGCGATACTGGTATAATGACAACCCTAAGCTGAACACAGAGAGACACAGTAGTAACAGATGCTAGTTTGCCCGACCACTGTGAGAGAGCTGAGGGCTCTTCACAGAGGAACACTATAACAGGATAATGGCACAGAGGCCTGGGAAAGGATAGAGGCTGGCTGGAGTCAATTACAGCATACGAGAGAAAGTGAGTTATTCCAACCAAGTATGTTCTTTTTAATTTTGTATAACCTTTATTCCCCAGGTGGTCCCATTAGGGCCAACATACCTCTTCAAAATACCTACTGTAGCGTGTAGCAGCAGACTAACCCAGGCCAGTCTGTAGTGGCTGCTACACTGCCTGTAAACGTCTCCATTCCCTCCCACGTGGCTCTTAATAACCATTTAGATGCTATGGCACACTTGTCCTTCCCCCATTCACAGCCCATAGACACTAATTACTTCTCTAAAGCAACGCTGGACAACATTTCTCTTCTGTCTTCCCTTTCTCCAATGGCTCCATTTAACTCAGTCACAATGAGCTAGCTGCCTCACCATTAACCCTGCTGTCATTTACTCACAGTGCTTCTGACTACATATTCCCCCTAACAATACAAAGCACACTGAGGCAAAAGAGCTTTTAGCTGTCTGAATCCCTATAGCTCAGTGTCAACACAGGTTCAGTGTCCAACAACTAAGGCAGGTTTGAATAGAGAGCATGACACATTAAAAGCTCAGAGAGCACAGAGAGAGGCCTGGCAGACAGGCTGCAGAGGCTAGGGTTTGCTATGTGCTAAGTGCTATGACTACAAAGGCAATTACAATTACAGTGAAACTATCTTTACCATATTCTGAACTGCTACCTAACCAATAGCTTTATTTACGTGTTTAGGTGTATTGTACAAAGAATGTCAGAACAGTGTGGACAATAACTACAGTTGACCCCTGAGCTGACACTACAGCTGTAAATGTAACACATGGAAATATGAGTAAACATTACTATCAATGATCTATGGGTGGTGATCCTTGTAAAATAGGTATTCTGACCTCAATGGGTCTTCCTAAATAAAGGTTCTCTCCTCTCCCAGGAGGTACAGCATCAAGGAGAAAATCATCTCTCGTGGACAGATCGACATAAACATAACTGGTAACGTAGAATCTGTCAGGATTGAATGGGATGGTTAGCATATTTTTTCCAATGTTTGGGTTTTTCTTCACTGTTTATTTGTACAAATCACGATTTTGCAGGTGTAAGCATCTTTGGAATGTCAGAAGGGGAGGGGACATTCAGCATGTAATTTGCAAAGAGAGAGAGTGGAGCGCCTCGTTCCTGGTCCAATCCTCATTCTAGCATTTCTTGATCCCTTCTCTTAACGCTTTACACTTGTACACATATACAGGTTCAAAATAGCAGATTTGGATACAGATAAGCACCAAAATTGGAACACAGTGGCTGTACATGACGTCAAAGCTCAAGGTCTACGCTTCACAGCAAAGTATTGGTTTTGAATGACAGCGGTTCTGAACATGAACACCGCACGCAACAACAAGTTGCCCCCATCCCTCCCACAAACTGGGCAACTTTTGCAAATGTGTTGTCTGAGTGAGGTAAACGCTGAAAATAAAGACGACTCGTGTATTTTGAAAGATGAGCTGTTGAGGATTATAATAAATACCGCTTTGATTTCATACAAGCAAGCCAAACAACTGTTAGTCTTCACTTTCCCATATCATTCCCATACAGTAACAAGATGACATGGCGCCATTGCTGGGTTGTTCTGAACAGAATGAGCCTATGTTTTTTCTATTGTGAAGACATTTGGCAGGGAACACACATCTGAATGTACACTATCGTTCAAAAGTTTGGGGTCACTAAGAAATGTCCTTGTTTTTGAAAGAAAAGCACATTTTCTGTCCATTTAAAATAACATCAAATTGATCAGAAATACAGTGTAGACATTGTTAATGTTGTAAATGTGTCACGCCTGCTCCCGCTCTACCCCCCCTGGCGCTCGAGGGTGCCAGGCTGCCCTGCATTACGCTCCCCTGCCACCATCATTTATGCACACCTGCCTTCCCTCGTCACGCGCTTCAGTGATATTGGACTCACCTGGACTCACTCAATCACCTGTTTATTACCTCCCCTATATTTGTCAGTTCCCCAGCTCTGTTCCCCACTGCTGCATTGTTTGTCATATGTCTGTGTTACCCGTGTGCTGACGCTGTTCCTGTCTTGTTCTATGTATGTTCCCGAATAAATGTCTGACTCCCCGTACCTGCTTCTCCTGTCCGGCGTCGGTCCTTACAGAATTACTATTGTAGCTGGAAACGGCAGATTTTTTATGGAATATCTACATAGGAGTACAGAGGCCGATTATCAGCAACCATCACTCCTGTGTTCCAATGGCACGTTGTGTTGACTAATCCAAGTTTATCATTTTAAAAGGCTAATTGATCATTAGAAAACCCTTTTGCAATTATGTTAGCACATCTGAAAACAGTTGTTCTGATTAAAGAAGCAATAAAACTGGCCTTCTTTAGATTAGTTGAGTATCTGGAGCATTAGCATTTGTGGGTTCGATTACAGGCTCAAAATGGACAGAAACAAAGAACTTTCTTCTGAAACTCGTCAGTCTATTCTTGTTCTGAGAAAGGAAGGCTATTCCATGCGAGAAATTGCTAAGAAACTGAAGATCTCGTACAACGCTGTGTACTACTTACTCCCTTCACAGAACATTGCAAACTGGCTTTAACCAGAATAGAAAGAGGAGTGGGATGGCCCCAGTGCACAACTGAGCAAGAGGACAAGTACATTAGAGTGTCTAGTTTGAGAAACAGACGCCTCACAAGTCCTCAACTGGCAGCTTCATTAAATAGTACCCGCAAAACACCAGTCTCAACGTCAACAGTGAAGAGGCGACTCCAGGATGCTGGCCTTCTAGGCAGAGTTCCTCTGTCCAGTGTCTGTGTTCTTTTGCCCATCTTAATCTTTTATTGGGAAGTCTGAGATATGGATTTTTCTTTGCAACTCTGCCATTCTGGTACTGCTACCAACATTTTAGCACTGACTGTTATGTGCTAGCTGTGTAGTCTGTGTTTATAAACGTGCAGTGACCGTAAAAATATGCATTTGTATAAGGAATCGGCAACTCGTTCTCATCTTCTTATCCAGGTAGGCTACTTGATTTCAACATGTAAACAAAGTGAACAGGCTGTTATTCAAACAGTTGGAGATGGACAGGAGGGTCTATTCATAACCAGTTCAACTGCTCTACCTTACTAGCAAGCAAATAGATCCAAGTTGGCTCGACTTTAAATATAATGATTAGCTGGCTACTCACTAGCAGTGGCTTGTGCTTGCGAGATTGTTTATGAGACCTGTGTTCATTTTCTATAACGGCTGCTACCAGAAGTTGGACTGAGTGGCGGAGCAGTTTAAGGCACTGCATCGCAGTGCTAGTGGCGTCACTACAGACTACAGATTAGATCCAGGGCTGTATCACAACTGGCCGTGATCGGGAACCTCATAGGGCGGCGCACAATTGGCCTAGCGTCGTCCGGGTTAGGGGAGGGTTTGGCCGGGGTAGACTGTCATTGTAAATAAGAATTTGTTCGTAACTGACTTGCCTGGTTAAATAAAGGTTCAATAAATCAAACATTTGTGGATGTGCATGGATCTGGTAACATTTGTAACAAAATTGTCATTTTCATAGACTTATATAGACTTATAAAATACAATTATTACCACCCGTCTTATGGTTGAAGGCTTATATTTAGTATAGGTATAATTTACAAGTCCTGAATTCATTAGATTATTACTGACTGTTTGAAATGCTTGATCTTTAATTGTGGAACAAAGCTTATTTAGAGAGAATTTTTTTAGGCCATATCGCCCAGCCCTACTTCTGTCTCTATTCTATGTGCACCAAAATTCTGATCTGATTCTCTGAATTGCCTTATGAAAGCCTAACACTGTAAGATTGTTTTTAGAATGCGTAAACAACAACAGTAATTTTGTGATGCGGGGATGCAGGGCTGTGTTCCAAAGAAAACAAATACAAGTTTGCTTGCTCTAGTTCCTCAACAGCACAGCTAGGAGAGTTCAAAATAGTACCTTATGGTTGAAGTCTCTTCTTTGAGTCATAAAAGTGCATTGAAAATACATAGGAACTGTGCACACTCGGAGAGGTGTGTGGCCACTTCGAGACAACAGTTAGTCCTCTCACAAACCCATGTCATTTTTTTTGTTGCACCTACCCCAAATGAACCATGTTACTGTATCCAGAGTATTTTTAGATTTCGTTATCAACAAATGTGGCAAAAAGTACAGTAAAAGTAAAATGCACATTAAATTGACAGTATAATGTTTGGATTCAGTCTTGGGTCAGATTAAGTGTTTTGTTCTCACCTTTAGTCTAATAATTTTCCCATATTCAAACTGTTCCCTTTGATGTCACGAATCCCGTTTCCTGAGTCTGTTTTTTGCCTGTGTTCTGTTCTGGAGTGTTTTTTCCGGTGTCCTGGAACGCACCCTGTCTGGTTGCCGGGCGATTTAGCTAGTTGGGAGATCTCAGATTACCCGCACCTGTATCCCATCAGCTATCTGCACACCTGGTCCTGATCATCATCTCTCCTCTTCATAAGCCCGGACCTGACATCCATTCCCTGCCGGATCGTTAGCCATTAACAGTATGTTGTGCCAGCGTATCAGCCTCCAGCTTGATAGAATTTGTTTTGTTGTTTTGTACGTCTTGCTTGCCTTAAACTTACCTCCGTTTGTTCTGTCTTCAGTTATTCACCCGGATCACTTACCCCATTCCTGCCTGGTCGTCGTCGGTTTCCGCTACTCCCTTGGACCCACCTATTCACTCCCATCAACTCACCACCGCTGCCCGCTACGCCACCTGGATATTTCTACCCCTTCATATTCACTTGTAAATAAATACTCACCTTCTTCCTACTCTCCTTGTCCTGGTCTGCTTCTGGGTTCGATTTTGAAAGAACGTGACATTTGATTGCTACCATGGTTATGCATTTCCATATTTCTTCTGTAAGAAGCATTTCAATTTAGCCCTATCAATATAGCAAATTCCCACGAGTGTATGGAGTTAAATGTACCCAGAACTTAATTGAGCAGCTGACCAATTACACAACACTTTAGTTCTGGGTTAACCGAGATTAAGGAGGAGAAGAAGTGTACTAAAAATAACTTCATCCTACTTCATGCTCCAAAGGAAACATCACTGTGAATATAACCGTTAAATCAGTAAATTCGTATAGCTCTTTCCACAAAGGCAAAGTGGAATTGGAAAGAGGTTTGAAAAGGTTTTTTAGTGATATTTTCCTTTTTAAATATTTTTAAATATGAGTGATTTTTATAGGACTGCAGGCGGTGCTAAAATAAGCAGGAGGGAGGTAGTGAGAATGACTTTTCAAGCATAATATACAATCCAAAGAGGCAGAATATCATCAATTTCCATCTCAATTCTGCGTTGTCCTACTCAGATGGCCGAGAGCACTTTGTTCATGTCCTCATCTAATGGGAAATTTGCACAGTTAGTGGATATGAATAGGACCAGGGACACTACTTCTAGCTTTTCGATTAAAATTCAAGCCGCTGCTTTTGAGGATCACAGTGAGGTAGCTGGCTAGCAGCACAATGGTTGTAAAAAAGCACATTCAGTGAATTAATCACATATAGGCCTACACACAAACACTGCTTGAGCGTACACACCCACAGACATACAGTACATACACCCACCCACAGCATGTCGTGAATAACCAAAGGCACAAAGTAAATGTATGCATGATGAATCATCTATTAGATCTGAAACCTTATTGAAGGCTGCCCTGCAACATACACCTCATCATCAGACCTTGTGAAAGTTTTTCTGGACACAACTGTACTTTAAAATATGTTAATTTAGCTCTAGCTAGGGATGTGCACGGTTATATGAATATCCGAATGGACGTTAGTCTTCAAATACTTGCCTGAGTATTTATTTTTGACAGAAAAAATATATGTAGGCCTCTTTTAACACTGAAAAGGCTTTTTCTAAACTAACTAAAATATTCATGTGACATTGTTACATAGAAATATATACCAAGATATTTCAAAGTATTAATTAAATAAAACAAACTTTTCAATGTAGTTTTTATGACGTGCACCATGCTCCCCATAAGAAGACCAGTAGCATTCATGTGTGTAGCTTGTTGTTTATGTTGGCCAATCGAAGCGGCTCAATGTGTAGCAAGTAGAGTTAGAGTTCACTAATGCACGATGGAATTAAAAGTTTGCAAAATGAGGAGAAGTAGGCTACAACGGGCAACCAACAGGTAGGCTGTTGTGTTAACTGAATGGAGTTGAGGGATAAGCGCAGCATATGGCCTCGTTTAGCCTAACTAGCCTCTCTAGGCTACTCCAGTCAAGACAGGCACTGTTATATGGGATGATAAATAACATTGTGGCTACTACAAGTTAGCTAGTCTTGGCTGTAGCCGAGTTTCCTTGGCGTCTCTCTTTCTCCATCCATCTGCTCCCTCCAATGACTGTAAGGCTCGCTCCCATCTCACACACACCGCCCCCTCTGCAGCTGCAGCAATAGAGTGCCAGCCTCTCTCCCACGCCCACCAGTGCTCAGGTTAAAAACTTACGTTTAAGAAACACATGTATGGCTGAATGGTTCTCACAAGGACCACACTAGTCCCTACTCCAGCACAGAATCTATAACACACATCAACAGCTACTCCCTGTAGCTACCACTCAGAGGGAGAGAGGTAAAGAGGGAAAGAGGGAAAGGGAGAGAGGGAAAGAAGAGTTGAATTATGAGCAAAAAAAACTAAGTGGGAGTGTAGAGGCTATTGGGAAGGAGTTGGAAAGAAGGGAGAAAAGTTGGGACGGAGAAAGGTTGAGAATCAATAAAAGACAAAAGAGGAAGATAACAGAGTTCCAGTAAGGTAATATGTCTCTACAGCCACAGTCCAGTTAGGTTTGACCCATCTCATTCATTCATCAGAGAAGAGAAAGAGACAGAATCCTAGAGAGGAATTAGGGCTAGAACCTGTGGCAAAAGAGTTCATCCATCTTGCCTGGGGACATAGCTGTACCACTATGGAGGAGAAAACTACTCACCTGAATAAGCCCAGTAGGAGTCTCCTCCTGCCGCCCTCCTCTCCCTCACCCTGTCCCCCATGCTCCCATGATGCTCTTTTTCTACTGGCCCCGACTGGCCACCCTGTAGAGCTGAGGGAAATAGAGAGACAGAGGTTAGAGGTCAGAAAGAATATATAAGAAAAACCTAATATTGAGTTGCACCCCTTTTGCCCTCAGAACAGCTTCAATTTGTTGGGGCATTGACCCTACAAGGTGTCGAAAGCGTTCCACAGGGATGCTGGCCCATGTTGACTCCAATGCTTCCCACAGTTGTGTAAAGTAGGCTTGATATCCTTTGGGTGGTTGACCATTCTTGATACACATGGGAAACTGTTGTGAGAGAAAACCCAGCAGTATTGCAGTTCTTGACACACTCAAACCAGTGCGCCTGGCCCCTACTATTTGCATTGTGTGCCCCCCCAACCCCTCTTTTACGCTGCTGCTACTCTCTGTTTATCTTATATGCATAGTCACTTTAACTATACATTCATGTACATACTACCTAAATTGGACCGACCAACCAGTGCTCCCGCACATTGGCTAACCGGGCTATCTGCATTGTGTCCCACCACCCACCAACCCCTCTTTTTACGCTTCTGCTACTCTCTGTTCATCATATATGCATAGTCACTTTAACGATACCTACATGTACATACTACCTCAATAAGACTGACTAACAGGTGTCTATATATAGCCTTGCTACTCTTTTTTCAAATGTCTTTTTACTGTTGTTTTATTTCTTTACTTACCTACACACATACCTTTTTTTTCTCGCACCATTGGTTAGAGCCTGTAAGTAAGCATTTCACTGTAAGGTCTACACCTGTTGTATTCGGCGCACGTGACAAATAAACTTTGATTTGATTTGATACTACTATACCCTGTTCAAAGGCACTTAAATATGTTGTCTTGCCCATTCACCCTCTGAATGGCACACATACACAATCCATGTCTCAATTGCCTCAAGGCTTAAAAAAATATTCTTTAACCGGTCTACTCCCCTTCATCTACACTGATCGAAGTGGATTTAACAAGTGACATCAATAAGGGACCATAGATTTCACCTGGTCAGTCTGTCATAGAAAGAGCAGGTGTCCTTAATCCATAAAAGTCTAAGCCCTGTTTAAACTGGGGGAGTACTACTAAGCTATATGGAATTGTTTTAAGAAGGTTGTACCAAGGATCATTTTGCTATTTGATTTAGAATTTTAAGACCCATTGAATTATCCCAAAAAATCTGAAACAATTATTTGATGAAAAATATCTAAAGGAAGTTTGTTTTGAAGTGTCTTTCCTCTATCTGAGAGATACAGTACATGGCTGACACCTGCTCGTCAAACATGTTATTCCAAAATCATGGGCATTAATATGGAGTTGGTCCCCCCTTTGCTGCTATAACAGCCTCCTCTTTTTATGGAAGGCGTTCCACTAGATGTTGGAACATTGCTGCGGGACTTGCTTCCATTCTGCCTCAAGAGCATTAGTGAGGTCGGGCACTGATGTTGGGCGATTAGGCCTGGCTCTCAGTCGGCGTTCCAATTCATCGCAAAGGTGTTTGATGGGGTTGAGGTCAGGGCTCTTTGCGGGTCAGTGAAGTTCTTAAATAGCAATCTCGACAAACTATTTCTGTTCGGACCTCGCTTTGTGCACAGAGGCATTGTCATGCTGAAACAGGAAAGGGCCATCCCAAAACTGTTGCCACAAAGTTGGAAGCACAGAATCATCTAGAATGTCATTGTATACTGTAGCGTTAAGATTTCCCTTCACGGGAACTAAGGAGCCTAGCCCGAACCATGAAAAACAGTCCCAGACCATTATTTCTCCTCCAACAAACTTTACAGTTGGAAATGGTACTATGCATTCGGGCAGGTAGCGTTCTCATGGCATCCGCCAAACACAGTCTCGTCTGTCAGACTGCCAGATGGTGAAGCGTGATTCATCACTCCATAGAACGCACTTCCACTGCTCCAGAGTCCAATGGCGGCGAGCTTTACACCACTCCAGCCAACACTTGACATTGCGCATGGTGATCTTAGGCTTGTGTGCGGCTGCTCGGCCATGGAAACCCCTTTCATGAAGCTTCCGACAATCAGTTGTTTTGCTGATGTTGCTTCCAGAGGCAGTTTGGAACTCGGTGGTGAGTGTTGCAACCGAGGACAGACGATTTTTAAGCGCCATGCGCTTCAGCACTCTGCGGTCCCATTCTGTGAGCTTGTGTGGCCCACCACTTCGCGGGGTAGCCGTCGTTGCTCCTAGATGTTTACACTTATATTTCCACAATAACAGTTTCCACTTATGTTTCCACAATAACAGCACTTACAGTTGATCGGGGCAGCTCTAGCAGGGCAGAAATTTGACGAACTGACTTGGTGGAAAGGTAGCATCCTATGACGGTGCCATGTTGAAAGTCACTGAGCTCTTCAGTACGTTCCATTCTACTGACAACGTTTGTCTATTGGGATTGCATGGTTGTGTACTCGATTTTATACACCTGTCGGGTGTGGCTGAAATAGCCGAACCCACAAATTTGAAAGGGTGTACACATACTGTTGGCCATGTAGTGTATAAGAAAGATCAGGAAAAACTGTTATTTTTAAAACATTTTAATTTTGCCTTACTGGTATTACCCTTACAAAGACACTGAATAAAATATTCACTATATGGAACAACAGATAGTCCCCCCCAAAAAATCTAAATGAAGTTTATTCTGAAACATCAGGAAACATTTGTTGTTGTTTTTTTACATGTTTTGAACCCCTTATTTTTGTCACTAAACAATCTCCATATACTGTATACTTCCATAAAAAAATGTAACTTGTAACAGGGGACCTTCAGAGGCCTGCGGGTGTCTTGCATATAAACAGAGGGGTCATATTATTGTGTAGCCCAAACTGTTCAGACGCTACAGACATAAGTTGGCAGATCGGCTGTACCGACTTCAGACGAGTCCCAAGACGCTTCTGGGGGATGTAGAGCAAAACGGAGAACACCATCATGTTTGTGGGAGTCTCATCTTTCCATAGAGGCGTCATAATAGTTTGGATGATTTTGTGAGAAGAGCGATTTTCATGGTCATGGTGATTCTCATGGTCTGAAAAACACTGCTCTAACTCTGTCACCTTTCACTGCAAATGCAGAAGTGTTACATACTGATATCTCTAGCTTAAACTGACAGATTTTTATGGGGATTTTTTGTTATGCTAATTAGATTTCCGCAGGGGCGCGGACATCGACCTTAGGGGGTTAATGTTTTATATAGTCAGAGTATGTTAGAAATGTCTAAACTTGGGCCTCCCGAGTGGCGCAGCGGTCTAAGGCTACAGACCCAGGTTCATTCCCGAGCTGTGCCACAACTGGCAGTGGCCGGGAGTCCCATAGGACGATGCCCAATTGGCCCAGTGTCATCGAGGTTAAGGGAGGGTTTGGCCGGTGGGGCTGTACTTGGCTCATCGCACTCTAGCGACTCCTTGTGGGGGGCCTGCGGGCTGACCCCGGTTGCCAGTTGAACAGTGCAATTGGCTCCCGGGTTAAGTAGCGCGGTTAGTCGGGTTATGTTTCGGAGGACACTTGGCTCCACTTTCACCTCTCCCGAGTCCGTTGAGGAGTTGCAGCGATGAGACAAGATCTAAAAAATTGCGGATAAAAAAGGGAGCACAATTCTTTTTTATATATTTTTTTACAAATAATAAATTAAAAACATTTCTATGCTTAAATTTTGGTGGGCTTAATAGGTACACTTACCCTATTGTTTAATATGTTCTGTATTTACATTGAATGGAAATGTCACGGCCGTTGAAAGAAGAGGACCAAGGCGCAGCATGGTAAGCGTACATTTTATTTTTATTTGGAAAGACGCCGAACAAAACAATAAACACTACAAAACAAACCATGAAGCCAAAGGCTATGTGCCATAAACAAAGTCAACTTCCTACAAAGACAGGTGGAAGAAAGGGATACCTAAGTATGGTTCTCAATCAGAGACAACGATAGACAGCTGTCCCTGATTGAGAACCCTCCCGGCCAAAACATAGAAATACAAATAATAGAACATAGAATACCCACCCCAACTCACACCCTGACCAAACCAAAATAGAGACATAAACTGGATAAATGGATCTCTAAGGTCAGGGCGTGACAGAAAAATGTTTTGGGATCTACAGTATATAAAAAAATTACATAGGTATAATTCTAACTGCAATACAAAGTTATAAAATACAAAAAAAGTGTTCCTGGTCTTTGTATGTTAAACTCTAGGGAATGGGATAGATGTTGCCGTCTCAGCCTCAGGCAGGTCAATTAAGCCAAACTGCTGAGTAGGAGCCAGAACAATCTGGGCAA
This sequence comes from Salvelinus namaycush, assembly GCF_016432855.1. Lineage (NCBI taxonomy): Eukaryota > Metazoa > Chordata > Actinopteri > Salmoniformes > Salmonidae > Salvelinus > Salvelinus namaycush. The sequence continues at coordinate 39,299,387 of NC_052326.1, forward strand.
TCATCCAAAATGATGAAGAGAGCAAAGAAAGAAAGGAACCATTCTGTCAGCCTTTATAACACCACAACTATGAAGACTGGAGCTATAGGTGGGTGTGGGTGGGATAACTCCTGAGAGGTCAAAGGTTTTTAGGGGGCTTGTGGTGCAACAGAACACGGATAGGATACTGTACTTCTTGTATATCATGCACTGACACAAAGGTGAACCAAACAATGTACACTCTTCACTTCCTCAGTACTTCCTCTGTAACTCCTCTTTCATAAAATAACCCTACTTTGCCATCCATTTTGTAGTGATGGAGGGAGAGTGAGATGGAGAGAGAGTTCAATCAGGGCAGAACAGAACATGCTGTGGGGGTTAAACAGCCAGAGACCTGGAGAAACAGAATAGGCTCTGGTGGTATACAGCCAGAGACCTGGAGAACCAAATGATAGTTTGATTGGCACACAGGCCTTACCAGCAAAAGCAGGAGAAGACTGCCTGCCCCCACGAGACCAGCCCACACAGTAACCACAGCCCAGGTGTCATCATTGCTACACACAACGTAATGCTTTTTATTACTCATTGCCTCCTGTGTGGATAATTTAACCTACAGTATGTCTGTCTTCCCTCTGTGTGGATCATTTAACCTACAGTATGTCTGTCTTCCCTCTGTGTGGATAATTTAACCTACAGTATGTCTGTCTTCCCTCTGTGTGGATAATCTAACCTACAGTATGTCTGTCTTCCCTCTGTGTGGATAATTTAACCTACAGTGTGTGTCTGTCTTCCCTCTGTGTGGATCATTTAACCTACAGTATGTCTGTCTTCCCTCTGTGTGGATAATCTAACCTACAGTATGTCTGTCTTCCCTCTGTGTGGATAATTTAACCTACAGTATGTCTGTCTTCCCTCTGTGTGGATAATTTAACCTACAGTATGTCTGTCTTCCCTCTGTGTGGATAATCTAACCTACAGTATGTCTGTCTTCCCTCTGTGTGGATCATTTAACCTACAGTATGTGTCTGTCTTCCCTCTGTGTGGATCATTTAACCTACAGTATGTCTGTCTTCCCTCTGTGTGGATAATCTAACCTACAGTATGTCTGTCTTCCCTCTGTGTGGATAATTTAACCTACAGTATGTGTCTGTCTTCCCTTGTGTGGATAATTTAACCTACAGTATGTGTCTGTCTTCCCTCTGTGTGGATAATATAACCTACAGTATGTCTGTCTTCCCTCTGTGTGGATAATTTAACCTACAGTATGTGTCTGTCTTCCCTCTGTGTGGATCATTTAACCTACAGTATGTCTGTCTTCCCTCTGTGTGGATAATTTAACCTACAGTATGTCTGTCTTCCCTCTGTGTGGATAATTTAACCTACAGTATGTCTGTCATCCCTCTGTGTGGATAATTTAACCTACAGTATGTCTATCTTCCCTCTGTGTGGATCATTTAACCTACAGTATGTCTGTCTTCCCTCTGTGTGGATCATTTAACCTACAGTATGTCTGTCTTCCCTCTGTGTGGATAATTTAACCTACAGTATGTGTCTGTCTTCCCTCTGTGTGGATAATTTAACCTACAGTATATCTGTCTTCCCTCTGTGTGGATAATTTAACCTACAGTATGTCTGTCTTCCCTCTGTGTGGATAATTTAACCTACAGTATGTCTGTCTTCCCTCTGTGTGGATAATTTAACCTACAGTATGTCTGTCTTCCCTCTGTGTGGATAATTTAACCTACAGTATGTCTGTCTTCCCTCTGTGTGGATAATTTAACCTACAGTATGTGTCTGTCTTCCCTCTGTGTGGATAATTTAACCTACAGTATGTCTGTCTTCCCTCTGTGTGGATAATTTAACCTACAGTATGTCTGTCTTCCCTCTGTGTGGATAATTTAACCTACAGTATGTGTCTGTCTTCCCTCTGTGTGGATAATTTAACCTACAGTATGTGTCTGTCTTCCCTCTGTGTGGATAATTTAACCTACAGTATGTCTGTCTTCCCTCTGTGTGGATAATTTCACCTACAGTATGTCTGTCTTCCCTCTGTGTGGATAATTTCACCTACAGTATGTCTGTCTTCCCTCTGTGTGGATAATTTAACCTACAGTATGTCTGTCTTCCCTCTGTGTGGATAATTTAACCTACAGTATGTGTCTGTCTTCCCTCTGTGTGGATAATTTAACCTACAGTATGTGTCTGTCTTCCCTCTGTGTGGATAATTTAACCTACAGTATGTCTGTCTTCCCTCTGTGTGGATCATTTAACCTACAGTATGTCTGTCATCCCTCTGTGTGGATCATTTAACCTACAGTATGTCTGTCTTCCCTCTGTGTGGATCATTTAACCTACAGTATGTCTGTCTTCCCTCTGTGTGGATAATTTAACCTACAGTATGTGTCTGTCTTCCCTCTGTGTGGATAATTTAACCTACAGTATATCTGTCTTCCCTCTGTGTGGATAATTTAACCTACAGTATGTCTGTCTTCCCTCTGTGTGGATAATTTAACCTACAGTATATCTGTCTTCCCTCTGTGTGGATAATTTAACCTACAGTATGTCTGTCTTCCCTCTGTGTGGATCATTTAACCTACAGTATGTCTGTCATCCCTCTGTGTGGATAATTTAACCTACAGTATGTCTGTCATCCCTCTGTGTGGATAATTTAACCTACAGTATGTCTGTCTTCCCTCTGTGTGGATCATTTAACCTACAGTATGTGTCTGTCTTCCCTCTGTGTGGATAATTTAACCTACAGTATGTCTGTCTTCCCTCTGTGTGGATCATTTAACCTACAGTATGTCTGTCTTCCCTCTGTGTGGATCATTTAACCTACTGTATGTCTGTCTTCCCTCTGTGTGGATCATTTAACCTACAGTATGTCTGTCTTCCCTCTGTGTGGATCATTTAACCTACTGTATGTCTGTCTTCCCTCTGTGTGGATCATTTAACCTACAGTATGTCTGTCTTCCCTCTGTGTGGACCTTAATCAGAAGTAATGATCACCCACCATCAGGGTTGATCCAAGGGGGAGGTGGAACAACAACAATAATAGTTTATCTGAAAACCCTCAGAGCCCTTTGATACTCGAGGCTGCTCTCACACACACTCACCATCCATCAACTGCATTCAGACGGTGCCTGGATTTCCTGAACAAACTGTATTCTGGAAATTGATGAGGAGGCTGTACTGTGCACAGAAATATAAACTGCAATTTGGTAATAACCAAATGGAAAAAGCGAGTCCATGATTTTCCTTTCTGATAAGGTTGTTTAGGTGGTTTTAGATTACTGCCCATTCACTACGCCCAGTTACAGGCTGAGAAGCTACACTATTTATAAAAAAGTATGTGGACACCTTCAAATTAGTGGATTCGGCCATTTCAGAAACACCCGTTGCTGACAGGTGTATATAAAATCAAGCACAAAGCCATGCAATCTCCATAGACAAACATTGGCTGTAGATTGGCCTTACTCAAAAGCTCAGTGACTTTCAATGTGGCACCGTCACAGGATGTCAACTTTCCAACAAGTCAATTGGTCAAATTTCTGCCCTGCTAGACCTACCCCAGTCAACTGTAAATGCTGTTATTGTGAAGTGGAAACATCTAGGAGCAACAATGGCTCGCCGTGAATTGGTAGGCCACACAAGCTCACAGAACGGGTCTGCCAAGTGCTGAAGCACGTGAAAATTGTCTATCCTCAGTTGCAAAACTCACTACTGAGTTCCAAACTGCCTCTGGAAGCAACGTCAGCACAAGAACTGTTTGTCGGGGGCTTCATGAAATGGGTTTCATGGCCGAGTAGCCGCACACAAGCCTAAGATCACCATGCGCAATACCAAGTGTCAGCTGGAGTGGTGTAAAGCTTGCTGCCATTGGACTCTGGAGCAGTGGAAACGCGTTCTCTGGAGTGATGAATCACGCTTAACCATCTGGTAGTCCAACGGACGAATCTGGGTTTAGCAGAGGCTAGGAGAACGCTACCTGCCCGAATGCACAGTGCCAACTGTTTTTCAGTTGGCACTTTTTCACGGTTCGGACGAGGCCCCTTACTTCCAGTGAAGGGAAATCTTAATGCTACAGCATGCAATGACATTCTAGACAATTCTGGGCTTCCAACATTGTGGCAAAAGTTTGGGGAAGGCCCTTTCCTGTTTCGGCATGACAATGCCCCCGTGCAAAAAGCGAGGTCCATACAGAAATGGTTTGTCGAGATCTATGTGGAAGAACTTGACTGGACTGCACAGAACCCTGACCTCAACCCCATCCCCACCTTTGGAATGAATTGGAACGCCAACTGAGAGCCAGGCTTAATCGCCAAACATAAATGCCCGACCTCACTAATGCTCGAGGCTGAATGGAAGCAAGTCCCGGCAGCAATGTTCCAACATCTTGTGGAAGAGTGGAGGCTGTTACAGCAGCAAAGGGGGGACCAACTCCATTAATGCCCATGATTTTGGAATTAGATGTTCAATGAGCAGGTGCCCACATACTTTTGATCAGGTACTGTATGTTAGCTGCTGTCTGCAGGAGGGAGAAGGAGAGAGACACTGTAGCCCAACACATCTCCTAGAGTGCACGAGTAACAGAGATACTGGACTCTTCTGGCGTAGGCTATGAACTTGCACGTAGGGGGGTGGTATGCTCTCACCATGTACCTCATTGAACCAGGTTATCCACTGAGAGGAGACAGGGAGCTGTCCATCCCTGCGTTTGAAAGACTAGCCACACAGATACAGTAAAGATTTTACATTTTCTCTGAGAGCCTACCCTGGGTGTGTGTGTGTCTGCGATATACAAAGGTCTCTGACTTCTCTCTCCTTCAGCTGAGCGCAATACTACAGTAGTGGTGTAGGTAAGCAATATTAGAATGCCTCCATCTTACAGCGACTCAGTCATCAAATACACTCATCCTACCCTGCAACCTTTAATGCTCTGTTCTCAGTAGCTCCTCTCTCGCCCACCTCAGCCCAATTACCAGATACCAAAGATCATCTTTTAGGCCAACACGCACTCAGAGACCCAAACAGCTTAGCTGCCTACTGCAACTTGGTAAACATTTCCTTCTGCCAAGAACATTTAGAACTATAATAATACCACCCACCACCCCTCCTACAAATGGAAGTGTATGTACCCAGGATAGGGCTGTGGAAGTGTAGCCATGCCTATTGATTGAGAACACCCACTCCTCTCTAGTATTGTGTCATTGGGGAGTAGGGGGCGGATTGTAACTTTAGCCTTAGGAGTCAGAGGGGGATTCCTTTATTATTCTACAGCCCCCTCGAGAGTGACTCATAGCTTTAGCTTGGTTAACACACACACACACACACACACACACACACACACACACACACACACACACACACACACACACACACACAGACACAGACACAGACACAGACACAGACACAGACCTCTCCTCTGCCCAGCTCAGTTCTTACTGATAGTTGCATCATTAGAAGGGGGATTAATGAAGACTCTTCTCTCTGGCTTCAGGTGGTGCACTGTTCTGTTCTGATCAAAAAGGTAACACTATCTCTTCAGCACCACAATGCTGATCTGGGAGAAAGTCTTTGATGCTATATGAATAAGACAATTAATGACTCAGGTTTTGTTAGCATCAATGAGCATATGAGGGATACAAAGCACTTGGTATGCATGTAGTAATTTTGGCTTTTGAGATGTAAGACAGACAGATGTCAGTGATCAAGAATTTTCTTTGATGTTCAGAAATAGTGACAGGTGTCAGAAAATGGCTTCTATTGAAACATATTAAAGATGATACACCATGTCTCCTGTCTGTGATGAAGGGAGGTGAAAGAGCTCGCAGCTTATATCTAAATTGATAGTGTGGCAAGATGAATAGAGATAGAAAGAGGGGAGACAGAGAGAGACACAGAGTGAGACAGAGAGAGAGTGCGCATAGCCTCGCTATTGAGAGAGGCCGCCGTAGGCAGACCAGGCTCTCAAGAGAAGACAGGCTATGTGCACACTGCCCACAAAATGAGGTGGAAACTGAGCTGCACTTTCTAACCTCCTGACAAATGTATGACCATAGAGACACATATTTCCCTCAGATTACACAGATCCACAAAAGAATTCGAAAAACAAATCCATTTTGATAAACTCCCATATCTATTGGGTGAAATACCACAGTGTGCCATCACAGCATCAAGATTTGTGACCTGTTGCCACAAGAAAAGGGCAACCAGTGGAGAACAAAGCACATTGTAAATACAACCCATATTTATGTTTATTTATTTCCCCTTTTGTATTTTCACTATTTGCACATTGTGTATAGCCATAACATGACATTTGAAATGTCTCTATTCCTTTGGAATTTTTGTGAATGTAATGTTTACATCTAATTTGTTATTGTTTATTTCACTTGCTTTGGCAATGTTAACATATATTTCCAATGCCAATAAGAGAGAGAAAGAGAGAGAGAAAGAGAGAGAGAAAGAGAGAGAAAGAGAGAGAGAGAGAGAGAGAGAGAGAGAGAGAGAGAGAGAGAGAGAGAGAGGGTAAAGAAAGAGAGAGAGAGAGAGAGAGAGGGTAAAGAAAGAGAGAGAGAGAGAGAGAGAGAGAGAGAGAGAGGGATAGAGAGAGGTAAAGAAAGAGAGAGGGATATAGAGAGGTAAAGAAAGAGAGAGGGATATAGAGAGGTAAAGAAAGAGAGAGGGATATAGAGAGGTAAAGAAAGAGAGAGGGATATAGAGAGGTAAAGAAAGAGAGAGGGATATAGAGAGGTAAAGAAAGAGAGAGGGATATAGAGAGAGAGAAAGAGAGAGAGAGAGAGAGAGAGAGAGAGAGAGAGAGAGAGAGAGAGGTAAAGAAAGAGAGAGAGAGAGAGAGAGAGAGGTAAAGAAAGAGAGTGAGGGTTTGTCTGTGTGGGAGGATGGCACGCCGGCCAAGCAGCAACAGCGTAGCTACCCGAAGGCAACAGGCAGAGAAGTGGAACAGAAAAGAAGGGTTCCTCCCAGTCAGTCAGTCAGTCTTAGATCAGAGCTGAAGAGAGACAGCACCATGTCAACAGTTTAAACTCCCTCCTCAGCCGGGATGGAGTCCCCTGTGGCCCCAGGATTAAAGCAGCCAGCTGGAGCCATAGAGCAGAGCAGACAACAACACAGGGCTCAGGGCTTAGGCCTGGGGAAGCCTGGTTAGAGCACTCATAGACCCTGAACATTAATACACCTAGCTCAACACTACCTGACACACACAGGGCTCAGGGCTTAGGCCTGGGGAAGCCTGGTTAGAGCACTCATAGATCCTGAACCTTAATACACCTAGCTCAACACTACCTGACACACACAGGGCTCAGGGCTTAGGCCTGGGGAAGCCTGGTTAGAGCACTCATAGACCCTGAACCTTAATACACCTAGCTCAACACTACCTGACACACACAGGGCTCAGGGCTTAGGCCTGGGGAAGCCTGGTTAGAGTACTCATAGACCCTGAACCTTAATACACCTAGCTCAACACTACCTGACACACACAGGGCTCAGGGCTTAGGCCTGGGGAAGCCTGGTTAGAGCACTCATAGACCCTGAACCTTAATACACCTAGCTCAACACTACCTGACACACACAGGGCTTAGGCCTGGGGAAGCCTGGTTAGAGCACTCATAGACCCTGAACCTTAATACACCTACCTCAACACTACCTGACACACACAGGGCTTAGGCCTGGGGAAGCCTGGTTAGAGCACTCATAGACCCTGAACCTTAATACACCTACCTCAACACTACCTGACACACACAGGGCTTAGGTTTATAGGCCAGGGAATGGATGGTAGAGCATGCCACGGCTATACATCTTTACACACCTGAAACAGCATTTACCTATTCATTGGTTGTACCTCCATCACTCAGTCGTCATTGTTATGAACGTTTTGAAGACGTCTCACACACTAACCAGACCGGCTGCATTGCGTGAGCGAGCGTGTACAAGCTATTCACAAGTACAGGCTATTCACAAGTACAAGTTATACGATTTTAAAAAATATATAAGTTCCAGTCAAAAGTTGAGAAGCATAGTCATTGTGACTAGGGTGGGCATTCTAGTTTCTTTATTTCTATGTTGCTGTGGTTCCCAATCAGAGGCAGCTATCTATCGTTGTCTCTGAATCGGGATCATATATAAGTTGTCCTTTTTCGTTTGGGTTTTGTGGGTAGTTGTTTTCTGTTAAGTGTCTGCACCTGACAGGACTGTTTCGTTTTTCCCTCTTTGTTATTTTGTTTGAGTGTTTTGAGTAATAAATGTATCATGAACACTTACCACGCTGCACTTTGGTCCACTCATTCCGACAAGAGCCGTGACACTCATTCAAGAGTTTTTCTCCATATTTACTATGTTCCATATTGTAGAATAATAGTGAAGACATAAAAACTATGAAATCATAAAGAAACCAAAGAAGTGATTTGTTTAACACGTTTTTGGCTACTATATGATTCCATATGTTTTATTTCGGAAAGTATTCAGACCACTAGACATTTTACACATTTATTTACATTACAGCCTTATTCTAACATGGATTAAATTGGTTCTTTCCTCATCAATCTACACAAAATACACCATAATGACAAAGTTTAGAAATTTTTGCAAATGTATAAAAAATGAAATATCACATTTACATTAGTATTCAGATTAGAGGTCGGAATGTCCGATTAATTAGGGCCGATTTCAAGTTTTCATAACAATCGGTAATCGGTATTTTTGGACACCGATTTGCCGATTTAAAAGAATTAATAAAATTTTGACACCTTTATTTAACTAGGCAAGTCAGTTAAGAACACATTCTTATTTTCAATGACGGCCTAGGAACGGTGGGTTAACTGCCTTGTTCAGGGGCAGAACGACAGATGTTTACCTTGTCAGCTTCGTTTTTGCAACCTTCCGGTTACTAGTCCAATGCTCTAACCACCTGCCTTACATTGCACTCCACGAGGAGCCTGCGTGGCAGGCTGTCTACCTGTTACGCGAGGGCAGCAAGAAGCCAAGGTAAGTTGCTAGCTAGCATTAAACTTATCTTATAAAAAACAATCAATCATAACCACTAGTTAACTACACATGGTTGATGATATTACTAGATATTATCTAGCGTGTCCTGCGTTGCATATAATCTGACTGAGCATACAAGTATCTAAGTATCTGACTGAGCGGTGGTAGGCAGAAGCAGGCGCGTAAACATTCATTCAAACAGCACTTTCGTGCGTTTTGCCAGCAGCTCTTCGTTGTGCGTCAAGCATTGCGCTGTTTATGACTTCAAGCCTATCAACTCCCGAGATGAGGCTGGTGTAATCGAAGTGAAATGGCTAGCTAGTTAGCGCGCGCTAATAGCGTTTCAAACGTCACTCGCTCTGAGCCTTCTAGTAGTTGTTCCCCTTGCTCTGCATGGGTAACGCTGCTTCGATGGTGGCTGTTGTCGTTGTGTTGCTGGTTCGAGCCCAGGGAGGAGCGAGGAGAGGGACGGAAGCTATACTGTTACACTTGCAATACTAAAGTGCCTATAAGAACATCCAATAGTCAAAGGTTAATAAAATACAAAATTGTATAGAGGGAAATAGTCCTATAATTCCAATAATAACTACAACCTAAAACTTCTTACCTGGGAATATTGAAGACTCATGTTAAAAGGAACCACCAGCTTTCATATGTTCTCATGTTCTGAGCAAGGAACTGAAACGTTAGCTTTCTTACATAGCACATATTGCACTTTTACTTTCTTCTCCAACACTTTGTTTTTGCATTATTTAAACCAAATTGAACATGTTTCATTATTTACTTGAGGCTAACTTGATTTTATTGATGTATTATATTAAGTTAAAATAAGTGTTCATTCAGTATTGTTGTAATTGTCATTATTACAAATAAATAAATAGAAAAAAAATTGTCCGATTAATCGGTATCGGCTTTTTTGATCCTCCAATAATTGGTATCGGTATCGGCGTTGAAAAATCATAATCGGTCGACCTCTAGTTTACATACACTAAGTTGACTGTGCCTTTAAACAGCTTGGAAAATTCACGAAAATGATGTCATGGCTTTAGAAGCTTCTGATAGGCTAAATGTCATCATTTGAGTCAATTGGATGTGTGTTGTTATATTTCAAGGCCTACCTTCAAACTCAGTGCCTCTTTGCTTGACATCATGGGAAAAACAAAAGAAATCAGCCAAGACCTCAGAAAAAAATTGTAGACCTCCCCAAGTCTGGTTCATCATTGGGAGCAATTTCCAAACGCCTGAAGGTACCACGTTCATCTGTACAAAAAATAATATGTAAGTATAAATACCATGGGACGACGCAGCAGTCATACCGCTCAGGAAGGAGACGCGTTCTGTTTCCTAGAGATGAACGTACTTTGGTGTGAAAAGTGCAAATCAATCGAAAGAACAACAGCAAAGGAACTTGTGAAGATGCTGTAGGAAACAGGTACAAAAGTATCTATATCCACAGTAAAACAAGCCCTATATCGACATAACCTGAATGGCCGCTCAGCAAGGAAGAAGCCACTACTCCAAAACCGCCATAAAAAAGCCAGACTATGGTTTGCAACTGCACATGGGGACAAAGCTCGTACTTTTTGGAGAAATGTCCTCTGGTCTGATGAAACAAAAATATAACTATTTGGCCATAATGACCATCGTTATGTTTGGAGGAAAAAGGGGGAGGCTTGCAAGCCGAAGAACCGTGTTGTTTTCCTTACAAATAATAACTTTGGTCATGTGTGCGTTCCTAAGTTACTTTTTTTCTGTATATCGTGTTGTCGTTTCTACTGTAGCATACAGTATTGTATGTATGGAGCATAATGTATTTACCGTTTTATCCGCGTTTTCAAGTACTAGTGACAAATCATGCATTCTGATTATTGCATCGATTGTAATGGACAATTATGATGTGTGTAAAATATTTTTTTGAAGGTTATACTGATTATGATGAGCTAATGCTAAGCTATTTGCCAGCTATGAGTGGCGCCATGTTTGTTGACATTATACAATGCAGTCTGGATGTCACGTAAACGTATGTCAGACTAAAGATGTTATAACAAAATGAAGTGAAGGAATGGTTCACTCATCTTTCGAGTAAACTACAGAAGTGAATGAAGGGAAGTGAATGATTGTAGACAACACACCCCCTTCAACATGCATACTGCAAACAGACCAAACTTATCTTGTCACCTCTTCTTATCTTTGGTTGATGCGAAACAAACAATCATGATGGTGTGCATAAACTACCCATCAGACACTTTTGATTTTTAGAAAGTGTTTTACATGGGTTTCTCAAGGTTTGGCAGGTTATGCAACTGGGTCAACATTGAGCACCTTTATCTCCTGAATGTTCTGGCATTCAGGTCCAAAAAATAACTTTCTGACCACTTCTTGCATTGGCAAACAAGTACAGAAAGTTTTGTTTAAATCAAAATGGAGGCTGTCAAAAAGTGATTGAATTCAAATGGATTTACCCAACAGTTAGCTAGCTAAATGTCCATGAATGTTTCATGTGTACTTTGACATGCACCCAAATTAATATAATTGATTCCCAATTGGTTTTGGTATTTTAACCTGTGTGCCATGATCACGTCTGGTGTGAATTGACAAAATCAACACAGCGCACGGCCTGTCTGGTCAAGGTGTCAGCCATAGTGACTCCTGAAGGTCGAGTGGTGCCCGGGCATTCTTAAAAAGGGGGCTAATGATTGATTTGTCTGAATTACTTAGTGCCTTGGAAATACCATAACATTACAAAAGTAGGCAAAATTATTAGGAAACAACTTTGCCATTATTTTGATGTCGTCAAATTTACTTTCGAGAAAGGGCAATGTTGACATTAGCTAGCAAATGTTGTAAAAAATAGCTAGCAATCCCAACTTTGGCTAGCTAAAATCCAGTGCTGTCCCCTCAATCTTAGCTACCTAGCTAAAGTTATACTGCATCTAAAGTCAATCTGATGATATTACAATGATGACAAAAGGTTGCCATACTAATTGTTTACCTTCCTTTGAAATGTCATCATGTTTCCAAGACACTATAATGCACTTGATTAAATGAGAATCCTTCGAGTACAACCTTTCGTCTGGTGGGCACCAGTCCTCAAGATAATCTTTGTGACGCAACATGCAACCCATTAAATACTAGTATTCAGGATTTATACAGTAGACTGGAAAACAGACAAAACACAACAACTCCTTAACACAAAGAGCATCTCTCACACACACTCATTATTTTCCTCCTATTCCCCTGAACCATATATCCAACTAGCCCTTTCTATTTCCAGCTCCACACAGTTCTCCCTGTAGACCTCACACAGTGTTCAAAAACAAGCAGTGTTACCCTGGAGAAGAGAAGTAATACCTCAGTAAAGCCACCACAGGACCACTACACCTTCATTATTATCCATACAAATCCATACTTCCCTCTCTTAACCATGAGCATGGTTACCAGGTATAGCCTGGCATGGACCTGAGCGGTATGATGAACATGCTCATCCCCTGGATTAATTAACTCACCCCAGCTCAAAAATCATATTCAGTTGAACTCAAGCAGTGATAAATATCAACAAAGACATTCACACAGTGACAGTGTTAAAAAGCAAGCTCTGCTCTCCACTCCAATGAGGGCATTCACAACACTCAGGACCAGGAAGAGAAAATGTCAGGAATACAGTACAAATACAGTATCAAATATTTCAGCCCGCCCAGGAATACATCTCTACAAAACGTTCAGCATGGTCCCTGCTATGAGTAAGCACTTTCTACCCTGGCAGGGATTATTTAGCCTTGCAGGGGGATCCTGAGGGCATGAGTGCAAGGCTGTGTCCCAAATGCCCCCCTATTCCCTATATCAGTGTTTCTCAACTCCAGTCCTCCAGTACTCCCAACAGTACATATTTTTGTTGTGGCCCCGGACAAGCACAACTGATTCTACATGTCAAATAATCATCAAGCCCTTGACAAGTGGAATCAGGTGTTTTTGTCCGGCGCTACAACAAAAATGTGTGCTGTTGGGAGTACTCGGGGACTGGACTTGGGAACCACTTCCCAATACACTACCAGTCAAAAGTTAGGGGACACGCTGACTCATTCTTCAAAGTAGTCACCCTTTGCCTTGATGACAGCTTTGCACACGCTTGGCATTCTCTCAACCAATTAAAAGGTGTGCCTTGTTAAAAGTTAATTTGTGGAATTCCTTTCCTTCTTAATGCGTTTCAGCCAATCAGTTCTGCTGTGACAAGGTAGGGGTGGTATACAAAAGATAGCCCTATTTGGTAAAAGACCAAGTCCATATTATGGCAACAACAGCTCAAATAAGCAAAGAGAAACGACAGCCCATCATTACTTTAAGACATGAAGGTCAGTTAATCCAGGAAAACTTTGAAAGTTTCTTCAAGTACAGTCACAAAAACCATACAAGCGCTATGCTGAAACTGGCTCTCATGAGGACCGCCACAGGAAAGGAAGACCCAGAGTTACCTCTGCTGCAGAGGATAAGTTCATTCGAGTTACCAGCCTCAGAAATTGCAGCCCAAATAAATGCTTCACAGAGTTCAAGTAACAGACACATCTCAACATCAACTGTTCAGAGGAGACATGAATCAGGCCTTTAGGGTCAAATTGTTACAATGAAACCACTACTAAAGGACAACAATAAGAAGAAGAGACTTGCTTGGGCCAAGAAACATGATCAATGGACATTAGACCGGTGGAAATCTGTCGTTTGGTCTGATGTGTCCAAATTTGAGATTTTTTATTCCAACCGCTGTGTCTTTGTGAGACGCCGGGTAGGTGAACGGATGATCTCCACATGTGTGGTTCCCACCGTGAATCATGGAGGAGATGGTGTGATGGTGCTTTACTGGTGACATTGTTGGTAATTTATTTAGAATTCAAGGCACACTTAACCAGCATGGCTACAACAGCATTCTGCAGCAATACACCAACCCATCTGGTTTGCGCTTAGTGGGACTATCATTTGTTTTTCAACAGAACAATGACCCAACACACCTCCAGGCTCTGTAAGGGCTATTTGACCAAGAAGGAGAGTGATGGAGTGCTGCATCAGATGACCTGGTCTCCACAATCACCCGACCTCAACCCAATAGAGATGGTTTGGGATGATTTGGACCGCAGTGAAGGAAAAGCAGCCAACAAGTGCTCAACATATATGGATACTCCTTCAAGACTGTTGAAAAAGTATTCTAGGTGAAGCTGGTTGAGAGAATGCCAAGAGCGTGCAAAGCTGTCATCAAGGCAAACTTTGAAGAATCTAGAATATAAAATATATTTTCATTTGTTTAACACTTTTTTGGCTACTACATGATTCCATATGTGTTATTTCATAGTTGTGATGTCTTCACTATAATTCTTCAATGTAGAAATCCGTAAAAATAAAGAAAAAACGTTTAATAAGTAAGTGTGTCCAAACTTTTGACTGGTACTGTATAGTGCGCTACTTTGGGCTCTAGTCAAAAGTGGTGACCTATAAAGGGCATAGGGTGCCATTTGGGATGCACCCTCCAAAAGCGGCAGAGATCATGTGATCCTACAGTAAATAATACAACAAACAGAGTTGACTTCTGTTCTCTCTGTTTGAATCTGCACGGGAAAAACTGGCACAATAATCTGCTTTAGTTACAGTACACTGGCTTGCAACAGTAGTGGATTAGTGGACTGCAGAGTGTATTATGGGGACATGTCAAAAATATGCTGGTTTATATTTAGTTGATGTCCTAAATCTTCATTGTAATACTGTTTACAATTAAAATACTATTAGAAAACAACAAGGCCAAAGGAAAGTCAGATTTGAGTTTGTGTGTGCAGCGCCATTGTATCTGCTTCTCAACCCTTCATGTTCACATCCAACTCTCTTCCATTCTAGCTAGAATCACATCAAGTTGCTGTCTGAATAATCCAGTAGTGGCTTTGAATCCTTCCAGCTATAGTATAGCAAGCCACATCATGTACCATGATCAAAGTCTTTCCCACCCACTACAATGTTTTAAACAGTCATATACTGTACATGGGTGGTAGGTCATTGTTGTATGTACACCCAGAGGCACTGTTCCTTCATTCCAAGCTTTTAAGCTTCTAAGAGGTTCGGTGGTTGTCTGTAGTTCTGTTGGACACTTCTAACCTTCTACCATGATTGACATGATCCAGTTGAGCAGCATCTTCATCTATGATGTCATTTCTTCATTAAATGACAGATTCTATGTGTGAGCCAAACACAGAGGAAGAGAGGATATCTCCCAAAAGCAAAACCTTAAAAAACAAGTTTTGTTGTTCAGCATTCCCTATGTTCTGTATGTAAACATTAGCTTTTATTCAAATACAGTGTTACCATGATGGAAATCAGGCCTAGTTATTGTGTATCAAGTCTAATGGACTCTCCTGACTTAAGAACTGACTTAAATCCAAACATACATATAAGCCTACCAACCAGAGACTTCTCTCCACAGGGACTGCAACTCGATGAGAACATTGCTAGATGTTTAGTGAAAGCATCAGACTGTGAGAGACTGCTCTTGTGGAATTCCTGGGAACCATGTGGAGAACAGATGTGCAGTAGACTCAGGCCGGCTGGCAGCTGATGTCTGTGTGGCAAGCCTAGCTGCTATCCCAGTTTGTCTCCCATGAAGAATGCCCACTGTGCTGTGAACAACTCACCCACCGACTGTTACAGCACATCACATCCAGCTAGCACATGTTTACATGGCAAAGTTCCCGGTCTATATTTTTTTGCATGGTTAGAAACTCTCCGCTTGTGTTTACTCTACTTAAGTAAGTGTTTATAAGAGGAAAGGCCACCATGTTAAAACCCATCCATTTCCACAGACAAAACCTCACTGAGCTGAAAGGTGAGAAAACGGTACGAAGAACAGTGAGTGAGTTGAGGGGGGCGGGAGAGAAGAGAACAAGATGCCAAAAGAAGTGTGTGTGCTTTTTCTCATTCCTCAGGCTCTTCCTCTCCATCTCCAGCTGGAGACGATGTTTGTGTTGACCCTCAGAACTATACCACCCATAGGCCTGCCAGGAAAAAAAGAGATTGCTAAAAATCAGCCAACGATGTGGTGATGGGAACACAGCCCCAAGACTTATACATAAACCACAACGAATTAATAGTCAAACAAACACTAAACGGCTCTCACAACCAACCTCAATGGAAACAGGTACAATGCTGTGAAGAAACACAGTCATAGCATTAATTATGGTCACAGTCATAGCATTAATTATGGTCACAGTCATAGCATTAATTATGGTCACAGTCATAGCATTAATTATGGTCACAGTCATAGCATTAATTATGGTCACAGTCATAGCATTAATTATATTACGTTACATGCTTTTATAGATACTGTTAACCCTTCTTGAGATCCATCATCTTTCATTTGTGCAAGATCAAGCTTCAGGAGAAAAGAAGCTTAGTAAGCTAGTCAACCACTCAGATCAGTGTTACATCTTCATCTCAACGACACACAGAGCTGACATGAGCTGAGCTGGGCGTCTGACCAATCCCTGACCTGGATGCCTGCTACCTGACCAATCCCTAGTAAGGTTGCCCTCCACTTGGGAAGAACTCCTGGTCAGTAGTAACTTGACCGGTCAAATATCACTAGGGCAAAGCATCAGCTTTGTTGTTCCTCAGAGAATCTTAGATTAGTTCCACTGTCAGTACAATTGTTTACAGAATACCTTTACTGAGATCACTTTTTGTAAACATTGACCAGATTTACTACTCTGAAACTAAATCTCTCTGACAGGGATCTGATTCACACAAGGAGCATCACAAGTCCAGCCATTAGACCCAATTGGGTCATGTAAGTCATGTAGTCTCCAGCAAGCCCATTTTCCCCTCTCCACACAGTGTGGTGGGAAAAACCCTAACATCCTGGCATTTCCTCTGTACTCATAATGGTACTGTTGATGACCCAGTATTCTATTGTGTGACTGAGGAAAAACTTGACCTCTTTTGTCAAGCCCCACTGTAAGACTTCCTGAGGGGTCGTTCCACCTCAAAAAGCAAAAGAAAGAGGATTTGAATCCTATCATTTAAAATGGCCAATTTCATTGCAATCATTTAGCTTAATATCTAAGAGGTCAAATTATATGTCAACAAAATAAAGTTGCACCAATGCTAATATTATCTGTTTGTAACTACAGAAATAATTTCAGAACGATCTGTTATGGTGGGTGTCATGGCTGCTGAAATGACATGGAACGACCCTGAGAAGTCAATGTTGAACTAAGTTATTTTTAAACTACACACTTCAATGTGTGCTCTAAAAACAGAACAGACTTGTTTTTGATATGCACTGCTTATCTACTGTTAGTGGTATAACATTAAGGACCCAATGTCTCCTGGTCTTGACTTGCAGTCATCTAACTAACTAACGATATGCATCAGCCGTTGGTCCACCCAGTGGATTCATTCAGCCACAGGTAAAAAGCCTGTTTGTTTTGCTCACTGATTAAAATTACCTTTGAACAAATCCCAAACTGTAGCTTTAATGGTGTGCTGTGTTCAGCTCTGTGATTAAGTGTATCGGGGGCTTTGGTGAAAGCCATTAACCAGATTAGACACAGAGGGGGGTAATGACAGCTCACACACATCTCCCTGCTTTCATTCAAAACAAGCAGTTCAGCCCGCCCAGCGCTATATGTACTGTGGATAAAATATTCAAATCCTAAACTAGTGTCTTATGTCAGCAAATGTGCGACCCGCCCAGAATCATTCAACAGGCTCTCTACTAGTAAACTCTACAGGTCTCTACTGGACTGTACTGGAGGCTACTCTACAGTACTGAACTCTCCTGGGCTTCACTGTGCTGTACTGTACAGTACACTCCCTGGCCTGTTCTGTGTCCCCTATCATCATCAAACAGTAGAGGGATACAGTCCATGCTCCTGGGCATACATATACTACACAGCAACAAATACTGTCACAGTGAATTTATTGGGAGTAAAGTGATGCTGTCAACGTGTGGCAATTACAGTGCTAAAGTGCTGGGTGCTTTCCAGGTCATTTCTCGGGCCATTGTCAGGAGTTATGACTCCCTGTATGAATGGTACAGCTATTGATTTCGAAAACAATTCTACTGTAGCGACTAGCCTATTGTGAATAATATCCCACATCCACAGCACATCATTGAGATGTTCTTGACGCCTGCAGTCTGTGATTAACCTGGACGACTGACATTAATGATGAAAACTGTAAATACTGTAGGCATCTGCCCACAAATAAGGATAGTCAATAACACCCAAAACAGGCCCTTGTGTTTGCCAATGACACGTTCATTCTTCATTATCATTGCAACGTTTAAGGCATTCCACTATACCACATGTGAATCTGGTCAATTGCAGGTTTTTCTTTCTTCACTATAAACTATTCCTTTAGCAACCTGTAGCACCATCTAGCCAATTTGACCTTGCAGTAACATCAAATAATGTGGTTCTTAAAAAGCTGATTGAATATATTTAAGAAAAGTTTTCCTCAAGTACAGCCTCTCTTTTTCCACTGCCGCTGCTGATGAGGCGTTTAGCCTGGCTGCCAACTAGCCAGATGACTACATTTCAATTATGGCTATAAATACTATAATACAATACCAACATAGTAGAGGAGTCCAACAGCTCTATACATAGTGCACTCTTTTTGACCAGATCCCTATGGGTACTGGTCAAAAGTAGTGCACTATATAGGGAATAGGATGCCATTTGGGACACAATCAGTCTATATCTCTACACTATGCCTGCCTGCCCTGCAGCCCTCCTCCCTTCCTATTTAACTGGCCTTTGATGTTAGTGGAGAATTGATACTGCATGGCTGGGCTTATGGCCACGATGAAGAGAACCATGAAGAGGGATTCAACTGATGGCTCTGTACAGCAGGCAGTTACTGTAGGTCTACAGTGTGCACTAACCACTCCAGCTGATACAAGTGTAAATTGAACGTTCCACTGAATGCACTTTGTATGACGCATGTTGTGTAAAGGGAAGGAGCCATTATGTTCTGAAAGAAAGAACATACGAGTTCCTCTTCACAACGAGTAATACATTTCTTTCAGTACGCTGGGAGTGACAGTAAGTACCGTCCTTTCATCTTTGTGCAATCAAATCAACGTTTATGGTCACGTACCCAGTTTTGTAGATTGCATCGCAGGTGTAAGCTCTGCAGAGTCCCAACAATCGTATGTTCCGAGTGTCAGGGGCAATGGAACGAGACCATGTGACGCGACTTCCGCTTTTGGACGTTAACAAGGCAACACTCCATCTTAACTCCTCCTCCACATTTACTGGATTGGTTGAACAGTGCAGAAGAGAACCTTCCCCGACAGTATTTTGTCTTCTTGTCAAGACCAGTATGTAGGGGATCTAGTTTCAGGCGTTTCTTTTACGCCTGCTACGTTAGGTTATTGCAGGTGCAACAAAATGTTTCTAGCTCCAACAGTGCAGCAATATCTAGCAAGGATCCAACATACTGTGTGAACTTCTTCCCTTTTAAATGTTCTGCTCTCATCAACCAAAAACATCAAACAAATCAGGGAGAAAAGGATACACTGAAACCAGGGCCTAAAATCATCAACCGCCAAATGTGGGGAGATTTTGGCATTGACAGGTAAGAATGTTTAATTCACCAGCCCCGTTGGCAGGTCACACTCAGGGCTCTACAGTGCGAGCATTTCATAAACATTATAAAAAGTCAAGTATGGGCACATGTGAGTAGTGATTTATAGAAAATAAATGCTGCAGTAGTTGTTTTCAAAGTATTTCTGACATTTGTTTCAATTCTGGTAACGCACAAAGAAATAGAAATCCTAACGTTATAGGTATCCTACCTGGCGCAGCAGCACTGCCTGGCTGGCTGGGGGTCTGTGTGCACTGTCAATTAAGTGCTGAAAGATTCATTTTTAAAAGCAATGCGCACAGGCATACAAGTTGGTCTAACTACTAAAGTGATACTTTATCTTTGTGTTTCTTGGATATGTATAATGTTTTGTTCACAAGTTAGGTTATTTTTCAAAGTTTGAATTTGCTTCCACTGCTAGCGAAGAGAACAGACGTCTTTGGCCTCTACTATTCAGATTCTCACAGACACACATGAAGACTTGAGTGGCCCCATTACCACGTTCACCTTAAATGGTGCAGTTGACATTTGTCTCATCTGATATTTTGGTTAGACACAGGTCACAAGATATTACATTTAATTCAGAAATGTACCACATTCCATCTTACTAGTAATAGATTCCTTGTTTTAGAAACATTACTAAGCATAATCATTCATTTAATTTTGTGTTTTGTGATGTAATTAATGCAAAACATATTTTGGGTGGTAAAAAATTGGAGTGGCTGGTAGATTTTTTTAATCTACTTGCCTCAGTGACTGGCAGAAGAAAAAGGTTGCTTTAGGACTTGACCAAAAGTAACCTTTTGTTAAACTCTTATGTTGAATATTGTGAATATTACATGGTGAACGTTACAGGAAGTATATATTTCTGCCTCATCATATTACTGTTTTGCTGAACAGTGGCACTACTCAGAACGGAAATGTAATGATATTTGTTACCAGCCATCTTTACATACTCTAACCCACTTCATATGGGGCGGCAGGTAGCTTAGCGGTTAACAGTGATGGGCAGTAACCGAAAGGTCACTGGTTGACTCCCGAGCCGGCAAGGTGGAAACATCTGCCATTCTGCCCTTGAGCAAGGCAATTAACCCACAACAACTGCTCCACTGGTGCCGATGATGTTGATTAAGGCAGCCCCCTGCACCTCTCTGATTCAGGTGAATGGCTCAGTTAGTTGATCATAACAAAGCAGAGGGATGAGAGCTCTGGATCCTACTGGTGTTCCAGATTAAAAGGTCTGACCGTGCCATGGGTGGGCTGGCCTGAAGAGAACAGCCAAAGTGACAGAGATCTCAGTGCGCAGAATTGATGATTATACCTCGACACAGGAGAGGTGACAGCCTTCATTTCTACAAGAGCAGTAGCACTGTGAAAGTCAACGACCAAAATGACCAATGACATAGAAAGAGACCCATTCAATACACCTCAATGAACCACCACTGTGTTTTAACAGCCCATAGCTTTCTACACTGATGTTTGTTTGTGTGTGTGTGTGTGTGTGTGTGTGTGTGTGTGTGTGTGTGTGTGTGTGTGTGTGTGTGTGTGTGTGTGTGTGTGTGTGTGTGTGTCTAGAATCCCCAGCTAGGTAATCATCTGGCTGGGGAGGGGAGAGGTTGTCTCTGCTGTGATAAACACACGTGTCACATGACTGGGGACTAATCCTGTCAACAACAGACGTCCACTATCAGGCCAATAGCTCCTCTAACAGTGTGATGGGTAGGCAGGGAGCGATGCACACAGCGATGTGACCAAACAACCTGCTTACTTGTCCCCCTATAATCTGGTGTCAGGCTTATTCTGAACTGGATATGAAGTTAGGATTACAAAACAGGCTGCTTCTTTCAAATTTGTACTGTTCTACTATTTCACTTCCAGAATCTAGATCCCATTTTTTGGTTAGCAACTGCTACTTTTTGACAGTTTGACAATAAATGAGAGCTATATTTTGTTGAGAGAAGCCTGAAACAATGTTATTGAAATATGAAAATAACAGAAGAAAAGGTCATGATATTCAAATGTGTGGTTAATTACGGCTGCTACTAGAGGGTGGTTGGATGTTTGTGTTAGGGGAAGTGAAACATATGCATTATCTCCACAGGGGTTATGTCAACAGCATGGATATGGAGCCTTCTCTACTGCACACTAAACACTGCTCTCTCTGCCTCAAAAACTAACTCACTCAGCACTTCTTCCCCATCAATTTGGGCACAAATATTAACAAGAGGCTATTGTCATTCATGGTTATATAATATTTTACTTTAACTTCATCATAAGTCATGTCATATTACACAAAAAACAAAACAAAAAGTGAACTTCTCAAAGAGAATTCTAAAATCTACTAAGTGACAGGTGTTGGGTCCAACTCATCCAGGAAAAGTTGTGGTCCGTCTGACTGTAGTTACTTCCTGTGATATGTCACTGGGATAATATCATGACATCGTGCAAATGCCTTGCTGCTTACATCTCCAGACTTCACCACTGTGATGACTGCGATCTGAAATGTGCATCTGTAAATGTTCACAAACTTTGTCCACTCAGAGTACATTTGAGCTGATCACAGTGACTGGCGCAAAGTACGCACACAAACACAGGCATGCACACATACAGTAACTGCACACACACACGAACACACATAGTCATGCACACACACACGTACCCAAATACACATTACACATACACACAACAGAGGGCGCTGCAGTGGATAGCAGCAGTGTTAAGGCGCACGCATAACTCCCAATCCGGAACAGTTTGTAACAGTTTGCTACCGAACTTCGGCACAAACACTTTTTTTTTTTAAACTTGCCAAAGACCAAAACAAACCAAAACGTATTTTTAAGACATTTTACGTTTTGGTTTGTTTTGGTCTTTGGCAAGTCTTTTTAAAGTGTTCGTGCACAAAAAAACATTTCTTGAGGCAAGCCGAAGTTCAGAAACTTTTCCTCGATTCAGCCTGGAAACTCAGCGTGGATTCCACATGGCAAACGACAACAACATCGAGCATCACTTGGCCGAGGAGGTACAGAAGTACCTGCATCTCTACGATTCTAGCCATGCATTATATAAAGACCAGCATGTAAAATCAAATTCATGGAGGAAGATTGCAGAGACACTGGGTTCAGACCCAGTCACTCGTTTGAAAAAGTGTGGTAATGTTCGTTGCAGCTTCCCTGGCTTGTTCGGCACGTGAAGCATGGGAAGAAGGAAAGCAACTTCATTAGTCTTCACCAGAGGATGAGGTATGTTGTATTTTCATTGTAGTCGAGGAAAACAGTAGCCATGTTTGCTAACAATAGCTAGCAAGTTAGCGCTAGCTACTTGGATGTCTAGGTAGCATAATAACAGACGCGTGGAGAGAAAGCAAGCCAGCCAACTAAACAACTTTCTTTTTTTTTTACTTTTTACTTTTTGATCAAACATAATTTTGTCAGAGAAAGAAAATCTAAGCTTCCCATCTCTGTAAAACCGAAGTCAAAGTTCAGTAGCAAGGTCCAGCTAGCTAAAATGTTGCAAAATTTAAGTAACTTGGCCAGGCCTTCTCAACTCTTGAAAGGTTTGAAACATTGTAGTTAATTGTAGTCGCAGTTAATGATATTTGATACATGGTTCATTGATACTTTTGGATGGTTTGGATATGTGTACTAAATAGCCGTGTACTTTTTTCTTTTTCAAAAAGGCAAACACCAGTGAATGGGGACAGCACCCGTTTTTGTACTCTGCAACCCAGCACTGCCTATTCACTGCCCCCAGCCCATAACCCACACTGAACTGCAGTGCAGAATGGGAAACCATCTACATGCCGGACATAGGAAGCTCTATCCTGGGCCCACCTCCAAGACCTACTCCTCACTAACGCCACAGAGCAGCAGCAGTAGTAGCAGGGGTGTGAGAAGGAAGGAAAGAGCTGTAGACTCCGGTCGTGTCACATCACTCACAAAGGCATTGCAAATGACTACAGACATCAAGATCTGGAGAACGTCATGCACCAAGCCACCAGCTTGTCCCAGAGGCAAAACATTTCAGACTCTCCTCCTTTACTATGATTCCCTTTCCTCACCACACTGCTCTCCACAGACACTCCTCTAATTTCCCCCTCTCTTCACAGGGCCATGGCACATACAGCAGATTTCATGGATGAAATATCACCAAAACTCTGGGAGGAATTCGATCACCAGCTGAATGACTTCAAACATGACTTCAGGAAGAGGACATGGAACAAACGACTGGGACCACAGTGAAATTAACAACATGTTCTGGTGTTGTTCAGACATCTCAGGAGTCAGACACTTTCATGTTTTACACTTTTGTTGTTTACATCTGTTTTTTCGCAGACATTTGTAATGTACAAATAATTACATTTGTCTGACACTTTAATTATATTTAATTGACACGTGTTGTTTACATGTCTGTTCTCAGCAGACACTTCTGTGTTGTATTGTGGTTTACTTTCAGAGCCCTGATGCAAGAATAAAGGTTCATTTTTGTATACTAAAAAAGCTCTGTTTCTTCATCTCAATACAAGGTGTTTCAATGCATTCTTTTTGAACATCAAGTGCTGACAACATTGAGAAGAGCTGTGTTTCACATACTTTACAGGCTTTCTTCTACTTGTGTGGTGTAGTTCAATCTAAGCTTAATCTTAAATCTAATCTTAAAGCACAGTGAGATATAATCAAGTTTAATTTTATTAACAAGATTAAAACTAATTTTAGTACGAAGTACTTTGTTTCACAGTGCACACAAAGAAGAACTGTGAGTCTGTGTGTGTCCATCAAGGTTGCTCCACTCTCCAGGTTGGTAGTTGCCAGAAGGGAGGGTCATGTCACCAAAAGCAGGAAGCACGTATCTTGCATTCAGCTCATGAGCTTTATCCGTGGAGGACAGGTAGTTGTGGAGGGCCACACATGACTTCACAATGTCCTTAGCCTTTACACTAGATTGGCCGATCAAGAATCCTCATCCTTGCAGCCATGATGCCGAATGCATTCTCTATGACTATGAAAACGAGAGTTGCGGTAGTTGTACCTTCGTGGCCAAAAGCTTTGAGAATTACACAAATATTAATTTCCAAACAGTTTGCTGCTTCAGTGTCTTTAGATATTTTTGTCAGATGTTACTATGGAATACTGAAGTATAATTACAAGCATTTCATAAGTGTCAAAGGCTTTTATTGACAATTACATGAAGTTGATGCAAAGTGTCAATATTTGCAGTGTTGACCCTTCTTTTTCAAGACCTCTGCAATCTGCCCTGGCATGCTGCCAATTAACTTCTGGGCCACATCCTGACTGATGGCAGCCCATTCTTGCATAATCAATGCTTGGACCCGCCTCTTGAGGATTGACCACAAATTGGGATTAAGGTCTGGGGCCATGGACCCAAAATAATAATGTTTTGTTCCCCGAGCTACTTAGTTATCACTTTTGCCTAATGGAAAGGTGCTCCATCATGCTGGAAAAGGCATTGTTCATCACCAACCTGTTCCTGGATGGTTGGGAGAAGTTGCTCTCGGAGGATGTGTTGGTACCATTCTTTATTCATGGCTGTGTTCTAAGGCAAAATTGTGAGTGAGCCCCCTCCCTTGGCTGAGAAGCAAACCCACACATGAATGGTCTCAGGATGCTTTACTGTTGGTATGACACAGGACTGATGGTAGCGCTCACCTTGTCTTCTCCGGACAAGCTTTTTTTTTTTTTTTTTGCAGAATATCAGTCTGTCCCTGATGTTTTTCCTGGAGAAGTGGCTTGTTTGCTGCCCTTCTTGACACCAGGCCATCCTCCAAAAGTCTTCGCCTCACTGTGCGTGCAGATGCACTCACACCTGCCTGCTGCCATTCCTGAGCAAGCTCTGTACTGGTGGTGCCCCAATCCCGCAGCTGAATCAACTTTAGGAGACGGTCCTAGCGCTTGCTGGACTTTCTTGGGCGCCCTGAAGCATTCTTCACAACAATTGAACCGCTCTCCTTGAAGTTCTTGATGATCCGGTAAATGGTTGATTTAGGTGCAATCTTACTGGCAGCAATATCCTTGCCTGTGAAGCCCTTTCTGTGCAAAGCAATGATGACGGCACATGTTTCCTTGCAGGTAACCATGTTCGACAGAGGAAGAGCACCACCCTCCTTTTAAAGCTTCCAGTCTGTTATTCGAACTCAATCAGTATGACAGAGTGATCTCCAGCCTTGTCCTAATCAACACTCACACCTGTGTTAACGAGAGAATCACTGACATGATGTCATCTGGTCCTTTTGTGGCAGGGCTGAAATGCAGTGGGGATTCTGTTCATTTGCATGGCAAAGAGGGACTTTGCAATTAATTGCAATTCATCTGATCACTCTTCATAACATTCTGGAGTATATGCAAATTGCCATCATACAAACTGAGGCAGCAGACTTTGTGAAAATTAATATTTGTGTCATTCTCAAAACTTTTGGCCACAACTGTAGGTACACCCAGGTTCATTGACATGGACACCTGTGAATGAGAGGTAACAAGAGAATATGTCAGATATAAAATATTGCCTATTTGGTCAACAACAATAAAACACCATACCCTTTTCCAGGAACCATATTCCAAAAGCCTTGATAAAATTGTATTTCCCATAGAGTTGCATACATGTATGCCGTAACAAGGGAAAATAAAAAAAGTGAAATTGATTCCAACATTCTATTATCAACATACCTGGATAAGGGCGTATGAGGTTCTCATGTAGGGGGAAAGCTGCATCTCCCAGGAAAACTTTTGAATTGGCAGTGTGGTACATGGCAGAACAGCAGGTGGTGGTAAATTGAGGGTCTTCTGCAGCAGTTTGGATCCAAAAGAACTCTTGAAACACTCCACCATCGCTCTCTCGGCAGTACGCCCCTACATCTGTCTCGTGCCTGTCTTGCTAGGTAAAGCAAATCTTGTAGATCCCAGTTAAGAGTCTCTCTGTGTCACTAATATATTCTCCTGCACGTCTCTTCCTTGTTTGGCTGTAGATGGCTATTACCAGCTCATCGCCCTCCAATGTCCCGGGGTAATATTGCCACGTTCCCTCCTTTTTTTCATTTTTCAAGTGAACATCTTTTAAGGGAGTATGCAAGTACACTCGGCTAGGTGCCACCCAAACCGAAGCATGCCAACGCCTTTAAGGGCTCCTGACCAATTCTGCTATGTTGTGTGGGGGTTTTTCTACGCTGATCTTAACTTTTTTTGTACATAATGTCTCCACCATAATTTCCATCTTTAACTCTGCATAACTGGAAAAGGTCCTGTAAGTAAGCATTTTACTGTTAGTCTACACCTGTTGTTTACGAAGCATGTGACAAATAATACACGTCCAAGGTAGAGTCTCTCAGCCTTGGAAGTACAGCAGGCCCTCGGGGTCTCAAAGTACATTATGATAATGTTTATTTTTAAAAAGGCTGCCTTAAATTTCAGCCTGTTTTGGTGGGATGGAGTTTTGACCTGCCTGGTGCTATCACTAGGCGGTACATTTGGTAATAGACCAATAAGAAAGAGTTCCAAACCTCTCTGCCAATAATAGATACTTTTCAGTTTTCCCCTCCCCACTCCGAAATAATTATTGCTTGAGAAATTGCTCTTTCCAAAGAAGCAATTTTTGTTTCTTTTTGACCATTTTAATTGAAAACAATCACAGTAAGGTACTTAATTGTTACCCAGAAATGATTTTATATTGAGATAAAAAATAGCTGCACTGGATCTTTCTAAAGTGGTAAAAACAAACATGCTAGGATTTAATGAGGAGGCTGTTCACTAGGACTAAGAGCGGCTGCACTGTCGGAGTGAGACGCTTTGCTTGCTGATCTACAGTTGAAGTCGGAAGTTTACATACACCTTAGTCAAATACATTTTAACTTAGCCAAATACATTTAAACTGACATTTAATCCCAGTAAAAATTCCCTGTCTGTCAGTTAGGATCACCATTTTATTTTAAGAATATGAAATGTCAGAATAATAGCAGAGAGAATGATTTATTTCAGCTTTTATTTCTTTCATCACATTCCCAGTGGGTCAGAAGTTTACATACACTCAATTAGTATTTGGTAGCATTGCCTTTAAAATGTTTAACTTGGGTCAAATGTTTTGGGTAGCCTTCCACAAGCTTCCCACAATAAGTTGGGTGAATTTTGGCACATTCCTCCTGACAGAGATGGTGTAACTGAGTCAGGTTTGTAGGCTTTGCTCGCACACGCTTTTTCGTTCTGCCCACAAATGTTCTATAGGATTGAGGTCAGGGCTTTGTGATGGCCACTTTGTTGTCCTTAAGCCATTTTGCCACAACTTTGGAAGTATGCTTGGTGTCATTGTCAATTTGGAAGACCCATTTGCGACCAAGCTTTAACTTCCTGACTGATGTCTTGAGATGTTGCTTCAATATATCCACATAATTTTCCTCCTCATGATGCCATCTATTTTGTGAAGTGCACTAGTCCCTCCTGCAGCAAAGCACCCCCACAACATGATGCTGCCACCCCCGTGCTTCACGGTTGGGATGGTGTTCTTCGGCTTGCAAGCCTCCCCCTTTTTCCTACAAACACGTGTCATGCACAAAGTAGATGTCCTAACTGACTTGCCAAAACTATAGTTTGTTAACAAGAAATTTGTGGAGTGGTTGAAGTTTTAATGACTCCAACCTAAGTGTATGTAAACTTCCGACTTCAACTGTATTTGCCTACTAGGAAAACAAGGATATCTACTAGGAAAACAAGGATATCAAATCAACAGAAATCAACTCAGTTTGTTTGCTTGTGGTGTGTGTTTACAGTCAGAGACATGCCAGGCTTGAGGTCTCAGGCTAAGATGTTCATTTCATTACACCTGCCCCTCAAGCAACACTCATGAATTGTGTTGGGGAGGAAGGCACTTAGCTACTGAACTGTGTACTCCATTGCTCGTAGCTTTCAGCAAGATAATTCTACACTTCATTCCAACTCCCATATTGCATCATTCTGTGAAAGATAGGCCTACTGTACGTACCCTCAGGTGACAGTGGGGTTGAGTGCCATAACCTCATGTTGAACAGAATCTTTAATTCCACTGTGTTTTTGGCTTAATACATGTACACTGCGTAGTCAAATTTAGAAAATTAACGAGTAGCATACAGATACTTTGAGCAATTCTAGGTCCACTGTTCCCTTGGTAATATTTATTTTTATTCAAGTCAAAACAGGCAGAGTAGGCAGGGCTTTCCACTTGTCCAGTTCAGGGGTTCCCATCTGGCTCCACAAAGACAAGAGTTTGGCAAGGCAAGACAAACTATTTGGAACGGTTAATAAGAGGACTGTGATATTCCTGAAAAGACTTGCTTTCCACAAGGTGAGTCATGGTGTCACTAACCTTCAAAGCCAGTCTTTGGAAAATTCATTGCTCTGGAAGAAACACAACAATAGTTAGCATAAATCACCAGACCACAATTTTGATTCCAAAGACGGAAAGCGTGGGTACA
The DNA here is from genome assembly GCF_016432855.1 of Salvelinus namaycush. NCBI lineage: Eukaryota > Metazoa > Chordata > Actinopteri > Salmoniformes > Salmonidae > Salvelinus > Salvelinus namaycush. The sequence continues at coordinate 39,328,434 of NC_052326.1, forward strand.
TCTCTGTTGAGGTTCCTACTGATAAAGTATGCTAAATTGTGTTTCTGTTTCGGCATGGAAGAGACATGAAAGAATGACCAACTGATCTCCGATAGAAAAATGTGCATTTCGATCGATGTGTCCAATTACTTTTAATGCCTTTGTTTTATCGATCCCTTTGGCTTTCAGTTAAATGATTTACTACCTCTCAATATGCAGGTCAGGGATTGGAGAGGAGAGAGAGGCAGAGACGCGATGGGGAGGAAGAACGATCCCTTTCTGATTTCATTATATTGGCAGCCACTCAAACACAACGGAGCTTAGGCCTCATTAGGCATGAGGGAAGCAGACACTACAAAGAATGAAATACACAGTATTGCATTAAACAAAGAATGTCTGTAGGCTGTTTACAAGAGCTCCTTAAAGCCGAAATCCACAAAAGATCTGCGCCACTGGCCGCACCACCACCATTGTTATTGTTTTTGTTGCCGAGGATCATGCAGCATGGTAAAAGAAAATGCAGTACATATTTTGCTGTTCGATCACTTGTGCAATAATGTCTAAGGGAGAAAAAACTGTGTTCGTTGTTTGCAGTAACTTCTTAGTTGTTGTATTACCACAAACAAACGTGGCAGTTTCACCATTAAGGATTGCAGCAGCTTCAAGGTATTGTGTGTGTGTGTGTGTGTGTGTGTGTGTGTGTGTGTGTGTGTGTGTGTGTGTGTGTGTGTGTGTGTGTGTGTGTGTGTGTGTGTGTGTGTGTGTGTGTGTCTGTATATAAGGCTGTTTTGCCATTTTAGCTATCAGTCTGTCAGACTGACATCGCAACACTCTGTACAGGTTCAGCCTTTCCCTGTCAACAACTAATAGCATGGAAAACACACATACACACACACACAATCATAGGACGGAGAACACATGCAGACACACAGCTGTGCACACACACGCAAACACTTCACAATGTCTTAGACACAGCTAAGACACGCATACACAATATCAGGTTCATTTGATGTATACTACATAAAGCACACTTATTGGATTTCCAAATCTCCTTAAATATCACTTACTCATGTGAGTTACATAAGAAACTCTCATGTCATTTAAACATATAACGATAGAACACAAAGAGAATTCCAACACAAAGGAGAATCATGTCCTTGGAAAACCCAACCCTTCCAAGTCAAAATAATCCAACAACCCTCCATTTTATTCTAGCCTCCTTTAAACAAGTGGGAAACAGATTCAGTGTTGAGAGTTACATGAGCAGAAAGGCCCTTCACTGTGCTTAACTCTCTCAGCAGAGCTGGGCCATATCAAAAAGACTCTGGAACCTTCTAAACATAGCCAACATCAAGAGACTTTTGCATCTAAGGACAGCATAGAGTCGATCAAATCAGCAGAGGCAAAACAGTAGTAACCTTGCCAAATACCAAAATATAAGATGTGCCTTTTTCACTTCAGACATGCATTTAAGACAGGGCTTGTATGTACTGTACTCCTATATGACTGGCTCCTTGATTTGTATTTGTCAGTATTTTAAAAACCTTACGTTTTGCTCCCTCATCTATACAGAGAACAGCGTGGATTACCGAGAGTACCAAATCCTCCATGATGCTTCAAATCAAATCACATTTTATTTGTCACATACACATGGTATTGCGATTGTAGCAAAATGCTTCCATCACTCCATTGTTTGATGTGAGGGGAGGTGAACGTGCTGTGTAACCAGTGAAGGACTTCAGACATGAACACTGCTTTGTTTAAACACGGGATGAAATACTGTAGCTTGGTTTCAGCTTTGCTCTAATAATATAGTGAGAGAGTATATCTATCAAACCAAATCAATAGAGGGGTTACTGTTTTAGAAAATGTTGAGAGGGTCTTGCAGAGAACGACAATAGCCTACACTAGCAAAAGAGTAAACATCATCAGTGACAAGAACGTGCCTCTTTCTGAGACTGTTTGAACTTTGAAGTGCTGTGAGCGATCTCCCCATAGCATTCCATCACAACAACACATTATGTAACATACAGCTCACACACATTGAAAATGAACACATTAACATTACCCATCCATTAGGGATATTCCCACAATAACAGGACAAACATTTTATGGGGACTAGGTCTTTAAATGCCAAGGGCCATCTACATTGATTGAATAACAGCAACAATAGCACATTAAAAATCACAGTCAAAAGACAACATGAGGAGACAGAGAAAGGGCAGGATGTATATCAGGTAAACCTCTGCCAGAGAATTACCCTTTCAATTCTCCATACTGCCCTCTACCCACCCAGAGCAGTAGCTACTGACTCTTCAGCCGTAAATTCAGCTAACTTGATAGCTCACATCAGGGAGAGATTGTTTAAGAGAAGGATGGAGGAGGGGATGGAGAGACAGAAGACAGTCATTGATATGTCTGAGTCCTTGAGTGCAGCAGTATTAGTCCTTTAGTAAGAGTGCCTTATTGCCTGGACATTCATCACTGTTCTAATGAAGTTTAAGGAGGAGAGTGGATGGAACACAGAGCATATTCTCCTGGCTAGAGTATGGCTCTCCTCTCTCTCTGGAGGTCTGGACCTGTATAAAGTGTCTCAGAGTAGGAGTCCTGAATGATCTATAATCAGTTTGGCCTTTTAGATCATCATAAATAAGATTATATGGGCTGGAGGTTGAGGACTCACATCCTGAGACACTTTATGAATACGGGATCTAATCTGAATGTGTCTCAGACAGTACCATAATCCTCCTGCTTTTCTTCCTAATCTCTGTAGCTTGGGTGCTCATTGGACAGGTGATGGGATGCGGACGGTGCAAACCAGATGTGACCAGGGGGATATGGTGATCATCTTGACAGATAAATATTCTGGATGGTTCAACTTCCGTTCTATGTAGCTGTGAGTGACCTGCTGAAAAGGACCTGTGACAGACAGGACACAACTTATGGAAACTGAAACCATGTAACTATTCTGTGTGAATCTTGAGTAATGTTTTTTAAGATATGCACATCCATGGCAGCAGTATCATTAGTGTCTGTCCAGTGGCTGGGCCCCTCCCTGATTTTGTCCGAGAAAATGTTATTACTGTTCTCTCTCTCATCCCTCACCTCTTCATCCCTCACCCATCTGCCTGAAAAGCTCCTATGGGACCAACACTACAATCACATTGGAAAACTATTACATGATTGATGACTGAATCTCAATATGTGACTTGTTCAGCCTCTTATACTGAGGAGATGGAGCAAAGAATAGCAGAGTTTAACTTAGAGCGCAGCTGTGCAGACAACAGGTCACTGCCTTAAAAACACAAGTACAATGTTTTAACAATGTAGCTATGAAGCTGTAATAAGCTGACATGCATGTTTCATTTAAAGTTCACAATGGGAGTTTGTAACTTTCCATCAAGGTCATCAACTATGACACACTGTTTAATCTAGAAACCACAAATTGCAGCAATGTAATGGCATGAGTGCATCCCCTTGGTTTGCAACCATATTCTCACGTTGAGAAGTCTATACTCAACAACCAATGTTAGCCTTTAGTGCTGAATTATATGGAGACCATCGGTAGGCAATTTTGTATTTCTAGGCTGTCATCCTATTCACCATTCACACGAGTAAAGGACTGAACTGCCTCATTAAGTGTTTGTGTACTTAAAGGCTATATGCACTCAAACATGCCATTGTTTATGTTTTGCACTCAGAATTATAGCCTAGCCTTTCAAAGTCGAAGGCTTTGATGGTGCATTAAAACCTCGGCTCTGGACGGCCATGCGCGGGGAGCGAAGGAATTTAGGAGACGTGATCCCTCGATTCGTTCTCTGGACAACGGCCAGGTTCCAGTCCCACTGTTACATCACTACATACTGTATGTGTGCATCGATCAGACCTGCTAAAGTACCGGACAGACACAGACGCCCTGTCACCTTCTGTATGAGCTAAAAATCGCGCAAAATCTTCTCGGGTGGTTTACTGAAACCATTAGAACATTTTATAGCGTAATATTTCCCATGTGTGGTTACAACAGGTTAAACATGATGTACGCATAGACTCATTCTTCTCCATTGTCATTTTAATTATGTTGAATTGCTGACAGGAGTAGCCCATTTCAGCAAGTCACGTTATGTATGTAGGATGAATGTCATCTCTTCCATGCGTGCGGCAGTAGCTATAGCAGCAAGTCTTCTCGTCCTGTTATCTTTTCGTGATTGGGGTAACATAACATTGGCAATGTTATTCCCCTTGATTACATGACACATATAAGAACACTGTTGCCTACATATGCATGACACACACTGCGATGAACATTGTCAAATATAATACAATATTGCAAACCATGCAACGACTTACCAGGATAGCAGTGGGTAAACATGGCCAATGCTGAAAACATTAAGGATAAGGTCCACCAGTGACTAGATTCCAGTATTCGCCGCATGTCAGAATAGTCATCGAGAGCAACAAGAAGGCAACGGGTGACAAAGTTTGAGGTCTACAAAATTACATAAACTTGATTGCAGAAAACACATGTAAACCACATAGGATTTGAACACAACTGCAACCCCAAATTGAGTTTAGCTTGATGGTAATTCACTTGAAACCAATTCAGCATATGTTTCGAAAAATATCTATGGGATGCGGAACGCAGATAAATAGTTGTGATAGTCCGCCACATGCAGACAGGCTTTCTTTTCACGGAGAAAAAGTAAATCCTAGAGGGAAAGTAAACGAGTCCGACTCAATTTCGTAAAACTTGAAGAGAAAGTGTTCGAATAATACTGATTGTATGTGTTCGTCCATTCAGCGGTGACTCGCGCGGTCACTTAGATTTATTGTAGAGAGAATGTCGCAAAGGCAAAGGCAGCGCTGGAAGCGTTCCATTCTTCCATCCAGGAAGTAGCGGCATGCATGTGAGGGTTCTGGCGAACCGTTTAGAATAGATCGAGCTGCACCGGCGGGAGGGAAAATCAGAGCTTGGGATGCTGGATCCTAGCGCCGTCTTTTGGAATTCTAATAAACCTACAGCAACACTAAAACATTGGGTCAAGTTCTTATTTTCATACAAATTGTTTTCTACTCGTGATAACTATTTTTCTACAACTACAAATTGTTTTCTACGCGTGATAACTTTTTTTCTACGACTACAAAGTGCTGTCTACTCGTGATAACTTATTGTGGATAGTGAATTGCATTTGTGGATGGTGATTTACATTTGTGGAAAGTGGTTTACATTTGTGGAAAGTGATTTACATTTGTGGATTGGTGATTTACATTTATGGATTGGTACTTATTTGTACAGATCATGATACACGAATACAACATGCACAATTCACAATACATTTGGCATGATATTGTTCCCATAGATATGGCCTCTGCAGAAATGTGGGCATTCATACTTCTTGCCTTGTTGTACAGTGCAGTGCTGTTGAGCAGAGCTGTTGTGAAGGAAGTTGTCAAGGAAGTGGGTTTGTGTTTATGCAGGACCCCTTCACATACACACACCTACCATCAACCAATCATGTCAATTCAGAGCTATAAGGAGACCTCTGCATTGTTACAAAATTCAGAGGAGCTCAATTTGGCCTCTGCATGCCTCCGGAGGCTATGCAATTGCGTCATACCCTCCATACCGACTCTTTGACCACTTTTTCGGATCAAGCATAAATTGTCTCTAACAATGCGGAGGGCTCCGTAAAGCTCAGCATTGACATGATTGGTTGACAGTAGGTGAGGGCGGAAGGTCCTGTATAAACACAAACTCACTTCCTTGACAACTTCCTTCACAACAGCTCTGCTCAACAGCTCTGCGCTGCTCCGTGAAGCGCAAGAAGTATGAATGCCCTGACTTCTGCAGAGGCTATATCACCGTAAATGCTGCACAGCCAATGCAGAGGGCAGATTGACCATGCAGCGCCTTTTAACCATGTTACATTTAAACTTCCAGGGGATAGGGACGTCTCAAGAATCCCGGGTTGCAGGGACACTGACAAAATGTAGGTCTACTGGAGTATGTGCAAACTTTGCCCACTAGAAGGAAAATAAATACAAACTAAAGCAACTGCCATTTGAATGGATTATTCTGTAAATACTTATTATTACGATAAACATAATGATGATCTTATTCTGCAAGGACCAGCAGAAAATACCACAACAAAACATGCCATTCAAAAAGTTTATGAAACCTTTTGCAAATATTATGTGAGTATATTTTATCTACTTCCATTGACTGGTGAATTGACCAGAGTTCTTACATTGTCAAACAGACGAAAGTGATAAGACTCAAACTGTTTTTAAACACTCAGATACAACTGTTAAACGTTCACAGTCTTCCTAAAAATCATGACCACCTTGTTCATTATCTGTATTCTCTCAGTCATGAATTTTCCAATGTTGCCCTTTCAGAAACATGGATGACTGAAGAGACGTCTCATTATAATGCTGTTCACCACTGTTGAACATCAAGAGTGGGAGGAGTGTCGATTTTTGTTGATAAACGTTTTCAATTCTTTGTAAGAGAGGACCTTGCATTTACATCTGATAACATTGATGTTGAATCTCTTTTCATAGAAATTCCATCCTGTTCATTTTTTGGTGGTAAAAAAGTGGTAATTGGATGCATCTATTGGCCACCCGATTCTGACAATGGTAGTTTCATTGAAATCCTTGCATCAACCTCGGATTGTATTAATGTTGAAGATAACATGTGTTTTATATTGGGGGATTACAACATAAACTGATTTAAAAGTGAGAACCACACTGACATCTGACTTGTTGAATACTTTATACTCCAGCTATGTATATCCAGCTAAGCTCACAAGAGTTACCAGTTCATCTGCAACCCTTATTGATAATATGTGTATACACTCTTTGAATAATGTGGCTAATATAGGAATACTTTATACTGACATTTCTGACCACTTTCCACTTCTCTTTGGCAGCTGGAAATTAACAGATGGGAATGATTAGTAGCATTCGATGTAGAATATTTAACAAAAGTAGTTATTGATTGATGATGTTTCATGGGAAAATGTTTATAATCAGGCCGATGTGGACTCACATCTTTCAATTCTGTATTTCACCACTACCACTACTTCCCTTAGTTAAATCATGTAAGAGAGCAGCAGAAGGGTTCTGGAAACCTTGGTTTACAACTAGTCTTAAAAAATCTTCAGTTAAAAAGAACTAGTTGTGTAAAAAGTTTATCACAAATCCCTCTCCCCTGAATTCTGCTAATTAAAAAAAAGTATAAGAACAAATTTACTCACCTACTTCAGATATCCCCCAAAATATATTTTAAATAATAAAATTCAACTTGGAAAATCATCACTCAACTGTTGAATAAGAAAAAGCCATCTATCCCATCTCAATGTATTGTTGGAAATAAGACCTTATAGTGATCCTGATGTTATTTCATGTGAATTGAATCACTTTTTTATGAATGCGGGTTAAATTAAAAAATGTGGGTGGTGATTACTGATCAATTAATTTATACATTTATAATTAGTAGGTTTTGTTATCTGTTTTAACAAACCTTTTTTATTTGTGTACTTATGTAATGTATATCGTTTTTTTGTGGTGTGGTTTTCATATAAGCCCTTGGGCTGACCAACCACACCTGCACACCGTTTAATTATTATTATTATTTAATCTGTATTGTTATTTATCACTTGTTTTCTTTGGTGCAAATACATTAAACTTAAACTAAACTGTTCAAACAGAAGCCTCATCAGAGCTATGTTAATGTGTACATTTTTCTTTACAGGAGAACTCTGGAATGTAAATAATAAAAGTCAACTTGGAAAATCATCACTCAATGGTCCACACTGTCCTCAAGACCTTATTCCTTGGGGGAGAATGTATTAATGAATGCTAGGTAATTCTATTACATCTCATTTGTTATATTGCTATACTGTAACATATTGAAGAGAGAGTGTAGTGTTTCATAGTGGTGCTTCTGTGTTTCTTCCCACCCGTAACCCATTGAATATGACCCTCAGGAGACCCCATAGTGTGATGGTACCTTCCTTTCCCAGACTCCCACTGTCAGAGCTGTAAATGGAATACATTATAAGCATTTATCATCCTGACTATAATCAGGTATGCGTGTGTATTGATCAGAGAGGTCTCTAAGGTACAGTGTGACACAACCCAGGTCCACAGTACCACGGACAGAGTCTGTGTCAATATAGGGGGCCATGGTAAAAAGAAGTGCACTACATAGGGAATAGGGTGCCATTTGGGACATATCTACAGAGACAGAAAAGGTGGAAATCAGCAAGACATTTAATTTGAGGAATCTAAATTCCTCATTTAATTTCCCTGTTCTCAGCGGGGCTGTTCAGGACTATCACAAGGGCCCTCTGCTTTCAACGTGGGCCATCTGCCTCCTCCTCTATTAAAAGCCTGCCTCTGTGCCTTGGCTCTCATACTATATGGCTTCTTCACTCTGCCTCTCAGGCCCTGTGGTTCTTTCACATGGCCCTCCTCTCCTCTCACATTCCTACAAGTTCCACTGTAGCATCACACAACACCACTTATAGCCAATGATGCAGGCCCACAACCGATTCCCCTATCACACAGCTTCCCTAGTCTATCTCGCAGGCCATCCTCTCTTCTCGCACTCATCTAGGTTAGACCACTACATCGACAAAAAACACTATGTGTAGCCAATGACCCAGAGCCCTCAGTCTGCCTCCTATGCCCTCCTATAAAAGCCTGCCTCACACAAGGCTTCCTCAGCCTTCCTCTCCTCTCACACTGCTCCAGGTTGGTTGGACCACATCACAGCACAACTTGTAGCCACTAACCCAGAGCCCTGTAATTGTGTGTCTGGGATGATATTCTGAACCACAGCTAGAACCTCGAAGATCAGAGGCACAATTTAAGAATGCGACTCTGAACTGGCTTGTGGTCCAGGTCATGATCCTGTGATGTGGTTTGTGATGTTGCTGCCTTGTGTAGTAATATGCCACATACAATTGTGCATACCGTCCTGATTCAAACCCTGCCACTCATATTGTACAGAGCCTCTGTGATCTTTGAATCCCAGCCTTGTTTTATGTAATGTGTGTAGACTTCTCGTCTCTTTCTCTTCTCTCCCCGCGGGTTATGCCTGCTTCCTCCTTTCTACATTTTAAGACCTTGTGCCGATGATCAAGTTTTTAAATCAGTGCAGGGGGAGTTTATTTTTTATCTATGAAATCTGCTCTCTCTTTCTCTCTATCTCACATACCTTGTAGCCATATACACTACCGTTCAAAAGTTTGAAAGAAAAGCACATTTTTTGTCCATTAAAATAACATAAAATGTATCGGAAATACAGTGTAGACATTGTTAAATGTTGTAAACGATTATTGTAGCTGGAAACAGCAGATTTGTTATGGAATATCTACATAGGCGTACAGAGGCCCAATATCAGCAACCATCACTCCTGTGTTCCAATGGCACATGGTGTTAGCTAATCCAAATTTATAATTTTAAAAGGCTAATTGATCATTAGTGTCAATTCTCCACCTGCCCGTTACTCTTGGGGTGAAAATCTGAGGTGAGGCTGACCGAGACCCCCAGGCGTTCCATAAACGCCCTCCAGACCCTAGACGTGAACTGGGGACCCCGATCAGAAACTATATCCTCAGGCACCCCGTAGTGCCGGAATAAGTCTGTAGAGCCGTAGGGAGACCGGGCAAAGGAAGGAGACGGCAGAACTTAGAAAACCGATCCACAACGACCAGGATCGTGGTGTTTCCCTGTGACGGAGGAAGATCCGTCACGAAATCCACCGATATGTGTGACCACGGCCGTTGTGGAACGGGTAGGGGTTGTAATTTCCCTCTGAGCAGGTGTCTAGGTGCCTTACACTGGGCGCACACCGAGCAGGAGGAAACATAAACCCTCACGTCCTTAGCTAAAGTGGGCCACCAGTACTTCCCACTAAGACAGCGCACTGTCCGACCGATGCCAGGATGATCAGAGGAGGGTGACGTGTGGACCCAACAGATCAAACGATCACGGACATCAGACAGAATGTACAGACGCCCAACTGGACACTGGTTGGGAGTGGGCTCTGTATGTAACGCCCGCTCGATGTCCGCGTCCACCTCCCATACCACCGGTGCCACCAGGCAAGAAGCCGGAAGTATGGGAGTGGGGTCCGTGGACCGCTCCTCTGTGTCATACATCCGGGACAGTGCGTCTGCCTTAGCGTTCTGGGAACCTGGTCTGTAGGAAAGGGTGAAAACAAAACGGGTGAAAAACATGGCCCACCTTGCCTGGCGAGGGTTCATTCTCCTCGCCGCCCAGATGTACTCCAGATTGCGGTGGTCAGTCCAAATGAGGAAAGGGTGTTTAGTCCCATCAAGCCAATGCCTCCACGCCTTCAGAGCCTTGACAACAGCCAACAGCTCCTGATCACACACATCATAGTTTCGCTCCGCCGGGCTGTGCTTCTTCGAAAAGAAAGCACGGGGGCGGAGCTTTGGTGGCGTACCCGAGCGCTGAGACAGCACAGCACCTATCCCAGCCTCGGACGCGTCCACCTCTCCTTTAGCGTGGTTGGAGTCGGCCAATTACGCACGGCTGAAATGCGGTCATTTTCCATCTCCACCCCTGACGCGGACAGGCGGTACAATAGGAAGGAGACGGACTGCTGGAAGAACAGACATTTCTCAGCCTTGACGTACAGGTCATGCTCCAACAGTCGACCAAGCACCTTGCGCACCAGGGACACATGCTCGGCATGTGTAGCGGAGTATATTAGAATGTCATCTATATACACCACTACACCCTGCCCGTGCAGGTCCCTGAAAATCTCGTCTACAAAGGATTGGAAGACTGATGGAGCATTCATCAAACCGTACGGCATGACGAGGTACTCATAGTGTCCAGAGGTGGTACTAAACGCCGTCTTCCACTCATCCCCCTCCCGGATATGCACCAGGTTGTAAGTGCTCCTGAGATCCAATTTTGTGAAGAAGCGCGCCCCGTGCAATGACTCTGTCACACTGGCTATGAGAGGCAGTGGGTAACTGTACCTCACCGGGATCTGATTTATACCTCGATAGTCAATCCACTGGCGTAAACCTCCATCCTTCTTCTTCACAAAAAAGAAACTCGAGGAGGCAGGTGAAGTGGAAGGCCGAATGTATCCCTGTCCCAGAGATTCGGAGACATATCTTTCCATAGCCGCCGTCTCCTCCTGTTACAGAGGATACACATGACTCCTGGGAAGTGTTGCGTCTACCAGGAGATTTATCGCACAATCGCCCTGTCGATGGGGTGGTAGTTGAGTCACCTTCCTCTTACAGAAGGCGAGTGCCAAATCGGCATATTTAGGGGGGATGTGCATGGTGGAGACCTGGTTTGGACTCTCCACCGTAGTTGCACCTATGGAAACACCTACACACCTCCCTGAGCACTGACGTGACCATCCCTTAAGAGCCCCCTGTTCCCACGAAATGGTGGGGTCATGATAGGCCAACCAGGGAAGCCCCAACACCACAGGGAAAGCAGGAGAATCGATCAGAAAGAGTAGACTAATTCTCTCCTCATGACCCTCCTGCGTTATCATACATAGTAGACCTGTGACCTCCCTAATCAGACCCGACCCTAAAGGACGACTATCTAAGGCATGTACAGGGAAGGGCACATCAACAGGAAAAATAGGAATCCCTAATCTAAGTGCAATTGAATGATCAATAAAGTTCCCAGCTGCGCCTGAATCTACTAGCTCCTTATGCTGGGAATGCGGGGAAAACTCAGGAAATGTTATACATACACACATGTGCGCAACAGGGAGCTCTGGGTGAGTCGGATGCCGACTCACCTGGGATGACCCACCAGTGCCCTGCCTGCTGCCTCGACTCCCTGGGGAACCTCCCCAGCACCGACCAGCAGTGTGCCCTCTGCGGCCAGAGGTGGTGCATGGAATGGCCCCTCCTCCGGTCCCCCTCATAGCAGCCCCTGCTAGCACCATCTACTTCGGATCGGAGGTGCTGGGGGATGTAACTGACGGACCCCGATCCGGACGTCCGCGGGAGCCCAACAGGTTATCCAGCCGGATGGAAAGGTCCACCAGCTGGTCAAAGGTAAGGGTGGTGTCCCTGCAGGCTAGCTCCCTACGAACGTCCTCGTGTAGACTACACCTGTAGTGGTCGATCAAGGCCCGCTCATTCCATCCCGCGCCGGCGGCCAGAGTTCGTAAGTCCAGAGCGAAGTCTTGTGCGCTCCTCATCCCCTGTCTGAGATGATACAAGCGTTCCCCCGCCGCTCTCCCTTCAGGTGGATGATCGAAAGCCACCCGGAAGAGGCGGGTGAAATCCTCATTGTTTTCCAACGTTGGTCCTTCCTTTCCCCAGATGGCGTTGGCCCATTCAAGTGCTTTACCAGTCAGACAGGAGATGAGGGCGTTCACACTATCGTATCCCGAAGGAGTCGGGTGAACGGTTGCCAGTTAGAGCTCCAGCTGGAGTAGGAACCCCTGGCACCCGGCAGCCGTTCCATCATATACCCTCGGGAGCGCGAGCCGAATCCCACCGGATCCAGGTGAAGGAGGGGTGGACAGTGGTGTGGGTTGTTGTGGGAGCTGGGGTGATGATGATGGGGTTGCTGGAAAAACCCCTCTCTCCCATCGTTCCATGCTTTGCAGAGATGGTTTGCAGAGATGAGTAATAATCGGAACTTATTATAAACAATTAAGATTGGTAAAAGAACACAGACACTGGACAGAGGAACTCTGCCTAGAAGGCCAGCATCCCGGAGTCGCCTCTTCACTGTTGACATTGAGACGGTGATTTGTGGGTACTATTTAATGAAGCTGCCAAGTACAGGACTTGGGTGGCGTCTGTTTCTCAAAATGTGCTTTTCTTTCAAAAACAAGGACATTTCTAAGTGACCCCAAACTTTTGAATGGTAGTGTGTTTATTATTTTTTAGAACGATTTCACATGACGGTTGGTACATAATGTATGACTGCATTCGTCTATTATCTATCATTTATTCAGGCTATGACTATATATAATTTATTCGATTCTCTCAGTCCTTGCATTATTCACCGGAGGGCTATATTTTACCCCTAACGCTCTCCAAATAGATTCCTGTTTATATATATTTTGTGTGTGTGCATGCATGCGTGTGTGCGAGTGTGTGTGTGTGTGTGTGTGTGTGTGCGTGTGTCCCAGCGCCAGGTCTATGAGTGACCATCATGTCTCCTAGCCTACATGGGACATCATGTGTTATGTTATGCTGGACTCTGGATGCAGAATGCTGTCCATCACAACATTGTTGGGTCCAGATAGTGATCCCTTCTTTCATATACATGCTGTGTGTATCACTCATTTGTGTCCAATTCTCAGTGTCCAGAGATTCTTCTGATTTGTCTTTTGTGTTATGTTTTATTGTACCACATTACAATACAGTACAGAAACAAAGAAATTATAGAGACAACGATTAAGACACTACGTTGAAGGACATACATCTCAGCACACCACAATGGTTAGTACATCATCACATATTGAGATTTTGATTTACAGCGAAATGGCTGACTAGTCAAAACAGCAATGTTGGTCTATTCCCCCTTTCCCAAAACACGTGTACTATAAATGATTCCTTCCTGTATTATACTAACATGTCTATTCTATTCCAATGAGCCATTTGCTTTATGTTCCTATTCTTATCTTTTATTATTTCTTATTGTTGTTGCATTGTCGAGAAGGAACTTGTAAGTAAGCATTTCGTTGAAACTTCATTCCATCAATATGGAAATGAGTGTGCATTAATCAGACTCGTAGTTTACAGGGAAACAGTCCTGCTAATATTGTATCGATTACATGCAAAACAGTCAATTGTCTGGTATTCTGTGTTTTCCTCCAAGCTAATCCTTTATAGTGTTCACTGTATTTTGTTCACTTATAATATTACTGGAAGCTGTATCAGTGCTACATGTAGATAAAATACCTCTTACATGCAGTAAGATATTTGAGATATTTTAGACATAGTGTGTATAACAGATGTGATCTTTACTCTCTCTTGCATTGTTTAATAAAGAAAAGAAGGCCAGCCAATGGTCCCAGTTGGACTGTAGCTTAATCTGCGACAATAGACTGTCACACCCTGATCTGTTTCACCTGTCTTTGTGCTTGTCTCCACCCCCCTCCAGATGTCGCCCATCTTCCTCATTAACCCCAGTGTATTTATACCTGTGTTCTCTGTTTGTCTGTTGCCAGCTCGTCTTGCCTTGTCAGGTCTTACCCTGCTTTTTTAAGTTCTGTTTCCTAGTTTCCCAGGTTCTGACCATTCTGCCTGCCCTGACCCCGAGCCTGCCTACCGTTCTGTAGCTGCCTGACTCTGACGCTTTTACGAACCTCTGCCTGCCCTGACCCCGAGCCTGCCTACCGTTCTGTAGCTGCCTGACTCTGACCCTTTTACGAACCTCTGCCTGCCCTGACCCCGAGCCTGCCTACCGTTCTGTAGCTGCCTGACTCTGACCCTTTTACGAACCTCTGCCTGCCCTGACCCCGAGCCTGCCTACCGTTCTGTAGCTGCCTGACTCTGACCCTTTTACGAACCTCTGCCTGCCCTGACCCCGAGCCTGCCTACCGTTCTGTAGCTGCCTGACTCTGACCCTTTTACGAACCTCTGCCTGTCCTGACCCTGAGCCTGCCTGCTGTTCTGTACCTTATTGACTCTGCCCTGATATAGACAAAGGACAGCATTAGTTGTGCATAGGTCTATTATGTTGATGGCTGTCGATTCGCTCACATATCAATATCAGACTGGGTTTTTTGTAATCAAACATTGTAACAATGACATTTCTTTTACAAATACAATAACTGTAAGTACCTGACGATAGACACAAGGAAGCACATTAGATGTGCAGCACAACAGTATGTTGGAACTGTGAATTAACAGGGTGATAATGTGTCCATTACAATTAGAGCATGCTAGCTAACATGCTCTTAAAGTAGTAACAAACAAAAGCATGTCCAAGGATGCCCACTATACCTAACAGGTACCGTACACACACACACACACACACACACACACACACACACACACACACACACACACACACACACACACACACACACACACACACACACACACACACACACATCAGGCCAAGTACATGGTGAACTTGTAAACATTGTAAATATGAAAGTAGAATACAGTATTTCAGAACGTGACCTACCGCTTGCATGTCAGTATCAGACTGGGAATAATTTATGTTCACGGTCTCCCCCTATCTGCAAGCATGACCAATGGCATAACACCGTATTGATATGTAAATTCAACCAAACAATAGGAGTACATAAACCTCAAATACATATTTCTACAGTGTCAAGTGGAAGCATAACCGACCCTGTTACATGTGCGTGTGTATGTGTCACACCCTGATCTGTTTCACTTGTCTTTGTGATTGTCTCCACCCCCCTCCAGGTGTCGCCCATCTTCCCCACTATCCCCTGTGTATTTATACCTGTGTTCTCTGTTTGTCTGTTGCCAGTTTGTTTTGTTTCGTTAAGCCTACCGTTTTTCTTCTGCTCCTATCTCTCGATTGTTCCTGTTTCCTAGTTTTCCCGGTGTGGACCATTCTGCCTGCCCTGAGCCTGCCTGCTGTCCTGCACCTTTTCCCCACCTTTCGGGATTACTGACCTTTGCCTGACCTGAGCCTGCCTGCCGTCCTGTACCTTTGCCCCACCTATCTGGATTACCGACCTCTGCCTGCCCTTGACCTGCTTTTTGACTGCCCCTGTTTGATTAATAAACTGTTGTTACTTCAACCTTGTCTGCATCTGGTTCTTACCTGAAATGTGATAGTGTGGTGAGTGTGTGTGTGTGTAAAATGCACACTGTCCTTAAAAAAGTATTTTTAGAGTTCTAGCCAGCTTGTTGCAATATTGAGTATAAGGGTGTTCATATAAAGTTGAATCAAAATGTTTCTTACTGAAATGAAAAGAGGAAGAGGGTATGTTAAACCAGACATATTTCAAGCTCTTTTCCAGGCAGGATGACGTCACATACAACATGTGGTGAAGTTTAATGTTTTATTAGTGTTTTGGAGGCTTTTTTACACTGCTGTACAGTATATCAAATCAAATCAAATCAAATTGTATTTGTCACATACACATGGTTAGCAGATGTTAATGCGAGTGTAGCGAAATGCTTCTAGTTCCGACAATGCAGTAATAACCAACGAGTAATCTAACCTAACAATTCCACAACTACTACCTTATACACACAAGTGTAAAGGGATAAAGAATATGTACATAAAGATATATGAATGAGTGATGGTACAGAACGGCATAGGCAAGATGCAGTAGATGGTATAGAGTACAGTATATACATATGAGATGATTAATGTAGGGTATATAAACATAAAGTGGCATAGTTTAAAGTGGTTAGTGATACATGTATTACATAAAGATGGCAAGATGCAGTAGATGATATAGAGTACAGTATATACATATACATATGAGATGAGTAATGTAGGGTATGTAAACATTATATTAAGTGGCATTGTTTAAAGTGGCTAGTGATACATTTTTACATAAATTTCCATAAATTCCCATTATTAAAGTGGCTGGAGTTGAGTCAGTATGTTGGCAGCGGTGGTGGCTGTTTAACAGTCTGATGGCCTTGAGATAGAAGCTGTTTTTCAGTCTCTCGGTCCCTGCTTTGATGCACCTGTACTGACCTCGCCTTCTGGATGATAGCGGGGTGAACAGGCAGTGGCTAGGGTGGTTGTTGTCCTTGATGATCTGTATGGCCTTCCTGTGACATCGGGTGGTGTAGGTGTCCTGGAGGGCATGTAGTTTACCCCCGGTGATGCGTTGTGCAGACCTCACTACCCTCTGGAGAGCCTTACGGTTGTGGGCGGAGCAGTTGCCGTACTAGGCGGTTATACAGCCCGACAGGATGCTCTCGATTGTGCATCTGTAGAAGTTTGTGAGTGCTTTTGGTGACAAGCCGAATTTCTTCAGCCTCCTGAGGTTGAAGAGGTGCTGCTGCGCCTTCTTCACAACGCTGTCTGTGTGGGTGGACCAATTCCGTTTGTCCGTGATGTGTACACCGAGGAACTTAAAACTTACTACCCTCTCCACTACTGTCCCGTCGATGTGGATAGGGGGTGCTCCCTCTGCTGTTTCCTGAAGTCCACAATCATCTCCTTTGTTTTGTTGACGTTGAGTGTGAGGTTATTTTCCTGACACCACACTCCGAGGGCCCTCACCTCCTCCCTGTAGGCCGTCTCGTCGTTGTTGGTAATCAAGCCTACCACTGTAGTGTCGTCCGCAAACTTGATGATTGAGTTGGTGGCGTGCATGGCCACGCAGTCATGGGTGAGCAGGGAGTACAGGAGAGGGCTCAGAACGCACCCTTGTGGGGCCCCAGTGTTGAGGATCAGCGGGGTGGAGATGTTGTTACCTACCCTCACCACCTGGGGGTGGCCCGTCAGGAAGTCCAGTACCCAGTTGCACAGGGCGGGGTCGAGACCCAGGGTCTCGAGCTTGATGACGAGTTTGGAGGGTACTGTGGTGTTAAATGCTGAGCTGTAGTCGATGAACAGCATTCTCACATAGGTATTCCTCTTGTCCAGATGGGTTAGGGCAGTGTGCAGTGTGGTTGCGATTGCGTCGTCTGTGGACCTATTGGGTCGGTAAGCAAATTGGAGTGGGTCTAGGGTGTCAGGTAGGGTGGAGGTGATATGGTCCTTGACTAATCTCTCAAAGCACTTCATGATGATGGAAGTGAGTGCTACGGGGCGGTAGTCGTTTAGCTCAGTTACCTTAGCTTTCTTGGGAACAGGAACAATGGTGGCCCTCTTGAAGCATGTGGGAACAGCAGACTGGGATAAGGATTGATTGAATATGTCCTTAAACACACCAGACAGCTGGTCTGCGCATGCTCTGAGGACACGGCTGGGAATGCCGTCTGGGCCTGCAGCCTTGCGAGGGTTAACACGTTTAAATGTTTTACTCACCTCGGCTGCAGTGAAGGAGAGCCCGCAGGTTTTGGTAGCGGGCCGTGTCAGTGGCACTGTATTGTCCTCAAAGCGAGCAAAAAAGTTATTTAGTCTGTCTGGGAGCAAGACATCCTGGTCCGCGACGGGGCTGGTTTTCTTTTTGTAATCCGTGATTGACTGTAGACCCTGCCACATACCTCTTGTGTCTGAGCTGTTGAATTGCGACTCTACTTTGTCTCTATACTGGCAATTAGCTTGTTTGATTGCCTTGCGGAGGGAATAGCTACACTGTTTGTATTCGGTCATGTTTCCGGTCACCTTGCCCTGGTTGAAAGCAGTGGTTCACGTTTTCAGTTTCACGCGAATGCTGCCATCAATCCACGGTTTCTGGTTTGCGAATGTTTTAATCGTTGCTGTGGGTATTACATCGCCGATGCACTTTCTAATGAACTCACTCACCGAATCAGCGTATTCGTCAATGTTGTTGTTGGACGCAATGCGGAACATATCCCAATCCACGTGATCGAAGGAGTCTTGAAGCGTGGAATCAGATTGGTCGGACCAGCGTTGAACAGACCTGAGCGCTGGAGCTTCTTGTTTTAGTTTCTGTTTGTAGGCTGGAAGCAACAAAATGGAGTCGTGGTCAGCTTTTCCGAAAGGAGGGCGGGGTAGGGCCTTATATGCGTCGCGGAAGTTAGAACAACAATGATCCAGGGTTTTACCAGCCCTGGTAGCACAATCGATATGCTGATAGAATTTAGGGAGTTTTGTTTTCAGATTAGCCTTGTTAAAATCCCCAGCTACGATGAATGCAGCCTCAGGGTGTGTGGTTTCCAGTTTACATAGATAAAGTTCGTTCAGGGCCATCGATGTGTCTGCTTGGGGGGGAATATATACGGCTGTGATTATAATCGAAGAGAATTCCCTTGGTAGATAATGCGGTCGACATTTGATTGTGAGGAATTCAAAGTCAGGTGAACAGAAGGACTATGAGTTCCTGTATGTTGTTATGATCACACCACGTCTCGTTAATCATAAGGCATACCCCCCCGCCCCTCTTCTTACCAGAAAGATGTTTGTTTCTGTCGGCGCGATGCGTGAAGAAACCAGCTGGCTGCACCGACTCCGTTAGCGTCTCTCGAGTGAGCCATGTTTCCGTGAAGCAAAGAACGTTACAGTCTCTGATGTCTCTCTGGAATGCTACCCTTGCTCGGATTACATCAACCTTGTTGTCAAGAGACTGGACATTGGCGAGTAGTATGCTAGGGAGTGGAGCGCGATGTGCCCGTCTCCGAAGCCTGACCAGAAGACCGCTTCGTTTGCCCCTTTTATGGCGTCGTTGTTTAGGGTCGCCGGCTGGGATTAGATACATTGTACTGGGTGGAAGGCAAAACACAGGATCCGCTTCGGGAGAGTCATATTCCTGGTCGTAATGATAGTGAGTTGACGTTGCTCTTATATTCAGTAGTTCCTCCCGACTGTATGTAATGAAACCTAAGATTACCTGGGGTACCAATGTAAGAAATAACACGTAAAAAAACAAAATACTGCATAGTTTCCTAGGAACACGAAGTGAGGCGGCCATCTCTGTCGGCGCCGGAAGTAGAAACTATATGGTAGCCGATTGAAGAAAGCAATAATGTTTTGAGATTTGTCAAACGATAACAGAACAAATTCAGAATGGAACGTCCTCTGACATTTAATGGTTCATTGTATGCTTCCTGCTGCATTCATCTGATATACTGTGTTTTATTCACTTTTAATACCTTTTACTATTTTCTCCTTAATGGAAAAAGTGTTAACAATGATAAAGTGGGAGACAACTGCCTGAAACCAATGAAATGGTTGTAAAATCCTTGACACTTTTATGACAGGTAATGTTAACTGAAATTATTGAACAGTGAATGCCAGAACCCAGAAGACACTGCTTTTACCTTTTAGCTATTGATGCAAATTGTAGGACTCAGCTTTCAAATCCCTATGTGCAATTTTAAGGGCTGCGGCTTATCATATAAACTGTCTCATTTCTGTTCTGATGAGTCTGTGGTCATAGAGAGGCTGTTCCTGTTATTATATCGTTATTATCTCACACCTTGCCTCCCAATAGGACAGCTAGAGATTGCATCTGTCTGACTAAAACCACCTTAGAGATTTCTCTACCCTCTGTGGTTCATCTGCCTCTATCCTGCATAACTTTATATTAGGGACTTTATGACTTTATGACTGTACATCTACAGTATCTAATTGTGGCATCAAAGCATTTGTTTGAATTGCGTGTATTTGCACAGTATAGTAGTATAGTACTCTATTTGAACTTTTTGGACACTGCAGTAACTTCTGCAATTATTCATGTCATCTGAGGTAAGCAGCTTTCCTCTGGTGTTGAGGAAGGTAACACCATAGTGTGAAGCTACAGTAATCTTGTCGCCAACCACCTACGCTACATCTGCCACAGAAAGCACTTGTGATATGACACACACATACACAATAAAGATATCTCACAAAACAATCATTTTTCAAAGTAAGCAGCCAGGAAATGTAGGAAGACAATATGCCTCAGCTGAGATCTGCTGTGCTGCTGAAGTTGAGCTCTGTTTAACATTTTGGCTCTAATGTGTCAGTGCCTGGCCTTAGGCAATCCGAGTTTGGCATTGGAAAGTGCTGATTTATTTGCTGTAATAGCAAGGCATTATGGGAGAAGCAGGCAGTTAGCAGCCAGACAGAGGGGGAGGCACAGCAAGTTGCTTTGGTTACTTTGATTCAGCAATATTGCCCTCATACTTGCAAATTGTCCCCAAGAAGTAAACTTATTTGTAATATATTTGGAGGGATTCATTGAAATGTATGCTTATAAAGTATTTATGACTGCTGAGGAGGCATATGCTCTGTGCTTATGGACCCTTTGCTATAATGGATAAGAGGTGAAATTATTACCATTTTAAATGTTCATGGGTTACAGCAGACTGGTAAAATTACTATTTCTTATGTGGGTGTGTCCCAAATTCCACCCAATTTCCTACATAGTGCACCACTTTTGACCATAGCCTCATGGGCCCTAGTCACACTATATAGGGAATAGGGTGCCATTTGGGACGCAACCTCAGTAAGTTTGATGAATTATATAGAACAAAGCATTGCTTCAGAAATGCTAATTGCTCTGAAGAGAACTGACAGTTTTCTCTCTAAATTCATTAGAGTTTCTGCCTCTGCTCAACTGTTAATGTTGACCCGTACTGAATTATTAATTTGACTCAAGATCAAACAAAAAAATAGGGGAGGACTCTAGACATTGATCCAAGAGCTTGAGGATCAACTGACAACAGCATTCACTCTAAGGCCAGATAAATGAAGCATTTGAACTGGTGAAAAATGGCACTGAGGCTTTGCTCAGCCTCTCAATTTGGTTGTCTATATGTGTGTCTGTGTGGGCTGACTATAGTCATGATGATGATGGTTTTGTCATTGACAGGTGGGCTGTAGTCCACTGGTAGTACCGTGTAAGACCAGTAGAGGGGGGGGGGGGGGGGTATGTACGAAAGCATGCACACACACACACACACACACACACACACACACACACACACACACACACACACACACACACACACACACACACACACACACACACACACACACACACACACACACACACACACACACACACACACACACACACACACACACACACACACGCAGACATATGCAACACTCTGCCTTAACCAGATCCTTTTCTCTTCGCCAATAAAGTTGGAGGAGAAACATTTCCATGTAATTGATACCCGAGCTTAGTTCCTGCAACAACTGGGATATTTTCATTTCTCACCAATTTCCATCCTCCTCCGTGGTATGAATTAAGTCATATTCAGTTTTCCATCCTCCTCCATGGTATGAATTAAGTCATATTCAGTTTTCCATCCTCCTCCGTGGTATGAATTAAGTCATATTCAGTTTTCCATCTCCCTCCATGCTATGAATTGGCTGCACAGTTTAATAGTTCAGTAGCCAGCCATGCTTTCACACTCTGGTGTTATGTTTAGTCATCATTAACGTTTAGTGACTGAGATACATTACTCATTACTACTAAATAGTTATGTGTTGAAAGGATACTGCAGTGCTCACAAATTCTACAAGTGCGCCAACAAGTTTATCATAGTGAATCAGAACTGTGTTGTGTATATGAATCATTAAAACCAACCACAGCTATCACAAGTCTGTGATGAACATACATTTATAATTTCAGTTTTGTCCGACTCCTTATACAGTATAGTAACTTCCAGTACCCTGTGTTTTTTCTTCCTCTTCCAATGAGATCAGAGGTCAGCTCCCCTCATGCCACATTCATTAAAAGTAGCAGAGTTAAATAACATTGTAAAGAGAAGTAAAAACCTTCCACCTACCCTGAGGATGTATTCTGGAGTGCATTTACACCATCCAACCAAACTCACGGGAGAAGAAGGACATAAGCACAGCCACAGCTCCAAAGTTATCTTAGCTGCCAACAGATCCAACCCACCACAAGTTTTCGAGTAGTATAACATTTAAGAGATCTGCAAATGTCTGCAACCCTGGAGGGAGAACCATACAGCAATGCAATTATTAACTTGAAGTTATGCAGATTAACGAGTTGGATGGTTATTGAAAAATGTGTTGTTGTCCTCTCTCCTTGCCATGCACACTAAAAAGGGAAACAGATACATCTGTTCAAACTCCAGATTTATTTGTGTGTCTGTGTTTATAATGCAGTCTGTGTTTTTAAAGCCGCAGTATGCCGCAGGCTGAACTATGAAACCTGTCCTTTTGATCGTATGTGATGTGTTTGAAGTTCCTTTTGTGTCTATGATCACTGTGCCTCGATGAGCAGAACTAGAGAGACTGCAGACATTGACAGAAAATACAGCTTTATCTAGAATGGTTTAAATCCAGACAATGGTATAGATAGACAATGTTTGATTAAACAATTTGAGATTGTTTTAATATTGTCCCTCAAAACTCAACATATTTCTAATATGCAAGTACTGTCAAAGCAAGATGTGGTTGGAGGCCCACCCACATCGCAGGCAAAACATGTTAGCCTCCCTCTTGGTTCGGAGCCCCCTAGCGCTCACGTGGCCCTAAGCAGCCACTTATGTAGCTTATTGGCTGGGCCGGCACTGTATACTATATCACCTATTTGCTCCATTCAATACAGAAGCATGTTCGACCATGAAGGTTTGAGTACTAATCAGTATCTAACAGTATTTTCTGCACTTAAACATCTTGAGCATTCATACTGGCTTTTCATGTAACATCCTGAGGAACAAAATGGAAGACCAGAGTGAGGCTCCCAAACATAAGCTTACCCTCTTAGAAAAAAGGTGCTATCTAGAACCTAAAAGGGTTCTTTGGCTGTCCCCATGGGAGAACCCTTTGAAGAAACCTTTCCACAGAGTATTCTACATGGAAACAAAAAGAGTTCTACCTAGAACCAAAAAGGGTTATTCTATGGGGACAGCCGAAAACCCCTTTTGGAAGCCTTTTTTTCTGAGAGTGTAGCTAGTATACTCTGCACTTAGAAAACATAATACATATTTATAATTTCCATAATGATACAGACTAGCTTTTCAAGTAGCATCATGTGAGGCCAGTAGGAGTGAGATTCCCCCAACACTGGTTAGAGGCAGCACCAAGGTCATTGTGCACTGATGCATTAGTCTCAATTAGGTTTCCTCCTCTTGTAACAGAACAATCTATCTCTGCTATTCCTCAGTGCCCAGTCGTGCCCAGTGGTCCTGATATCAAAAATTAGAACACTGGATTGCATTAACAACCTCTTACAGCTTGAATCTTCTCTAGATAGCGATGTATCGCTTTACGGTGTATAAATCTTCTCTAGATAGCGCTGTAGCGCTTTACGGTGTATGAATCTTCTCTAGATAGCGCTGTAGCGCTTTACGGTGTATGAATCTTCTCTAGATAGCGCTGTAGCGCTTTACGGTGTATGAATCTTCTCTAGATAGCGCTGTAGCGCTTTACGGTGTATGAATCATCTCTAGATAGCGCTGTAGCGCTTTACGGTGTATGAATCATCTCTAGATAGCGCTGTAGCGCTTTACGGTGTATGAATCATCTCTAGATAGCGCTGTAGCGCTTTACGGTGTATGAATCTTCTCTAGATAGCGCTGTAGCGCTTTACGGTGTATGAATCTTCTCTAGATAGCTCTGTAGCGCTTTACGATGTATGAATCATCTCTAGATAGCGCTGTAGTGCTTTACGGTGTATGCTCCTCTTTCTCCAATTTCAACATCAATCGGCTATCCTGTAGGGCATTTAGAATATTGGAGGGGAGGACTAATCTAACACACTTTGATTTGTGTTCTATGGACGTTTCCTTGCCTGCTCTTTCATAGCTGAATACCTTGAATCCACTTACTAAGAAAAGGCTTTCAGATGCCCTTAGGGATATCTTCAGAAATTATACTAGGTGTAAAATGTTAATGCAATGTAATCAGGTTTTTTCTTTTATGGCTTGAGGAATTAACTCTATTTGTGTGATAACATTTGCATGCATATAAAGGGTATTTGAGTGGACCTGTAATGCAATGGGTCTTATATTGGGTATTATATGGAGCAGTCAATGGAACATTATTATACTGGAACATATATTATGTTCCTGACACTGGTCCACATTGGCCAACATTCTTGGACCACAATACAACTCACCCGATACTCTGACTTTGTAACGATTCTCGTCCTCATCGTCTGAGGAGTATGAAAGATCGGACCAATATGCAGCATGGTAAGTGTTCGTCATAATTTTAATAGAAAAACTGAACACTACACAAAATAACAAACGATGAGAAAACGAAACAGATCTACGAGGTGAACAGACACTACACAGAAAATAATCACCCACAACACACAATGGAAAACAGGCTACCTAAGTATAGCTCCCAATCAGAGACAAAGACAGCGGCCTCTGATTGGGAACCACACCAGGCCAAACACAGAAATAGACAACCTAGACATACAATATAGAATGCCCACCCACATCACACCCTGACCAAACAAAACATAGAAACATACAAAGCAATCTATGGTCAGGGCGTGACATTCTTCAGCTCATTGATTCTATTCCAATATCAAGAGCGTGATTATAGTCTAAAGAGTATACGTTTTGCTTCTGCTATTCATACTCAATATGGCCCAGATTGTCGTCTAAACTTGACTAAGGATGTTTTGTCATTAGTGAGACACCTTTTCTGCTATTAACAAATAGTTTACTGCATATTTTATAACCAAGAGCTATTTTTCAGGCTATGTGCTGCTGTCTATAGAGAGTACTGGGTTGGGTATTCAGAGATCCAGCTCTGTGTATTTTGTGATGAAGACTTGGCAGACTGTCGTCTTCCCCTTCTCTCCAGCTGAGCAATCGCTGGGTTAATTCTAGCTGTAGATTATGTTGTGTGTGTGTGTGTGTGTGTGTGTGGTGGCAGCTGTCCAGCCTGTGTCTCCTAGCCTATTGTCTTAGGGCCAGGAGAAAAGATGGGAGACAATGCAGGAGAGAGAAATGGAGAAATGGATCACTTAAGCCATTGCCAGCATCCTGTTTTGAATCCTGCTAAACCTCGGAATTATCTGTAAAGACCAGATTGAGAAAATCAGTTGTTTTGTTTAAAAGAGAAGAGAAAAGCTGCATATTCCATGCAGAGATCAGTGGACCCAAAACATATCAGTCGGAAACAAAAAAACGAACTAAGATGTTGTATTGTGTCCATTGCACTAGTTTAGAAACTTTAGATGAAACATGTTGCTGTACTGATCAAATCAAATGTGGAGGCTAGATTCCCTGTTGGGATTTGAAAACTTCCGCAGCTTATTTTTTTTATATCATCATGCACGAATATAAATAATTTGCCTATGTATGGTGTCTTGAATGTTCTGTGAGGATCCAATGGGTCAGATCAGCTTGGCAATGGTTGACAGTAACTAGCCCTCTCTCACCCACAGAAAAGGGGAGGAGTGAGCTGGTGGGTGACAGCTCATACTCTGTCGTAAATTAAAGAACAGGACTCTCTCTTTTCCCCTTCAGTAAAATCCAACGGAATGTTCTTTGTCAACAGACATTTTCCCGCCGAAACTCTAACACATTCAAAAAGTGAATACTGGAACAATATTTCTATCATAAGAATCTGGGGGAATGGTCAGAGATGATCTATAGAAAACGAATGTCATATTAGATTTTAATTTTGTGATGTCATTAACAAGGTTATAAAGGAAATACTGTAACTTGAAAATAATTTCCACTACAGGTATGTAGTCTCCATCCTTAACATTGTATATGAAATTTGAAAAATGATGAAAGTATGTTTGTTAAGATAGGGATGTGATTTTAGGAGGTATGAGAGAATCTATCTCCTATAAACTGTGCATATTAGGTAGCCACGCCCCAAGTGAGGTCAGAGAGTGTGTCAGACTGACGGAACCGTCCGCTTAGGCCAGAGTGCATAAAAGGCTTGGTAACAGAAATTAACATTAGACCAGAAAAACGTGAGGCGGTAGCCTACATGTTTGAAATGGTTGGAGCTATGAACCTCAACATGAGGTGAAGAAAATCCACTCACCTCCCAGACTAGACCAGAACACCGCCAGGCTGCAGCTGTGAGTGTAACGTGGTTAAAACTCTGACTATCAACACAAGGTGGAGAGAGGAGAAAACTCCCCTCTCGGACAATCACCGATACAGCTGATTAGTTGTCCTAAGTCAAATATCTAGAAAAGGAACTCTTCAAATCATCCTACTGTACTACTCTTCTCAGAACACCGTATCCTACTACGCTCATCACCAATGGGAACCGTCGACACGGCTGCCTAGATATCTTCCAGAGTGAACAACAGTAGAAGATGGGAAAAGGGAGACAGAACCCTTTTGGACAATCAGAGCCATACAAGCTTGTCGCTGAAAGGCCAACAACCTTCCTAAGGAGGGCTGGATCCGACAGCGATTAACGGAGAACAAAGGGATTCACACGTAACGTAAATACATTCATGACTTCTTATTCCAAATAGGCGGCAGTTCGTGTGCAATGTATATGATTACTGTGAGAATGTTATAAAATGTATCATTGATAAGTGTCCCTTTTTCTCTCTCTTTATCTTCACCACCTCTTTATTTACTGTGTAACAAACCGTCATATGTTGTCAGTCCGTTAGGGACCTTTTTCTCATGTATTAAGTGTGTATGTTTATTCTGTGTTGTTTTTTAGTTAGCTAGGAAATAAACAATTAAATCATTTTGTGCAGTACTGAATCATGAGTAAGGCTGGGGTTTTTGCAGGTCCAAGAAGGTTACGACTGTTCAGAATGATGATATGATGAGAGGTTATGATTAATATGTTGACTGTTTTATGGATGTGATAGGTAAAGTCCTTTAGAGTTTAATTCCGCTCTCGTGGTGCCCCAAATCCTTATGAGTGAATTGTTACATGATTAATTTAATCAGGTAACAATTGAACATAGTTCGTTAATTAGATAAATAACAGCCCCCCGACTGCTGATTTCCATAGAGGTCCTGTCCATATATACAGTATCAGTTTGTTGAAAATACTTTGAGGAGACAGGTAGAACAGAACATCGTTCAGGGGACAGGCAGACCAGAACATTACTCATGGGACAGGCAGAACAGTACATCACTCAGGGGACAGGCAGACCAGAACATCACCCAGGGGATAGGTAGAACAGAACATCACCCAGGGAACAGGCAGAACAGAACATCACTTAGGGGACAGGTAGACCATTACATCACCCAGTTGACAGGCAGACCTTTATGAAAGCTAACAACCCAAGTCTTTAAGTGTCCCTTCAAGCATCAGCATAAATAGCTTCAACCAACGGCTCTGTGTGTTCTGGTCCACCCTTCCTTCACATGCCCTTGAAAGAAAAGATGGCTATTGATATTGACAAATGGAGTGGGGGGTCGGGTAGAGTTAAGGGGGGGCTGGGGCTGTATGTACTCCGGGTAGGATGATGTAAACGTACAGAAAATGCAAGTGTGTGTGTGCACGTGTGTGTGTGTATGTGCGCGCGTGTTCCTCAATCGGATCTGCCAGACACATGCTGTAGGTTTTATTTGAACCATAACTATCAGCCTCCACTTTGTTTTAAATGTATAACATTCGTGCTGAACCGTGGACAGTAAATCTTTAAGACAGGAGTGTAATACATAGTAATAATGTATGTAATTTATGCTTCAGTCATGTTGTCATCCCTTTTAATGGGTGAAGGGTTTCTGACTTCAGAGATGGAACCTGAGAGCAATAACACAAGTACAGTAGATAGACCAAATAAGTACAAACTGGGCTCAACACTACTGTACCATTGATGATCAATATTGATATAAGGTAGGGGCTCAACAGAATTTACAATGAATTTTACTCATGAAGCTCGTTTACTTATTATAAACTGGGTAATTTGGATCCTGAATGCTGATTGGCTAAAAATGGCTGATTCGATTAAACTGTATACCAGCAGTGTGTATATGAGATGATTTACCACGCGTATGACACAAAAATACCTGTTTACTGTTCTATTTGAGGTATCACTATGCATACCACGGCAAATAATAAGACAAAATCAATAAGGCTTCTACTAACACATTATTCCCTCTTGCTTCCAGACTAGCAATTGATTTCAACAACAGGGGTTTATATATACCTTGCTGTCTTCATAACTTGTTATAAGTGTGTATGAGCTTTAATAATGTCTTAATAACATAGGAGCTCAACAGCATTTACAGGGATCTCCCATATGTAACTCATGTTCACACTTTACTTATACACAAGAAAGAAAGTCGCACACTCTATATATGCTCCCAACAATTTAGTGGGTAGGCCTAAACCTCATGACCAACGTTTTGGCAACGCAGTGCCTTCTTCAGCCATAAAGGTTATAAGGTTTACCCATTCAATTGTAGGGCACATACTGTGTATAGAGTGTGCCACTTTCTTTATTTTCATATAGTTTATTCTCTGTTAGTAAGCACTTCTACAAACATTTTTGTTTGTGTGTCAGCTCATGCTTTTTTCTGCAAACTTTACTTATAGACTGCCGCTATAATGCTTTATGACTTGATATAAGTATGCATTAACCTTTAAAATGTCTTATAACAACTATTTATAAAGCTTATACATTGGACATTTTTGTCATTTAGCAGATGCTCTTCTCCAGAGCGACTTACAGTTAGTGCACTCATCTTTAGATAGCTAGGTTAGACAACCACATATCACAGTCACAGTAAGTTAAACATTTCTCAAACTACACTCTGAAACAACATTTTACTACATACTTCTGAGACACCATCTTACTGCTGAGACACCATCTTACTGTTGAGACACCATCTTACTGCATATTTCTGAGACACCATCTTACTGCTGAGATACCATCTTACTGTTGAGACACCATCTTACTGCATATTGCTGAGATACCATCTTACTGCATATTGCTGAGACACCATCTTACTGCTGAGCCACCATCTTACTGCTGAGACACTGTCATACTGCTGGGACACCATCTTACTGCTGAGACACTGTCATACTGCTGGGACATCATCTTACTGCATTCTGCTGAGACACCATCTTACTGCTGAGACACCATCTTACTGCTGAGACACTGTCATACTGCTGGGACATCATCTTACTGCTGAGACACTGTCATACTGCTGGGACATCATCTTACTGCATTCTGCTGAGACACCATCTTACTGCTGGGACACCATCTTACTGCATTCTGCTGAGACACCATCTTACTGCTGGGACACCATCGTACTGCACATTGCTGAGACACCATCTTACTGCTGAGACACCATCTTACTGCACATTGCTGAGACACCATCTTACTGCTGAGACACAATCTTACTGCTGAGACACCATCTTACTGCTGAAACACCATCTTACTGCTGAGGCACCATCTTACTTTACTGACTTTATTGTCCCCATGGGGGAATTTTGTTGCAGTGTCATGTACATGTTTAAAGTGGCGTTTAAATACAAAACAAATTGACAATACAACTTTCATAACAGTTACATACCAATAAAAAGAGACTAGCCTGCTGGTCTTACTGGGTCGATAGGAACATTAGCCCGAGCTATTTAGGAGAGATATCACACCTGCCACAAATGATTGTCTAGTTCTGTTTTTCCTGCCGAGGAGTACCCTATACCTGCGCCCAGAGGGGAGTAGTTCAAAGTCTGGGTACAGGGGGTGGCTTGGGTCTAAAATGATTATGTGAGCCTTGCGGAGGGCCCTGACTTAAAGATCTCTTTCAGGCCTGTCTGTTAGACTCCAAGTACCTTGCTTGCTGTGGTGATAATCCTTCTCAACACTTTTCTCTGGCTGACAGTTGCATTGCCAAACCAACAAACAATACAAAAGTTAAAATACTCTCAATGAAAGATGTACAGTACACTGCTGAGACACCATCTCACCCTGATCTCAAATTAAAATGTGAAATAGTAAATAATGGATTGTTCTCCTTTGTGTTTGGTTTTTATCTCCCCAAAGAAGATGTAACAGATAACAACAATTACCACCTCATATTAAACATATACAGTATTTAACTGGGGGTTAGAAAGCAGTTGCCACATTCTGACCTTAGTTATTTTGTTATTTCTTTGTTTTAGTATGGTCAGGGCGTGAGTTGGGTGGGTTATCTATGTTCGTTTTTCTATGTTGGTTTTTGCGTTTGGCCTGGTATGATTCTCAATCAGAGGCAGGTGTCGTTAGTTGTCTCTGATTGAGAATCATACTTAGGTAGCCTTTTTCCACCTGTGTTTCGTGGGTGTTTATTTTCTGTGTCTGTGTGTTCCACACGGAACTGTTTCGGTTAGTTATTTCACGTGTCGTTTATTGTTTTGTTTGAGTGTTCGATTGTTTTAATAAAGAGCATGAACACGTACCACGCTGCGCATTGGCCGTCCGATCCTTACTACTCCTCCTCGTCAGAGAGGAGACAGCCGTTACAGAAACACCCACCAACAAAGGACCAAGCAGCGTGGTAACGGGCAGCAGCAGCGATCGCAGGACTCCTGGACTTGGGAGGAGATTCTGGACGGAGAAGGACCCTGGGCACAGGCTGGAGAATATCGCCGCCCCAAGGCTGAGCTGGAGGCAGACAAAAAGGAGAGGCGGCGGTATGAGGAGGCAGCACCGCAGCGCGGCTGGAAGCCCGAGAGGCAGCCCCAAAAATGTATTGGGAGGGGGAACACGGGGAGTGTGGCGAAGTCAGGTAGGAGACCTGCGCCAACTCCCCGTGCTTACCGTGGAGAGAGAGGGACCGGGCAGGCACCGTGTTATGCCGTGAGGCGCAATGCATTGCATTACAATGCATTATTTCCCTGTTTGTTTGACAAAATGAGATAAAAAGATTTACCATTTTATTCCCACCTCTTCTATATCAAGGAAAACATCATGCCAAGACAAAAGGTGAGACACAGGTATTCACTGACTATGCATAGTATACTGCTGTGTATACAGTAGCTAATACAGTATGAGGGTTGTGGAAGGAGAGGAGTTGCTGCAGTTGAAAACAACATTATGTTTGTTCATCAACTAGCTACATTGTTTTAACTTGAGTCATGGAGAAGTTATTGTTGCTGAAGAAAGAGACGATGTCAACAGGCTGAACAAAATCATAAAGAAGGCTGAATCTACCACCGGCACCCACCAGGACAATCTAGAGAGCATTCTAGATAAGCAGATCCTCAAGAAACTCAACAACATAGAGACTAACACTAGCCACCCCCTCCACAGTATCTGCTTGGAGCATTGCAGTGCAATGGCAGACATATTTATTTCACCTAGGTGCAAAACATAACTTTTCCGCATTTCCTTTTTACCCTATGCTAAAACACATCGTTTTTTGGATTCATTGATGATGTTCTTATAGCATGTTTGTGGTACTTTGTGTGCATTTTTCTTGCAAATGTCATGCATGTCCACATACAAATTCGGAACATTGAGCCACTGTAGGCCAATCAATGTTTCTTTTGATAATACAAACAATATTGTATATGCATTTTGGTTGACTAAAGTGTGTTTGTATGCCGTTTACTTTTCCTTGTACACTACACTCTTAGAAAAAAGGGTTCCAAAAGGGTTCTTCGGCTGTCCCCATAGGATAACCCTTTTTGGTTCCAGGTAGAACCCTTTTTAATTGCAGGTAGAACCTTTTTGGGTTCCATGTAGAACCCTCTGTCGAAAGGGTTCTCATATGGTGTCACGCCCTGACCATAGAGAGCTTTTTATTCTCTATTTTTGGTTAGGTCGGGGTGTGACTAGGGTGGGTGATCTAGTGTGTTTATTTCTATGTTGGCCTGGTATGGTT
This sequence comes from Salvelinus namaycush, assembly GCF_016432855.1. Lineage (NCBI taxonomy): Eukaryota > Metazoa > Chordata > Actinopteri > Salmoniformes > Salmonidae > Salvelinus > Salvelinus namaycush. Next base: position 39,360,719 of record NC_052326.1, read on the forward strand.
TCCAATCAGAGGTAGCTGTTTATCGTTGTGTCTGATTGGGGATCATATTTAGGCAGCCATTTCCCCACTGTGTTTTGTGGGATCTTGTTTTTGTGTTGTTGCCTGTGAGCACTCCTGAACGTCACGTTTCGCTTATTCTTTATTGTTTCATTAAATAAATATGTGGAACCCAGATCACGCTGCGCTTTGGTCCGATTATGCTTCCAACGACGATCGTGACATATGGGGACAGAAGAATAACCCTTTCAGGTTCTAGATAGCACCTTCTTTACTAAGCGTGTAGTTGAGAATTCTAAATTAACATGCATACACCTTTCTAACCTTCTGCAAAGGCAGCACACATGTAAAAGAGCAGTGCCTGTGAGCAGTGTGGTAAAAGATTTGCATGGAAACTAAATTTGAGGTTACACCAACAGAAAAAACACCCTAATCTGTGAAGTGTAAGGCTGGTTGAGAGCTCCTTCAACACGGTTATGCTTAACATTTTTAGAAGCATTAGACTAGAACCTGGATACTCATGACGTCAAAGTTTGAACATTAGTCATGAAGATTAGGCTATTTATTCCCTTGTGACCATCACGCTAAGGACTAGTAAGATGAAAGTCCTGAGAATGTCCTAAAAAGTTCCTGACATGGTCCTCAGTGACATCCTAGGAACAAGACAAAGGCCCTCCAGAGAAAATTCCCTTGGGACCATCACGCAACATTCTTAGAACGTTCTCAGAAGGTCAATAGGACAATGTTGAGCCAAAACCCCTACGGGATCTAATGGGAGTGTCACTGAATGTCCTCAGGATGTCTCCTGTTTGCCGGGATGTTTCATATGCACAGCCACATGTTTAAATGCCCTTGACATTGAAATGTAAAATGGACATTTATGCAAATATACAGTACAGCCATAACCATGGTTTGTAATTCAATGCAAGTGAGGGCAAAGACATGCAAAACCTCCTTCCAGAAACAAGTAAATGATATTAAAATGCTTCACTGTCAGCACAGAACAAGTAGGAATAAAACATGCATAGTACAATGGTGTCATGCTGTATGTGCTCAGTAGACAACTGGAGGCAAGTCTCTTGATACGTAGGTCATTCAGTTTGAAGAGTGTGACAATGTTCATGGACAGCACCCACGTGTCAGGCATCAAATTCAGTCCCATAGACCATTCAGCATCATGAAAAAAATATATATATAAACCGTCAGTTCAGTACCACGGACAGAGCTGAGACTCCATGACCAATAGGTGAAGATATCTGAGCAATACAAAATAGACACTCTGCATATTATCTGCTACCATTGAACCTCTAGCTACTGGAATATGAACCTCTAGTTCCTGGAAATTAAGACTTCATTACCAATAGGTGGAGATTTTTTTAACATGATAATTTATAAATAAAAACATGTCTCTGTTTGATTTGGTTGTGGATGCTTCTCTGAATCTGATCTTCCCTCAGATCTTTGGGGTTGTCTCTCTGTTTCACTCTCACTGTCTGTCTGTCTGTCTGTCTGTCTGTCTGTCTGTCTGTCTGTCTGTCTGTCTGTCTGTCTGTCTGTCTGTCTGTCTGTCTGTCTGTCTGTCTGTCTGTCTGTCTGTCTGTCTGTCTGTCTGTCTGTCTGTCTGTCTGTCTGTCTGTCTGTCTGTCTGTCTGTCTGTCTGTCTGTCTGTCTGTCTGTCTGTCTGTCTGTCTGTCTGTCTGTCTGTCTGTCTGTCTGTCTGTCTGTCTGTCTGTCTGTCTGTCTGTCTGTCTGTCTCTCTTTCTCTCTGTCTCTTTAGACCCCAGATTAATCTAATTTGATTTTCTGACACTAATGCCTTTGCCTGCTCTGCGTGCTCCATGGTCTGACACTGTGTGATAGTCGTGATTTATGGGCACGCTTTAATTGGATCTCAGGTTTATCTTAACTTATGAAAGGTCTTTCATTTTTATTGTCAAGAAGCCGCATGCCGGTGAAGTTAACAAAGTTAATGATACTGCCAATATCTGTGTGTAGAAATCTGATCTGATTTTAGACCTTTTTGAGAGAGAGAGTGGGAGAGAGAAAGAGAAAGAGAAGAGAGAGGGGGAAGAGGTGGCAAGAGGGAGAGAGAAAGGGTGGGATAGAGAGAGGGAGAGGGAGAGAGAGAATAGCTCACATTAGCTTGCTGATGTCTGTTTACTTATTTTGTTTGTTGTCTCGTTTGCCGGTCAGGGACCTTGTCAGATGGGGTGTCTACGTGGTAAGACGTGATGCATTGTATACAGATTCTGTTCCCACAACAAACAACAGAGCACAGTTATACCAATACCAAACCATCTTTCAATATCCAAATCTTCAGCCACTATTTGGGCAGTAATACTGGAAAGGAGGATGGAGGCTTTGAGGTTGTGTCATGAACAGCGCTTGTGCCCATAGAAATAGACGTGGCTTATGCTTGTGCGCAAGGGGTGGGGGGCACGGGATGTTCCCCAATGCTGGAAGGGGGGCCCACGAGTTAAAAAGTTTGGGAACCCCTGGTCTACAAGATGAGGGAGACAATGTGAACATCTTTGTCGTCTTTTAATTAATGCCCAATGAATTAATGAAACACTCGCATTGCGAGCCAACATCATACAGAAAAGCTTTCGTATTGAAAGGGTCATCATGTGCAGCTCTTTATTACCTACTCAATGCACTTGATGGAAAAATGGTTTATTTCCATTTGAATAAGGATGACTCAGAATGTTTGTGTTGCATTAACATGTAATTACTGGTTACTATGGGACCCCATTCAGATGCGGTCAGGATTATGAGTCCTGCACTACACTGTGGGCTGATATCCCTGTATGGCTGATGGTCTGTGAATATAATAGCTTGAAATAAAATCCTGCCTGTTTTACAGCTAGCCCCCCAATACCATAAGTGGTTTTGTAATGTAACATTTGATAGAGAGAGTGGGCGAGAGGAAGAGACAGAGTGGGATGAAGACAGAGAGAGAGAGAGAGATAAACTCCCATGTCTATTGGATGAAATACCACAGTGTGCCATCACAGCAGAAAGATGTGTGACCTGTTGCCACAAGAAAAGGGCAACCAGTGAAGAACAAACACCATCGTAAATACAACCCATGTTTATGTTTATTTATTTTCCCTTTTGTACTTTAACTATTTGCACATAATATGACATTTGAAATCTCTTTATTCTTTTGGAACTTATTGTTTATATCACTTTTGTTTATTATCTATTTCACTTGCTTAGGTAATGTAAACATGTGAACATATGTTTCCCATGCCAATAAAGCCCTTAAATTGAGAGAGAGAGAGAGAGAGAGAGAGAGAGAGAAGTAAAGCTTTACATTCATCTGTGCTTACAATCTCATCCTTTTACTTTTTACTTGCCGAGCTCAAGTGATGTGCCAACAGAGGACCTCGCGTGCGTATATATGTAGAGTTCATGGCATGGCCAGGTAAATTCTTGATAATCTTCCACATTTGGTCAGAGTCTCTTCTCTCTGTAACTTAATGTGGTAGATTTTCTGGTTGTGTATATTTGATATATACTAATGTGCTTTTGTATTATGTTGGCAGTCCATTATGTAAACAGGACAGGGAACATTCCAAGGCTCATTAACTCTTGAACATTCATCTTCAGAATTCAGAATAGTGTTTTTGTAGAAATGTTATGTCCACACACACGCTTTCTCCCTCACATCAAAGCTCAGAGATTGGCATAATGATGGCACATCTTAATGATCCGCCCCTTTTTTTCAATTTTCACCTAAACTGACGTACCAAAATCTAACTGCCTGTAGCTCAGGCCATGAAGCAAGGATATGCATATTCTTGATACCATTTGAAAGGAAACACTGAAGTTTGTGGAAATATTAAATTAATGTAGGAGAATATAACACATTAGATCTGGTAAAAGACAATACAAAGATTTTTTTTTTTTTAATTGTACCATCTGCGAAATGCAAGAGAAAGGCTTCTACATCTACATTGCTTGCTGTTTGGGGTTTTAGGCTGGGTTTCTGTACAGCACTTTGTGACATAGGCTGATGTAAAAAGGGCTTTATAAATACATTTGATTGATTGATAATGTATTATCCCAGCCCAGGCGCAATTTAGATTTTGGCCACTAGACGGCAGCTGTGTATGTGCAAAGGTTTAGACTGATCCAATGAACCATTGTATTTCTGTTCAAAATGTAAATTGTAAATGTAAATTGGACAGTGCAGTTAGATTAACAATTTAAGCTTTCTGCCAATATCAGGTATGTCTATGTCCTGGAAAATGTTCTTGTTACTTACAACCTCATGCTAATCACATTAGCCTGCGTTAGCTCAAACGTCCCGCGGGGGACCCACTGATCCTGTAGACGTTTTAAAGGGTCAGCGAAAATGAACTTACTTGTGCCATGTACTGGTATCTTTTGGTGTAATGTTTGTATCTCTCAGAGGAAAAATAAAATAAACCCCACACACATAAAGTATGCAAAATAGATTGTTTGTCATGTTGCTTTACAATAAGAGAGATACTGAGGGAGGGAATGAGGTCATGGTACAAGGATAGTACATTTCCCACAGACTGGACATTGATTTATGGTTCTGTACATACACGGAGGTGTAGTTATATGACAGAAATGCTGTTAATTGTGTCAAATCAGTGTAAACCATAAATCATGAACAAACAAACAAGAAAACAAACTAAACATTTGAGCATGCGTACAGTACATGTCCCTGTCTGCACAAGTAGCAACATCAAAGGTAAAACTAAGTATTCCTATACAGCACAGTGAAGGTGCCTTTCTTTGGCTTTTGTGTGGACATACTGTAAAGATCACATAATTAATTATGTATTGGTTTCTTACAGATCAAACAATGGTGCTAGAATGCAATCCAATGATCCCCCTGATGGAGACAGTTAGCTCTCTGAGGTGCTCCAGCGTGAAATTGGCATGTCAGATAACATCATCCTTCTCAATTAGCCCAAGTTATTTGACCAAAGTGCCAACATTTAACTGAAAGCTAATTCCTCTAATTTGGACAACATAGTTGTTTGGGACTGGTGGTTATGGGTCTCCTTTCAAAAGGGTGTGGAGGGGCCAGAGGGAGAAAGGGAGAGAGAATGAGAGAGAGAGGGATGAAAAGAAGAGAGGGACGTAGAGAAAGAATGGGAGAGAAAGGGATGTAGTGAGAGAAAGGGAGAGAGAGGGATGTAGAGAGAGGAAGAGAGAGAGGAAGAGAGAAAAACAGAGAGAGATATGTTCTAGAGTGTGGGGGACTAGTAGAGGCCACAAGGAGGTGGACCACATAGTCCCAGAGCTGTCGTTGAGAAGTGATCTATAGCGTAGCTCTAATGAAATAACAGGCTTTAAGTGTGGCATCCCTGTCAACATGCCTGTGCATTCCTCTTCCAGGGGATACAGAATATGGAAAGCCTGAGAGGGCCCTGTAATCCTATTCACTTTGATGAATGGAAAGTCAATTCAGGGATTACAGAGACCCTATTTATTCTCTGGGACATGAATTACAAAAATGTTTTGACAGGTAGGCAGGTTGTTGCACAGGGACGATGGGAGATGATTGGTGGGAGATTGTAGACAGGTTGGTCAGTAAATGGAGAGACAGGTCTTGAGTGTCAAAGGGCAGGGTTGGGTAGGTTACTTTCTAAATGTAATCCGTTACAGTTACTAGTTACCTGTCCAAAATAGTAATCAGTAACGTAACTTGTCGATTACCCAAACTCAGTAACGTACAATGCCTTGCAAAAGTATTCATCCCCTTTGGCATTTTTCCTATTTTGTTGCATTACAACCTGTAATTTAAATGGATTTTTATTTGGATTTCGTGTAAAGGACATTCACAAAATACTCCAAATTGGTGAAGTGAAAAGAAAAGAAAAACACAGGAAAGGAAGACCCAGAGTTACCTCTGCTGCAGAGGATAAGTTCATTAGAGTTATCAGCCTCAGAAATTGCAGCCCAAATAAATGCTTCACAGAGTTCAAGTAACAGACACATCTCAACATTAGCTGTTCAGAGGAGACATGAATCAGGCCTTCATGGTCGAATTTCTGCAAAGAAACCACTATTAAAGGACACCAATAAGAAGAAGAGACTTGCTTGGGCCAAGAAACATGAGCAATGGACATCAGACTGGTGGAAATCTGTCCTTTGGTCTGATGAGTCCAAATTTGAGATTTTTGGTTCCAACCGCCGTGTCTTTGTGAGATGCAGAGTAGGTGAACGGATGATCTCTGCATGTGTAATTCCCACCGTGAAGCACGGAGGAGGTATGATGGTGTGGGATGCTTTGCTTGTGACACTGTCTGTTATTTATTTATAATTCAAGGCATACTTAACCAGCATGGCTACCACAGCATTCTGCAGCGATACGCCATCCCTTCGTGGGACGATCATTTGTTTTTCAATAGGGCAATGACCCAAAACAAACCTCCAGGCTGTGTAAGGGCTATTTGACCAAGGAGAGTGATGGAGTGCTGCATCAGATGACCTGGCCTCCACAATCACCCGACCTCAACCCAATTGAGATGGTTTGGAATGAGTTGGACTGCAGAGTGAAGGAAAAACAGTCAACAAGTGCTCAGCATATGTGGGAACAGCATTTGTTTAACACTGCTTTGGTTACTACATGATCCATATGTGTTATTTCATAGTTTTGATGTCTTCACTATTATTCTACAATGTAAAAAATTAAGAAAAACCATTGAATGAGTAGGTGTGTCCAAACGTTTGACTGGTACTGCATAAATCCATTGGTTCTTGAAGAATATAACTTATAAATGGCTCATGAGCTTAGTTCAACTGTCACACTCCATGAGAAACCAAAATACAAGCTTGTTTTTCTCTAATGTTTGTCATCATTGTAAATGTAAACAAACACTGTATAGCCTCATAACATGGTTAAAACAATAATTTTGATATCATGGATGGTCAGTCCTTGCATCTATAGCTCTGTCTATTAATCTGAGAGTGGTTACATTTCTCCAGGCCCATACCTCAGTTTTTTACCAAAACAGAGGTTGTTTTGTTATTGTTTCATCTGTGGATTTGCCCTTTAAACAGCTGCATATTATGACGATATCAAAGTGTCACCAACAAAAAGGTAAACAATAGGCCTACAGCAAATGCAGCATATGGCATACAATTTTCACATTGAAATAGCACTTTTCAGTGCTCAAAGCGTGACATTCCATGACTGCAGCTGTCACGCCCTGACCTTAGAGAGCCTTTTAATGTCTCTATTTGGTTTGGTCAGGGTGTGATTTGGGGTGGGCATTCTATGTTTTTGTTTTCTATGATTTTGTGTTTCTATGTTTTGGCCCGGTATGGTTCTCAATCAGGGACAGCTGTCTATCGTTGTCTCTGATTGGGAACCATACTTAGGTAGCCCTTTATCCCTCCTTTCGTTGTGGGTAGTTGACTTGTGTTTGTGGCACTATGCCCTCGTAAGCTTCACGGTTGTGTATTTTGTTTATTGTTTTGTTGGCGTCATTCCAAAATAAAGGATAATGTACGCTCACCACGCTGCACTTTGGCCCACTTCCTTTGACGGCCGTGACAGAACTACCCACCACCAAGGGACCAAGCAGTGTGCGCCAACCTGGAGGACGAGCTGGACCGGGGAGGAGAGAATGGCAGGGGACAAGACCCGGTCACGGAAGCCCGAGAGGCAGCTCCAAAAAAAGGTCTTGGGGGGGGCACACGGAGGGATTGGCGGAGTCGAAGTTTATGCATACATATATCATCTACATATATATATACATATATCTATCTACATACATATATATATATATATATATATATATACACATATATCTATCTACATATATATATATATATATATATATATATATATATATATATATATATATATATATATATATATATATATATATGTATGTAGATATATATATATGTATATACACTGCTCAAAAAAATAAAGGGAACACTTAAACAACACAATGTAACTCCAAGTCAATCACACTTCTGTGAAATCAAACTGTCCACTTAGGAAGCAACACTGATTGACAATAAATGTCACATGCTGTTGTGCAAATGGAATAGACAAAAGGTGGAAATTATAGGCAATTAACAAGACACCCCCAATAAAGGAGTGGTTCTGCAGGTGGTGACCACAGACCACTTCTCAGTTCCTATGCTTCCTGGCTGATGTTTTGGTCACTTTTGAATGCTGGCGGTGCTTTCCCTCTAGTGGTAGCATGAGACGGAGTCTACAACCCACACAAGTGGCTCAGGTAGTGCAGCTCATCCAGGATGGCACATCAATGCGAGCTGTGGCAAGAAGGTTTGCTGTGTCTGTCAGCGTAGTGTCCAGAGCATGGAGGCGCTACCAGGAGACAGGCCAGTACATCAGGAGACGTGGAGGAGGCCGTAGGAGGGCAACAACCCAGCAGCAGGACTGCTACCTCCGCCTTTGTGCAAGGAGGAGCACTGCCAGAGCCCTGCAAAATGACCTCCAGCAGGCCACAAATGTGCATGTGTCTGCTCAAACGATCAGAAACAGACTCCATGAGGGTGGTATGAGGGCCCGACGTCCACAGGTGGGGGTTGTGCTTACAGCCCAACACCGTGCAGGACGTTTGGCATTTGCCAGAGAACACCAAGATTGGCAAATTCGCCACTGGCGCCCTGTGCACTTCACAGATGAAAGCAGGTTCACACTGAGCACATGAGCACAAATGTCAAACAAAGCGACACTGAGTTTGAAGGTAGGCCTTGAAATACATCCACAGGTACACCTCCAATTGACTCAAATTATGTCAATTAGAAGCTTCTATAGCCATGACATAATTTTCTGGAATTTTCCAAGCTGTTTAAAGGCACAGTCAACTTAGTGTATGTAAACTTCTGACCCACTGTAATTGTGATACAGTGAATTTTAAGTGAAATAATCTGTCAACAATTGTTGTAAAAATGACTTGTGTCATGCACAAAGTAGATGTCCTAACCATCTTGCCAAAACTAGATTGTTAACAAGAAATTTGTGGAGTGGTTGAAAACGAGTTTTAATGATTCCAACCTAAGTGTATGTAAACTTCTGACTTCAACTGTATATATATTTGTATATTATATATATATGAACTCAGCAAAGAAAGAAACAGCCTTTTTTCAGGACCCTGTCTTTCAAAGATAATTCGTAAAAATCCAAATAACTTCACAAATCTTCATTGTAAAGGGTTTAGACACTGTTTCCCATGCTTGTTCAATGAACCATAAACATTTAATGAACATGCACCTGTGGAACGGTCGTTAATACACTAACAGCTTACAGACGGTAGGCAATTAAGGTCACAGTTATGAAAACTTAGGACACTAAAGAGGCCTTTCTACTGACTCTGAAAAACACCAAAAGAAAGACACCCAGGGTCCATGCTCATCTGTGTGAACATGCCTTAGGCATGCTACAAGGAGGCACGAGGACTGCAGATGTGTCCAGGGCAGTAAATTGCAATGTCCGTACTGTGAGACGCCTAAGACAGCGCTATAGGGAGACAGGACGGACAGCTGATCATCCTCGCAGTGGCAGACCACGTGCAACAACACCTGCACAGGATCGGTACATCCGAACATCACACCTGCGGTACAGGTACAGGACAGCAACAACAACTGCCCGAGTTACACCAGGAACGCACAATCGCTCCATCAGTGCTCAGACTGTCCGCAATAGGCTGAGAGAGGCTGGACTGAGGGTTGTAGGCCTGTTGTAAGGCAGGTCCTCACCAGACATCACCGGCAACAATGTGGCCTATGGGCACAAACCCACCGTCGCTGGACCAGACAGGACTGTCAAAAAGTGCTCTTCACTGACGAGTCACAGTTTTGTCTCACCAGGGGTGATGGTCGGATTCACATTTATCGTCGAAGGAATGAGCGTTACACCGAGGCCTGTACTCTGGAGCGGGATCGGTTTGGAGGTGGAGGGTCCGTCATGGTCTGGGGAAGTGTGTCACAGTGTCATCGGACTGAGCTTGTTGTCATTGCAGGCAATCTCAACGCTGTGCGTGACAGGGAAGACATCCTCCTCCCTCATGTGGTACCCTTCCTGCAGCATGACAATGCCACCAGCCATACTGCTCATTCTGTGCGTGATTTCCTGCAAGATAGGAATGTCAGTGTTCTGCCATGGCCAGCGAAGAGCCCGGATCTCAATCCCAATGAGCACGTCTGGGACCTGTTGGATCAGAGGGTGAGGGCTAGGGCCATTCCCCCCCAGAAATGTCCAGGAAATTGCAGGTGCCTTGGTGGAAGAGTTAGGTAACATCTAACAATAAGAACTGGTGAATCTGGTGCAGTCCACGAGGAGGAGATGCACTGCAGTACTTAATGCAGCTGGTGGCCACACCAGATACTGACTGTTACTTTTGATTTTGACCCCCCTCCCCTTGATCAGGGACACATTATTCCACTTCTGTGGAACTTGTTCAGTTTTTGTCTCAGTTGTTGAATCTTGTTATGTTCATACAAATATTTACAAATGTTAAGTTTGCTGAAATGAAATGCAGTTGACAGTGAGAGGACATTTCTTTTTTTGCTGAGTTTATAAACAAAGAGTCTGTAATAAATCCCATCTGTTGGGAAAAACTCATACTGATTGGCTGGGCCTTGCTCCCCATTGGTTGAAATAAATTTATTAGACTCTTATCGCAGCTATGGGTGCATCTGTGGGTGGGCCTGGGAGGGCATAGGCCCAAACCCTTTGAGAGCCAGGCCCGCCCATAGCTGCGCCCCTGCCCAGTCACGTGAAATCCATAGATTAGGGCCTAAGGAATTTATTTAAATTGACTGATTACCTTATATGAACTGTAACTCAGTAAAAACGTTGAAATTGATGCATGCGTTTATATATTACGTTTATATATATTTTTAGCATATATATGTATGTGAATGGTGTGTATATACAGTATATTAATAGAAAAGCTGTGTACAGCAGTAGTTATATAGGATGAGCCAAGCCTAGAATACAGTATATACTTATAAAGTGGACAAAACAGTGATACATTGGCTAGGTTCATACAAAACCTTTTGTCTCAACAACCGAGTCAAGAACAGTTTGTTAGTTGGTAGTTGAGAGATAGGTATGGTCTTTTCTAGAGAGACACAAAGGCTGTACATACATGTACAGAATACGCAACTGCACTAAAAGGCACTCACATCTTGATTTACCAGTAACGTTTGCTAGTTCATTATATAGCATCTCTTCACAATGGTTGGTAAGTGACAAAATATCAAGGAATAGTCTAGCAAAGGTATAGGCAATGTCCAGAGAGACACAAAGCATTAGAAGGACTCTGATTCTTAGTTTGCAGTAATGTTTGCTGGTTCATTGTATACAGCATTGGTTCACTTCAGTCCTCAAGGACCACGGTAAAGTTACTGACAGCTTTGTTTTGACGAGGAATGGAGATCTGAGATCATCACATTGCCTACAGACAGACCTTAGAGTTAATGTAGGCAACTAAGGAATGAAGGCTAACCTTTTGTGATGGAAAATATTCACAATTCCTGGTTTCCTTGACATTCCATGAGTTCATGGTAGTTTCTTTATGTGTGAAAGAACAGTATGATTTGTTTTTTTTTATGATGTATTATTGCAAGTTAAGCAAAGTTGAACTATTACTGAATGGAAGTTAAGATTTAAAATTGCTGCATTTTAACTTCTTAACTTCCCTTTTTTCAATTTTCACTTAAAATGACATACCCAAATCTAACTGCCTGTAGCTCAGGCCCTGAAGCAAGGATATGCATATTCTTGGTACCATTTGAAAGGAAACACTTTGAAGTTTGTGGAAATGTGAATTGTATGTAGGAGAATATAATGCATTAGATCTGGTAGAAGAAAATACAAAGAAAAGAACAACCATTTTTTTTACCACCATCTTTGAAATGCAACAAAAAGGCCCCAAATCTAACCATCACTCAGGATGTAATTCCGATGGTGTTCACAAGATGGCAGCAGTGTATGTGCAAAGTTTCAGACTGATAACTTGAAGTATGATCAAACTACATGACTTTTAGTGTGAAGCCACCCAGGTACATTTAGGCAAATCGTGAAGGAGACATTCACATTCACATTACATTTTTCTGCAAGAATATCGTCAAATCTGTATACTTGGACTTTGATTTAGCTTTTCCAGTACTAGTAGTCATATTATAAGTTCAACATTTGCAAAACACCCAGTTTTCATAACTTCATAACTCTCCATATTCTTATAATTTTGTCCAAAAGGAAAAGACTTGCTGTCGCACAAGGTTAGCAGCTACACTTTGCAACAGATACGGGGTTTCCCGACACTCCCGTAAAGCCCAGCTCATTGGCTATCTAGCTAGCGTTGTTTGACCCCGATTGGTGCTTATTTGATAAAGTTACAGTCAATGAAGTGATGACCGCCCGTGTCATCGACGTGCCATGCAGGTGTCACTCTCTGATCTAATTTGGTGTCCTATAGGATATACTACACCCCTAATGATATAGTGAAGTCTGGTTACATTCTAGGATCTCTGAGGAATAAATACGAATGTGATTTGACTGGTTGAAATAATGTTTCGGGTTAGATTTTCACAGATTCCTTTCTTTGCAAATTGAACGAGTGGAAATACAAAATCGATCGTGCATGCTATATGGACCTTTTTAGGATATGAAAAAGGATTTAATCTAACAAAACTACACTTCATGTTATCTCTGGGACCCTTTGGATGATAAATCAGAGCAAGATTTCAGAATGTAGGTACACATTTCACCTTCAGAGGTGAATTTATCAAACCTATCGTGTTGAAAAAAGTGTTTTGTTGTTAGGAGCTCTCCTCAAACAATAGCATGGCATTTTCTCGCAGTAATAGTTACTGTAAATTGGACAGTGCAGTTATATTACCAAGAATTTAAGATTTCAGCCGATATAAGAAGCTTATACGTACCGATATTTGTTGCTTCTCTAAAATCTGCGATCGTGACACAAGGCTCTGCATGATTTACAACTGTCCCGTTAACGGGACACCTTTGTGGGGATTCCACCTTTCCACAGTCTCTAATTAGTCTCTGAGGACATCTGTTAGACTGCCTCTTCTCCTTAGTTAGGTTGGATCATTAGCATGGATAATAACCATAGTCAAGGAATGGACGATGATATGCAGAACAAATAATGAGGCATTCTAACCCAAAACAATTATAAAGACAATTCAATGTGTTTTATATCTCCCCAATGTCATTCATTGCTTGTGTGTTTGTGTAAGTAAATATTCTCAGATGTTTATTCACTCTATGAAACAGTGAACACTCGTGGTACAGTAAAAACATTGTTTCCACTGTGGAGAAAACTGTTTCTTGTGATTGGAGGAAGCCAAGACTGAATTTAATTCTAAATTGCTACATATGGTAATAATGTTCTAAACGTTTCTGAAGCTGTGGCATCTGTCCTCATTAGCATGCTGTCATTCCCTGCTAATGGTCTAAACCCTTTAAATGCACTTGCCCACAGGAACGAGCGAAGCCAAGCAAAATTGGAACACGTTTGTGTTTAAGGAAAAAAAGATTGAATGTATTTTAAATTTTTTATAAAATGTCACCATCACTTGGAAGCAGTGAACCATAAAGGTTTCATTTACCCTTGGTTAACTTCATACATAGGCTAACATTTAGAGGGAAAATAACAACTCTGTAATATTTTTCTGCACCAGGTGTAGTACACAGTGCCTTCAGAAAGTATTCAGACCCCTTGACTTTTTCCAGATTTTGTTACGTTACAGCCTTATTCTAAAATTGATTAAATTCCCCCCTCATCAATCTACACACAATACCACATAATGACAAAGCATAAACAGGTTTTTAGAAATGTTTGCAAATGTATTAAAAATAAAAAACCCGAAATATTACATTTCATAAGTATTCAAACCCTTTAATCAGTACTTTGTTGAATCACCTTTGGCAGCAATTACAGCATTGAGTCTTCTTGGGTATGACGCTACTGTATGACGCTAATTTTGGCACACCGGTATTTGGAGAGTTTCTCTCATTCTTCTCTGCAGATCCTCTCAAGCTCTGTCAGGTTGGATGGGGAGCATCACTGCACAGCTATTTTCAGGTCACTCCAGAGATGTTCGATTGGGTTCAAGTCTGGGCTCTGGCTGGACCACTCAAGGAAATTCAGAGACTTGTCCTGAAGCCACTCCTGCATTGCATTGGCTGTGTGCATAGGGTTGTTGTCCTGTTGGAAGGTGAACCTTTTTCCCAGTCTGAGGTCCTGAGTGCTCTGGACCAGGTTTTTTATCAAGGATCTCTCTGTACTTTGCCTCGATCTTTGCCTCGATCCTGACTAGTCTCCCAGTCCCTGCCACTGAAAAACATCCCCACATCACGATGCTGCCACCACCGTGCTTCACCGTAGAGATGGTGCCAAGTTTCCTTCAGACGTGACGCTTGTCCTTCAGGCCAAAGAGTTCAATCTTGGTTATATCAGACCATATAATCTTGTTTTTCACTGTCTGAGAGTCTTTAGGTGCCTTTTGGCAAATTCCAAGCGGGCTTTTACTGAGTTGTGGCTTCCGTCTGGCCACTCTACCATAAAGGAATGATTGGCGGAGTGCTGCAGAGATGGTTGTCCTTATGGAAAGTTCTCCCATCTCCACAGAGGAACTCTATAGCTCTGTCAGAGTGACCATCGGGTTCTTGGTCATACATTTAAGAATGATGGAGGCCACTGTGTTCTTGGTGACCTTCAATGCTGCATAAATGTTTTGGTATCCTTCTCCAGATCTGTGCCTCGACACAATTCTGTCTCGGAGCTCTACGGACAATTCGTTTGACCTCATGGCTTGGTTTTTGCTCTGACACGCACTGTCAAGTATGGGACCTTATATAGACAGGTGTGTGCCTTTCCAAATCATGTCCAATCAATTGAATTTACCAAAGGTGGACTCCAATCAAGTTGTAGAAACATCTCAAGGATGATCAATGGAAACAAGATGCACCTGAGATACATTTTGAGTCTCATAGCAAAGGGTCTGAATACTTATGTAAATAAGGTATTTCAGTTTTTTTCCCACAAGGTGTTGAAAGCGTTCCACAGAGATGCTGGCCCATGTTGACTCCAATGCTTCTCACAGTTGTATCAAGTTGACAGGATGTATTTTGGGTGGTGGACCATTTTTAATACACACGGAAAACTGTGTGAAAAACCCAGCAGCGTTGCAGTTCTTGACACGAACTGGTCCACCTGACACCTACTACAGTACCATACCCCGTTCAAAGGCACTTCAATATTTTGTCTTACCCATTCACCCTCTGAATGGCACACACACAATCCATGTCTCAATTCTATCAAGGCTTAAAAATCCTTATTTAACCTGTCTCCTTCCCTTTGTTTACAAGTGACATCAATAAGTGATCATAGCTCTCACCTGGATTAATCTGGTCAGTCTATGTCATGGAAAGAGCAGGTGTCCTCTAATTCCTCTAATGTTTTGAATACTCAGTGTGTATACAGTATATATATACAGTACCAGTCAACATTCTGGACATACCTACTCATTCCAGAAGGGAAAGAAATCCATTAAGAAAGAAAGAAATTCCACAAATGAACTTTTAACAAGGCACACCTGTTAATTGAAATGCAATCGAGGTGACTACCTCATAAAGCTGGTTGAGTGAATGCCAAGAGTGTGCAATGCTGTCATCAAAGCAAAGGGAGAGAGAGAGAGAGAGAGAGAGAGAGAGAGAGAGAGAGAGAGAGAGAGAGAGAGAGAGAGAGAGAGAGAGAGAGAGAGAGAGAGAGAGAGAGAGAGAGAGAGAGAGAGAGAGCGCAAAAGAAGGAGATGAGAGAGAGAGAGAGCAAAAGAAGGAGATGAGAGAGAGAGAGCGCAAAAGAAGGAGATGAGAGAGAGAGAGAGCGCAAAAGGAGATTTTCTGAGCTGAACAGCTCTCTCTACGCATGCTGGGCAGTCAACAGCTCCGAGGGGAACTCTTACAGGGAGTTCTGATGAGGAAAACACACATGTATGTGCACACGCCGCGCACACGCACGCACACACACAACCTGCAGCAGCTCAGTCTCTGTGATGCTCTGTGGGATTCATTAGAACAGGTCATAGTTTCTAACAGTGACCTAATCACTGAAACCTCACTGTAATATCTCTCAATTACACCAGATCAAACAGGAATTTTCTCCACAAATAAACCACTGCATAAATGATAGTTTAATTGAGTACCTTACTATCATATAAATGACAAAGTAGTAACATGTTGATTTGCATTTTAAGGGCACCATGGTTCCCTCAGGGGGATGTTATAGTCATAGCCAACATGTGAATCAGTTGTGATGTTTTAATCTGGTGGGTATTTGTTGGACATGGTCCCTGTCAAATGACACTAATAATATTAGATGTCTGTATCACTCTGTCTGCAGCCTGAAGAGCGTCATTTATAACTGCCAATTCTATGTTCTGGTTTGTTTCCTGGCCGGCTTCATCATTCATTAAATATATACAGTATTTCCTGGTGAAGATATTGGCTGCCAGGGCAATGTTTGGAAGACATCTTTGAGCCTGAAAAAAGCAAGACATGTACTTAACTACCTGTTGACCTTAAGATGCATATTGGAATACTTGATTATACACTGTTTCATGAGATTAGCTTCATTTGACACAATTCAGTTCCAGTTAAACTGAATGTCTTGAATCACTACAATTGATCAGTCAGTGTTAAAATTCTAATCAAGTTGAGGGAAAGTCAATCGTGGTAAGATGGGAGCTGTGCAACATCCTTAGAAAGGTTTGGAGACATACTCGTCTCATGACAGCGGTTGAGTACACTGTAGATACAACATAATTGCTGATTGGTTGTTGCCTGGTGCTTAAATGACCTGTGACATAAAATGACTATTTATATGACTGCAACCTTGCTAACGTTAACAACAAAGGTTGATGATAGAGGTTGTTTGGTCAATCCGGTTGACATATATAGTTCCTTGGTTTCTTGGTGGTTTATTTGCTGTTTGCTGTTAATTAGATTAGTTGTTTTCTGTGAGGTTGTTGTGTCAGGTCATTGTTTCTCTGTGGTTGCCTTGACTTGCTGTGTGTTATTAAGCTGTTAGTGGAACAAATATTCCTGGGATTCTTGGTGGTTGACTTCCTGTATGATATTAAAGTATGTTAATGAGATAAGTTGTTCGGTGATGGAGGTTGTTGTGCAAGGTCTTGGATGTTGTGCCAGGTCTTATTATAAGCCCTATAATTGAGTCATCCTGAAGATCATGTTAACAAGCAGAAGAAGCTGAGGTTAAATCCACTTAATGAGCCTTGCAAAACAGCATGGAGGAACACACACACACACACACTGCAGCAGCTCAGCCTCTTTGATGCTCTGTGGAATTCATTAGAACAGGTAATGAACCTAATCACTGGAACCTCACTGTAATATCTCTCAATTACACCAGATCAAACAGGACTTTTTTCTACAACTAAACCTTAGCTTAAGTTACCATTTAATTGAGTACCTTACTATCATATAAATGACAAAGTAGTAACATGTTGATTTGCATTTTAAGGGCACCATGGTTCCCTCAGGGGGATGTTATAGTCATATCCAACATGTGAATCAGTTGTGATGTTTTAATCTGGTGGGTATTTGTTGGACATGGTCCCTGTCAAATGACACTAATAATATTAGATGTCTGTATCACTCTGTCTGCAGCCTGAAGAGCATCCTTTATAACTGCCAATTCTATGTTATGGTTTTCTTCCTGGCTGGCTTGTTTGGTTAAAGTGACCTGCTGTTTGCCTATCATAAATAGCAACTGTGTTTTGTTTTGTGTTGTTGTGCCCCAGGCTGATGCAAAACAGCTGTCCAGGGATAGGATGACATTTGATCCAGAGATGCCAAGTAGGCTATAACCTGTCCAAACAACAGAGATGAGGAGGAGGACTATTGATGTGTATGATACTATATTAACAGCATGATAATGATGTCTCCAACTTTAAAAGATGGTTGGAATTACCATAGGTGGTGCTTGTGAGGATTTTCTATATTAACAAATCATCTTTAAGTGCCTCTCTCCAGGGATTGTGGTTCAACCAGGTATGTGATAGTGTCATACAAACGATAAATGGCCATCACGGTTGAATAGGTTACTTTCTAAATGTAATCCATTACAGTTACTAGTTACCTGTCCAAAATTGTAATCAGTAATGTAACTTTTGTATTACCCAAACTCATTAACGTAATCGGATTACTTTTAGATTACTATCCCCTTAAGAGGCATTAGAACACAGGATTATGGAGGTGCCTATTGGGGAAAACATGCCCGAGTTGATGACTTCAGTGGAATAAGTGGAATGGTATCAAATACATCAAACACATGGTTTCCATGTGTTTGATACCATTCCATTTGCGCAGTTCCAGCCATTATTATGAGCCGTTCTCCCCTCAGCAGCCTCCTGTGAATTAGAAGAAGACAAAAATGAATATTACCATTTGAATGACATCTATTGCAGGATAAATCAATGTTAGAGTTTACATAACTGGCCATACATGAATGTTGCATTTTACTTTATGGGTTGGTTATGTAGGCTTCTTCTAACCCACTGCTTTCTACTACAGATAATAATACGATCATGTTATATCTTTAAATTAAAAACCAAAGTACGTCAGATTTTCAGGCATTCCAATTAATGTAATACCCCTTATCTTCAAGAATAGGACTTGGAATTATGGAAGTATAGATTAGCCAAAATGTTTAACCTGAGCATAACCCCAAAACTAAGGACTAATTAGCCTATTCTGTTGTTTATAATATTGTTGTCATGGAGGATTGGGTTCATTGCTTCGAGTTGAAAAAGAAATGCTGCTCTCATGGAATGGCATGGTTTGAGCACTGCCAAAAAGTGCTGTTTATTTGTGAAAAATTTATGCCATATGCAGCATTTACTATATTGTTTACATTTCTGTTGATGACACTTAGGAGCCGTTTAAAGGGCAAATCCACAGTTGAAACAATAACAAAGTGGGCACCCCACCTTTTAGCCAGCAGCATACCACTGCTGGCTTACCTCTGATGCTAAGCATGGTTGGTCCTGGTCAGTCCCTGGATGTGAGACCAGTGAGACCATGTGACCATGTGAGACCAGATGCTGCTGGAAATTATTTTGGAGGGCCAGTAAGAGTCACTGTTTCATTTGGTCTAAAACAAATATCCCCAGGGCAGTGATTGGGAACATTGCCCTATGTAGGGTGCTTTCTTTTGGATGGGACATTAAATGGGTATTCTAAATCTCTGTGGTCACTAAAGATCCCATGGCACTTATTGTAAGAGTAGGGGTGTTAACCCTACTGGGCTAAATTCCCAATCTGGCCCTCATACCATCATGGCCAGCTAATCATCCCCAGCTTCCAATTGGCTCATTCATCTCCCCTTTAACTATTCCCCAGGATGTTGCTGTAAATGAGACTGTGTTTACAGTCAATTTACCTGGTGAAAAAATATAAATAGCTGAAGGATGGGCCTGGAGAAATGTATTCATTCTCAGAACAATAGACAGAGCAAGGACTGACCATCCAATGTATGCAAGGACTGACCATCCATGATGCGTCATGACATTTACAAAATTATACTGATTGGCCAGATGGTGGTGCTATAACAAGAGATTGAAAATGCAAACTTGAAAGGTCACGCCCCTCAACTGGTTTGACCTAAAGTCATGACATTGGGTGCATAGGTCCCTCTCCTCACAAAGAACAAATTTGCCTCAGGGACCCATACGGTCCGTATTGATGGATTTGCCGCCATTTAGAATGTTGTGAAAAAAACTTAAACGGTACTTTTCTTGCACCAAATTACCGATCTGCACAAAACTTGATATGTGGTATCTATGGACAAAGGTCTCTCAATGCAATATCTTCCAGACTAGTATCTAAAACAACATATTGACCAATAAAGATTCATGTGGGCGTGCATATAAATCAGTCAAGGATATTCGTATTGTAACAACATTTGGCACATATGTTGCAAACACTGTCAAGACTCAACATATGCAAGAACAATACAATCAACCACAAGGTGGCGCTATAATGGGCACATGTTTATGTCTCTTGATCTGTTTGACTCAGTGCTGAAATTTGGGACACGCACAGAAAAATTTGCAACATGTCATAACCTATCAAAGAAATATTTAGAATGACAGGAAACATTTTCTCTCATCCTCATGGCAAAATGTGTAGAATAGCAGGAAATTAGCTCAGATTCTTTCAAGTCGGGACAACCCTTTGAAAGTAACCCGGACGACGCTGGGCCAATTGTGCACCACCTCATAGGTCTCCCGGTCGCGGCCGGCTGCTGGGTCTGTAGTGACGCCTCTAGCACAGCGATGCAGTGCCTTAGACAGTTGTGCCACTCAGGAGGCCCAACTTGCTCCTTTTTTAATGCTGATTTGAATGTCATTGAGAAAACAGAAAGGCTTAAAAATACATATATAATTGCACAAACATCCTTTCTCAATGTAGCCATTTCCTGCAGTCAAATTACCAAATCCCCCTCTAGTGGCCTAATGGCTCATAAAACTAAATGCATGCTCTTCAACCAATCGCTGTCCGCACCTGCCCGCCCGTTCAGCATCACTACTCTGGACGGTTCTGACTTAGAATATGTGGACAACTACACATACTTAGGTGTCTGCTTAGATAGTAAACTATCCTTCCAGACTCACATTAAGCATCTCCAATCCAAAATTAAATCTAAAATCGGCTTCCTATTTCGCAACAAAGCATCCTTCACTCATGCTGCCAAACATACCCTCGTAAAACTGACTATCCTGCCGATCCTTGACTTTGACGATGTCATTTACAAAATAGCCTCCAACATTCTACTCAGCAAATTGCATGCAGTCTATCACAGTGCTATCCATTTTGTCACCAAAGCCCCATATACAACCCACCACTGCGACCTATATACTCTCGTTGGCTGGCTCTCGCTTCATATTCGTCACCAAACCCACTGGCTCCAGGTCATCTATAAGTCTTTGCTAGGTAAATCCCCGCCTTATCTCAGTTCACTGGTCACCATAGCATCACCCACCCGTAGCACGCGCTCCAGCAGGTATATCTCACTGGTCACCCCCAAAGCCAATTCCTACTTTGGCCGCCTTTCCTTCCAGTTCTCTGCTGCCAATGACTAGAACGACCTGCAAAAATCTCTGAAGCTGGAGACTCTTACCTCCCTCACTAACTTTAAGCACCAGCTGTCAGAGCAGCTCACAGATCACTGCACCTGTACATAGCCCATCTGTAAATAGCCCATCCAACTACCTCATCCCCATACCGTATTTATGTATTGATCTTGCTCCTTTGCTTCCCAGTATCTCTACTTGCACATTCATCTCCTGCACATCTATCACTCCAGTGTTTAATTGCTAAATTGTAATTATTTCGCCACTATGGCCTATTTATTGCCTTACCTCCCTCATCTTACCTCATTTGCACTCACTGTATATAGACCTTTCTATTGCGTTATTGACTGTATGTTTGTTTATTCCATGTGTAACTCTGTGTTGTTGTTTGTGTCGAACTGCTTTGCTTTATCTTGGCCAGGTCGCAGTTGTAAATGAGAACTTGTTCTCAACTGGCCTACCTGTTTAAATAAAGGTGAAATAAAAAATAAAAAAATGGGTGGAATGTTATTTCATATTTTAACATTTCATAATTAATAAACATTGTTAAAAAACCTGCTGCAAATCTTATGTTTAAATGTTGAACGGTTTTGTTATATTTCAGTCTTCTGTGATTTATATAACATTCAATATTGCGAAGCACAGTCAAAATTGAACACATTTCAACTCTATATCTGACATGGTACATGTGCCTTGTTTTTTCTTAAGCCCATAACCATGTACTGCATGTGAGATGTATACTTTTGTTACAAAGTAGATTTGTTTAAGACTACCAAGAAACACTCTGTGTGATCCTGATTTAGCCCACTGCAGTAAAAGGTTCAAAGTAATCCTAGCAGGAAGGGGGAGGACGTTTAAAAAAAAAAGTATCTGTAATCTGATGACAACATTTCTGATGGTAAAGTAACGGATTACAGTAAAAAAATATATTGTAATCCGTTACATACAACAGATTACATATAATCCGTTACATACAACAGATTACATATAATCCGTTACATACAACAGATTACATATAATCCGTTACATACAACAGATTACATATAATCCGTTACATCCCAACCACAGGAGGTTGGTGGCACCTTAATTGGGAAAGGGAAAGGGGGATACCTAGTCAGTTGTCCAACTGAATGTATTCAACTGAAATGTGGCTTCCGCATTTAACCCAACCCCTCTAGGATGGGCTCGTGGGAATGGCTAGAGTGGAATTAGTGGAATGGTATCAAATACAGAGAACATATGGGTTTCATGTGTTTAATTCCATTCCAATGGCTCCGTTCCAGACATTACTATGAGCCGTTCTCCCCTCAGTAGCCTCCTGTGTCCCCAACCCTGATGGCCATTTCCATGTAAAATGATCCATGAGCACCCCGTGAAGTTCATAGGAGAACATCACATTTGGTGTCAAATGAAAGCTAAGAGTATACACATATATTTTAAATGAATGCGTATGTACATTTTGAACCATCTTCTATCCTAAAATTTGTAATAGGCAAAAGATTTGATTTCTGATCAGATGTAAAGGGGTCGTAGAAAACTACCAGAAAAAGTCTTAAGAGGTATTATAAATACTTTAAAACATAATAATGTTGAAGTTAAGACCCTTGCCAAGTACAATCAACATTTATATTTAGCTGAACATTTTCCTTCTGTACATTTAAGAAATCTTGCCTAGTGTCTTGACATTCAGTTACAAAAGCCTTCACATCTTCAAGATATTTAAACATTTCTCTCCCACATGAGGAGTGAGGATAATGAAAGTTCACAGAAGTAACAAGTAAAGGTAGACCTCTCATTTGTTATAATGTTTTTACTGATACAATGTTGTTTATGATTTATTAAGTGATTAAAATGAAATCACAAACAGAATGACTGAAAAATCTGTAACACAATGACTGCAATTGAATTGGCTAAAACGAAGATTGATAGTAGTCACAAACCACAGTTGGGTCACCTACTGTCCTCCCACTGGCATACTGTTGTGCCCAGTTCATAATTATAAAAACAGTTTGGACAACCCCTCCCTATCTCTCCCCATGTCTCTCTCTCTCCTCTCTCCAGTTAATGTCACCTCTCGCGGCTCTTAATGACACTTACCCATGAGCCCACTCTCTTTCCATTTACTGTTACCAGCATCCTTACCCACTGAGCACCAATGGAAACCGGACATTGAAATGTAGCTGAAATTTGTCCAGTCCAAATCTGAAACAATCATTGACGTCTATGTTGCAGAAGATTGGACAACACATGACAGTAGAGTACAGTTAAGACAAGAAGAGTAGCGTATGTCAGTACAGTACAGTACTCTACAGTAAAGTAGATTTTAGTACAGTACAGTACAGTAAAGAAATGTAGTGTAGAGTATAGTGACAAGCTAGTTCACATTTTTTTTAAATGGCTGTAATAGTAGTCTAAAATAATGTTTTAGTTTCTCAAAATCATTGTCACATGGTTAATCATAAAAATCTGAAGTAAAACGATACAAATAAAAAAATGTAAAATCAACTATAGCAAAAGAGCACTAGCCTCTGCCATATAGACACATTGATTCACTGTGATCCATTGGCAGCTAAAGAAATGAGAGCATAGATGCAGCAGTAGACCTATAACTTCCATTGTCAACTAAGTAAAATACCTAGGCCTAAAGACGACAAATAAAATATAGAAAATATCCTGATGAAAATTCTGGTTCTTTCAATCACATTTATCTCTCTACTGCACCTGTCTGCCTCCCTCTCTATCTGTCTTGACTTGATATATTGCTAGTGAAGTGCAACATTGTATCAAATCATCACTTGGTACGGTCTGAAGCTCTCACTAGCGAACTTGCAACATCATATCAACTAGCCAATTCCGGGCCCTCAAAAAGTTCCTGTGCCAGTGAGCTCGGGACAGAGAGCATATTTTTATGACGTTTCCATTAGATATATGGGATCATCAGATGATGATATTTTGCTCTTTCACATCGAGGCTTGGTGATTATCGAGGCCGGGTGTGTTGGAAAGATTTTTCAAATACTGAGGAACTATCATTTGCAATGGATGTAAAAGAAAACAGACTTCGTAAAAATGTTTACATTTTTTGTTGACTTGCGTAAGGTGAAGAAAAATCTGTGGTGTACATGGTGAGTTACACAACTCCAGCGTTAGACTCCGGAGCAGTGGAACTGCATTCTCTGGAGTGATAAATCACGCTTCACCATCTGGCAGTCTGAAGGACGAATCTGAGTTTGGCGAATGCCAGGAGAACACTATCTGCCCGAATGCCTAGTGCCAACAGGTTTGGTGGAGGAGGAATAGTGGTCTGGGGCTGTTTTTCATGGTTCAGAGCCCCATGGTTCAGGCTAGGCTCCTTAGTTACAGTAAAGGGAAAACTTAACGCTACAGCATACAATGACATTCTAGACGATTCTGTGCTTCCATCTTTGTGGCAACAGTTTGGGAAGGCCCTTTCCTGTTTCAGCATGACAATGCCCCCCGTGCACAAAACGAGGTCCACACAGAAATGGTTTGTCGAGATCGGTGCCCTTGGCCTGCACAGAGCCCTGATCTAAACCCCATCGAACACCTTTGGGATGAATTGGAACGCCGACTGCGAGCCAGGACTAATCACCCAACATCAGTGCCCGACCTCACTAATGTTCGTGTGGCTGAATGGAAGCAAGTCCCCGCAGCAATGTTCCAACATCTAGTGGAAAGCCTTCCTAGAAGAGTGTAGGCTGTTATAGCAGCAAAGGGGGGACCAACTCCATATTTATGCCCATGATTTTGGAATGAGATGTTTGGCGAGCAGGTGTCCACATACTGTTATGTAGTGAATTTTGAATAATTTTATTTAGACAGTAGTAATTATATAATTTGAGGAAACATCCATTTACTTTAGGGCAATCCAGCATCCTAAAAGTGCACTGTGCACCCGCCAACTTTCCTTTCTAATTTGCAAGAGGCTGAAACCAGAGATCTGTATATAATGATGCGATTTTAATGTCTCTGCCCTAAAAATGTGAGTCTTTGTCCCAAAGGCGGGAAGGCAGGTGACAACTGAGGTCTGCATATTATTCCCATAGAAAAGCTTTGGGCTTATACTAGACAGATTTTGGCGAGAGTGAGCTCTTCCTCTCTGCTGAAACAATATCACCAGAGAAAGCATCCGACCGAGTGAAACAGCGCCCCTCTATATGAAACCCATATATCTGATTCTGTCTGGACAGAAATAGTATGACAAGCCATACTCTATTGGTCCATACAGCATCGGATACATGGTCTACACATACTGAGACAGAGGGGCGCTGTTACGCTCGCTTGGATGCTTTAACTGAGATTGATTCATCTTTCTGTCACCACTTGTCTCGGCAAATAAATGATCAATATTTCAATATTTTATTTTGACGGGCAAGGAGGTATGGTAGGGTAGGCCAGGCCCCCTAAGGCCCGCCCATAACACCAGCCTTGTATTGTACTGTACTGTAGTGAACTGCACTGTACTGAACGTTACACTACTCTACTCTTCTGTGCTGTACTGTGCTTTACGGTGTCCACACTTGTGAAACATAGACGTCTAAGATTGGTTCAGATTTGATCTGGTCTGTACCAACAAAATGTGTTCTTGTTTGGGTTTTTGGAAAACTTTGTCAAATAAAAAACCGAGGGAGATTTTACAGTCATTCTGTTACAAAACATTACATCTACACTGTTCTTCGAGTATATGAGTTTTTGAAACATTTTCAGTGGACATTTTTAAAAGTAGTTATTGTGCTTAGAGTTGTATGGTTTGTTTAACTTTGCAATCAATGGTTTTTGTTTGGCATACAATTTAGTCTCAACACCTCAGCATCTGACATAAGCCTGCATCCTAAATTGCACCCTATTCCCTACATAGTGCACTTCTTTTGACTAGAGCACGATGGGTGCCATTTGGGACACAACCATGTGTCTAATTATTGAAAGTAAGAAGTGAATTTCTATTTTGTCTTTCAAAATGCAGTATTGGTTGAATTATATAAAATGTGTGTGTGTGTGTGAGTGCGTGCGTGTGTGTGAGAGTGTATATGTGCATGGGTGTTGGGTGTTGGGGGGACATTTGGTGTGTTTGAGGCATACAAGTCATTAAGTCATTAATTTATATGTGGTCATGCATAACATATATTGTGCTGCATAATACAGTAGGAGATTGTAGCAAATAACTAGCTCATCTCATTCACCAAGAAGCCATCTCATAACGGCTTACCATCAGATATGTACGTCAAACATTCTCTTGGGAAAATATCAGCTTGTCATCAATCGTTTTAACTTAACTTGAGGAATTACATTTGACATTTTAGTCATTTAGCAGACGCTCTCATCCAGAGTGACTTACAGTTTGTGTATTCATCTTAAGATAGCTTAGTGAGACAACCACATATAGCTATATCCAAAGTCAGTGCTAGTAAGAAAAGACAAGTGTGTTTGATAGTGCAAACAAGGCAAGGGTCTTCATTTTTTTTCTTTTAAGATACACTTTTTTTAAAACATCATCTTTAAACATCTTTAAACATGCTTTTTAAACATCCTCTCATCCAAAGGTGTTATTTGAAATCCTGATATTTTCTCTCATACTCAGTGCAAATGAGCCAAAGAAAAGTCTTTCCACAGAGAGCAGATAGGACAGCTAATGATGGTTATCTTATCTCTGACTCACCACAGCAACCCACACTGATGACTGTCAGAACAGAACCAGGTACTGTCCCAAATGGCACCGTATTCCCTTTATAGTGCACTACATTTGACCAGATCCATATGAACTAGTGCACTGCAATGGGAATAGGATGCCATTTGGGACATAACCCTAGCCTTTGAAAGTTAGCAATTATCATTAGCGATGGCCTTTCCACTAACGACCAGTAGGGGTTGTATTATTTTGTACTTCTCCTAGTGACAGTTCTTCACTGGGTTAGCCTAGCTCAGCTCTGGCACTCAGCAGCATTCTACTGTAGCTACATGGGCCAGTTCAGAGGTTATGGGATCAGAGGTGACAGCCAGAATGACAGCATGCCAAGACGCAGCATGCACACACACACACTGCTGTTGAGTGTACAGATGCCCCCAGCCTCTTCCCTCAGAGTGGGGGCATGGTGTCACCCAACAACCAACGGCTGCCAGTGAAACAGCCCAGACTGCTGCTGCTGAGTCATCATAGCTGTGTCTAGGAAGCCAACCAACTGAGCAGCCTCTGATAAATGATGAGTTGGTGAGCCGACATAGCTCTTTTTGCACCTGAGTTATTTTCCTCTGCAGACAGAACGAAGAAACATAATGAGAACAAAGAGAGTGAGACAGGAAAGTAATGAGAGAGAGAGAGAGGGCAAGATACAGTGGAACAAGAGAGAGAGAAAAGAGAGGGATAGAGAGAGAGAGAAAGGAGAGAGAGCGAGAGAACAGCATGGAGGAATATAATTAGAATGTAGTTCAAACTGCTTATACTGTTCACCATAGATCATATCACTGATGCTTAACTGTAGGGTAATGCATACTGTATATCACCCATATACTGTATTACCTGCAACTTGATCTCATAGTTTTGGATTTTTTATCCATTAATACATTGATACAGAGTTCATGCCGTGTGGTTACAGGGTTTAAATAGAAACAACTCAAAGGGTTAGGTTTAGGTGTTAATTCCGAAGGCTTAAGTTGAGGGCTATGGTTTTGGGAAAGCATAAAACTGTGTATAGTGTGTATGTTATGTGTGTGTTTGTACCTGTGTGTGTGACTCTTCACAGTCCTCACTGATCCATAAGGTGTATTTTATCTGTTTTTTTTAAATCTGATTTTACTGCTTGCATCAGTTACTTGATGTGGAATAGAGGTCCATGTAGCCATGGCTCTATGTAGTACTGTGAACCTCCCACGTTTTGCTTTTGCTATTCATACTCAATATGGCCCAGATTGTCGTCTAAACTTGTCTAAGGATGTTTTGTCATTAGTGAGACACCTTTTCTGCTATTAACAAATAGTTTACTGCATATTTTATAACCAAGAGCTATTTTTCAGGCTATGTGCTGCTGTCTATAGAGAGTACTGGGTTGGGTATTCAGAGATCCAGCTCTGTGTATTTTGTGATGAAGACTTGGCAGACTGTGAAGAGACCTCTGGTGGCATGTATTTATTTATTTTATTTCACCTTTATTTAACCAGGTAGGCAAGTTGAGAACAAGTTCTCATTTACAATTGCGACCTGGCCAAGATAAAGCAAAGCAGTTCGACACATACAACACAGAGTTACACATGGAGTAAAACAAACATACAGTCAATAATACAGTGGAAAAATAAGTCTATATACAAATTTTCACAAACCAATGTGAGGTGGGACTTGGAGTCTGACTTTGTCAGAACCGTGAAAGTGAGAGGACTCAGACAGAGACTCAGTCTCTAATCCCTCTGGCTCAGTGGCTTCTTAGAATTCATCTGGGACATTCTTTACTATACGAGATTCAATTGGAACTTGAAGAAGAAAGAAATACTTGAAGAAGAAATTCATATCACAAACAGGATACAATGAAATAGTCCTTGGACAGAGAGGACAGGGAGCCTATAGAAAGCCTACATACACTGAGTATACAAAACATTAAGGACACCTGCTCTTTCCATGACATAGACTGACCAGGTGAATCCAGGTGAAAGCTATGATCCTATATTGATGCCACTTGTTAAATCCAACAGGTGTAGACTGAATACAACAGGTCTAACCCTTACCGTGAAATTCTTACTTGCAAGCCCTTTAACCAAGAAAAAAGAGTTAAAAAATATTTACTAAATAAACTAAAGTTAAAAAAAATATTAGCTAACACAACATGCTATTGGAACACAGGAGTGATGGTTTCTGATAATGGGCCTCTGTACGCCTTTGTAGATATTCCATAGAAATCAGCCGTTTCCAGCTACAATAGTCATTCACAACATTAACAATGTCTACACTGTATTTCTGATCAATTTGATGTTATTTTAAATGGACAAAAATGTGATTTTCTTTCAAAAACAAGGACTTTTCTATGTGACCCCAATCTTTTGAACGGTAGTGTATATTTTTTAATAAAATATACTGTGTGGACTGCACTGAAATTGAAATCCTTTGTAATACCCTCCACTTTCTCTGCACTGCCTAGCTGTGTTTTTCAGGTAGGAGTGCGGAGACCAGGGTATGGGTGCCGCTGCAAAAAATGAAGTTCTGTCCCTGATGTTGCTTTCCTCTCCTTGTTTGGAAATCTGTCACAACAGTAAATCTGTCCATTAGAGATGGAGAGAAAGGGCCTAATTTTACGGTAATGGTTCCACTGGTATTTACTTGGTTATCATTATGTAATAATACATTTACCTTGTCATTTTTTTGCAAGTATCTTTTAATTTCTGTCCCATAAAATAAAGTGTGTTTGAAGAGGAAGAGAAGACGCTGGTTCTCCCCGATCTCTGCTGCTTCTCTCTGCCTGTCAATAGAGGGTAATGAGAGAGGGGGGTTGGGGAGACTCACCATGCTGGAATTGAACCACAGCCTTGTGAGTAATGACAGAGTAACTAACTGAGGCCACAGTGATTTGTGAATGTTTTAAAGGACAGCCTGGATTTATGACTGTTTATCACCAGCAGCTCTGTATTACCTATCTGCAATACATACTGTTGTGTAACGAACGTGTTTACAATATGTAATACCTGTGGATTAGTGTGTGTATACAGTTTGGTAGTACATTGCAGGTATAGATTAAACAAACAAGAAGATTCTCAGAGCTCTATTGGCTCTGCTCATACATGATTTGGAACAGCAGCCGGGCTTTAAACGTGTCTAAAATTCAATGTAACTTTATTGTGTTAACTAACAGATGGGTGTCCTTCGATAGCATGAGGAAAGAATGTAATGAATATTCAACCTTCTAAAATCTATTGGAATGATTATTTTAGTGGAGGAGATTCTGTATTGCATTTGAGAGAGCTGTGAGATATACGGCATTCCACTGACAATAGCACACATTTTATTACACTAACAAAGACTTGGAGCAAGAACACATCAGCAGAGCAGACTGAACAGTGTCACAGATTTATTGTCCATTATCTTCTATCGAACCACTAGAAGACAGAAAGTACCACGCTTTAGTTTAGAAGACAGCTTCATATATAGTCTCTCATGGAGTATGTTGGCCAAAGGGTAGAGGAAACATTTTAGGGCTAGATTCTATCAGGTCCGCGCTAGCAAACATCCGCATAGCAGTTGTTTTGGCGATGTCGGAGTTGGAAATGCGTTAGAGCTGTCAAATCCACAAGCGGCTCATTGCATTACCTAATCATGGACATTGCCTTTGGACGCAACAAAACAACATCTGACTTTATTTCTGACAAACGCCATGCAACCGTGTTAGAAGTTCATGCAACCGTGTTACAAGTTGTAACAAATCCCATGTTACAAAGTAGTTTAAACCTTTAAGGTTCTAAAACAGATTTTTTTCTTATAAGAGTGTACACAGAGCCTAGTGCCAGAGCCTCACAGAGAGATGACAAGTACATTTACATTTAAGTCATTTAGCAGACGCTCTTATCCAGAGCGACTTACAAGTTGGAAAGTTCATACATATTCATCCTGGTCCCCCCGTGGGGAATGAACCCACAACCCTGGCGTTGCAAGCGCCATGCTCTACCAACTGAGCCACACGGGACCAAGTAGGGATCCTAAAGTCTGTATTCTGTGATTAATTAAATTCCAAATTAAATTATGATTAGCTCGTAAACTATGAAGCCGGTGGGTGTTTTCTAACCTTCAATGAAAGCTGGCAAGTTCCTCTTCAGCTCTACCTTTGATCTGTAATTGCATCATCCTTTTTAACAATTAATGCTTTCCATCAGAGGCACTATGGACTCATACGATAACAGTGGCTGTTTCTTTGTTTTAAAACTCTTTTTAAAATATCACCGCAGGTAGAATTGCAGGTAAATACATACGTTGGTATTCAGCGCAACATTATGAAAACAAAATGTTTTACATTACAGAATATTCACATTTTCCTAGATGAGGCCTGACATACCAGCACACAGTATCTCTTTGCTTCTAAACTCCTCATTATGAGCAGCCATTATAGAACGACTTTAGTGGCCCTCTGACATGTTCTTTATTATTCAGTTCTGATTGCATGTTTGGCAGGCTGTGACTCACATACATAAAATACACATTTTTAGAGATCTAATTTCATTTCACATACTTTCATTCTTTACTCTCTAAGGAGAAGATAAAGAAACAAGAAACACGTCAAAAGGTTGTGAGAAATGTAATGATGTCTACATCAAGGTGACTACAACAAGGTGACTACAACAAGATTGTTAGGGGGCAATCTGTACTTCAAACAATTACAAATCTTTCACCTTGCCACTGTTTGGTTAACAACTGAGAAATGGGTCTGGAGAAATATAACTCTCACATTATAGACAGAGCTATGGATGCAAGGGCTGACCAACCTTGATATAAAAATTATAGTTTTACCCATGTTTTGAGGCTCTACAGTGTTTGTCTACATTGTTAACTAACAATGGACTAAAACAAGCCTATATTTAGGGTTCTGATAGGGTACGACAGTTGAACTAAGCTCATGAGGCATTTGCAAGTTGTATTCTTTAAGAACCAATGGGTATATATCATTAATTTAAAAGTCAAACAATTGATGTAGAGTGGCTTGCGAAAGTATTAACCCCACCTTGGCATTTTTCCAATTTTGTTGCTTTACAATCTGGAATTAAAATGGATTTTTGGGTGGTTTGTATCATTTGATTTACACAACATGCCTACCACTTTGAAGATGCAAAATATTTTATATTGTGAAACAAACAAAAAATAAGACAAAAAAACTGAAAACTTGAGCGTGCGTGCATAACTATTCACCCCCCCCAAAGTCAATAGTTTGTAGAGCCACGTTTTGCAGCAATTACAGCTGTAAGTCTCTTGGGGTATGTCTCTATAAGCTTGGCACATCTAGCCCCTGGGATTTTTGCCCATTCTTCAAGGCAAAACTGCTCTAGCTCCTTCAAGTTGGATAGGTTCCGCTGGAGTACAGCAAGTCATGCCACAGATTCTCAATTGGATTGAGGTCTGGGCTTTGACTAGGCCATTCCAAGACATTTAAATGTTTCACCTTAAACCGCTCGAGTGTTGCTTTAGCAGTATGTTTAGGGTCATTGTCCTGCTGGAAGGTGAACCTCCGTCCCAGTCTGAAATCTCTGGAAGACTGAAACAGGTTTCCCTCAAGAATTTCCCCGTATTTAGCGCCATCCATCATTCCTTCAATTCTGACCAGTTTCCCAGTCCCTGCCAATGAAAAAAATCCCCACATGGGGATGGTATTCTCGGGTTGATGAGAGGTGTTGGGTTTGTGCCAGACATAGCGTTTTCCTTGATGGCCAAAAAGCTCAATTTTAGTCTCATCTGACCAGAGTGTCTTCTTCCATGTGTTTGGGGAGTCTCCCACATGTCTTTTAGTGAACACCAAACACTCTTCTGTAAAGCCCAGCTCTGTGGAGTGTACGGCTTAAAGTAGTCCTATGGACAGATTCTCCAATCTCTGCAGTAGAGCTTTGCAGCTCCTTCAGGGTTATCTTTGGTCTCTTTGTTGCCTCTCTGATTAATGCCCTCCTTGCCTGGTCCGTGAGTTTTGTTGGGCGGCCCTCTCTTGGCAGGTTTGTTGTGGTGCCATATTCTTTCCATTTTTTAATAATGGATTTAATGGTGCTCCGTGGGATGTTCAAAGTTTCTGATCTTTTTTTATAACCCAATCCTGATCTGTTCTCCACAACTTTGTCCCTGACCTGTTTGGAGAGCTCCTTGGTCTTCATAGTTTCGCTAGCTTGGTGGTGCCCCTTGCTTAGTGGTGTTGCAGACTGGGGCTTTTCAGAACAGGTGTATATATACTGAGATCATGTGACAGATCATGTGACCACTTAGATTGCACACAGGTGGACTTTTTTAAACTAATTATGTAACTTCTGAAGGTAATTGGTTGCACCAGATCTTATTTAGGAGCTACATAGCAAAGGCGGTGAATACATATGCACACACCACTTTTAAGTTTTTCATTTTGGGGAATGTTTTGAAACAAGTAATTTTTTTTCATTTCACTTCACCAATTTTGACTATTTTGTGTATGTCCATTACATGAAATCCAAATAAAAATCTATTTAAATCACAAGTTGTAATGCAACAAAATAGGAAACACGCCAAGGGGGGGGGGGGGGGGGGGGGTGAATACTTTTGCAAGGCACAAATTGCAGATTGCTGTTTTAAGGCTGATGTCCCTGGATGTAAATTAACTTCAATAATCTATTTCTCCTTCATTTTATTGAAACCATAATGAGCAGTTACAATATATTTGTGAGGCCTAGGGATAATGCAGAGGAACATTGATTGATTGCTGAAGTTCGATCAATGCTATTCTCCAGAACAACAAAGCAAGACCATCATAAATGTGATGTTATTCAATGCTCCACTTTAAGAAACTGTGTGCAGTCCAAAAATAACACATTGGAGATATCAGTGTCAACTCACATTATATCAAATCTTCAAAACAAACACTGTGTCATTTTGTTAGTGTATTTATTATCGCTTCAATCGGGAAAGAAAACAACAAGTAATTGAGATGGAATGATACGGCAATGGATGTTGATTTGTTGTTATTTAGGAAACCTTAACAGAAGCAATTATAATGGGAATGGGGAGTGTGTGTGTGTGTGTGTGTGTGTGTGTGTGTGTGTGTGTGTGTGTGTGTGTGTGTGTGTGTGTGTGTGTGTGTGTGTGTGTGTGTGTGTGTGTGTGTGGTTTTGGTATTAAAACCAAAACCTTGCCCCATTGGTTATGGTGTTATCGTCAGTCTGGCCTGCCCCCATTGGCTATGGTGTTATTGTCTGTCTGGTCTGCCCCATTTGGTTATGGTGTTATAGTCAGATTCTGTGTTATCCACACCTACTGCGCAATGTGCCCAGCTTCGTGAGTTGACCAACACGAGGTAGGCGGCCTGTTTTTGATCTTGCACATCTGTGAAGCACCTTCAGCATTTAAATGATAAAATGGCTTGCGTGATATTAGGCTTAATTATTTGAGTGACAACCTACTGTATGTCATTTCCTAGGTTATTGTTATCTATGCACTGTTGAAAATGTAGTTTGACCAAAATAAAAGTAAGCTAATGGGGATACAACTTTCATCTGGCTATACCTGCTGAACGGGGCAAACAGTACATTTTATTTGGATTGTTCAGGTTTACCAGCAGCAATGTGTTTGGTAATTTTGGTGTAAACAATAAGTGTATATGGTCATTTTAAGATATACAGTGTAAAGTTGATAATTTCATAATGAGGACAGCAATCCCTTTTGCAAGGCGCACTGCATGGCCGAGGCGAGAGGAGAGCACCCTGTAAAAACTTCCAATAGGTCAAAACCATTCGATTTTGAGATGGGAAAATCCAAAGTTGTGCTATATGTCCATTAGCTATGTCATAGCTCATTTGTAAATTATAAATATTAATATATTACAAGCTCTGTTACGTTCCCCAGCAAGAAAACCAAAAATACAATGGGAAACTAACAAAGAGTCACTGACAAATGTCACGGCCGTCGTCTAGGTGGAAATGACCGAACCAAGGTGCAGCGTTGTGAGCGTACATTTTCCTTTTATTTAGAATGTCGCCAACAAAACAAGAAACAAAGAAACGACCGTGAAGCTTACTAGGGCTATAGTGCCACTAACAAAATCAACTACCCACAAACACCAAAGGAAAAAAGGCTGCCTAAGTATGATTCCCAATCAGAGACAACAATAGACAGCTGTCCCTGATTGAGAACCATACCCGGCCAAAACATAGAAATACAAAACATAGAAATAAAGAAACTAGAACGCCCACCCTAGTCTCACCCTGGCCTAACCAAAATAGAGAATAAAAGCCTCTCTATGGCCAGGGCGTGACAACAACAACCAAAACGAAACAGGTGGGGTTTTAGGAGGGGTTCTGAAAGACAATCATGGCGTGTCCACAGAAAGTTGACTAGCAACAACAGACACCCACCGCTAGCACCCAATAAATTTGCCCAAGAAGAAGCAAACAAAATAAAAACCCACACCAAGCTTAAAGACAAGAAGAAAACCGAAACGGCGAGCAAAACTAAAACAGGGAAGATCAAATAAAGGAGTGTTATTCTAAAAATCAAATAGGGACCGCCAACTAGAGGTGTTAACTTTCCACATGTCTCAAGACAGCTGGAGCACTGGACCAGACACTCTTAAATATCACCTGGACCAGCACTGTTGAAACACCTTCCGACTAACAAGATGTACAAGCCAGCACAGGTGTAACACATACTGACTAACGAGGTGACGCCGATCTGGGTGCCCTACGTGCTAACGTGCTAACCTCAAAATATAAATGGAAAAACCAAAGCCCGAAACAAATCCCCCCTTAAGACAACACATATAGCCTACATTTTGGTTGGACAAGTTTGCTCACCAACAGAAAACAACTTCCATTTCATAACATGATCACCTTAGATGTGATGTTTCGCTTTAAATGTGTTGCTTTTTCCAATATAAACGTGGTTTCTACCGTGTACAGTAAATCTTCTATTTTCTTTCTTTTTTCTTTTTTAGTTATTTTCTTTCTATAGCTGCCTAAAAATCTGAAGTTGTGAGAAACAGGGGTAAAATCACGTACGTTTCTATAACTCTCGTAAATGGAAAAAAACTAAGCCTGTAACAAGCTCAAACACTTAATCTACAAAAATGACAAGTTCATTAGTGGGTGATGGTGATTTGACAAAAAAAAGATTGCCCATCCTAATCTGATAGTGGTACACACTATCACACACTATCACACACACACACACACACACACACACACACACACACACACACACACACACACACACACACACACACACACACACACACAAAGAAGTCAGCTCAGACAGATGTATCTCAGAGAGAACCAACTTATGAGACCCATCAGCAGCAGATTTTAATTGAGAATGGAAAATGAATGTGTTTATGCAACAAATGTTAGTGAATTGAATCGTGTCGCATATATCAAACCGAACAACATCAAATCGTTTCAAACTAAAACATATCGTTCCTGTATCGTACCAGAGCCCATGTGTCTAGATATGTATCGAATCATCAGTCATTAAAACTCGTTTTTCAACCACTCCACAAATTTTTGTTAGCAAACGATAGTTTTGGCAAGCCGGTTAGGACATCTACTTTGTGCATAACACAAGTCATTTTTCCAACTGTTGTTTACAGACAGATTATTTCACTTATAATTCACTGTATCACAATTCCAGTGGGTCAGAAGTTTACATACACTAAGTTGACTGTGCCTTTAAACAGTTTGGAAAATTCCAGAAAATGATGTCACGGCTTTAGAAGCTTCTGATAGGCTAATTGATATAATTTGAGTCAATCGGAGGTGTAACTGTGGATGTATTTCAAGGCCTACCTTCAAACTCAGTGCCTCTTTGCTTGACATCATGGGAAAATCAAAAGAAATCAGCCAAGACCTCAGAAAAAGAATTGTAGACCTCCACAAGTCTGGTTCATCCTTGGGAGCAATTTCCAAATGCCTGAAGGTACCACGTTCATCTGTACAAACAATAGTACACAAGTGTAAACACCATGGGACCATGCAGCCATCATACCGCTCAGGAAGGAGACGCGTTCTGTCTCTTAGAGATGAACGTACTTTGGTCTGAAAAGTGCAAATCAATCCCAGAACAACAGCAAAGGACCTTGTGAAGATGCTGGAGGAAACTGGTACAAAAGTATCTATATCCACAGTAAAACGAGTCCTATATCGACATAACCTGAAAGGCCGCTCAGCAAGGGAGAAGCAACTGCTCCAAAACCGCCATATAAAAGCCAGACTATGGTTTGTAACTGCACATGGGGACAAAGATCGTACTTTTTGGAGAAATGTACTCTGGTCTGATGAAACAAAAATAGAACTGTTTGGCCATAATGACCATCATTATGTTTGGAGGAAAAAGCAGGAGGCTTGCAAGCCGAAGAACACCATCCCAACCGTGAAACACGGGGTGGCAGCATCATGTTGTGGGGGTGCTTTGCTGCAGGAAGGACTGGTGCACTTCACAAAATAGATGACATCATGAGGCGGACCATTATGTGGATATATTGAAGCAACATCTCAAGACATCAGTCAGGAAGTTAAAGCTTGGTTGCAAATGGGTCTTCCAAATGGACAATGACCCCAAGCATACTTCCAAAGTTGTAGCAAAATGTCTTAAGGACAACAAGGTCAAGGTATTGGAGTGGCCATCACAAAGCCCTGACCTCAATCCCATAGAAAATGTGTGGGCAGAACTGGAAATGTGTGTGCGAACAAGGAGGCCTACAAACCTGACTCAATTACACCAGCTCTGTCAGGGGGAATGGGCCAAAATTCACCCAACTTATTTTGGAAAGCTTGTGGAAGGCTACCCGAAACATTTGACCCAAGTTAAACAATTTAAAGGCAATGCTACCAAATACTAATTGAGTGTATGTAAACTTCTGACCCACTGGGAATGTGATGAAAGAAATAAAAGCTTAAATAAATCATTCTCTCTACTATTATTCTGACATTTCACGTTCTTAAAATAAAGTGGTGATCTTAACTGACCTAAGACAGGGAATTTTTTACTAGGATTAAATGTCAGGAATTGTGAAAAACTGAGTTCAAATGTATTTGGCTAAGGTGTATGTAAACTTCCGACTTCAACTGTAATTGACATGCCTTTGACATCATAGTTTCTCAGACTCACGTGTTCCCACCGTATCCACACCCAATGTTCCCTCTAATGCTTGTAAGATTCTTCCTCATATGACTTCAATTTGACAGATTTCTTTTCTCAATATTTAAAATTGGAGTATCATTTGACTTCCAGTATTTAAGTAATAACTTCTTCAATATAACTGACAAAAATAATATTGTCCATCCCATTGGGTATCTCACTGCTCCCCTATATGCCATGTCTTGAAATATGCAGATAGACGGATTAGAAGTGAACTTACATTTTAAAACTTCTGACAGACCGCTTTCTAACTCTGCCCATAACTTTTATAGCAGTTCCAGAAGGCATGAATTATTGAGTCATTGTTAGTTTTACACTTATGACTCTGCTGTTATGCTGTAGAATTTGTGAATTTTGTGTCTTGTATAATAAATTAAATACATTAGTTTATACTGGATTAAGCATACATTTTAGTTAACTGTAATTGTGTTTGTTTTGTTCGAGCACTCCCTCTATCTTGTACCAATATCAGTTATTTTTAATTATTGGTTCCAATAGTTGGAGATTGTCAGTTGGATCTGCAAGGTTTTGTATATCTTACCTATCATATGAGTACTTTTTCTGACTCAAATAGGATTCCCTCAACATTGCTCTGATGTACAATAGCTTTCAGGTCTAAATTTTGTCATATAAAACTTTTAAGTTGAAAAATGATATCATAATATTTTAAAATGTCTATATTGGTCAGTCCAACATTGCTTTTTAATTCTGTCATGGAAATAATTGTAATTCCTATTACCAAGTCATTTACGGTTCCTATGCCTTTAGTTTTCCATATGGGCCACTTTATCGGCCTCACGGCTCTGACGAAGAATTGGCTTGTTGGCTATTCAATTGGCTATTCAAGGAAATGTTTGTGTAAATATATGTACATTTTAAGTTGTCTATTGTTTTTGTCTATGCATGTTTTTGTTTAAAATGTATGTTTGTAAAGTAAAAACATATAAAGTATGACATATACTTTAATGCACATTTATGATGATGACTATTATGATTTTACTCTACAGCATTTAAAAAAGAAATCTGATATTGACAAGATCAACGATGTATGTATGCATGTAACAAATGCATCCACTATATTTCCAGAATTTGGTATTTCTGCTCGGGGGGAGAGGGGTTCACACTGCTTTACTAAAATTGCATTGGCCACTAGAGCTATAATACATGCAATTTTTGTAGCAGGTATATGACCCCAGTGGGCAATCAAACCCACAACCCTGGTGTTGCTAGTGCCACGCTTTTACCAGCTGAGCCACACAAGACCACTACGATACGTACAATACATATGGGTACGATTCATGTAGAATACATGTGCTGTACATAAGTACAATATAATCGATGAGAACCAAAAGCTCAAGACAGGCATGATGCGAACTAGTACCTGGTAAACGTTATGTTTCTTTCATTCCTTTAATTTGTTTCTTTCATATGCTACATTTGATTACAGTACACCTACTGTATGTTGTAATTACATCTGAACATGTCATTTTTTTTGCATCAATGATTGTGGAAGATGTCTTCAATGATCACACCTTGATCACATATGGGATAAAAATGATGGACATTTTGATGGGTAGTGCAAGTGTATAACCTACTGTAACGTGAAACAGCGTAATGTACTGTAATTTACAGTACTGTACTATATTGCTTTCAGCACTTCAAAGGGACATTTTGAAACATTTATCTTGTATTTTTTTTGCAATTAGATTAACTGGTTGTTAAAACAGCTAAATTGAGAAGATATCATTTTATGTTATGTTTTCATTATATTTCACAGTAAACTTATATTTTGTATCTCTGTTTTTCTGGTGAAAGACGTCTTCAAGCAAAATGAATGCACAATGGATGGTTTTAATTGTAAGACTGGCTGCGTTAGTACAAAACTCCTAACTGGTAACACTTCTAAGAGTTTTTAAAATCCACCACATACTTGTGAAAATAGTACCAAAGTGATTGAAAAAAACTGTATTACATATATCTTTCTATGTTACATACAAACTCATGGACCCAATTGAGATAGATAGCACATGGTGTGTGCCACTGTGCGTGGGCACACAAATATGTGTTTGTGTGTGCCTGTAGCACAAGATTTTCTCTCTGCTTGAATATATTAATTATAATTAAGCAGTATCTAGAGCAGGCAGAGAGAATAGGATGAAGAGGACACTGTGGACAACAATCAATTCATAACTGACCACAATAGTTTATTGATGATAACAAAATGACATGTCATCCAAAAGGGAGGGTCAACCGTACAACATTGCCATCATTGATTGATTGATAGTGATGACATCACAGATGATGGGTGATTACATATGGAGACTGTAGAGAGGACCATCAGTTTCCCCATCCTTGTCACTCCTCAGCTTTAACTTTCTAAAAGCAAATATTTAAAAAATGGTTAGTCCCACAATCTGATTGGTTGAGAGGCATTCGAAGCCGCGTAAAGCAGAAATAACCTCATGGCTCCCTCATTATTTTCACTCGTGCATATCAATTTTGTTGTCTCGTTTTTATCAAGACTGTCAGGATGGGTCTGTTGTAACAAGCGTTAGACTCCACATTCAATTCAAGTCGATGTTGACAATACAAATCAAATCAAATATAGCTTTTTAATCTAAAGTTAGTACTGACATGACATCCTATGTATTTTATCTGTTAAAGCGGAAATCTGGGAAGCGAACATTAACATAACGGACACCCTGCCACTTCTTTGGTAAACAGCTGAGGGATGGAGCTGGAGAAATGTAACCACTCTCAAATTCATTGACGGAGCTCTGACTGCAAGGCTTGAAGTTATATTCTTCAAGAATAAATGTCTATACATCATTCATTTAGAAGTCCAAAAATGAATATACCAATCCCAGATTGCCCCTTTCATAATCCACATATTCAGGTTTGAATAAGTATACAATTTTAGGACACTTTGATTGGCTGTAGTACTATCTACTATGCTAGGTAGCGAGAGACAAAGCTAATTTGTTTGATGCTAATGTGATGGAAAAAAGATGAGGTCATAGGGGTACGGAAGTCCTCGGGCTGAGATTGATTCCAGATCAGATCTCAGTTACGTGAGAAACATGCCTTACAATGTATTGATTGAGAGAACTCAGAAAGGAAGAGCTTGCTAGACCAGAGACCGAGCTAGAAGCAATGCCCTTCTCCCCTGTGCCCTGTCCTTCTCTGATGACATCATGGTTGTGTCCCAAATGGCACCCAATTCCCTTTACAATACACAACTTTTGACCAGGGCCCATATGGCTCTTGTCAAAAGAAGTGAATAGGGTGCCATTTGGGACACAGTCCACGACTAGAAGAGTTCTGCTGCTGTGAAGCCCCCCGGTGTGGCTGCTGGTGAGGGAGTTACCTGCCCTTACTCAACTCGGCATTAATGGAAATTAAACTGCATGTCTGAAGGTGTTTTAATTATTAGCTGCATATCTTACCTGTACTTGATTTCAAACACACAAATCCATGAGTAGACTGTGCTATAACATAGTAGCTGATACACTTTACTGATACACTTTACAGTACGTGACAAATAAACTTTGATTTGATGTGATTTGATAAAGCCCTTCTTACATCAGCCGATGTCATAAAGTGCTATACAGAAACCCAGACTAAAACCCCAAACAGCAAGCAATGCAGATG
This sequence comes from Salvelinus namaycush, assembly GCF_016432855.1. Lineage (NCBI taxonomy): Eukaryota > Metazoa > Chordata > Actinopteri > Salmoniformes > Salmonidae > Salvelinus > Salvelinus namaycush. Next base: position 39,402,356 of record NC_052326.1, read on the forward strand.
TAGAAGCACCTAGGAACCTAGGAAGAAACCTAGAGAGGAACCAGTCTCTGAAGGGTGGCCAGCCGGGTCAAATAATAATAATCACGGTGGTTGTAGAGGATGCAACAGGTCAGCACCTCAGTGGGAAAATGTCAGTTGGCTTTTCATAACCGAACATTCAGAGTTAGAGACAGCATGTCTGGTAGAGAGAGAGTCAAAAAACAGCTGGTCTGGGATAAGGTAGTACGTCCGGTGAACAGGTCAGAGTTCCATAGCCGCAGGCAGAACAGTTGAAACTGGAGCAGCAGCACGACCACGTGGACTGGGGACAGCAAGGAGTCATCAGGCCAGGTAGTCCTGAGGCATGATCCCAGGGCTGAGGTCCTCCGGGAGGGGAGGGAGAGGGAGAGAGAGAGAATTAGAGGGAGTATTCTTAAATTCACACAGGACACCAGATAAGACAGGAGAAATACTCCAGATATAACAGACTGAACCTAGCCCTCCGACACATGAACTATTGCAGCATAAATACTGGAGGCTGAGACAGGAGGGGTTGGGAGACACTGTGGCCTCGTCCGACGATACCCCTGGACACGGCCAACCAGGCAGGATATAACCCCACCCACTTTGCACACACATACTACCCTGAAACAAGGCTGAGTATAGCCAATGAAGATCTCCCCCACGGCACGAACCCAAGGGTGGCGCCAACCCGGACAGGAAGATCACGTCAGTGACTCAACCCACTCAAGTGACGCACCCCTCCTGAGGACTTCACTGAAGAGCACCAGTAAGCCAGTGACTCAGCCCCCGTAATAGGGTTAGAGGCAGAGAATCCCAGTGGAGAGAGGGTAACCGGCCAGGCAGAGACAGCAAGGGAGGTTCGTCGCTCCAGTGCTTTTCGTTCACCTTCATACCCCTGGGCCAGACTACACTCAATCATAGAACCTACTTACAAGATGATTCTTCAATAAAGACTTAAAGTTTGAGACCGAGTCTGCGTATCTCTCACATGGATAGGCAGACCATTCCATAAAAATGTAGCTCTGTAGAAGAAAGCCCTGCCTCCAGCTGTATGCTTAGAAATTCTAGGGAAAATAATTAGGCCTGCATCTTGTGTAGGTATGTATGGCAGGACCAAATCGGAGAGATAGGTTGGAGCAAGCCCATGTAATGCTTTGTAGGTTAGAAGTAAAACCTTGAAATCATCCCTAGCCTTAACATGTAGCCAGTGTAGAGATGCTAGCACTGGGCTTGCTCCAACCTTTGCTAGTAATATGCTCAAATTTTTGGGTTCTAGTCAAAATCCAAGCAGCCATGTTTAGCGCCAACTGAAGTTTATTTAGTGCTTTATCTGGGTAGCTGGAAAGTAGAGTATTGCAGCAGTCTAATGTAGAAGTGACAAAAGCACGGATTAACTTTTCTGCATCATTTTTGGACAGAAAGTTTCTGATTTTTGCAATGTTACGCAGGTGGAAAAAAGCTGTCCTTGAAATAGTCTTGATATGTTTGTCAAAAGAGATCAGGGTCCAGAGTAACTTCTTTCTTCCTTCACAGTTTTATTTGAGACGACTGTACAACCATCAAAATTAAATTGTCAGATCCAACAGAAGATCTCTTTGTTTCTTGGGACCTAGAACTAGCATCTCTGTTTTGTCCGAGTTTAAAAATAAACAATTTGCCGCCATCCACTTTCTTATGTTTGAAACACAGGCTTCCAGGGAGGGCAATTTTGGGGCTTCACCATGTTTCATCGAAATGTACAGCTGTGTATCGTCCAAATAGCAGTGAAAGTTAACATTATGTTTTCGAATGACATCAAAAGGAAGTAAAATATATAGTGAAAACAATAGTGGTCCTAAAACGGAACCTTGAGGAACGCCGAAACGTACAAACCATCCACAGAGACAAACTGATATCTTTCCGAAAGATAACATCTAAAGATTTAAATAGGGTGCATTGGGGAAAAAAACTGTGTTCTGATTTGCATCTTTTTTTGGGGTTGAAAAGGCGTGTTACATTTTTATATAAAGAACTGTTAAAAGCTTAATGGAACTACTTTGCATCTTTGCTTTGAGTTGCAGTTTTAACCTGAGCCCACCGCCATTTTATTGTTGCTGCTTAGAAACATATTTATTTAACTCCCTTGATGTCATGAAAGTCAAATGTATATGCACGGACTGAACTATTCTAATGAATTCATATCAATTCAAATCTATTTAAATGAGCAAGTACAACATAAAAGTGATTTAACCATATGCCATTTTCTTGAGTGTGATTATATGTGAACCATACCAAGACTTTGTTGAGTATCATGTCATGGGTTCCTCATGAAAGCGAACATTATTGTTTTTATTATAATAGGTGAAAACGATGCTATATACTGTAATGATGTTTGTCAGTTTCTGATCATGTTCTGATCTATATACAGTAGAGCAGATCAAATCTGGACATGTAAACCAGTGCCCCTGCTCATATTCACCTGGGACACCAGGTTGGTGCAACAGAAAAGCAGCGGTACTCCAGACCTCCAGGCTCACATTTCAATATACCCTGCTGTAGAGTAAAGCTAAATGAGAGTTGAATTCTCAGACAGGCACTGGTTACCATAGTCTCCCTAGGTGGGTTACCCTCTGTGTGGTGATCATTTTGCATCCAGAATGGCAGTCTATTCCATATATAGCGCACTATGTTTGACCAGGGCCCAATAGTGCACTATAAAGGGATCAGTGTGCCATTTGGTACGGACCCCATTCCTCCTCTGAATAACAAATAGAGGACAGGGTTATGGTGACGAAGGAAATCAATGTGAATCACTACATACTGAAGGACAAAACAACTTGGCATCTCACTCTCCTCACTCACAGCCAGACTGAGATTAAAGGACCCGGTCTTCCACCCTTCACCCTCTACCTTCCTTCCCCATCCTCAATCCCAATCTGCATTTAGATACATCATTGATTACGCCTGTGGAAATCAGAGAGATTGAGAGAGAGACGTGGGGGAATTCTATCCTGCGTTGCAGTGGAGAGAGAGAAAGAAAGACGGAACAAACAAGATTAATAATAGCTGGTGGTGTTCATCCCTGGGGCCTGACAGCTAACAACTCTTGACAAAAACAGGGTTGAGAGAGGCAGATGGATTGTCCGTAGACATGAAGGAGAATGTGAATTGGGACTGTAATGAGGAGGAGAGAAGGTAGGTAGAGCTGGGAGAGCAGGGGGCTGGACGATCCCCAAACCCCTCTGAGGGGCTGCCTGGCTAGTATTACACTGTATGGAAATTAAATCAGCCCTGTGACAGTTACCATCTACTCCCTGCCTGTTTGTGTGTGTGTGTGTGTGTGTGTGTGTGTGTGTGTGTGTGTGTGTGTGTGTGTGTGTGTGTGTGTGTGTGTGTGTGTGTGTGTGTGTGTGTGTGTGTGTGTGTGTGTGTGTGTGTGTGTGTGTGTGTGTGTGTGTGTGCATGTGTGTCTGTGATCGCAGCACACTGAGCATGGCTGTGGATAAGCATGAATCAGCCTTAGATTTTTAAAGCATTTGATCATCAGGAACAACACACTTTAGTGAAAATAGATTATCGTCTAAAAAATAGATTGTCCTTGATCTGGATACTAGGGTGTATATACACAATACAAGCTTTCAGAGACTCCAAAACAAACTCTACACAATGATCTCATATTTGGGAAGCTACACTATTTTTGTAAAAATTGATTAAACATCTAAAAACATGCATTTTCCCTGATCTGGACACTCAGACTAGCTGTAGTTATAGGCTACCAAACAAGCTTTCATAAAGTAAATACTATTTCGACACAATGTTCTCAGACTAGGGAAGCCTGATGAAGACAAAGAGTTGTGAATGCTACACTTTGTTGAGCACCTTAGGGAGAAAGAAGAGTGTATCATTGTGCACAAGGGTATAGAAAACAAATTGAATTAGAATGGTACTGACACATGGTCATTGGTTCCTAACTGTTTAGGTGAGGGACAAATCAATGAAAGTTTGGCATTGTTGCATCTAATGTCAGAGTTTAACAGCAGTCGAAGGAAGGTGAGTGATGATGGCCAACAATGATAAACAGTTAAAGTACTTCAAGGTCATAAATGCCCACAGTGAAGTTTTGAGACCTGGACATCATCTAACTTCCAATCAACTGAATTGAAGCCGTTTCTTGTAAAAGCAGAGTGTGAAAGGAGAAGTTGTTGTGAGAGGGAGAAACTGGGCAAGCGTATCCCACTAAATCATATCATCAGCTATCTGAGCAGGTAACTGACCACTGCAGATGTACACAGCCCATCTGTAAATAGCCCATCCAATCTACCTACCTCATCCCCATATTGTTTTTATTTACTTTTTTGCTCTTTTGCACACCAGTACTTCTACTTGCACATCATCATCTGCACATAAATCACTCCAGTGTTTATTTGCTACATTGTAATTACTTCACCACTATGGCCTATTTATTGCCTTACCTCCTCACACCATTTGCACATACTGTATATAGACTTTTTTCTATTGTGTTATTGACTGTACGCTTGTTTATTCCATGTGTAACTCTGTGTTGTTGTTTGTGTTGCACTGCTTTGTTTTATCTTGGCCAGGTCGCAGTTGTAAATGATAACTTGTTCTCAACTAGCCTACCTGGTTAAATTAAGGTGAAATAAAAAATATATGGGGGATTGGAAATGATGCAGACAATTACATTGATGGAAGCAAAAATCTATCCTCAATATTAAAGCTGATCCACCCCCTAAAGAAAAAAATGACAAACAAATTAATTGTCTTCCTCCTGTTGTTGAACTGTCATGGGTGACCCTTCGGAGCTCTCGGCCTTTCATGTTCTCTCACCCTCTCCAGACCGGTCTGATGTACAATATAGAAACAGGGTAGAAAGTTGCAATAGGCCCGTGCAACCCAAGGTTAGATACCAGCATTAACAGAAACCCTCTAAACCTATGTGGACCTATAAAACAAATCTTTTCACTCCCAGGCAAGTTCAGGTGTTGGAGAAGGAGTGGCGAGATCTTCAAGTTGCCTCAGAGAGAAGCAATCGAACGATAGAAAAAACCAAACCCTATCCTGAAGTGATGCTTCTGGACACCTTTTCCAGCCCTCAACTTAAGAGATGTGGGCAACAACAACAATAGAAAAGCATTCACTTTTAATGACACGTTAGTCCTAATAAGCTACATAATAAGCTATTGATGTAGAGAGTCTTTGAGTCTTTGAGGTAAACATTTCTCTGTGTGTTTACGTTTTCATCAAAGATTAGAAACACTAATTAAACCTCAAGAGAATAAATGATGTGCTTCTGTCTCCTCTAGGACCTCTGAGCCCCCAAAAAATTATAAACTTGAGTTAATGCATTTACAGATATAGGATCTTAATTTGATCACCCTGTTGTTGCAGGAAATGCAAACTTGTAGTGTATTCAAAGTTTAAAAATGCTTCTAAAGTTTGTAATCTCCACTTGATTTGCCATACAAAAAATGTATGAACCCCTAAAAAATTTCCATGAATTACGATCCACACAATAATTCACATTTCCTGTTTGATAAAATTATAAAATGAAGATCCGTCATCTATAGGAGCTGTAAGCTCTTTTTCCTGCAATTTGTTTTCTCGTTCTTCCTTTGTCATTTTACCCTGAGCCTACGAGATGTCCTTGAGCTTGCGGACATACTTTGAAATTAAATAGATTAGATTTACTCTAACTAAAAAGTTACTACAAAGTTACTTCATTCATTCACTGACCTGAATGATGATCTTTTTGGCCTTCCTGTGACATTGGGTGCTGTAGGTGTCCTGGAGGGCAGGTACTTTGCCCCCGTGGTGCGTTGTGCAGACACACCACTCTCTGGAGAGCCCTGTGGTTTTGGGTGGTGCAGTTGCCGTACCAGGCGGTTATACAGCCCGACAGGATGCTCTCAATTGTGCATCTGTAGAAGTTTGGGAGGGTTTTAGGTGACAGGCCAAATTCCTTCAGCCTCCTGAGGTTGAATAGGCGCTGTTGCGCCTTCTTAACCACGCTGTCTGTGTGGGTGAACCATTTCAGTTTGTCCGTGATGTGTACGCCGAGCAACTTGAAACTTTCCACCTTCACTGCTCCACTGCTGTTCCATCGATGTGGATAGGCGGATGCTCCCTTTGCTGTGTCCTGAAGTCCACGATCATCTCCTTTGTTTTGTTGACGTTAAGTGAGAGGTTATATTCCTGACACCACATTCCGAGTGCCCTCACCTCCTTCCTATAGGCTGTCTCGTCGTTTTGGAGATCAAGCCTACTACTATTGTGTCGTCTGCAAACTTGATGATTGAGTTGGAGGCGTGCATGGCCACACAGTCATGGGTGAACAGGGAGTACAGGAGGGGGCTGAGCATGCACCATTGTGGGGCGCTAGTGTTGAGGATCAGCGAAGTGGAGATGTTGCTTCCTACCTTCACCACCTGGGGGAGGTCCGTCAGGAAGGCCTGGACTCAATCGCACAAGGCGGGGTTGAGACCCAGGGCCTCAAGCTTAATGATGAGCTTGGAGGGTACTATGGTGTGGAATGCTGAGCTGCAGTCAATGAACAGCATTCTTACATAGGTATTCCTCTTGTCCAGATGGATACGGCAGTGTGCAGTGTGATGGCGATTGCATCGTCTGTGGACCAATTGGGGCGGTATGCAAATTGCAGTGGGTGTAGGGTGACAGGTAAGGTGAAGTTGTGAGTTGATCCTTGACTAGTCTCTCAAAGCACTTCATGATGACAGAAGTGAGTGCTCCGGGGCTCTAGTCATTCAGTTCAGTTACATTAGCTTTCTTGGGAACAGGAACAATGGTGGCCATCTTGAAGCATGTGGGAACAGCAGACTAGGATAGGGAGAGATTGAATATGTCTGTAAACACACCAGCCAGCTGGTCTGCTCATGCCCTGAGGACGCGGCTAGCGTTGCCGTCTGGGCCGGCAGTCTTGCGAGGGTTAACACGTTTAGATGTCTTACTCACGTCAGCCACGGAGACGGAGAGGGGGGGCCCGCAGTCCTTGGTAGCGGGCAACGGCGGCGGCACTGTATTATCCTCAAAGTGGGCAAAGAAGGTGTTTATCCATAAATGTATTACATCTAGCACACAGCCATGCAATCTCCATAGACAAACATTGTCAGTAGAATGGCCTTAATGAAGAGCTCAGTGACTTTCAACGTGGCACCGTCATAGGATGCCACCTTTTTAACAAGTCAGTTGGTCAAATTTCTGCACTGCTATAGCTGCCCTAGTCAACTATAAGTGCTGTTATTGTGAAGTGGAAACGTCTAGGAGCAACAATGGCTCAGCCGTGAAGTGGTAGGCCACAGAAGCTCACAGAACGGGACCGCTGAATGCTGAAGCATGTAGAGCGTAAAAATCATCGGTCCTTGGTTGCAACACTCACTACCGAGTTCCAAACTGCCTCAGGATGAAAAGTCAGCAAAATAACTGTTTATCGGGAGCTTCATGAAATGGATTTCCATGGCCGAGCAGCCGCACACAAGCCTAAGATCACCATGCGCAATGAAAAGCGTTGGATGGAGTGGTGTAAAGTTCGCCACCATCGGACTCTGGAGCAGCGGAAACACATTCTCCGGAGGGATGAATCACGCTTAACCACCTTGCAGTCCGACGGATGAATCTGGGTTTGGCGGATGCCAGGAAAACGCTACCTTTCCAAATGCGTTGTGCCAACAGTAAAGTTTGGTGGAGGAGGAATAATGGTCTGGGAGTCCCATAGGACGGCACACAATTGGCCCAGCGTCGTCTGGGTTTGGCCGTCATTGTAAATAAGAATTTGTTCTTAACTGACTTGCCTAGTTAAATAAAGGTTAAATAAAATAAGATGACATTCTAGACCATTCTGTGCTTCCAACTTTGTGGAAACAGCCCTTTCCTGTTTCAGCATGACAATTTCCCCATGCACAAAGCGAGGTCCATACAGAAATGGTTTGTCGAGATCGGTGTGGATGAACTTGACTGGCCTGCACAGAGCCCTGGCCTCATCCCCATCGAACACCTTTGAGATGAATTAGAACGCCAACTGCGAGCCAGGCCTAATCGCCAAACATTAGTGCCCGATCTCACTAATGCTTTTGTGGCTGAATGGAAGGACGTCCCAACAGCAATGTTCCAAAATCAAGTGTCCACATACTTTTGGTCATATAGTGAACATTCCATTCACTTTTCCATGACTAGTTTAATTAAATAAATTCTCTGCCCCACAAAAAAAGTTGCCAGCTCTTTTGTCTGCAATCTCTCTCAAGTCTCCATTTTATGCTTTCTTAAGACGTGCTTTAAACACAGACACCTTAATGGTAGCAATTTACTGTCATTTCACAGTCTGCGTTCCATCATCATCATCAGCTTTAAAAAACAGATCAAAAACATCTTGTATCACAGTGCCTCTCTTTCTAAAGATGTCATTTAACTGTACTGTATATAAGAATATGAATATGTAAATATGAATAGCGTGTAAATAGTATTTTTGTTGTCTCTTGGTGTCTCTCCTATATATAACTTGCATTTTATTCATTTTTTAAATTCTGAATTTAATGTAATATCTTACGTTGTTCCTGTATATTACAGTTCCGTACTCTTGTCATGTAGGCCTGTTTGTACGTTTCATGTGCACCCTAGGAAGAGTATCTGCTTCATATGGAGTAAGTAATGGGGATCCTAATGAACTAAACATCATCATCATCATCATCTTCACACCTTTCCATCCTCTAATCAAAGTGGTGCAGGTTCCTCGTACTTTCCCCACAAAGCTATAATGATAACTCATTCTCATCCAACAGAGATCAATAGAAATGAGGGTTGTTCTCCAGGTAACTTATTTTCAGAAGCGAAGTGCAGCATCTCAGGGTCAATTATAAAGTTGGAGACATGGGTAGGATTGTAAAAACTGAAATGAAAAAACTATCTACAGGTAGTCTCTTTTTATTTCTCACGGCAAAGCCTTGTTGCTCAATGGCTGAGACAAAGGAAACACATTGTCACGTTCTGACCATAGTTCTTTTGTGTTTTCTTTGTTTTAGTGTTGGTCAGGACGTGAGCTGGGTGGGCATTCTATGTTGTGTGTCTAGTTTGTCCGTTTCTATGTATGACCTGATATGGTTCTCAATCAGAGGCAGGTGTTAGTCATTGTCTCTGATTGGGAACCATATTTAGGTAGCTTGTTTTGTGTTGGGGTTTGTGGGTGGTTGTCTTCTGTCTTTGTGTTCATTGCACCAGATAGGACTGTTCTGGTTTTGCCACATTTGTTATTTTGTATTGTGTTCATGTTCAGTTTTCTCTATTAAAACATGGACACCTACCACGCTGCGTATTGGTCCGATCCTTGCTACACCTCTTCAGAGGAAGAAGAGGACGACAGCCGTTACACACATACTGGAGACTTAGAGTGGATCTTAAATTGTGAATGACATGAGACATCTAATCATGAGTCGAAGTTGATGTGTATTTTACTTTCCTTGCTACAGAACTGGTAGTTAATGGACATAACAAGAGGGTTAAGTTGTTTTGTTCATGTTGTGTGTATGTGGTGGTGATAATGTGTGTATATACTGTATGTGTGTGTAAACTGTATGTGTCTTCCTTTGGCCGCCTCTCCTTCCAGTTCTCTGCTGCCAATGACTGGAATGAACTACAACAATCTCTGAAACTGGAAACACTTATCTCCCTCACTAGCTTTAAGCACCAGCTGTCAGAGCAGCTCACAGATTACTGCACCTGTACATAGCCCATCTATAATTTAGCCCAAACAACTACCTCTCCCCCTACTGTATTTATTTATTTTGCTTTACTTTGCACATTCTTCCACTGCAAATCTACCATTCCAGTGTTTTACTTGCTATATTGTATTTACTTCGCCACCATGGCCTTTTTTTTGCCTTTACCTCCCTTATCTCACCTCATTTGCTCACATTGTATATACTTATTTTTTCTACTGTATTATTGACTGTATGTTTGTTTTACTCCATGTGTAAAACTGTGTTGTTGTATGTGTCGAACTGCTTTGCTTTATCTTGGCCAGGTCGCAATTGTAAATGAGAACTTGTTCTCAACTTGCCTACCTGGTTAAATAAAGGTGAAATAAAAAATAAAAAAATGTATGTGGTGGTGAACAGAGCAGCCAGTAGCCAGAATCAAAATAATTCTGACGTTGATGTGCATTTTCCTTTGCTTGACACCACTTTAGCAGTTATTGGACATACTGTACATGCTTGTGTGTAGCCTATGTGATGATGAACATAGCAGCTGCAGATCGAGCTCCATTCTACTGTCAGACAGACCCACAAAACCAGAAAGGAAGAGGCGAAGCGAGAGGGTCCACTCCCCTCAAAATCTGTCCAGCAATAAGCAGACTGATAAGCAGACCTGCCTTCCTGCCTTTGGGACAATAACTCCCATCAGGGAAGAGACAAGATCATCTTGTCATTATATACAGCATCTCTGACGAAACCAACCCAGAGTAGAGGCCCCTAGGGTAGCGGCATAACTGTGAGGGCCCGGTTACTGCCTGACACATCTAATCAAGTGTGTGGGGCCACGTTTAGACAGGCATGATCTGCAGGGACCTATTCCCATGAGCAGAGGGTCTTCGCATCAAAAGGATGAGCAAGTAGAAGAGAAAACATAACATAATCTTCATCGTCTCTTGCTTTGGTTTTATCTCCTAACTTAGATCGTATTCATAACAATATTTTATACATTTTTAAGTGGTAGGCTAAGTGACTAGCTTTTTTTCCTGAGAATTTTTCCAATTTATATAGATAGAAACATTAATTAAAGTGTTTCGAACAATTAAACTGTAAATGATGGGTCTTAATAAACTCATTCAAGTCATAATTTTTTATATCACAGTAATTAATCACTAATTTAAATCAGAATTACATTGTTTTCAACTGCCAAGGCATGTATTGTCTTAATACACAACACAATCTGCTGAGTTTCATATTTAATCATATCAGACATTTGTTCATACTTGTTGCACACGAATCATTCCCCTGTTCCATAGTGTCATCAAAATGTGAAATTGAGAAGCAATAGAATAATATTTTACACTGGGGTGTTTCTCAGTTGAATAATTAGTAAACAATTGTTCATTGCAAATGAATACGAGCCATATTATTTCAATCATGCTGATCACAGTGACAGGGGAAAATGGGAGGTTTAGACTAGAGCACCAAAGACGAGGGATGACAGTTTTTTGTTGTTGTTGCAGTTTTTAGAAGTGCTTTAGCACAGTACATGCCACAGACTAAATACTGTAGTTCTGTTGACTAACCTCTAACACAAGTTGGCAGACCTGTGCAGCAAGGAGGGCAACTTTGCTCCCTTGGCTGGCCCAACAACGGTGTGTGGTTTTGCTGAGGCAGGGAGGTAGAGGAGGGTCGGGGGAACAACAATGATTGTTCTATCACTAATTAACATTGCTACCGTTTGGGCTGTGGTTGTTGTTCCTCCAGTGTGGACTAATAGGGGCACAGCTGTTCAGGACAAAATGCATTTGTCAGCCTGTGTTAATAGATTTGCTCTAAACAATACAAATAGCAGAGTACCTCTTCTCCTGGGTCTACCTACTTGATTGAAGTACTTTCATGATATTTCTCTGAGGTCATTTGTCTACTCACAGTTCATGGTAGGAATAGCAAAGTTCTGCTTCTTTATGCTTTAATCATTCACTTGTTCTGCTGTTTGTAGGACTTGGTTTGTATTTTTTCCATTATAAACGTTTGCACAGGGCCTATGAACAAGCAAATTATCTGGCAAGTCTGAATTCATTCTTACAAAGGAGTGCCTTACTGGAAGCCATTAAGGGAAGCATAGAGTTTGGGGATAAGATTTGACAGTGTCCGTGAGCTAATTTGACAGCAGACCAGTGTTGTGCTCAGAGCATAGATGAGTAAATAATTATCTAGCAGTAAAGTAATAACAATGTTTCCTCTCTCAGCAAGCACAGTGCCTTGTCACACATATAATAATTATAATGTGGATTGAGCTACAGACTAATTTCTCACACACAGAGAGCAAGAGAATGAGATAGAGACTGAGAAAGAGAGAGAGAAAGATTAAAAAAAGAGAAAGAGCGAGAGAGAGAGAGAGAAACAGAGCACCTACTGAAGTAGATCATTATAACACTGTACATAGCCATAATATGACATAGAAATGTGTCTATGCCTTTGAGTGTAATGTTTACTGTTAATTTGTATTGTTTATTTCAGAGAGGGGGTTCAAAGAGAGAAAGAGAGAGAGAGAAGCTACTGAAGTAGAGCCATCCCACTGAGCACAGAAGTCAGTCTAGTTTTGATTTATATTTGGCTGAGCTGTTAACTAACGTGAATTTGACGTGAAATCAACAAAACATTTCACCATGTCATTAGATTTAGGTTAAAAATTGGATAAAAAAAGAGAAAATGTCCTCATGTTGATGACTTTTTTCAAATCCAATTAGTTTTCCACGTTGATTTAACGTAATCACATTAGATTTTTGGGTTGAAGTCCACAACAATTTCAGTGGGAAATCCATTATCCAAACCACCTCAGAGATTCAGAGATCAGCTTGAACTCAATCATCAGTAACTGATACCGCCGAGCATATTAGTAGAAAAATTGCCAAACAAACTAAACATTCAACTATGTTATTTACTGTTGCTTGTTTGCCAAGATTGGAGTCAAATTGGAAAATCCTTTTTTACTATGAGTCAGCATGTTCTTATAAATGTATTTTACTCCTCACATTGAATGACTGGGTATAGAGGGAAGCACTGTCTCTGTATTTGGGTGTATCAATCTGCAATATCTCTCTCCTCCCCTCGCACACTTTATCCACCCCATCCCTTCCTCTTTCTCTCTCTCCACACCTTATTTTTCTCTCTCTCCACCCCCTCTCTGTCTCTCTCCACCCCCCTTTTTCTCTATTTCTCTCTACCTCTCTCTCTCTTTCTCTCACTTTCTCTCACGACTGACTGGGTTTCATTTCATTTCAAAGATTGTATCAATGTAAGAGGATGATTTCTGCAATTGAGAGAATGTCTATATTCTAATACAGGGGTCAGCTCTAGTTCACATTCTGCATGTTTCACACTGTTCTATTCTGTGTGCTCCCGAACCGAGAGAGCTGATTTAAAGCTGATTGAAAGCTTCAACACATTTGCTTCCACAGTACAAGGTCCCTGCAACTCAGCTGGAGAATCGCTTAATTTGTGCACAGTGTCTATACCTTTTCAATTGATAGACACTTTGGATAAAAACATGTTATATTTTCTAACGGCCCTGTGAGCTATACATGTGCAATGTGTCAGCCGTGAAAAGACGACACTTCCTTTCTTTCTATGGGTCTTTCTTGCTCTATGCCTTTCTCTCTCTCCTCCCCCCTTTTCTGTGTGTAACCTCAGTATCTGTATAGCTTTATTCAAATCTCCTTCAAGCACTTTGTACTACCGTACATGCTGTTCAGTACTTGTATACTCAGTATTCCGTCACAGAGAGACAGAAAGGTGTTAACTTGTTTTGGTTGACAACCTGTTTGTAATACAATCCAAATAAATGACAGAACCAGGACATTTGAATCTGAATGTTATTTAAGTTTCCTCCTAACACTACAGTGGCTTGCGAAAGTAGATGTATTCACCCCCCTTGGAATTTTTCCTATTTTGTTGCATTACAATCTGAAATAAAAATTGGGGGGTTTGTATCATTTGATTTACACAACATGCCTACCACTTTGAAGATGCAAAATGTTTTTTATTGTGAAACAAACAAGAAATAAGAAAAAAAACAGAAAACTTGAGCGTGCATAACTATTCACCTCCCCAAAGTCAATACTTTGTAGAGCCAACTTTTGCAGCAATTACAGCTGCAAGTCTCTTGGGGTATGTTTCTATAAGCTTGGCACATCTAGCCCCTGGGATTTTTGCCCATTCTTCAAGGCAAAGCTGCTCCAGCTCCTTCAAGTTCGATGGGTTCCGCTGGTGTACAGCAATCTTTAAGTCATAACACAGATTCTCAATTGGATTGAGGTCTGGGCTTTGACTAGGCCATTCCAAGACATTTAAATGTTTCCCATTTAAACCACTCGAGTGTTGCTTTAGCAGTATGCTTAGGGTCATTGTCCCGCTGGAAGGTGGACCTCCGTCCCAGTCTCAATCTCTGGAAGACTGAAACAGGTTTCCCCTAAGAATTTCCCCGTATTTAGCGCCATCCATCATTCCTTCAATTCTGACCAGTTTCCCAGTCCCTGCCGATGAAAACATCCCCACAGCATGATGCTGCCACCACCATGCTTCACTGTGGGGATGGAGTTCTCGGGGTGATGAGAGGTGTTGGGTTTACACCAGACAGTGTTTTCGTTGATGGCCAAAAAGCTAAATTTTAGTCTCATCTGACCAGAGTACCTTCTTCCACATGTTTGGGGAGTCTTTTACAAGCCTTTTGGTGAATTTCAAACGTGTTTGCTTATTATTATCTATAAGAAATAGTTTTTTTCTGGTCACCCTTCCATAAAGCCCAGCTCTGTGGAGTGTTTGGCTTAAAGTGGTCCTATGGACAGATACTCCAATCTCCCCTGTGGAGCATTGCCGATCCTTCAGGGTTATCTTTGGTCTCTTTGTTGCCTCTCTGGTTAATGCCATCCATGCCTGCTCCGTGAGTTTTGGTGGACGGCCCTCTCTTGGCAGGTTTGTTGTGGTGCCATATTCTTTCAATTTTTTAATAATGGATTTAATGGCGCTCCGTGGGATGTTCAAAGTTTCGGATATTTTTTTATAACCCAACCCTGATCTGTGGTTCTCCACAGCATTGTCCCTGTGTAACATTCGTTGTTGGAAGGATTGGACCAAGGTGCAGCGTGGGAGGCGTTCATCATGTTTATTAATGTGAACCAGCAACAAAACAATAAAGAGTAACTAAACGAACTTGCAGCTTTGTAGTGCAAAAGGCTACAATACAAAAACAAGATCCCACAACCAACAGATGGGAAAAGGCTGCCTAAATATGATCCCCAATCAGAGACAACGATAGACAGCTGCCTCTGATTGGGAACCATACTAACCAACCTAGAAACGAAAAACTAGAATGCCCACCCTAGTCACACCCTGACCTAACCAAATAGAGAAATAAAAAGATCACCATCGTTACACGCATCTGCCTGTCGTCAGACTCACCTGGACTCCATCACGTCCCTGATTACCTTCTTATATATGTCACTCCCTTTGGTTCCTTCCCCAGGCGTCATTGTTTCTGTTTCATGTCTTTCCGTTGTTCGAGGTTCTTGTTTTGTATTATGCTCCGTTTATTTTATTAAAACTCATCTCGCTGAACTTGCTTCCCGACTCTCAGCGCACATCAATACAGAATGACGCCTCAAAAAGGGAAGCATCAGGGAGTCTTTTTAGTTTAGTTGGGAATGACGTCAGGGAGCCGGGAGCCGCTACAGGCTCTAATGCCTCAGACAGATCGCCAGGCTACCCTGCCTCCGCTGGTTCGTCAGGCTCTCATACCTCAGCCAGATCACCAGGCTCCCCTGTCTCAGCCGGTCTGTCAGTTTCCCGCGGCCCAGCTGGTGACAAGTTCCCGCGCGTCAGCAGGGGCGACCGGTCCGCTCCTGATCCCCGGGACCTTTGGTTTGCATCCTGCGGCTGGAGACGAACGGTCCGGGTAGGGGGTACCATCACGTATGCTCTCTCCGGCTCTCTAGCCTGTTTGGGATAGGGGGCAGCATTTTCACGTCCGGATGAAAAGCGTGCCCAGAGTAAACTGCCTGCTACTCAGTCCCAGTTGCTAATATATGCATATTATTAGTAGATTTGGATAGAAAACACTCTGAGGTTTCTAAAACTGTTGAATGATGTCTGTGAGTATAACAGAACTCATAAGGCAGGCAAAAACCTGAGAAAAATCCAACCAGGAAGTGGGAAATCTGAGGTTTGTAGTTTTTCAACTCTTTGCCTATCAAATATACAGTGTCTATGGGGTCAAATTGCACTTCCTAAGGCTTCCACTAGATGTCAACAGTCTTTAGAACCTTGTTTGATGCTTCTACTGTAAAGGAGGGGGGGAATGAGAGGGGATTGAGTCAGTGGTCTGGCAGAGTGGCATGAAATGACCACGCGCGTTCACGTGAGAGTTAGCTTGAGTTCCATTGCATTTGTGAAGACAAAGGAATTCTCCGGTTGGAACATTATTGAAGATTTATGATAAAAACATCCTAAAGATTGATTCTATACTTTGACAAGTTTCTACGAACTGTAATATGACTTTTTTGACTTTTCGTCTGAACTAAGCGATCGCGCATTGAGCATTTGGATTACTGGGCTAAACGCGTGAACAAAAAGGTATTTGGACATAAATTATGGACGTTATCGAACAAATCAAACATTTATTGTGGAACTGGGATTTCTGGGAGTGCATTCTGATGAAGATCATCAAAGGTAAGTGAATATTTATAATGCTATTTCTGACTTCTGTTGACTCCAACATGGCGGATATCTGTATAGCTTGATTTGTTGTCTGAGCGCCGTACTCAGATTAGTGCATGGTTCGCTTTTTCCGTAAAGTTTTTTTGAAATCTGACACAGCGGTTGCATTAAGGAGAAGTGGATCTAAAATTCCATGTATAACACTTGTATTTTCATCAACATTTATGATGACTATTTCTGTAAATTGATGTGGCTCTCTGCAAAATCACCGGATGTTTTGGAACTACTGAACATAACGCGCCAATATAAACTCAGATTTTTTGATATCAATATGAACTTTACTGAAAAAAACATACATGTATTGTGTAATATGAAGTCCTATGAGTGTCATCTGATGAAGATCATCAAAGGTTAGTGATTCATTTTATCTATATTTCTGCTTTTTGTGACTCCTCTCTTTGGCTGGAAAAATGACTGTGTTTTTCTGTGACTTGGCTCTGACCTAACATAATCGTTTGGTTTGCTTTCGTCGTAAAGCCTTTTTGGAATCGGACACTGTGGCTGGATTTACAACAAGTGTATCTTTAACATGGTGTAAAATACATGTATGTTTGAGGAATTGTATTTATGGAAATTCTGTTGTTTTGAATTTGGCGCCCTGCAGTTTAACTGGCTGTTGACGAGGTGAGACGCTACCGTCCCACATACCCTAGAGAGGTATTAAGCATATCTCAGTTTAGGTCACCTAACAGAACGAACTCTGAAGATCGATTGTGGGCAATCAATTCACATATGGTGTCCAGGGCACAGCTGGGAGCTGAGGGGGGTCTATAACAGGCGGCAACAGTGAGAGACTTATTTCTGGAGAGATACATTTTTTTAAATTATGTCAGCATGCCAGTCTCTCTTGGCTAAGTGTTGAGGTGAGACTGACTGCATCACTTCTTCTTTTTATGAGAAACATTGTGTTGAAAAACCCAAATTGTTTGCATAGTCCACTTACACACAGCTCTGACACACACTTACCCCACCAGACATGCCACCAGGGTTTTTTTTCACAGTCCCCAAATCCAGATCAAATTCAAGAAAGCTTACAGTATTATATAGCGTCGCTATTGCATGGAACTCTGTTCCATCTCATCTGGCTCAAATGAACAGTGAATCTGGTAAAAAAAAAAAAAAAAAACAGATAAAGCAACACCTCTCCCCTTTTTGACCTCGATAATTTGTGGGTATGTATTGATATGTAGGCTACGTGTGCCATTTAATTGATGTAGTTCTGTAGTTCTGTTGTTTTCTGTGGACTCCAGGAAGAGTAGCTGCTCCTTTCTCAACAGTTAATAATATACTCAATTTTGAGTGTCATAGCAAAGGTTCTGAATACTTATGTAAATGTGATATTTCCGTTTTTTATTTGTTATAAATTTGCAAAAATTCTAAAAGGTGTTTTTGCTTTGTCATTATTGGGTATTGTGTGTAGATTGATGAGGGAAAAAAACGATTTAATCAATTTTAGAATAAGGCTGTAACGTAACAAAATGTGGAAAAACTGAACGGGTCTGAATCCTGGGATCTCCCAGGATGCAGTGGGGGTTGGGGAGGAGGAACGTCAGAAAGGTGAAATGAGTCCTGTGGAAACAATCTGCTGAGACTGACCGGAGGATCATCAGGTCGTACAAATGGGTTTATATTAAAGATGTGTTTCTTTTGGATCGGAAGGCAGCTTGTGGTGGGGTGGGTGAGTCACAGGATAGGCTGATATTGTGTTCAGATTGACCCAGTGTGTTACGTTCTAACCTTAGTTCCTTTTTTATGTCTTTATTTTAGTTTGGTCAGGGCGTGAGTTGGGGTGGGCATTCTATGTTGTTTTTCTATGTTTTGTTCTAGTCATTATATTTCTATGTGTTTGGCCTAGTATGGTTCTCAATCAGAGGCAGGTGTCGATCGTTGTCTCTGATTGAGAATCATACTTAGGTAGCCTGTTTTCCCACTATGGGTTGTGGGTGGTTATTTTCTGTTTAGTGTTTTTGTTTGCACCTTACAGAACTGTTTGTTTGTCGGTTTGTTGTTTTTGTTCAGTATTCATTCTTTATTAAATTACTATGAATACGTACCACGCTGCACTTTGGTCCTCTTCTCCTTCCACCAACGACAACCGTTACACAGTGTTGAGATTGGATTGTGGGGCGGGCTCGTCCTCTTTCCCAGGTAGAAATTGAGGGTCCTGGCCTGGCTTGGGACAACTGTTTGCAGAGAAATCCAAGAAAATGTGTGCTTTTTATGTTGCTTTGTGTCACGTTCGTTATAAGGATCGGACCAAGGCACAGCGTGGTATGCGTACATTCTTATTTATTTAAAGAATGAACACTGAACAAACTAACAAAATAACAAAACGTGAAGCTATATGAATAGTGCAGACAGGCAACTAAACATAGAACAAGATCCCACAAACACCAAAGGGAAATGGCTACCTAAATATGATCCCCAATCAGAGACAACGATAAACAGCTGCCTCTGATTGGGAACCATATCTGGCCATCATAGACATACAAATCACCTAGACCTACAAAAACCCTAGACATACAAAAAACCCTATACAATAAAAAAACTAGCGTACCCACCCTAGTCATGCCCTGACCTAACCAAAATACAAAGAAAACAGAGATATCTAAGGTCAGGACGTGACAGCTTTGTGCTAAAATACAACACAAAAATGAGGGGATGGGATCAGTATGTATTACTACTTGTGTGACTATTGGCCAGTTTCATTGAAAGGCCAATTCAGAAATCTGTCTGCCACAGCCCCTAATCACTTTGATTACTTCCCCTATCAATCTTCTCTCTCTTTCTCTCTCTTTCTCTCTCGCTCTCTCTCGCTCTCTCTCGCTGCTTATGTTACTATAACAGCAGGTGTATAATAACTACAGTGGGAACTTGAAAATAACATACATGTACAACAGTCACAGTGTCAATCAGTCATGATGTAATTAAGTTGTATTGATTTCAGGACACTCTACTGTAGCTGTGAAGTGTAGGTTAAAAGCTTTATTATGACGCCATCCATCGATTTACTGTCATAATAAAGACATCCTCCTATCTCCTCTCCTCTCTACAGTACTCATTGAAAACTGCTTTATTCCGTTCTCTCCTCTTAATCCACTACAGTAATCTAAATAGATAGATGCGTCTTCTTAAGGGTGTAACTGTTGGTGTTATAGCAACCTCAGAGGAAACACAGCAGCCAGCCCCCCACACACACATTTATATAGTGCTAATAAACTGCAAATGATTCACTGTCAGAGGACCAATCTTTGTCTGTATTGCAGATTGGAGACGTTGACTTAATTTAAAGGTAGTGGTCTCATGAGAGAAATGAATCAACATTGCCTCTCATGACAGCGGAGTTAATTTTCAATTCATCGTCCCGCAGCACCTCTTGACCTCTCTGTAAGTAGCTCCATTTTCCTCCAGCATCCCACTGCAGACTGTAACTGTGTCCATCTGCAAATGACAGAAAATACATTGTGGGAAACTCTTTTGTTTCTAAAATGATTTCTACGCAAAAAATGTTGTTCTTTCTCTACGTGATAGTTCCCCCCCCCCCCATTGTATTATTGTCTTGTATTTCAAAATGGCATCCTCGAGACCTCAATTTACATTCTAAAATATTGAATGTTTTTTTATTAAGCTGAGGACTCAAAATATGCCACTTTACTTTTCTTTTTCCATTTGCCAAATTTAAATAGAGCATCTGCTGACCCCCAAGTAATTGCAATGGGGCTCAATATACCTACCAGTTAAATGGTGTCACAACGTATGCAATAGGATTCATATTTAAAGTGAGCAGCTTCACATGTTCATATGTTCAGATAAGAAGTTGTGTATATGTTTTAAATACTGTTTACTGTCTGGCTTGAAACAAATACCCTTTGAGGAGATCTTCTTATTTCATTACCATTAGAAGAGGCATCCACCCTGGGTTCACTAAGTTTATCTAGCGAAGACACAAGGGAGTTTAATAGCTAGATCTCTGCTTTGCTTTTGAAGCTCAGTGAAATAGATCCACAACAGCTCTAAATAAAATCTGACTGTGGAGTGTGTGCCACAGCATATCCAGGGTTGGTTAACACACACACACTTACACACACACACACACACACGCACGCACGCACGCACGCACGCACGCACGCACGCACGCACGCACGCACGCACGCACGCACGCACGCACGCACGCACACACACACACACACACACACACACACACACACACACACACACACACACACACACACACACACACACACACACACACACACACACACACACACACACACACACACACACACACACACCTGTGGAAGGAGGAGGTTCACAGCATACTGTATCTCAGGGTTGGTTAATTACACAGAGTGGGCTCAGCGGCTGCTGGCTCATTCTAAATAATTGAACCTGTAGAGACAGTAGAGCTAAGTGTTTGTGACAGGACACCTGACGAGTGTAATTGGGAGATAATAATAAAATGGTAATTTGACTGCAATATTACCTACAGTGTTTCTTATATGTTAATTTTTGTTAAGAATCACTGTCCCAAGTTTGTGCCTCCTCCTCACTGAAGGAAGTATTGGCTAAAGAAAGACAGCCTCATCTGGTTTGACCCTAAAGAGCATGTAACATTGTACTGAGCCCAAGACCAGATATGTATGAGTGGAAGCATGCTAACAGTGAACAGCCCAATAATGTAACAATTGTGTTCACCCATCTTTGGCCCACACATGTCACATGTGATGTGGACCAGTGTTGAATAACTTCACAGATTGTTTATACTATTTTATGGCTGCCCTAAAACGCATGTAGCTGGTAATGCCTTTTAGGCTTTTTAAAATGTTTATTAGGGCTGTAGTTAGGCTAATGTCTATCCATGATATACTAGTGACCCAGAGGTGTCTGAGGATTTTAAAGAGGAGAGGACCTTTAAGGGTGCAGACCAGACCAGACTAGACCAGAACCAACCAGACCTGACCAGACTAGACCAGACCAGACCAAACCAGACCTAACCATACCCGACCAGACTAGACAAGAGCAGAGCAGACCAGATCGGACCAGACTAGACCAGACCAAACCAGAGCAGAGCAGACCAGATTGGACCAGACTAGACTAGACCAGACCAAACCAGAGCAGAGCAGAGCAGACCAGATTGGACCAGACTAGACCAGACCAAACCAGAGCAGAGAAGACCAGATCGGACCAGAATAGACCAGACCAGATCGGACTAGACCAAACCAGACTGGACCAGAGCAGACCAGACTAGACCATACCAGAGCAGACCAAACCAGACTAGACACAATCAGAGCAGACCATACCAGACCCTACCAAACCAGACTCGACCAGAGCAGAACAGACCAAACCAGACTAGACCAGGCAGAGCAGATCAAACCAGACTAGACCAGAGAAGACCAGACTAGACCAGACCAAACCAGACTAGACCAGAGAAGACCAGACTAGACCTGACCAGACTAGACTAGACCTGAGCAGACCAGACCAAATCAGACCAGACTCAGATCCTCTTAGCCATCCTCCTCTTCTCTCCAGTGAACTTTTAAACCAACCAACCAGTCATTGAGAAAATCTGATACACTTACTTCCTACTCTGTTGTATGTTAATTATCTGTGTGTGTGTGTGTGTGTGTGTGTGTGTGTGTGTGTGTGTGTGTGTGTGTGTGTGTGTGTGTGTGTGTGTGTGTGTGTGTGTGTGTGTGTGTGTGTGTGTGTGTGTGTGAACTAGCGCGTGTTCGTGCATGCACTTTGCATTAAGATGTCACACAGCGTCCAAGACTCAAAAACAGAAGTCAAATGAAAGTGAAAGCATATCTTGTTCTATTATACTAACCTAAGCATCCTGACGCAAGGCAAAGGGTCTAGGTCGAACAAGCAGCCCCTTTTTGAAGTGTCATATATATTAGGGCGTGTAAGGGAGTATGCTAGAGGGCTTTGTAATGAGATGAGAAATGAGCCTCTCTTTCTATACGAAGGTCAGATGTATAGCCTTGTGGAATACCAAAAGAAGGTCACATCACATTAATATCCCTGGCACACAAATTCATTATAGAATAGAACTTTGAATGGTAAAAGTTACATTTTCACTTGTGAGCCGTGGCATGGGTGCTGTGTCTATGTCTGTTGGCTGACCACTTACCTTGACCTTTTGACAGGGCAGCATGACAACAACACTACTCTGAGGTGTATTCTTCTTGTGTCCTGATCAATGACTGTATAAATGAATGGACAAAACCATCGATCACACGACACTATTAATTCATGTGAAGACTCAACAGCTCATTGAAGCCACATTAAGTCTGTTAAGATGGTGCATCATGGAGACATAACATACGCAGTTTGAGCTACTCCAGGAAGTGACGTTGCAGGTTAGGTGATTGAAGTAACTCAAGTTGAAGGCCGAACAGGGTACTGCAGGCTGCCACTAGCAATTAAACTATCCTTATAACTTCTTCTATTTGCGATTTTAAAATAACCGGTTCAAGGACATACATATGTTGTATTAGAACCAATTATTGGTACCATGATTGTCTTCCCCCCCAAAAATTTTTTACACAAAGATTGACCATGAACTATAATGTGGGATCCTGTTTTCTGCTAACAATGCCTGCAGTACTGCAGTCGGCATTGCCTTCCATGGCTTCAATGAGAGGGGACACACTCTTCACACCACTTCGATACAAAGTGATTTTTGTAACAGGTTAGGAGATCATTTTCGCTAACCCTAACCCTTTTCCTAACCTTAACCTCACTCTCCTAACCTGCTACGTTAATTCTCCTAACCTGATATGTAAGTTCTCCTAACCTGCTATGAAAAATTCCCTTCGATAACAAAGTGGCTTAAAAAGAGGCTTCATAAAGGGGGTACCGGTACCGAGTCAATGTGCGGGGGTACAGGTAAGTCGTGGTCATTTGTACATGTAGGTAAGGGTAAAGTGACTATGCATAGATAATAAATAGTGAGTAGCAGCAGTGTAAAGACAAAGGGGGGGGGGGGGTCATTTGATTAATTGTTCAGCAGTCTTATGGCTTGGGGGTCGAAGCTGTAAAGGAGCCTTTTGGACCTAGACTTAGCGCTGCGGTACAGCTTGTCATGCGGTAGTAGAGAGAACAGTCTATGACTTGGGTGGCCGGAGACTTTGAAAAATGTTTGGCCTTCCTCTAACACCGCTTAGTATATATGTCCTGGATGGCAGGAAGCTTGGCCCCAGTGATGTACTGGGCTGTACGCACTACCCTCTGTAGCGCCTTATGGTTGGATGCCTTACAGTTGCCATTCCAGGCGGTAACTACAGTATACTATTATCTAATATTTACCTTCACTCTTAATCACTTTTTACTTCAGTTTAACTTTAATTCAGTCGAACTTGCTCTCCATATTAGTCTAATTCATTATAACAGTTTGAAGTAGAACAATTAACATGTTGGTTATGGTGTTGCTATGGTTCATATGTAGTGACACAATTTTCCACATGAATTAACCATCATGTAGCTTGACATGTAATTCTCTGATTGCCTAGGATGGAAAGTGTTTTGTCACTTGTCTGACCTTCATTTTACTTTTCCCCAGGCAACCTCTGGTTTCAGCTTCATGCACAAACATCTGAACCAGTTTTCATACTTAAGAGATGCCAAGTTTGTCAATTAGTAAAAGCTTGCATCAATTTTGCATTAGATTTAGTTTATTGTGGCTGTAGTTAAAGTATGTAGACTCTTAATTGCCTGATGTAGGCTACTACTTTGTATTACAAATCAATGCTCTTAATGTCTGATTATGGCCACACACAAACAAGCATATCACAAACTAACAGACACATTACATACACCAGCCTGGTCTCATAGACTAGATGTAACATAGTAAACATAAGTCCAGGACATTCAAATTAGTATGATATGTTACGTTTGATATGTTTCAATAAAACAGAAGGTTACTTTCATCAAGGATCTCTCTGTACTTTGCTCCGTTCATCTTTCCCTCATTCCTGACTAATCTCCCAGTCCCTGCCACTGAAAAACATCACCCACAGCATGATGCTGCCACCACCATACTTCACTGTAGGGATGGTGCCAGGTTTCCTCCAGACGTGGCGCTTGGCATTCAGGCCAAAGAGTTCAATCTTGATTTCATCAGACCAGAGAATCTTGTTCCTCATGGTCTGAGAGTCTTTAGGTGCCTTTTGGTAAACTGCAAGTGGGCTGTCATGTGTCTTTTACAAAGGAGTAACTTCCGTCTGGCCACTCTACCATAAAAGCCTGATTGGTGGAGTGCTGCAGAGATGGTTGTCCTTCTGGAAGGTTCTCCCATCTCCACAGAGGAACTCTGCAGCTCTGTCAGAGTGACCATCGGGTTCTTGGTCACCTCCCTGACAAAGGCCCTTCTCCCCTGATTGCTCAGAAACAATAGTACCCGCAAAACACCAGTCTCAACGACAACAGTGAAGAGGCGACTGCGGGATGCTGGCCTTCTAGGCAGAGTTGCAAAGAAAAAGCCATATTTCACACTGGCCAATAAAAATAAATGATTAAGATGGGCAGAAGAACACAGACACTGGAACTCTATTTTTAAAAAAAAATCCCCTTTATTTAACTAGGCAAGTCAGTTAAGAACACATTCTTATTTTCAATGACAGCCTAGGAACAGTGGGTTAACTGCCTTGTTCAGGAGCAGAACGACAGATATTTACCTTGTCAGCTCGGGGATTCGATCATGCAACCTTTCAGTTACAAGTCCAATGCTTTAACCACTAGGCTACCTGCCACCCCTCTGCCTAAAAGGCTAGCATCCCGGAGTCACCTCTTCACTGTTGACGTTGAGACTGGTGTTTTGCAGGTACTATTTCATGAGGCTGCCAGTTGAGGACTTGTGAGGCGTCTGTTTCTCAAACTAGACACTCTAATGTACTTGTCTTGTCCTCTTGCTCTGTTGTGCACTGGGGCCTCCCACTCCTCTTTCTATTCTAGTTAGAGCCAGTTTGCGCTGTTCTGTGAAGGGAGTAGCACACAGCGTTGTACAGATCTTCAGTTTCTTGGCAATTTCTCGCATGGAATAGCCTTAATTTCTCAGAAAAAGAATAGACTGACAAGTTTCAGAAGAAAGTTCTTTGTTTCTTGCCATTTTGAGCCTGTAATAGAACCCACAAAAACTGATGCTCCAGATACTCGACTAGTCTAAAGAAGGCCAGTTGTATTGCTTCTTTAGTCAGGACAACAGTTTTCAGCTGTGCTAACATAATTGCAAAAAGGGTTTTCTATGATCAATTAGCCTCTTAAAATGATCAACTGGGATCAGCTAACACAACGTCCATTGGAACACAGGAGTGATTGTTGCTGATAATGGGCCTCTGTACGCCTATGTAGATATTCCATAAAAAATCTGCCGTTTCCAGCTACAATAGTCATTTACAACATTAACAATGTCTACACTGTATTTCTGATCAATTTGATGTTATTTTAAAGGACAAAAAATGTGCTTTTCTTTCTAAAAAAATGACATTTCTAAGTGAGCCCAAACTTTTGAATGGTAGTGTATATAAAAATGTTACATAAGTATTCAGAACCTTTGCTATGAGACTCGAAATTGAGCTCAGGTGCATCCTGTTTCCATTGATCATCCTTGAGATGTTTCTACAACTTGATTGGAGTCCACCTTTGGTAAATTAAATTGATTAGACATGATTTGGAAAGGCACACACCTGTCTATATAAGGTCCCACAGTTTAGTGCATGTCAGAGCAAAAACCAAGTCTTAAGGTCGAAGGAATTGTCCGTAGAGCTCAGAGACAGGATTGTGTCGAGGCACAGATCTGGGGAAAGGTACCAAAACATTTCTGCAGCACTGAAGGTCCCCAAGAACAGTGACCTCCAGCATTCTTAAATGGAAGAGGCTTAGAACCACCAAGAGTCTTCCTAGAGCTGGCCGCCCGCCAAACTGAGCAACAAGGGCCTTGGTCAGGGAGGTGATGAAGAACCCAATGCTCACTCTGACAGAACTCCAGAGTTCCTCTGTGTAGATGGGAGAAACTTTCAGAAGTACTACCATCTCTGCAGCACTCCACCAATCAGGCCTTTATGATAGAGTGGCAATACGGAAGCTACTCCTCAGTAAAAGGCACATGACAGCCCACTTGGAATTTACCAAAAGGCACCTAAAGGACTCTCAGACCATGAGAAACAAGATTCTCTGGCCTGTTGAAACCAAGATTGAACTCTTTGGCCTGAATGCCAAGCATCACGTCTGGAAGAAACCTAGCACCATCCCTATAGTGAAGCATGGTGTTGGCAGCATCATACTGTGGGATGTTTTTCAGTGAAAGGGACTGGGAGACTTGTCAGGATCGAGGAAAGATGAACGGCGTGAAGTAAAGAGAGATCCTTTATGAAAACCTGCTCCTGAGCGCTCAGGACCTCAGACTGGGGCGAAGGTTCACCTTCCAACAGGACAACAACCCTAAGCACACAGCCATGAGAACGCAGGAGTGGCTTCGGGAAAAGTCTCTGAATGTCCTTGAGTGGCCCAGCCAGAGCCCGGACTTGAACCCGATCAAACATCTCTGGAGAGACCTGAAAATAGCTGTGCACCTACATTCCCATCCAACCTGAGCTTGACAGGATCTGCAGAGAAGCATGGGAGAAACTCCCCAAATACAGGTGTGCCAATCTTGTAGCGTCATACCTAAGAAGACTTGAGGCTGTAATCACTGCCAAAGGTGTTTCAACAAAGTACTGTGTAAAGTGTCTGAATACTTTTGTAAATGTGCTATTTCAGATGTACATTTTTTATACATTTGCGAAAATGTATAAATACCTGTTTTAGCTTTGTCATTATGGGGTATTGTGTGTAGATTGATGAGGGGAAAAAACTATTTGAATAGATTTTAGAATAAGGCTGTAACGTAACAGAATGTGGAAAAGGTGAAGGGGTCTGATGTGTAAAAAGTGAATGGGTCTGAATACTTTCTGAATGCACTGTAAAACCAACAGTTAGGGTTCATAAAGCTGTCGTGGAAGTACTGAAGCAGCTCTCAGGAGAATGCATTTTGGCTTGTCAGGGTGGGTTTTTGCTGATGAGTGACTGAATTTAATCCTATCTCATAACATATGGCAGAGCATCATGAGAGGTGCCATCCTTAATAATTGTATAAGAATTTGGTTAATTTACCCATGATTCGATTCTGGACACATTTCGAGAACCTAATTCTTAACCAGTGATATACGGTTTTGCTGATCTAGGCAGAATATTGAATATATTACCTACATATAATGTATTTACAGTAGATCATTGTACATCATTGATCACCTTTACATGTTGTACATAGATTGCATGGATTGCTGTCTTAGTAGCCCCCTGCAAATCTCTGTAATGCATTAATCTTTTTCGGACCATTTTATTTTAACTGAAGGATGTTTGAAAAATATAGTTTAAAGCTTCAAAAGTACTTTTGCGGGGCGATGGAAAAACAAGCAAACATCAGATCTGACTTTGAAGGGAAAGAATAAAACAACTGAAGAGAACACAACACAGACACTTTGTCTCGACCAGATCAAGGAGGAACAGAGAAAAGGCTTTAGTTTGAGTCAATCAGTACCAGTAGACACACAGGAAGAGTAATCAATGTCGTATGGCTCTGCTCTTACACACAGAATTACACTTTAAGCAGATCGATGAGAAATAACACACACCTCCCATATTTTTAGGGAAGTTAGCTTTAGAGTAGCCCTTTCCTGCAGTCAAATGAACTAGGGGCCTCATGGGTGAAATGTTATTCATACTTATCATAATTTCATATTAATAAACATATTTTTTTTAAATGCTGAAAATCCAGTGTTTCTTTGTCAAACGGTTTTGTTATATTTCAGTCTTCTGTGATGTATATAAAGTGTAATATTGGGATACAAACTCAAAATGTAATACATTTCAACTCTATATCTGTGTAATGAACACGAAGGGAGACAGAGCTAATTTCAAGCGCAGGGCGCAGCAGGTGTTTATTACAAAGGACCACAGGAGGAGGCAGGTAGCTGGTTCCATGGCCAGGCAGAAGGTCATACACAGGGGGTCCAGAAGGGCAACAGTACCGGCATGGAAAAGGCTAGTAACGTAGTCCGGGAGATCAGGCAATAGGTGGAAATCCGATAGGCTAAAGTACAGATAGGGAATAGGCAAAAAGGCATCGTTAGTGAGGCAGGCAAAAACGATCATACATGGGAGGAGTAAATCACGGGAAACTCAACACTCCGAAAGAAGTGTCACAAAACAAACAATACCTCACAGTGATGGGTTGCAAAGAACTGAACTAAATAGTGTGTGACAATGACATACAGGTGTGTGAACAGGTGATTGGGATCTGGAGAGTGAGCTGTGTTCAGGGGATCTACAGTGGGGAGAACAAGTATTTGATACACTGCCGATTTTGCAGGTTTTCCTACTTACAAAGCATGTAGAGGTCTGTAATTTTTTATCATAGGTACACTTCAACTGTGAGAGACGGAATCTAAAACAAAAATCCAGAAAATCACATTGTATGATTTTTAAGTAATTCATTTGCATTTTATTCCATCCGGATCGGGGTCCGTCAGTTCCATCCCCCAGCACCTCTGATCCTACTCCCATGGAGCTGGGAGGTGCTGCTATGAGGGGGACCAGAGGGGGGACCATTCCCTGCACCACCTGTGGCCGTAGAGGACACACTGCTGGTCGGTGCTGGGGAGGTTCTCCAGGGAGTAGAGGTAGCAGGCGGAGCACTGGTGGATCATCTCAGGTGAGTAGGCACACACCTCACCCAGAGCTCCCTGTTGCACACATGTGGTTGTATATACTGTAGCATTTCCTGAGTTTACCCAGCAGTCCAAGCATAAGGCGCTAGTAGATTCAGGCGCAGCTGGGAACTTTATTGACAGTACTTTTGCACTTAGTTTAGGGATCCCTATTGTTCCTGTTGATGTTCCCTTCCCTGTACATGCCTTAGATAGTCGTCCTTTGGGGTCAGGGCTAATCAGGGAGGTCACAGCTCCACTCCGTTTGATAACGCAGGAGAGTCATGAGGAGAGAATTAGTCTCTTTCTGATCGACTCTCCTGCGTATCCTGTTGTGTTGGGCCTTCCCTGGTTGGCCTCTCATGATCCTACTATTTCGTGGCAACAGAGGGCTCTCAAGGGATGGTCCCGTCAGTGCTCAGGGAGGTGTGTAGGTGTTTCCTTAGGTGCCACTACGGTGGAGAGTCCAAACCAGGTCTCCACCATGCACATTCCTCCCGAATATGCCGATTTGGCACTCGCCTTCTGTAAAAAGAAGGCGACTCAATTACCACCCCATCGACAGGGGGATTGTGCGATAAATCTCCTGGTAGACGCTGCACTTCCCAGGAGTCAAGTGTATCCTTTGTCACAGGAGGAGACGGCGGCTATGGAAACATATGTCACCGAATCTCTGGGACAGGGATACATTCGGCCTTCCATTTCACCTGTCTCCTCGAGTTTCTTTTTTGTGAGGAAGAAGGATGGAGGTTTGCGCCCATGTATAGACTATCGAGGTTTGAATAAAATCACGGTAAAATACAGTTACCCTCTACCTCTCATAGCCAGTATGACAGAGTCATTGCACGGGGCGCGCTTCTTCACAAAATTGGACCTCAGGAGCGCGTACAACCTGGTACGTATTAAGGCGGGGGATGAGTGGAAGACGGCATTTAGCACCACATCTGGTCACTATGAATATCTCGTCATGCCGTATGGTTTGATGAATGCTCCATCAGTCTTCCAATCCTTTGTAGATGAGATTTTCAGGGACCTGCACGGATAGATGATATTCTAATATACTCCGCTATACGCGCCGAGCATGTGTCTCTGGTGCGCAAGGTGCTTGGTCGACTGTTTGAGCATGACCTGTACGTCAAGGCTGAGAAATGTCTGTTCCTCAAACAGTCCATCTCTTTCCTAGGGTACCACTTTTCCGTGTCAGGGGTAGAGATGGAGAATGACCGCATTTCAGCCGTGCGTAATTGGCTGACTCCAACCACGGTAAAGGAGGTGCAGCGGTTCTTAGGGTTTGCCAACTACTACTGGAGGTTTATCAGGGGTTTCGGTCAGGTAGCGGCTCCCATTACCTCCTTGCTGAAGGGGGGACCGGCGCGGCTGCAGTGGTCAGCTGAGGCGGACAGGGCATTTAGTCAGCTGAAGGCTCTGTTTACCTCAGCCCCCGTGCTGGCTCATCCTGATCCCTCCTTAGCGTTCATAGTTGAGGTGGATGCGCCCGAGGCTGGGATAGGGGCTGTGCTGTCTCAGCGCTCGGGTACACCACTAAAACTCCACCCCTGCGCTTTCTTTTCGAAGAGGCTCAGCCCGGCGGAGAGAAACTATGATGTGGGGGACCGGGAGCTGTTGGCTGTTGTCAGGGCTCTGAAAGCGTGGAGACATTGGCTTGAGGGTGCTAGACACCCTTTCCTCATTTGGACTGACCACCGCAATCTGGAGTACATTCGGGCAGCTAGGAGACTAAATCCTCTCCAGGCGAGGTGGGCCATGTTTTTCACCCGCTTCGTTTTCACTCTATCTTACAGACCAGGATCCCAGAACGTTAAGGCAGACGCACTGTCCCGGATGTATGACACGGAGGAGAGGTCCGCAGATCCCACTCCCATAATTACAGTTTCTTGCCTGGTGGCACCGGTGGTGTGGGAGGTGGACACGGACATCGAGCGGGCGTCACGTACGGATCCCCCTCCCCCACAGTGTTCAGTTGGGCGTCTGTACGTTCCGTTTGATGTCCGCGATTGTTTGATCTGTTGGGCCCATACGTCACCCTCCTCTGGTCATCCTGGCATCGGTCGGACAGTGCGCTGTCTTGCTGGGAAGTACTGTTGGCCCACTTTAGCTAAGGACGTGAGGGTTTATGTTTCCTCCTGCTCGGTGTGCGCACAGTGCAAGGCACCTAGACACCTGCCCAGAGGGAAATTACAGCCTCTTCCCGTTCCACAACGACCGTGGTCACACCTATCGGTGGATTTCGTGACGGATCTTCCCCCGTCACGGGGTAATACCACGATCCTGGTCGTCGTGGATCGGTTTTCTAAGCCCTGCCGTCTTCTTCCTTTGCCCGGTCTCCCTACGGCTCTACAGACTGCGGAGGCTCTGTTTACCCACGTATTCCGGCACTACGGGGTGCCTGAGGATATAGTTTCTGATCGGGTCCCCAATTCACGTCTAAAGTATGGAGGGCGTTTATGGAACGCCTGGGGGTCTCGGTCAGCCTCACATCAGGTTTTCACCCCGAGAGTAACGGGCAGGTGGAGAGAGTCAACCAGGATGTGGGTAGGTTTCTGCGGTCCTATTGCCAGGACCGGCCGGGGGAGTGGTCAGTTTTCATCCCCTGTGCGGAGATGGCCCTAAACTCCCTTCGCCACTCTTCCACTGTATACACCGGGGGACCGGGTCTGGCTCTCGACCCGAAACGTGCCCCTTCACCTGCCCTGCCGGAAGCTGGGTCTGCGGTTTGTGGCGCCATTTAAAGTCCTGAGGAGATTGAAGGAGGTTTGTTATAGGTTACAACTCCCCCCTGATTACCGTATTAACCCCTCGTTCCATGTGTCTCTCCTCAGGCCGGTGGTGGCTGGTCCGCTCCAGCAGTCTGAGGTGCGGGAGGTTCCTCCGCCCCCTCTGTACATCGAGGGGGCTCCGGCGTATACAGTGCGAGCCATTATGGACTCAAGACGTCGGGCGAGAGGCCTTCAGTACCTCGTGGAGTGGGAGGGGTACGGTCCGGAGGAGAGATGCTGGGTGCCGGTGGAGGACATCCTAGATCCATCTATCCTGCAGGAATTTCACCGCCTCCATCCGGATCGCCCTGCACCTCATCCTCCGGGTCGTCCCCGAGGCCGTGTTGAAAGTCCGTGTTGCCCAGCAACAGCCCCAAAACATCACTGCTCTAGAGGAGATCTGCATGGAGGAATGGGCCAAAATACCAGCAACAGTGTGTGAAAACCTTGTGAAGACTTACAGAAAACGTTTGACCTCTGTCATTGTTATATACCCTTTGTTGGCAAAGTATTGAGATAAACTTTTGTTATTGACCAAATACTTATTTTCCACCATAATTTGCAAATAAATTCATAAAAAATCCTACAATGTGATTTTCTGGATTTTTTTTTCTTCATTTTGTCTGTCATAGTTGAAGTGTACCTATGATGAAAATTACAGGCCTCTCTCATCTTTTTAAGTGGGAGAACTTGCACAATTGGTGGCTGACTAAATACTTTTTTGCCCCACTGTATTTGGCGCATGTGTATTTGGCGCATGTATAACAAAATTTGATTTGATTTGTTGCATTTCAGCAGTTGGTACTTTGTAGTTTGTTGATCTACAGACCATATATACTGACTCCAATGATTTCCACAGTTGTGTCAAGTCGGCTGGATGTCCTTTGGGTGGTGGACCATTCTTGATACACACAAAAAACTGTTGAGCCTGAATAACACAGCAGCGTTTTAGTTCTTGACACAAACCGCTGCACCTGGCACCTACTGACATACCCTACTCAAAGGCACTTATTAAATATTTTGTCATTCCCATTCACCCTCTGAATGGCACACATACACAATCCATGTCTTTTGACAGAGGTTTGTCCTTTGACAAATCAACTGTAAATTTCGGTGATCCTCAAGGCTCCGTTTTAGGACCACTATTGTTTTCACATTATATTTTACCAATTGGTGATGTCATTCGGAAACATAATGTTAACTTTCACTGCTATGGGTACTACACACAGCTGTACATTTCGATGAAACATGGTGAAGCCCCAGAATTGCCCTCCCTGGAAGCCTGTGTTTCAAACATGAGAAAGTGGATGGCGGCAAATTGTTTACTTTTAAACTCGGACAAAACAGAGATTCTAGTTCTAGGTCCCAAGAAACAAAGAGATCTTCTGTTGGATCTGACAATTTAATCTTGATGGTTGTACAGTCGTCTCAAATAAAACTGTGAAGGACCTCGGCGTTACTCTGGACCCTGATCTCTCTTTTGACGAACATATCAAGACAATTTCAAGGACAGATTTTTACTATCTACGTAACATTGCAAAAATCGGAAACTTTCTGTCCAAAAATGATGCAGAAAAATGTATCCATGCTTATGTCACTTCTAGGTTAGACTACTGCAATGCTCTACTTTCCGGCTACCCGGATAAAGCACTAAATAAACTTCAGTTAGTGCTAAACATGACTGCTAGAATCTTGACTAGAACCAAAAAAATTGATCATATTACTCCCGTGCTAGCCTCTCTACACTGGCTTCCTGTTAAGGCAAGGGCTGATTTCAAGGTTTTACTGTTAACCTACAAAGCATTACATGGACTTGCTCCTACCTATCTTTCCGATTTGGCCCTGTCCGGGGATATCGTCGGACGGGGCCACAGTGTCTCCCGACCCCTCCTGTCTCAGCCTTCAGTATTTATGCTGCAGTAGTTTACGTGTCGGGGGGGCTAGGGTCAGTCTGTTATATCTGGAGTATTTATCCTCTCTTATCCAGTGTCCTGTGTGAATTTAAGTATGCTCTCTCTAATTCTCTCTCTCTTTTTTCTCTCTGTCTCTTTCTTTCCCTCAGAGGACCTGAGCCCTAGGACCATGCTTCAGGACTACCTGGCCTGATGACTCCTTGTGGTCCCAGTCCACCTGGTCGTGCTGATGGTCCAGTTTCAACTGTTCTGCCTGCGGCTATCGAACCCTGACCTGTTTACCGGATGTGCTAACTGTCCCAGACCTGCTGTTTTCAATTCTCAAGAGACAGCAGGAGCGGTAGAGATACTCTGAATGATCGGCTATGAAAAGCCAATTGACATTTACTCCTGAGGTGCTGACCTGTTGCACCCTCTACAACCACTGTGATTATTATTATTTGACCCTGCTGGTCATCTATGAACATTTGAACATCTTGGCCATGTTCTGTTTTAATCTCCACCCGGCACGGCCAGAAGAGGACTGGCCACCCCTCATAGCCTGGTTCCTCTCTCGGTTTCTTCCTAGGTTCCGACCTTTCTTGGGAGTTTTTCCTAGCCACCGTGCTTCTACACCTGCATTGCTTGCTGTTAGGGGTTTTAGGCTGGGTTTCTGTACAGCACTTTGTGACATCAGCTGATGTAAGAAGGGCTTTATAAATACATTTGATTCATTGATTGATTGATGTCTCAATTGTCTCAAGGCTTGAAAATCCTTCTTTAACCTGTTTTCTTCCCTTCATCTACACTGATTGAAGTAGATTTAACAAGTGACCTGGTCAGTCTGTCATAATGTTTTGTATACTCAGTGTATAGGGGACTATCTATGCATGACTTATTTGTCGACAGAAGGACTGAGGAGAAAACCATTGATAAGGATGTTGAGAGATACTGTACAGAGCCACAATAGAGCTAATCCAAATGTAGGACACACAATATAAATTAATAATACAAATGAACAATAGAAATGAAAACACACAAAAAAATGGCTAAATAGATTTCAGTGGATTGGTTCTGCAGGCATTCTGCTCCCCAGACCCACCTAAAATACTGTGATATGAAAGTGGACACTGAGGGTTCAAAAGTTTTCCACTGAATGTGTTTTACTTGCAACTTGGGAGGTGTGGAATGTGTTTCAGGAAGATGTGCCCGCTGATAAATATGGTTTAATTGTTTCTCTGGGCTCCCTGAAATAACCACAGTCTCTCCTACTTGTTCTGTTATACTGCAGATCTATACTTTACGGACCAGAAACTATTTCTAGAAAAACACAGATCGATACAATGGAACATGAGAAGCATATTTCAATAGTCAATTTCAATTGTCAATATGTTCTCTCTGCTCTGAACTTTTATCTTGTTTTGTTTGAGAGGTTACATATCAAAATTCAAACAAATAAATGTGAAATAGTGGTGGTGGTGCTATGAAAATGATGTTTAATACCAAACACACACACGTAGCAGGAATGTTAGCAGCACACACACACATACAAAACACACACACAGACGCACACACACACACACCACAAAGATGCCCCCCCATATACACACACACATACACACACTTCTTGCCTCAATAAACACCCAGCCATATACAGCAGTATGCATGCACACATTTTTATTTGTGCCGGATAAATTGCAGTATGATTCATATGTGTTATTGTTCTCTGTTAATAATAGACCAGTCTGTTATATGAAATAGAGAGAGAGCATAAAATAGTCACAGTGTGATAACGTGCTTCTCGGTGAGAGGTGTAGGAGTCAGGCGCAGGAGAGCAGGGATGTCTGAGAAGCGTGTTTAATCATATAGTCCACCAATACAGCAACTCGTGCAAACGCAGAGAGGAACAAACACAGTTCCGACACTTTACATACACGTGCGTAAATCGTGAACACAACAAACATCAAATACAATCGAGCGCAATACACACAAATCCCGCACGAACTAAGGCAGGCAACAGGTACCCTATATACACACAGAAATAAACGCAATTGAAACCAGGTGTGAAAAGAATCACAGACAAAACAACCAGAAAAGGAAAAAGGGATCGGTGGCGGCTAGTAAACCGGCGACGCCGACCGCAGAGCGCCGCCTGAACAGGGAGAGGAGTTACCTTCGTTAGAAGTCGTGACACACAGGTAATCAATATATCAAATTAAATTATATTAGTCACATGAGCCGAATACAACAGGTGTAGACCTTACAGTGAAATGCTTACTTACGAGCCCCTAACCGACAGTGCAGTTAAAAAAAATATGGATAAGAATAAGAGATAAAAGTAACAATAAATTAAAGAGGAGCAGTAAAAAATAACAATATATACAGGGGGGTGCCGGTACAGAGTCAATGTGCGGGGGCACCGGTTAGTTAAGGTAGTGTGTACATAGAGTTAATAGAGGTAGGTAGAGTTAATTAAAGTGACTATGCATAGATTACAATAGAGAGTGGCAATGGTGTGGAGAGGGGAGGGGAGGGGAGGGGGGCAGGCAGGCAATGTGAATAGTCCGGGTAGCCATTTGATTAGATATTCAGGAGTCTCATGGCTTGGGGGTAGAAGCTGTTATTAAGAAACCTCTTGGACCTAGATCTGGCGCTCCGGTACCACTTGCCGTGTGGTAGTAGAGAGAACAGTCTATGACTAGGGTGGCTGGAGTCTTTGACAATTTTCAGGGCCTTCCTCTGACAGCGCCTGGTATAGAGGTCCTGGATGGTGGGAAGCTTGGCCCCAGTGATGTACTGAGCCGTTCGCACTACCCTCTGTAGTGCATTGCGGCCGGAGGCCGAGCAGTTGCCATGCCAGGCAGTGATGCAACCAGTCAGGATGCTCTCGATGGTGCAGCTGTAGAAACTTTTGAGGATCTGAGGACCAATGCCAAATCTTTTCAGTCTCCTGAGGGGTATAGCTTTTGTCATGCCCGCTTCACGACTGTCTTGGTGTGCTTAGACCATGTTAGTTTGTTGGTGATGTGGACACCAAAGAACTTGAAGCTCTCAACCTGCTCCATTGCAACCCTATCGATGAGAATGGGGGTGTGCTCGGTCCTCTTTTTCCTGTAGTCCACAATCATCTCCTTTGTCTTGATCACATAGAGGGAGAGGTTGTTGTCCTGGCACCACACGGCCAGGTCTCTGACCTCCTCCCTATAGGCTGTCTCATGGTTGTAGGTGATCAGGCCTACCACTGTTGTGTCATCGGCAAATGTATTGATGGTGTTGGAGTCGTGCCTGGCCGTGCAGTCATGAGTGAACAGGGAATACAGGAGGGGGCTGAACACGCACCTGCGGGGCCCCTGTGTTGAGGATCAGTGTGGCGGATGTGTTGTTACCTACCCTTACCACCTGGGGGCGGTCCGTCAGGAAGTCCAGGATCCAGTTGCAGAGGGAGGTGTTTAGTCCCAGGGTCCTTAGCTTACTGATGAGCTTTGAGGGTACTATGGTGTTGAAGGCTGAGCTGTAGTCAATAAATAGCATTCTCACATAGGTGTTCCTTCTTTTCAGGTGGGGAAGGGCAGTGTGGAGTGCAATAGAGACTGCATCATCTGTGGATCTGTTGGTGCGGTATGCAAATTGGAGTGGGTCTAGGATTTCTGGCATGAGAATGTCCTTGTCCCTTCGCGCTCTAGCGACTCCTGTGGCGGGCCAGGTGCATACACGCTGACACGGTCGCCAGTTGTACACGTTGGTGCGGCTGGCTTCCGGGTTAAGCGAGCAGTGTGTCAAGAAGCAGCAGGGCTTGGCAGGTTTGTGTTTCGGAGGACGGATGGCTATCGACCTTCGCCTCTACAGAGTCCATATGGGAGTTGCAGCAATGGGACAAGACTGTAACTGCCAATTGGATATCACGAAATTGGGGAGAAAACGGGGTAAAAAAAAGTGGCCTATAGCAAATGAAGCATATGGCATACATTGTTCACAATGTAGTTCAAAGCATTCCACTCCAAGAGCAGCATTTAAATAAAAATCAACTCGAAGCAATGAGCTCAATCAGTCATCCTCAAAAAAAGCAGAGTAGGCTAATTAGTCCTTCGTTTTTGGGTTATGCTCAGGTAAAAATATTTGGCCAGTCTATATTTCCATATTTCCAAGTCCTATTCTTGATGATCAAGGGGTATTATATTAATTGGAATGACTGGAATCAGAGTTTTTTAATGCAAAGACATAGCTTAATCATATTATTATCTTTAGTAGAAAGCAGTGGGTTAGAAGAAGCCTACATAACCAACCCATAAAGTAAAATGCAACATTCATGTATGGCCAGCTATGTTGTCACGCCCTGACCTTAGAGATCCTTTTTATGTCTCTATTTTGGTTTGGTCAGGGCGTGAGTTGGGGTGGGAATTCTATGTTCTGTGAACCATACTTAGGTAGTTCTTGCCCACATGGGTTTTGTGGGTAGTTGTTTTCTGTCTCTGTCTCTGTGTCTGCGCCAGACAGAACTGTTTCGTGTTGGTCTATTTTTGTTATTTTGTCTTAGTGTTCTGAGTTAAAATAAATATTAACATGGGCACTTACCACGCTGCGTTTTGGTCCACTCCTTCTTCCCAGGACGATCGTTACAGAACTACCCACCACCAAAGGACCAAGCAGCGTGGTGGAATGGACTCCTGGACATGGGAGGAAATCTTGGACGGCAAGGGACCCTGTGCACAGCCGGGAGAGTATCGCCGTCCTAAAGAGGAGCTGGAGGCAGCTAAAGCGGAGCGGCGACGCTACGAGGAGTTGGCTCGAGGAAACGTGCACGAGAGGCAGCCCCAGAATTTTTTTTGGGGGGGGCACACGAGGAGATTGGCGGAGTCAGGTAGGAGACTTGAGCCAACTCCCCGTGCTTACCGTGGCGAGCATCGTACTGGTCAAGCACCGTGTTATGCGGTGGAGCGCACGGTGTCTCCAGTACGTGTTTAGCCCGGTGCGCTATATCCAAGCTCCTCGCATCGGCCGGGCTAGAGTGGGCATCGAGCCAGGACGGAGTGTGCCAGCCCTGCTCTCCAGGCCTCCAGTGCATCTCCTCGGCCCGGGTTATCCTGCGCCGGCTCTGCGCACTGTGTCTCCAGTGCATCTGCACAGCCCAGTGCGTCCTGTGCCTGCACCCCGCATGTGCGGGGCAAAAGTCACCATCCAGCCAGGACGGGTTGTGCAGGCTCTTAGCTCGAGACATCCAGTGCGCCTCCACGGCCCAGTGTATCCGGTGCCTCGGCCAAGGACAAGGCCTCCTGCATGTCTCCCCAGCCTGGTGAGTCCTGTGCCTGTGCTAAGCCCTAACCCTCCTGCATGTCTCCCCAGCCTGGTGAGTCCTGTGCCTTCTCCCAGAACCAGGCCTCCTGTGTGTCTCTCCACTCCAGTGATGATCCATGACACGAGGCCTCCAGTGATGATCCATGGCACGAAGCCTCCAGTGATAATCCATGGCACGAAGCCTCCAGTGATGATCCATGGCACGAAGCCTCCAGTGGTGATCCATGGCACGAAGCCTCCAGTGGTGATCCATGGCACGAAGCCTCCAGTGATGATCCATGGCAAGAAGCCTCCAGTGATGATCCATGGCAAGAAGCCTCCAGTGATGATCCATGGCAAGAAGCCTCCAGTGATGATCCATGGCAAGAAGCCTCCAGTGATGATCCATGGCAAGAAGCCTCCAGTGATGATCCATGGCACGAAGCCTCCAGTGATGATCCATGGCACGAAGCCTCCAGTGATGATCCATGGCACGAAGCCTCCAGTGTTTATCCATGGCACGTAGCCTCCAGTGAGGATCCATGGCACGAAGCCTCCAGTGAGGAGTTATGGCACGAGGCCTCCAACGAAGGCCGTCAGTCCGGAGCTTCCAGCAACGCCCTACAGTCCGGAGCCTCCAGCGACGCCCTCCAGTCCGGAGCCTCCAGCGACGCCCTCCAGTCCGGAGCCTCCAGCGACGCCCTCCAGTCCGGAGCCTCCAGCGACGCCCTCCTGTCCGGAGCCGCCAGAGTCGCCCTCCTGTCCGGAGCCGCCAGAGTCGCCCTCCTGTCCGGAGCCGCCAGAGTCGCCCTCCTGTCCGGAGCCGCCAGAGTCGCCCTCCTGTCCGGAGCCGCCAGAGTCGCCCTCCTGTCCGGAGCCGCCAGAGTCGCCCTCCTGTCCGGAGCCGCCAGAGTCGCCCTCCTGTCCGGAGCCGCCAGAGTCGCCCTCCTGTCCGGAGCCTGCGGCGAGGGTCCACGCCCCTCCTGCGGGGTCCACGTCCCGCACCAGAGCCGCCACCACGGATAGATGCCCACCCAGACCCTCCCCTATAGATTTATGTTTTGCGGCCGGAGTCCGCACCTTTGGGGGGGGGGGGGGGGGGTACTGTCACGCCCTGACCTTAGAGATCCTTTTTATGTCTCTATTTTGGTTTGGTCAGGGTGTGAGTTGGGGTGGGCATTCTATGTTCTGGGTTCTATGTTTTGAATTTCTTTGTTGGTTGGCCGGGTGTGGTTCTCAATCAGAGGCAGCTGTCTATCGTTGTCTCTGATTGAGAACCATACTTAGGTAGCTCTTGCCCACATGGGTTTTGTGGGTAGTTGTTTTCTGTCTCTGTGTCTGCACCAGACAGAACTGTTTCGTGTTGGTCTATTTTTGTTATTTTGTCTTAGTGTTCTGAGTTAAAATAAATATTAACATGGACACTTACCACGCTGCGTTTTGGTCCACTCCTTCTTCCCAGGACGATCGTTACATATGTAAACTCTAACATTGATTTATCCTGCAATAGATGTCATTCAAATGGTAATATTCATTTTTGTCTTCTTCTAACGCCTCTTAAGCAGATTTACATTTATTGTGATGAGTCTTGTCCTTGAGGCAGAACTGAACGATTTCCACTAGATGGGCGAGCTGCAAAGTCATCATTGGCTATATTGCCAAATTAATAAAATCAAAAATTTGCTTTCTGCTCTTAATTTAAGGTTATGGTTAGGCATTAGGATTAGCAGTGGGGTTAAAAGTTAGGGTTAGGTAAAAAAATAAATCATAGTTTATGACATTGTGGCTGTGCCAACTAGTGACCATTCTACAGAGGTCCATCCAGAACTTTTGAGATTTATGACGAATAACGCTATGCCTCTTAAAGGGAAAGTAATCTAAAAGTAACTGAAAGTAATCAGATTATGTCACTGAGTTTGGGTAACCCAAAAATTACGATACTGATTACATTTTTGGACAGGTAACTAGTAGCTGTAACAGACTACGTTTAGAAAATAACCTAGCCAACCCTGTATAAAAGCTAGTTATTTTATAACTAAGCAAACAAACGAATTGCTCACACAAACAAAGCATAACATAACAAGACAATAAAATGTAGTCTTGTCTGAGGATCATTTTGGGTTAACAGATAGCAGCTGGTCTCCTAAATAAGAGCAGATAGTGGCTGGTCTCCTAACCCCTTACGTACAAAGAGCAGCTTTGGGAGTGTCTCCTAACCCCTTACGAACAGATAGCAGCTGGTCTCCTAAATAAGAGCAGATAGTGGCTGGTCTCCTAACCCCTTACGTACAGAGAGCAGCTTTGGGAGTGTCTCCTAACCCCTTACGAACAGATAGCAGCTGGTCTCCTAAATAAGAGCAGATAGTGGCTGGTCTCCTAACCCCTTACGTACAAAGAGCAGCTGGTCTCCTAACCCCATTAGAACAGATAGCAGCTGTTCTCCTAACCCCATTAGAACAGATAGCAGCTGTTCTCGTAACCCCATTAGAACAGATAGCAGCTGTTCTCCTAACCCCATTAGAACAGATAGCAACTCGTCTCCTTACCCCATTAGAACAGATAGCAGCTGGTCACCTAACCCTATAAGAACAGATAGCAGTTTGGGAACGTCTCCTAACGCCATAAGAACAGATAGCAGCTGGTCTCCTAACCCCATAAGAACAGATAGCAGGTTCGCCGGACCTGTGGGATACTGGGTAGAATTCATATTTGTAGAGTTTAACAGTTTTTATTCAGTTTAATAGAGCTTTAGTTTTTCTCGTTTGGATGTGATACACTGTTGATCCTCAAGGATTAGTAACAAACTTCTTGTGGATTGCTTGTAAAATTCATTTCAGATGTCACTCTCCTGTCTACACAGATACACCGGTTGTGTATGAATGAGAACATATAGGACATCCATCAGCACAAGTTCACTCCATGCACT
Organism: Salvelinus namaycush; assembly: GCF_016432855.1. NCBI lineage: Eukaryota > Metazoa > Chordata > Actinopteri > Salmoniformes > Salmonidae > Salvelinus > Salvelinus namaycush. Next base: position 39,444,443 of record NC_052326.1, read on the forward strand.
AACCCATTATAGCCTCACACTGCACAAGGTCCACTGCCCAAGGATGGTGAGTGAGTTCATGGTCCTCTGAATGCATCCCATGGGCAGTAATAGGGGATGAGTTGGCCAGGGTTCCCCTCTGTATTCTCCCATTCCCCCCTCTCCCCCACCCATGTAGGGCCCAAGTAATCTCACCCCAGCCAACACACACACCCAGACGATGAAGTGAGTGAGTAATCCACTACTGCCTCAGGGCTGCATGCAAAGGCATGGTAGACCTCATTCCAACACTGTTTTTTTTACTCACTTTCAAATTACAGTAACCACAGCAAAGCCAGCATTTCCCCCACATTGGGGAGACCTTCTGCACTGTATTTACTGTATCCAATGTGTATGTTTCCATTACGGCAGACGGAGAGATGAAAAACCAATTGAACCTCAGAGGGATTAGGTCTGCCCACAGCACAGCTTTTGCCAAAGAACAGTAGAGCCTTAAATATATTATTCCCTCAAGATGAAGTGAGTCGCTGTAGCCCCTTTTGTTTTAGGGGCCCCTGACTTGCCAAAAATCCCACGAGAGTGAAGGGTTCCATGCCTTTTCATTTTCCAGTGTTTCTCTGTTCATTTAGTTTTGCCTTTATTTACCCTCTACAGGATCAGTGGGATGGTTGAGCTAACGCAGGCTAATGCAATTAGCATAAGATTGTAAGTAACAAGAACATTTCCCAGGACATAGATATATCTGATATTGGCAGAAAGCTTAACCTGTACTGCTCTGGCGTTCCGCTAGCGGAACTCCTCCCACATTCCACTGAAAAGGCAGAGCGCGAAATTCAAAATATATTTTTTTGAAATATTTAACTTTCACACATTAACAAGTCCAATACAGCAAATGAAAGGTACATATCTTGTGAATCCAGCCAACATGTCCGATTTTTAAAATGTTTTACAGCGAAAACAGCACGTATATTTATGTTAGCTCACCACCAAATACAAAAAAGGACAGACATTTTTCACAGCACAGGTAGCATGCACAAAGCCAACCTAACTAACCAAGAACCAACCAAACTAACCAAGAAACAACTTCATCAGATGACAGTCTTATAACATGTTATTCAATAAATCTATGTTTTGTTCGAAAAATGTGCATATTTCAGGTATAAATCATAGTTTACATTGCAGCTACAATCAGAAATTGCACCGAAAGCAGCCATAATAATTACAGACACCAACGTCAAATACCTAAATACTCATCATAAAACATTTCTGAAAAATACATGGTGTACAGCAAATGAAAGACAGGCATCTTGTGATTCCAGCCAATATTTCCGATTTCTTAAGTGTTTTACAGCGAAAACACAATATAGCGTTATATTAGCTTACCACAATAGCCAGAAACACAAGCCATTCCCCAGTAGTAAAAGTTAGCGATCGTGACAAACCAGCAAAAGATATATAATTTTTGACTAACCTTGATAAGCTTCATCAGATGACAGTCCTATAACATCAGGTTATACATACACTTATGTTTTGTTCGAAAATGTGCATATTTAGAGCTGAAATCAGTGGTTATACATTGTGCTAAGGTAGCATCTTTTTCCCACAACGTCCGGATATTTTTCGGACACTTTTTCTGACACACATATTCTGACCAAATGACTATTCATAAACATAACTAAAAAATACATGTTGTATAGGAAATGATAGATACACTAGTTCTTAATGCAATCGCCGTGTTAGAATTCTAAAAATAACTTCATTACGACATCCAGCTTATGTTATAGCGAGAGAGTACCCAAAAGCTGGGCGCAAACGACTAGCACAACATGCTCGACAGATATATGAAATAGCATCATAAAATGGGTCCTACTTTTGCTGATCTTTCATCAGAATGTTGTACAAGGGGTCCTTTGTCGGGAACAATCGTTGTTTGGATTTAGAACGGCCTTTTTCCCTCTCGATTTAGCAAGCACACTTGCCAAGTGGCGCGAATCTCTCCATGTCAACAAATGGAAGAGAACGGAACACGGCAAAACTCCCGAAAAAATTTCAATAATCTGATTAAACTATATTGAAAAAACATACTTTACGATGATATTGTCACATGTATCAAATAAAATCAAAGCCGGAGATATTAGTCGTCCATAACGGCAGCTTATCAGAAGGCAAATCCAGGTCCCTCCTCGCGCTCTCCAGAAAACAGGAAACTGGTGACACGTCATGCCAAGAGCTATGATTCGAGTCCAGATCAAGTTACACACTCAATTTCTTCTCTCACTACTTGTCGACATCTAGTGGAAGACGTATGAAGTGCATCTAAACTAATAAATAACAAGGACTTTAATAGGCAGCCCCTAGAAGAGTGCATCGATTTCAGATTTTCCACTTCCTGTCAGGAAGTTTGCTGCAAAAGGAGTTCTGTTTTACTCACAGATATAATTCAAACGGTTTTAGAAACTAGAGAGTGTTTTCTATCCAATAGTAATAATAATATGCATATTGTACGAGCAAGAATTGAGTACGAGGCCGTTTAAATTGGGCACGATTTTCCCCCAAAGTGAAAACAGCGCCCTCTGTCCTCAACAGGTTTTAAATCCATATTAATCTAACGGCGCTGTCCAATTTACAGTAGCTATTACAGTGAAAGAATATCATGCTATTGTTTGAGGAGAGTGCAAAGTTATGAACTTGAAAAGTTATTAATAAACCAATTAGGCACATTTGGGCAATCTTGATACAACATTTTGAACAGAAATGCAATGGTTCATTGGATCAGTCTAAAACATTGCACATACACTGCTGCCATGGTGGTCAAGATCTAAATTGCGCCTAGATTCCTAAGTCATATATTGGCTTTTCTCCTGCATTTCAAAGTTGATAGAACACAAAATATACAGAAAAACGCATGTTTTTTTCTTTCTTTGTATTATCTTGAAAAAGGGGCAGATCCTTAATTAACTAGAGAACACATTCTCTTTTACAAAAACAACCTGAAATATGCCTCGATTTATGTTGATGCCAAGGGTACAGATGATGACATTTCAAGGTGTATTGCCTTGTAGACTACCCATTGGGTAGTCAATTCGATTTCTATTCCACGTTGATTCAACCAGGGTATGCCCAGTGGGTATGGCTTCTGGCAGAATGTGTAAGGATCTGAGTACAAATAGCATATCAAATCAAATCGAAATGTATTGCTCACGTACACAGATTTGTATTTGTTACAACAGGTGCAGAGATATGCTAATGTTAATTCTAATGCTAATGCTAATGTGGTCCCGTGTGGCTCAGTTGGTAGAGCATGGCGCTTGCAACGCCAGGGTTGTGGGTTCATTCCCCACGGGGGGACCAGGATGAATATGTATGAACTTTCCAATTTGTAAGTCGCTCTGGATAAGAGCGTCTGCTAAATGACTTAAATGTAAATGTAAATGTACTAGCTCTGACAATGCACTAGAATGTCTCACGAATACAATACAAATAATAAAACATCTAAACCAGAAATCCAGAAATGACAGAACGGCTCCAATTAACAACCCAGAGAAGATATATTAGAGTGAGCATGTCTCAGAATCCAAAGTATAAATAACTGGTGTGTATAGACATATCATTTGGAAAGAAAATGGTATGAGCAGTCGTAGGTATATTAGGATGAGCTATTAGGATGAGCCATGTCGACAAGCCACCTACCACCTACATGTTGATCTAAAGTAACAAGATTTAGTTTAATTGCACAACAATCCTCCGTGCATTCATAAAACCGGATTGAAGGACTGACTTCTGATACAGTGGCACACATTAGTAGTACAGTACATTGATACATTCATCCCATCAACCAAATGGAGAACCATTAATCTGTGGTCCAGGGCCTGTATTCAAAAAAGTATATAAGCATAGGAGTGCTGATCTAGGATCAGGTCCTCCCTGTTTATATAATTTTATTCATTATGATCTACAATGCAAAACGTATCCTATATCAGCACTCCTACTCTGAGATGCTTTGTGAATACAGGCCCAGGGTTCCCTCCCTGGACATCTGTGGGAATGTGCACTGTGATGCCACAGTAATTAATCAAGCCACCTACCAGGCCAACCCACCAGCTGAAAACAGACCATGCCCCCCTTGCCCCTTTCTCTAAGTTTTGACCCACTTTGTTGGCTGCAGTAGTCAACTTTCCCAGAGAAGGTCAAATGTATCCAACGCTTCTTATATTTTATGCATTAATGTTTGACAAGCCTGTATGAAAGATTTACAACAGAGGTAGCCAACTGTACGTAAATACCTTTTACAAGAGCAGGTAAATGTGCTTTTTGTTTTGTGTTTTTATCAGGTTTGTTCATTGTAGCACCAACCTCTCTCCCCAGACCTTGTTTACAAAAGGTTGTGCGATAAATGTGTTGTCCTCCCAAAGTGTGCACTTCTCCACTTCCATTCACTGATTTGAAAGGAAATGACTGGTATAAGAAATATGGTGGAAACTCACACTAGACAATGGCTCCACCTATCCAAGGGTTTAAGTTTTTGGGAAGTAGTGAAAAAGTGTACATTTCAGGAGAAAGGAGAGATCATAGGGACGCACCCAGTAATTTGTTTTTAAGTCATCTGAAATATCTCAAGAAAATCAGCATGTACGCACCAAGGTTAGCTGTAAGAGGGCCGTTGTGATTATTCTGAAACGCCCACCACATTCATTCTATAGTTTATACTTCACAGTGCTTCATATGTAGGTTATCATTATGTCCTGGGGAGAGGAGAGGATGATGTGTTATTTCACAATTACAGATCCTATTACCCTGACTCCAATTGTGACCATCTGAATTCTGTGTCATCTGAGGAGGGCTGAGCTATGTGTGTAATAAAAGTTGATTAAATAATTATCGTCAAACTACAGGTATGGGAGGAGGTGCATTTTAATACATTCTAAAAAGGCTGCTGGGCTGGCATACCATATGCAATTAGTTATAGATAATGTTTACTTATTACTCCATCCCTCACTCCAGAAAATATTGAAATCTTTCTTTCTTTCTTTTTTATTTCAGACAACATCCCCAAAAAAGTAATGCACATTGTTAAAAGCCAGAATTAACCTGGTAACTGTGTGATTAATTGGGGGTGACTGGCCTACCCAGAGCTTAAAGCTAGAGTGCACAACCCAGGCTGAGGCTGGCAGTGTTTCTGGGGCAGTCACAGGTGGACAGACCACAGAGACAAGACCTGATACCAGAAATAAATCAATGCCGGGATTATTATTTATTGTTTAGAAAACAGGAACTTTTAAACAAATACCCTGAATTTGGCCTTTCTCGCTGTTGAAACAAGCATAGTTTCTCTCCTTAGGAGCAATGGAGAAACACACCATACAACGCTGTAACTAATATTTTCCTTTTCTCAAAAGGTCAGGGTTAAGTCAATATATCAGATAGCAAGGTATACTGTATGGTATTGTGATTAGAGCCATTGCTGTTGCTTTGGTTAATTATTAATGCTCAATCCATCACCTAGGAAATAATGATTCTTACACTGTGAACTAAATGTCATTGTTGAAAGTTATTTTACTCAGAATTAGTTGAAGATGCATTTTTGTTTTGAACGACTTTGTCTGCTCCCCACAATTCAACAGAGACTGAAGGTCTAGAATGCTAGTAATATTTGGAATATGCATTTTTTGGGGTGGATAGATTCTCAGTTGATTAACTTACATGTAAGAGAATGAAAATTAGAATTAGAATTAGCTAAACTGTATTGTCCATCGCAATGTGGAAATTCGACATCACACACAGAAAAACAGACATTCAAATAACATCTAGCTAAACAGAATTACTCGAGGCTCCTTTTTAACTCCTGTGTTTACAGTAGGGATGACTTTATGCTTGTAAATCCCAACATAGCCCGACAGAAGATATGGAAAAACAAGACTGGCCCAATTTATGTTAATCCTTTCACTGGTGTCCTAAATAAAGCGTGAGACACGAGACAATAATTAATGCCACTTAATATTAGTATTAGAGTATGGGAAATTCCTCCCTGCAGACTCCTCAGGTTCCGGCCAGACCTCTGTGTTGACAGCCCTAGCGGGCCATTAGGGCATTCCCATGATGCACCTCCCCAGCCCTTCCAGCCGTTGCAGCATTCCCAGACATCCCGCTGACTGACTCAGAGCCTGCTGGCCTTCTGATAGTCGTCCTCTCAGGGTGTTGTGGGGATACCAGTAGCCTTCACAGGGTGTTGCTGGGGTAAAACCTATGGTTGCGTACGAAATGGCAACATATTCCCTACATAGTGGTTCCTGGTCAAAAGTAGTGTACTAATAAATATTGAGTATTTCAGACGTGGACCAATTTCTCCTGTGGAAATCTGCTGGTCTTGTAAACCCTGAGGCTTCCTGATTATCTCACTGCAGGAGATATCTAGAGGGTCTCTCTAGCTCAGGACTAGAGACACATTGACTTGCTTATTCCACTGACCTACCAGACACATGCACGCGCACACACACAAACCATGTTGTCTCACCCATCATCCCAATGGATCCCGTGGGCCAGTATATGTTGCTCTTTACCACAACCCCGAAAGCTATGGAAGAACCATTTTCTAAAATGTGACGTACCCAATTATTCATGTTGAGATACCGGTTGTGAATACAGACATGTTAATATGATAATTAGTCATGTAAAAACAGCAATGAATTCTATCTTGCTTTGAGGATTGGGATAGATTTGTACCAGAGGTATTCTGCAGACCTCTGCTGAATGAGCAACTGATGAGACTAGAGGGAGAAAACATAGCTTCCTTGTTCTATTCAAATACATCGTATCAGAAAGCTCTACTGACCATGAAAAACAGGACCAATATGTTAACAGATTGGAAGATGTGTCAGGGTATAATTCACACTTAATTTCTGTGACAATTCCCCTGCCTATGTTGACCTTTAGAGTGTAGGGGTGTTTACAAAATCCCAGAGTGCCTCTCAGGCATGGATGACTGCATTTATCATTAGCAACATCTTTCATAAAGGTATTCTGTTTGTTAGTCCTTTGATAACCAAAGAAGACCAATGAAAGCGGATGTCTCTCTGATAGGGTAACATCCTGATAGAGATAACACTTCACAGATTTCTGAAAAATCTCATTGTCTTTACTATGCTGAGACGACAGCTGGTAAAATACGTATTCAGCACCTTTAGCGCTGTACCTCTTCTTTTTGTCTGTTTAATGGGATTGGCAGTTACTGGCAGTTCTTACAGAAAGGCACAGCAGTGTGAAGATGAGATGACGTTCATAAGACGTTCAGATTTCACCTCTAAAGTATGTGAATATCCATCAAAATATTGATCTGTTCTGCATAGAAGATGCTGAGGATGGCTTACTATGCATGGTGTATTATTCTTCACAAAAGAGAGACAACTGAATGCCTACAGGCCTCTTGAGTTTTGAACAGTTCTGCCATCTCCAATGTGTTTATCAGACAGCTCATTCTTTTTGATCCTGGTGTTTTTTCCTCTGATGATCTCAATGATGATGTGCTCCTGTGGCTGCTGACATTTAAACATCCATTTAAACAGTCAGAGGAACATCAGGAAATTGATTCCCTCTAATGATTCTCCCCTGACTGAATACAAGTCCATTAGCTGCCTTCAGGTCAGTGATTGCAGAAAGAATCTGTCCCAAAAAATTAAGGGAACAGACCTTCCAAATAAATTAATACCTAGATATGTTCAGTTAAGTCAACAATTCCCAATTACTTCTTATAAGATAAAACTATCATGCCAAAGTATAAAAAGCTAATGTCCTGGGAAAGTTCTGGTTGGCTAGGAAAATTGTATTAGCCATACCGTCTCAAACACCACCCCAAGACAATGTTCAAATCAAAATCTAAAGACAAAGCAGTATAAAAGCATAGGAGAGAGCTACTACAGCTGCAAGACCCTCATTTATAATGAAGCAGTTCACAGTGGTTCTGTCAGGTTAAATTGGCCCAAGAACCAGTCTGCCTGAATCGTGATCCTCCCCAGCATCCCCACCTTGCCCTTATTAGACACAGCATAGTGGAACCACATAATAGAGTACCCCCTTGTAATTTAGCTGAGGGCTCTCAGGAAGGGAAACAGTGCAGAAGGCAGAGCTAGTTATCAGGCCCTTTGACACCACTACCTTACCTAATTTAAACAGCTTTGCAGTGTGACCGCGGGGGCCATCAAATAATTAAGCAATAAGGCCCGAGAGGGTGTGGTATATGGCCAATACACCACGGCTAAGAGCTGTTCTTAGGCAAGACACAATGTGGAGAACCTTTCTCAGTCTCAAAGTTTCTACAAGTAATTTTCTGAAGAACCACACAGGATCCTTTTTCCTGTTTAGACATATTATATTGTTACATTTCCAGGTTTAATTATCATGTTAATTGACAAGTTTAATCAGGTGCGCTAGCTCTGGAAACATCTGAGGTTCCCTGAGGAGATAATTGAGAACCACTGATTTAGACATCAGTTCTTTAATGACAAGGACATACATTAGTCTTTCACAAGACCCCATCACTGGCCATAGTCATTTTTAATACATACTATAATGACACTCTCACTCACGGTTGCACAAAAAGAGCTGTGAGCAAACCACGCCCCAAAATGTTCAAATGAGCCACCGCCCCTACATTTTCATTATCACTAAACTGAACTGCAAAGAACCATTGTAGGGCTCAAAGGGTTCTTTGGGTCAGTATGGTTTCACATAGAACCATCGCCCTTCCCAAAGAACCCTTGAGGAACCCTCTTTTCTCAGTGTGCAGATCTCACTTTTCTTTCCTTCAGACACTTTTTCCCCTCTCACTGATATGTTGTACCCTTCTTGTAGGGAGAGGCTGAGAGCATTAGAGTTCAAATCAAATCAAATTGTATTTGTCACATGCGCCAAATACAACAGGTGTAGACCTTACAGTGAAAAGCTTACTTACAAGCACTTAACCAACAATGCAGTTTAAAAAAAATACCCCCCAAAAAGTTAGAAATAATAGTAACAAATAATTAAAGAGCAGCAGTAAAATAACAATAGCGAGGCTATATGCAGGGGGTACCGGTAGAGAGTCAATGTGCGGGGCACCGGTTAGTAGAGGTAATTGAGGTAATATATACATGTAGGTAGAGTTATTAAAGTGACTATGCATAGATAATAACAGAGAGAAGAAGCAACGTAAAAGAGGGTGGACAGCAATGCAAGTAGTCTGGGGTAGCCATTTGATTAGATGTTCAGGAGTCTTATGGCTTGGGGTAGAAGCTGTTTAGAAGCCTCCTGGACCTAGACTTGGCGCTCCGGTACCGTTTGCCATGTGGTACAGAACAGACTATGGCTAGGGTAGCTGGAGTCTTTGACAATTTTTGGACTTAATTCTACTTCTATGTAATAAACTGACATTCAGATCCAGTGTTTACCTGGCTCACAACACACCTACAGTACATTTATTGCATTCCAGCCATTACAATGAGTCCGTCCTGCTATAGCTCATCCCACCAGGCTCCTCTGCTGGATTCCAATCTTTCCATTTGTTGCATATCTTTGTAGGTTTTCCATTGTGTAGCTACTAGTCTTGTGCCACATACATAGCTGGCTGTCCGCTTTTGGCATGCGAGATATCTCTTAATCAGTGCATTACAATATGCCATGCCAGATTAGGTTTTGGATGAGTCTAATTAACTGTAAACCGACAATGAGCCCTTGGTTTTATTCATTGGGTCTCAGAAGAATCACTGTGGAATGCTTGAGATCTTTAGCTTGTTCAGATAACATGACTAACCGTTTCCTTATCTCTCCTGCCATCTATATCCTCTCTCACCTTTCCAGGGTCAAGTCATTTACATTGAAAATATCTACCATCGTGAACTGGTAATACTCTAATCAGGGACTAAACGTTTTGCTTAGCAACAGAATAATAATATCCATATCCACTATAACTGTCCTGCCATAGCGCATGTCATAGCACCTGTCATAACTTCTCAACATCCAGCCTCCATAAGGCCTGTTTCTGTAACAACTTAATTAATGCTCTGGCAACCACACACAGACAACCAACCAACCACGGACAGAAACATAATGCTGAAAAAATGAAGTGACAAACTAACTAACTAGCCCTTGTTTACTGCCAGGACTTGCATGGAGATAACAATCTCTCAATTAGCTGGTGTTATCTGTTATCTTTAGTGTTAACGAGTGAGAAAAAAGTGCAATCATATAACAATAATTCACCGCACCTGAGGGACATTGCTTAATTGAATGTATGATGTTTTTATTTTTTTCTGCTACTTTTTTAACCTTTTTTGTTGTTGTTGTCTTTGTCACTAATAATCCGTAGTGCCTTATCTGTACAGAACGTCAAAAGTTCCAGTCTGTGTTCTGAGCTCTGTTATCTAGAATACACTGTAATATTGGAGGGAAATGCCAACACACACACGCTGCAGTATCTCTTGTTTCTCTGCTAATACAAAAGGCCATATCATACATATGTATAAGGGTGACATTTCAAAATTAAACACCATTTTAAAGTTAGAAAACCGATTGGCCGTGTGGAAATGGCAAGCTCTGCTGCTGATGGCTGATTTGTCAGTTTAGTTTAATATGTAATATGTCTCTGATATCAACACATTTACTTTAGTTCAATGCACAATGGGTCTCCAATAGACTTACTTCAGTTTAATCTGTAATAGGTCTACAAAAGATATCCACATATTTATACTGTAATCTGAGACACTATATGAATGCTTTAACAGTGGATCAATGTAATGACAATAACCAGCTCAAGTATCAGTTATATACCCTCATAAAGTATTTTTAAACATACAACTCCCTCTATTGTTCTGTTATTCTCTTGGGAACTGAAGAACTTTAATTTCGGTAATAACCACTTGGATTATGAATATGGACCTTCCCTAATGTGCTGTAGGTTAATTGACAATGCCATTTACAAAGCTGTTCTCTTGATCCACAGAACGCTGAGTACATAACAATATTATCTAGTCCTTCCTTTGAATTGTGTTGTGATTGGAGGATTGGGATCAGCCAATTGGGAGGCTAGCCTGAAGAAGACAGGGAAAGCATTCCCTCAGGGTGTCTTAAAACTCACTAATCAACATACAATCTATCTCCTGTATCAAACTGAGGGATACGCTGTATATTAGCTAATTATTTACACAGGCTCTAAACTAAACATCGTAATGATGAATTTCATTTAGTGAATAAAATTAATAATTGTTTCTGTAATTACACAAATAAACGGTATTGTACCTGAAGGACTTTTGGTAATTTTACTATTTTGGTAACTTTACTGTTTAGATGGTATAGGGTAGGCTGTTTATGCATTATTAAACCATTTGTGAATCCAACATATTTCCTTACAATCATCACAAGTTGGCATAAGCAGTTTATAATCAATACCAGTTGTTATAGAGCATTATATGGTGAGCATTATGACTATATTGTGGAGAACAGAGATCAAATATTTTATCAAACCAGAGAAATGCACAGCTGGAAAATATATTTATGGGGCAGCAGGTAGCCTAGTGGTTAGCCAATGGTTAGCGTTGGACTTATACTCGAAAGGTTGCAAGATCGAATACCCGAGCTGACAAGGTAAAAATCTGTCATTCTGACCCTGAACAAGGCAGTGTTCCTAGGCCGTCATTGAAAAGGATTTGTTCTTAGCTGACTTGCCTAGTTATATAAAGGTAAAAAAAAAATACTGTGTAGTTTGTCTCAGTGAAAGTGATCCCAGTTCTGTTTCTAGGCCACTGTGAATGCCTGTGGGAAATGAAACATCCAGTAAGAACCTTTTTTGACATGCTCCTCCATAGCCTTCTTAAGATCTATATCCTCTATGTTTGCTCTATAGTTATTCATATGATACCTAATAAAGGTGTCAGTATGACATCCATCCATTCAGGCTACTTTCCAATGCCAGCGTTTAATTTACAGAGCCTGCAGTAGAGATGTGATATGAACCTAAGCTGTAGCTCCATATTTACAAGGCACACAGACAGGAAGGAAGAATTCCCAATGGAAAGTGGAATTAGGTCTAAATATTTCTGAAAGACAGAGAGCTACTGTAGATACAAGAGGTCCCATGGAAACGCTCACGTACATGATTTTTACACTCGCACATGATGTCAGTGTAGCCCTGAAGAAGATTGGCTGCTTGAGATAGCTACTGCAGACAAATAACAGAAGAAGCAGAAAAATGGCTGGGGATTGTCTCTGTCCGGGTGTTTTTTCTTGAATCAAATCAAATTGTATTTCTCACGTGCGCCGAATACAACAGACCTTACAGTGAAATGCTTACTTACAAGCCCTTAACCTTTACTTAACACCCATCCCGGATCCGGGAGCATCCTCATCAGTAAAAGCTGACTAGCATAGCCTAGCATAGCGCCACAAGTAAATAATAGCATATAAATATCATGAAATCACAAGTCCAATACAGCAAATGAAAGATAAACATCTTGTGAATCCAGCCATCATTTCCGATTCTTAAAATGTTTTACACCGAAAACACAATATGTATTTCTATTAGCTAACCACAATAGCCAAAGACTCAACCGCATATTTTCACCATGTTTCTACCGCATAGGTAGCTATCACAAAACCGACCAAATATAGATATAATTAGTCACTAACCAAGAAACAACTTCATCAGATGACAGTCTTATAACATGTTATACAATAAATGTATGTTTTGTTCGAAAATGTGCATATTTGAGGTATAAATCATAGTTTTACATTGCAGCTACCATCAAAAATATCACCAAAGCAGCCAGAATAATTACAGAGAGCAACGTGAAATACCTAAATACTCATCATAAAACATTTATGAAAAATACATGGTGTACAGCAAATGAAAGATAAACATCTTGTGAATCCAGCCAATATTTCCGATTTTTTTAGTGTTTTACAGCGAAAACACAATATAGCATTATATTAGCTTACCACAATAGCCAAACACACAACCGCATTTATTCACCACATAGATAGCATTCGCAAAAACCAGCAAAAGATATAAAATTAATCACTAACCTTGACCAACTTCATCAGATGACAGTCTTATAACATCAGGTTATACAATACACTTATGTTTTGTTAGAAAATTTGCATATTTAGCTGCAAACCGTGGTTATACATTGTGAATATGTAGCATCGATTCACCAGAATGTCCGGAGCTATTTTGGACACTCACCTAATGTGACCAAAGAACTCATCATAAACTTTACATAAAAATACTTGTTGTATGGCAAATGAAAGATACACTGGTTCTTAATGCAACCGCCGTGTTAGATTTTTAAAAATAACTTTACCATAACAAACAGCTACCGTTATTGCGAGACAGCGCCCGCCAAAACGGCAGAGAATAGGAATAACATTTTCCACAGAAATACGAGATAACATCATAAATTGTTCTTACTTTTGTTGAGCTTCCATCAGAATCTTGTACAAGGAGTCCTAGGTCGAGGATAAATAGTTGTTTGGTTTTAGAATGTCCTTTTCTCCTGTCGAATTCGTGCCACAATGCTAGCCAATGTTGATGACGTTCCCAGTTTCTCTCGACGCAAAGAACAGAAAACTCCAAAAGTCCCAATAAACGTTGAATAAACTGATGAAACTCGGTTGAAAAAACCTACTTTATGATGTTTTTCTAATATGTATCAAATAAAAACAGAGCCGGAGATATTAGCCGTGTATACCGAACGCTTATCATAAGACAATATGGAGGTACTTCCCGCGCCTTGGTAGACAAAGGAAATTCTGGACACGTCATTCCAAGAGCTCTTGTTCGACCTCAGATCAAGCTAGACACCCCATTCCACCTTCCACTGCCTGATGACATCTAGTGGAAGGCGTATGAAGTGCATGCATATCGATAAATATTAGGCAATTGAATAGGCAGGCCCTGAAACAGAGCCTCGTTTTCAGATTTTTCACTTCCTGTCTGGAAGTTTGCTGCAAAATTAGTTCTGTTTTACTCACAGATATAATTCAAACAGTTTTAGAAACTTTTCTTGTAGTCCACAATCATCTCCTTTGTCTTGATCCTATTGATGGAGAGGTTATCATCCTTGCACCACACGGTCAGTTCTCTGACCTCCTCCCTATAGGCTGTCTCAAATTTGTCAGTGTTGTGTCATCAGCAAACTTAATGATAGTGTTGTAGTCGTGCCTGGCCGTGCAGTCTTGAGTGAACAGGGAGTACGGGAGGGGACTGAACACCCACCCTGAGGGGCCCCCATGTTGAGAATCAGCGTGGGGGATGTGTTGTTACCTACCCTTACCACCTGGGGGCGGCCCGTCAGAAAGTCCAGGATCCAGTTGCAGAGGGAGGTGTTTAGTCCCAGGGTCCTTAGCTTATGAGCTTTGAGTGCACTATGGTGTTGAACACTGAGCTGTAGTCAATGCATAGCATTCTCACATAGGTGTTCCTTTTGTCCAGGTGGGAAAGGGCAGTGTGGAGTGCAATAGAGATTGCATCATCTGTAGATCTGTTGGTGCGGTATGCAAATTGGAGTGGGTCTACGGTTTCTGAGATAATGGTGTTGATGTGAGCCATGAGCAGCCTTTCAAATAATTTCATGGCTACAGACGTAAGTGCTACGGGTCGGTCGTCATTTAGGCAGGTTTCCTAGTGTTCTTGGGCACAGGGACTATGGTGGTCTGCTTGAAACATGTTGGTATTACAGACTCAGACAGGGAGAGGTTGAAAATGTCAGTGAAGACCCTTGCCAGTTGATCAGCGCATGCTCAGAGCACACGTCCTGGTAACCCGTCTGGCCAAGTGACCTTATGAATGTTGACCTGTTTATAGGTCTTACTCACATTTGCTGCGGAGAGCGTGATCACACAGTCTACCGGAACAGCTGATGCTCTCATGCATGTTTCAGTGTTACTTGCCTCAAAGCGAGCATATAAGTTATTTAGCTCGTCTGGTGTCATGTCACTGGGCAGCTTTCGGCTGTGCTTCCCTTTGTAGTCTGTAATAGTTTGCAAGCCCTGCCATATCCGATGAGCATCGGAGCCAGTGTAATACGATTCGATATTAGTCCTGTATTGACGCTTTGCCTGTTTGATGGTTCGTCTGAGGGCATAGCGAGATTTCTTATAAGCTTTCGGGTTAGAGTTCCACTCCTTGAAAGCGGCAGCTCTACCCTTTAGCTCAGTGCGAATGTTGCCTGTAATCCATGGCTTCTGGTTGGGGTATGTACGTACAGTCAAGGTGGGGGCGATGTCCTCGAAGCACTTATTGATAAAGCCAGTGACTGATGTGGTGTACTCCTCAATGCCATCAGAAGAATCCCAGAACATATTCCAGTCTGTGCTAGCAAAACAGTCCAGTAGTTTAGCATCTGCTTCATCTGACCACTTTTTTGTAGACCGAGTCACTGGTGCTTCCTGCTTTAATTGTTGCTTGTAAGCAGGAATCAGGAGGATAGAGTTATGGTCAGATTTGCTAAATGGAGGGTGAGGGAGAGCTTTGTACGCGTCTCTGTGTGTGGAGTAAATGTTTTCTAGATATTTTTTCCCTCTGCTTGCACATTTAACAGAAATTAGGTAAAACTGATTTGTTTGCCTGCATTAAAGTCCCCGGCCAGTAGGAGCTCCGCCTCTGGATGAGCGTTTTCCTGTTTGCTTACGGTGGAATACAGCTCATTGAGTGTGGACTTAGTGCCAACCTTGGTCTGTAGTGGTATGTAGACAGCTACGAAAAATACAGATGAAAACTCTCTAGGAGGATAGTGTGGTCTACAGCTTATCATGAGATGCTCTACCTCAGAGGAGCAAAACCTTGAGACTTCCTTAGATATCATGCACCAGCTATTGTTTACAAATATATACATCGGCCCCCGCCCCGTGTCTTACCAGAAGCTGCTGTTCTGTCCTGCCGATAGAGTGTATAACCCACCAGCTGTATGTTCTTAATGTCGTTGTTCAGCCATGACTCGTTGAAACATAAGATATTACAGTTTTTAATGTCCCGTTGGTAGGATATACATGCTTTCAGTTTGTCCCACTTATTTTCCAGCAATTGAATGTTAGCTAGCAGAACGGAAGGCAAGGGCAGTTGAGTAACTCCTCGCCTGATCCTCAAAAGGCATCGTGTCCTCTTTCCACGAAACCTGCGTTTCCTTTTCCAGCGAATCACGGGGATCTGGGCCTGATCGGGTGTCTGTAGTATATCCCTTGCGTCTGACTCATTGATGAAGAACTCCTCGTCCAATTTGAAGTGAGTAATCCCAGTTCTGATGTCTAGGAGCTCATTCTGGTCATAAGAGGTGGTAGCAGCAACATTATGTACAAAACAAGTTATGAACAACGCGAAAAAACAAACAAAATAGCATGGTTGATTAACCTGTCTAGGACTGGGGTTCCGCTGAAAAGGCAGCGCGCGAAATTCAAAGAATATTTTTTAGAAATATTTAACTTTCACACATTAACAAGTCCAATACAGCAAATGAAAGACAAACATCTTGTGAATCCAGCCAACATGTCCGATTTGTAAAATGTTTTACAGCGAAAACACCACGTATATTTATGTTAGCTCACCACCAAATACAAAAAAGCACAGACATTTCTTTCACAGCACAGGTAGCTTGCACAAAACCCCCAAATAGAGATAGAATTAGTCACTAACCAAGAAACAACTTCATCAGATCACAGTCTTATAACATGTTATACAATAAATCTATGTTTTGTTCGAAAAATGTGCATATTTCAGGTATAAATCATAGTTTTACATTGCAGCTACAATCACAAATAGCACCGAAGCAGCTAGAACAATTACAGAGACCAACGTGAAATACCTAAATACTCATCATAAAACATTTATGAAAAATACATGGTGTACAGCAACTGAAAGATAAACATCTTGTGAATCCAGCCAATATTTCAGATTTTTTTAAGTGTTTTACAGCGAAAACACAATATAGCATTATATTAGCTTACCACAATAGCCAAAAACACAACCCATTTATCAGCAGCAAAAGTTAGCGATCGCAAAAAAACAGCAAAAGATATATAATTTTTCACTAACCTTGACAAGCTTCATCAGATGACAGTCCTATAACATCAGGTTATACAATACACTTATGTTTTGTTCGAAAATGTGCATATTTAGAGCTGAAATCCGTGGTTATACATTGTGAAAACGTAGCATCTTTTTCCCAGAATCTCCGGATATATTTCTGACATTCACCTATTCTGACCAAATAACTCATCATAAACTTTACTAAAAAATACATGTTGTACAGCAAATGAAAGATACACTAGTTCTTAATGCAATCACCGTGTTAGAATTCTAAAAATAACTTTAGTACGACATACAGCTTATGTTATAGCGAGACAGCGCCTAAAATCAGGCGGAAAATAATACTAAACATTTCACAGAAATACGAAATAACATCATAAATGGTTCCTACTTTTGCTAAGCTTCCATCAGAATCTTGTACAAGGGGTCCTTTGTCCAGAACAATCATTGTTTGGTTTTAGAACGTCCTTTTTTCCTGTCGAATTAGCAAGCAAAGCGAGCCAAGTGGCGCGAAGCTGTCCATCTCCACCAAACGCAGAGAACGGAACACGCCAAAACTCCCGATAAACTTTCAATAATCTGATAAAACTATATTGAAAAAACATACTTTACGATGATATTATCACATTTATCAAATAAAATCAAAGCCGGAGATATTAGCCGTCTATAACGAAAGCTTTTCAGAAGGCAATCCAGAGTTCCTTCCCGCGCCTTGCTGAACAAAGGAAATTGGGGTCATGTCATTCCAAGAGCTCTCTTTTGACCTCAGATCAAGCTATACACCCCATTTCACCTCTCACTGCCTGTTGACATCTAGTGGAAGGCGTATGAAGTGCATGTATATCCATAGATTTCAAGCAAATGAATAGGAAGGCCCTGGAACAGAGCCTCGATTTCAGATTTTTCACTTCCTGACAGGAAGTTTGCTGCAAAATGAGTTCTGTTTTACTCACAGATATAATTCAAACGGTTTTAGAAAGTTGAGAGTGTTTTCTATCCAATAGTAATAATAATATGCATATTGTACGAGCAAGAATTGAGTACGAGGCAGTTTAATTTGTGAATGATTTTTTACAAAGTGAAAACAGCGCCCCCCCTATCCCAAAGAAGTTTTAAGAGCTGATAAGACGGCAGCCCTCCCCTCCGGCACCATCTTGAAGGACTTCTTTGGTACTGGCTCACTCTCCATCTAAGAGGTCCGATACTGTTGATGTGTAATTTCTCTGACCAGGCCCTGAATACACGTGCATGTAGGACAGGAGGAGTCAGAAAATGAAAAACCATTTCTCCCATTTCTAGTAGCCAGTTCCGGCCATAGAAATATTATCTCTAGAACGGCCATGAGTGCCTATGGGGCCTTAGGGGATTTTTCCCACTCTAATCATTCTATGGTGCCTACTGTAGCTGCCAACACTGTGATCAGGTAGAACCCTCGTCCTCTGAACTGTATAACACGGATCCCTTTTACGGGATAATTTTCATTAACAACCGCTGAATTGCAGCGCGCCAAATTCAAAAATAATAAAACAAATATTTATAATCATGGAATCACAAGTGAAATATAGTCACAAAGCGCGTCCTCTATAACGTGACGAAATGTCCAAAAGTTCCATACCAGTCAGTAGAAACATGTCAAACGATGTACTGAATCAATCTTTAGAATGTTGTTAACATACATCTTGAATAACGTTCCAACCGGAGAATTAGATTGACTTCAGATGAGCGGTGGAACGGAGGTCCTCCTCATGTGAACGCGCATGTGAAAGCATGGTCAGCTCGTGGCAGTGATTACTCATTCCTGTCTCCTTCGGCCCCCCTTCACATTATAGTCATCAGACAAAGTTCTATTGACTGTTGACATCTAGTGGAAGCCGTAGGAAGTGAAAACTCATCAATATCTCGCTGTAATTTCAATGGTTGAAAATCTTGGTTGAAAATCTGCCACCTCAGAAAAAATTCAAACAGGAAGTGGAACTTCTCAGGTTTTTGCCTGCCATATGAGTTCTGTTATACTCACAGACATAATTCAAACAGTTTTAGAAACTTCAGAGTGTTTTCTATCCAATACGAATAATAATATGCATATATTAGCAACTGGGACTGAGGAGCAGCCAGTTTACTATGGGCACCTCTGTGCACCTTTCATCCAAGCTACTCAATACTGCCCCTGCAGCCATAAGAAGTTAATTGACTTCATTAGCTGTGGTTGCTGATGCATATATGGTTGAATCATCAGCATACATGGACACACATGCTTTGTTTAATGCCAGTGGCAGTCCAATGGATAAAATTGAAAAGAGTAGAGGGCCTAGAGAGCTGCCCTGCGGTACATCACCCTTACATGTTTGACATTAGAGAAGCTTCCATTAAAGAATATCCTCTGAGTTCTATCAGATAGATAGCTCACATTATTTCTCAATTTGCAGTAAGTCAGCCAGTCAGATGTGCAGCCAGACTTAATAGCCTCTTCTTTTTTTGCCCTATCTTTTTCAACCATACAGTTTTTAAATTCCTCATCAAGCCATGGAGTCTTAGTCAGTTTCTTAACAGGTGCATCAATAATTATTGATAATTATAATTTATCAATAATCATCAATAATTATAATTTATCAATAATTGGAAGAAGCAATTTCATAAATTAATCAAGTGCAGTGTCTGGATGCTCCTTATTAATCACATCAGACCAACAAATATTTTTTCAACATAAAAGTGTAACAGCAAAATCTTTGGATAATTTGTAATATACTATTGTAGGCCCAGCTTTTGGAACTTTGGCATTCCTGGATATAGCCACAATATTGTGTTCACAACGTTCTACAGTATTAGTAAAAATGTGATCCATACATGTGGATGATCATGTTCTTGTAGTGTTTGTAAACACCCTGGTAGGTTGATTAATAACCTGAACCAGATTACAGCTGGTTACAGGGAGAAACTTCTTCTTGAGTGGACAGATTGATGAAAACCAATCAATATTCATGTCCACAAGAAAGTAGACCTCTGTTTACATCACCAGTGGTGTAAAGTACTTATGTAAAAATACTTGAAAGTACAAGTTAAGTCATTTTTTGGGGTATGTGTACTTTACTGTACTATTTATATTTTTGACAAATTTTACTTCACTACATTCCTAAAGAAAATGATGTACTTTTTACTCCATACATTTTTCCTGACACCCAAAAGTAAATTTTGAATGCTTAGCAGGACAGGAAAATTGTCTAATTGTCTGAGGTTGGAGCATGCCCCTGGCTATCTGTAAATAAAATTAAAACAAGAAAATTATGCACTCTGGTTTGCTTTAAATTAGGAATTTGAAATTTTGTATACTTTTACCTTTACTTTGATAATTAAGTATATTTGAGCAATTACATTTAGTTTTGATATTTAAGAATATTTAAAACCAAATACTTTTAGACTTTTACTAGTATTTTACTGGGTGACTCACTTTTACTTGAGTCATTTTCTATTCAGGTATCTATACTTTAACTCAAGTATGACACTTTGGTATTTTTTCCACCAATGTGCATCTCATACACTATCAAGCATTTAGATACTGACTGTTAGCTCTTGGTGGCCTATAGCAACACCTCAAAATAAAATGATTGAGATGTGCCAAGTGAACTTGCAACCACAACATTTCAATAACACTTGACATAAGATCATCTCTACGCATTACAGGGATATAGCTCTGAATATATACTGTACAGCAACACCTCCCCAATTTCTGTCTTTTCTATAGATGTTATATCCTTGTATTGCTACTGCTGTATCAGCAAATGAATGATCTAATTGAGTCTCATAAATGGCTAATATTTTAATGTGATCTGATGTTAGCAAGTTATTGATTTCATTAACCTTATTTCTAAGGCTACATATACTAATAAGGGCTATTTTCAGCCCTTTCCTTGATAGCTTATCAGATATAGACATAATACATAAAAGAGCAAACAAAGGAAGAGAAAAAAATATACATTCAGCAGTCCATTAATCAGTTGGTGTGTGTGTGTGTGTGGAGTGAGGTTGAAGCTACAAACCCATAGGCCTGGCTCTCTCATCCCTTCCAGGCTTTTGGGAGGGAGGGCATACAATGAGCCTGTCATAGCAGGTATAAGTAATGTCCCAACGTGCTCTGGCAGCTTCCATGGCTGGGATAAGTTCTTTCCAACTCCCAGGTGTTGTGCTATTAAAGAACTGACTCCATCTCCATGCAGGCTGAGGGGTAATAACCCAGAGAGTGGAGTGTGTGACTGTGCTGGGAGCAGGGCCATTTCATAGAGCACTGGGACTAAAAAAGCCTTTACATTACTGAGGTTCTCCAGTCTGAAATGCCATTAAAGTGCTTAAAGCCGTGAGCGCTGAGTCTGACTGGTGGCAGGCACATACTCTCAGGCAGCAACACAGTGTGTGATTGTTTTGAATTAAGTAACACTGGGTACAGTTTAGTAGACAGACATCAAGGCACTGCATCTGAGAGAGAGTGGGAGGTCATGAGCAGATGAGCTCCCACATTTTTCAGCATGTTTAAAAAAAAATAGATAGATTTAGAGTTAGACAAACTTAGATTTTTTTGTCAGGGACATACACAGGATGCTGCCATCTTCTTGTCAATAGGGGGGCGCTGTTTTCACTTTGGAAAAAATCATGCCCAATTTAAACGGCCTCGTACTCTATTCTAGATCATACAATGTGCATATTATTATTACTATTGGATAGAAAACACTCTCAAGTTTCTAAAACTGTTTGAATTATATCTGTGAGTAAAACAGAACTCATTTGGCAGCAAACTTCCAAAAAGGAAGTGAAAAATCTGAAAACGAGGCTCTGTTTCTGGGCCTGCCTATTCAACTGGCTTTTATTTATCGATATGCATGCACTTCATACGCCTTCCACTAGATGTCAACAGGCAGTGGAAGGTGGAATGGGGTGTCTAGCTTGATCTGAGGTCGAATAAGAGCTTTTGGAGTGACAGGTCCGGTATTTTCTTTGTCCTCGAAGACGCGCAGGGGAGCTCAACATTGTCTTCTGAAAAGCGTTCGGTATACACGGCGAATATCTCCGGCTCTGATTTTATTTAATACATATGATAAAAACATCATAAAGTAGGTTTTTTCAACCGAGTTTTATCAGTTTATTCAACGTTTATTGGGACTTTTGGAGTTTTCCGTTCTTTGCGCCAAGAGAGGATGGGAATGTTAGCAACCTTGGCTAGCATTGTGGCGCGAATTCGACAGAAGAAATGGACATTCTAAAACCAAACAACGATTTATTCTGGAAATAGGACTCCTTGTACAACATTCTGATGGAAGCTCAGCAAAAGTAAGAAAACATGTATGATGTTATTTCGTATTTCTGTGGAATATGTAGAATCCAACAGGGCGGAGAATATGTGAGCGCTGTCTCACAATAATGTATTTTGTATGTTGTAGTAAAGTTATTTTTTAAAAATCTAACACAACGGTTGCATTAAGAACCAGTGTATCTTTCATTTGCCATACAACAAGTATTTTTATGTAAAGTTTATGATGAGTTCTTTGGTCAGATTAGGTGAGTGTCCAAAATATCTCCGGACATTCTGGGAAAATGTTGCTATGTATTCACAATGTATAACCACGATTTGCAGCTCTAAATATGCACATTTTCGAACAAAACATAAATATATTGTATAACATGATGTTATAAGACTGTCATCTGATGAAGTTGTCCAAAGGTTAGTGATTAATTTTATATCTTTTGCTGGTTTTTGCGAAATCTACCTTTGCGGTGAATAAATGCGTTTGTGTGTTTGGCTATTGTGGTAAGCTAATATAATTCTATATTGTGTTTTCGCTGTAAAACACTTAAAAAAATCGGAAATATTGGCTGGATTCACAAGATGTTTATCTTTCATTTGCTGTACACCATGTATTTTTCATAAATGTTTTATGATGAGTATTTATGTATTTCACGTTGCTCTCTGTAATTATTCTGGCTGCTTTGGTGTTATTTTTGATGGTGGCTGCAATGTAAAACTATGATTTATACCTCAAATATACACATTTTCGAACAAAACATAAATGTATTGTATAACATGTTATAAGACTGTCATCTGATGAAGTTGTTTCTTGGTTAGTGACTAAATTTATCTCTATTTTGTCGGTTTTGTGAAAGCTACCTATACGGTGGAAACATGGTGAAAATATGCGGTTGTGTGTTTGGCTATTGTCGTTAGCTAATAGAAATACATATTGTGTTTTCGCTGTAAAACATTTAAAAAATCGGAAATGATGGCTGGATTCACAAGATGTTTATCTTTCATTTGCTGTATTGGACTTGTGATTTCATGAAAATTATATTATATGATGTCCCTGTCCCGTTAGGCTAGGCTATGCTAGTCAGCTTTTTTGATGAGGAGGATCCCGGATCCGGGAGAGAGAAGCGGTAGAGGATAAACAACATAACCTTCACTCCAAATCAAAACTCCAAACCTACAACCTGATTTTGGACGGAATAACCTGGAATGCTTCCTACACCCAAGTATTATTATTCCCAAACTATACAGCAAATGCTCCGGGAAACAAACAGAAACCTGAAAACTCCATCTAACCTGGAACTGAGTGAGTAATGGTTAGTCTGAAGCTATTTTTTACATTCAAAAGCCAAGACAAACACATCACAACAATATATTTTACATTATAAGGACTGAAAGCTACCAAGCTTGCTAGGACAAAGAGATACAACTTCAAATAGCACTGACGTGTGAAGCGAGAGGTGTCGAAGCCTAAGTCTGATTTTATCCTGCTAGGTGACCTAAACGGGGACATGCTTAACCTCTCTGGGATAGGCGGGACGCTTGCGTGCCACTTGGCCAATAGCCAGGGAAAATGTAGAGCGCCAAATTATTATTTTTTATATAAAATCAAACTTTCATTAAATCACACATGTAAGAAACCAAATTAAAGCTACACTCGTTGTGAATCCAGCCAACATGTCAGATTTCAAAAAGGCTTTTCGGCGAAAGCATAAGATGCTATTATCTGATGATAGCACAACAGTAAACAAAGAGAGTGTAGCATATTTCAACCCTGCAGTCGCAACACAAAACGCAGAAATAAAATATAAATCATGCCTTACCTTTGACGAGCTTCTTTTGTTGGCACTCCAATATGTCCCATAAACATCACAAATGGTCCTTTTGTTCGATTAATTCCGTCCATATATATCCAAATTGTCCATGTATTTGGTGCGTTTGATCCAGAAAAAAACAGCTTCCAATTTGCGCAACGTCACTACAAAATATCTCAAAAATTACCTCTAAACTTTGCCAACACATTTCAAACTACTTTTTTAATACAACTTTAGGTATTTTAAAACGTTAATAATCGATCAAATTGAAGACGGGTCTATCTGTTTTCAATACAGGAGGACAACAAACTAACGCTACTTTTCTAGTCTTGCGCAACTCTCAAACAGTACACATAACGTTACACTGATTCCAGATGGCCGTACTTCTTCATTGCACAAAGGAATAACCTCAACCAATTTCCAAAGACTGGTGACATCCAGTGGAAGCGGTAGGAACTGCAAACAGGTTGATTAGAAATCTAGTATCCCAATGAAAAGTCATTGAACAGACAGTGACCTAAAAATAAAAATAATCTGAATGGTTAGTCCTCGGGGTTTTGCCTGCTACATAAGTTCTGTTATACTCACAGACATGATTCAAACAGTTTTAGAAACTTCAGAGTGTTTTCTATCCAAATCTACTAATATGCATATCTTATATTCTGGGGATGAGTAGAAGGAAGTTGAAATTGGGCACGCTATTTTTCCAAAAGTGAAAATGCTGCCCCCTATCCTAGAGAATTTAAAGCCCCTGACCAAGTCCTAAAGCAATGGGACTCCCTAAATCTTTCTCAGATTATTACCAATCCCACAAGGTATGACTCCAAACACCCAAGAAAGGCTACTCTTCTTGATGTTATACGCACAAATAATCCTGATAGGTATCAGTCTAGGGTTTTCTGTAATGACCAGCCTGTGTAATGGCTGCTCAGTGAAACGACCTGTCCTGATTTGTCATAGACACTTGCTAAAAAACTTTGATGAGCAAGCCTTCCTTCATGAACTGCCCTCTGTAAAATAGTATAGCTTGATCCACTCTGTCGAAGACGCTTGGACCTTCTTTTTTTGATATTTTTAGTGATATTGTTAACAAACATGCCCCCATAAAAAAAATGAGAATAAAAACAGGTTCAGCTACTGGTTCGACCGTGATCTTGCAGAGTTACTCCACCTCAAGAATTGCATTTGGCGAAAGGCTCGGCACATGCATACTCAGGCTGACTGGCTCTCATTCAGGCAAATGAGAAATAAGTGCACTCAGGCTGTCCGGAAGGCCAAAGTTAGTTACTTTAAGGAGCAGTTCTCTCTCTGTGGTTCTAACCCCAAGAGGTTCTGGAAAACGGTTAAAGACCTGGAGAATAAACTCTCCTCCTCACAGCTGCCCATGTCCCTTAATGTTGATGAGGTGGTTGTTACTGACAAGAAGCACATGGCTGAGCTCTTTAATCACCACTTCATTAAGTCAGGATTCCTATTTGACTCAGCCATGCCTCCTTGCCCATCCAACATTTCCTCATCACCCACCCCTTCTAATGTGACTATCCCCAATGCGTCTCCCTCTTTTTCCCCTGCCCCGCTACAAAGTTTCTCCCTGCAGGCAGTCACTGAGTCCGAGGTGCTAAAGGAGCTCCTGAAACTTGACCCCCAAAAAACATCTGGGTCAGATGGTTTAGAACCTTTCTTCTAACCTTTTCTCAATAGGGGGTGCTGTTTTCACTTTGTAAAAATTCGTTCCCAAATTAAACTGCCTCGTACTCAATTCTTGCTCGTACAATATGCATATTATTATTACTATTGGATAGAAAACACTCTCTAGTTTCTAAAACCGTTTGAATTATATCTGTGAGTAAAACAGAACTCAAGTTGGAGCAAACTTCCTGTCAGGAAGTGAGAAATCTGAAATCAGGCACACTGTTCTAGGGTCAGTTTATTAATTTGCATGTATTCTATTGGTCGACATGCACTGCATAGGCCTTCCCCTAGATGTCAGCAAGCAGTGAGAATTGGAATGGAGTTACTAGGCAGATCTGAGACCATATAAAGGGTCTTGGTACGTGGGGTAACTCTTTTCAACATTCGCCATGACGCAAGACAGACCTCAGGATGGCGTTCTGGAAAGCTCTCGTTATAGGCCTTAGATATATCCGGCTCTGATTTTATTCGATATAGGTGTTAAAAACGTCATAATGTAGTTATTTTAAACCGAGCTATATCAGTTTATATCAGTATATTGCGATTTTCGGAATTTTCTTAGTGCTGCGTTATAGTGAGTTGGGCACGTCTTCGCCACATGGCTAATGTTTACTGCTAATTCCAAAGTTGAAGGCGACAATCTACAACCGAGCAACGATTCTTCTGGACAAAGGACAACTTGCCCAAGATTCTGATGGAAGCTCATCAAAAAGTAAGAACTATTTATGATGTTAATTTGTTGTTCTGTTGAAAAATGTCAAACTACTATTCCGCCATTAATTTCGGTCCGGTCTCGCTTTAACGCACGCTGTATGTCGTAGTAACGTTAGCGGTTACACAGCGGTTGCATTAAGAACTAATGTATCTTTCATTTGCTGTCCAACCTGTATTTTTTAGTCAAGTTTATGATTAGTTATTGATTAGATTAGGTGCCTCTCCCAAGATTTCTCCCGACATTTTGTTGGCAGCTTGGCTACTATTCTCATTGTATAACCACGATTTGTGCCGCTAAATATGCACATTTTGAACAAACTCTATATGTATTGTGTAATATGATGTTATAGGACTGTCATCTGAAGAAGTTTGAGAAGGTTAGTGAAAAAATTAATATCTTTTGCTGGTTTATTCGTTATCGCTATTGTTGGCTTGAATCAATGCTGTTGTGTGGTTGGCTATTGTAGTAAGCTAATATAACGCTATATTGTGTTTTCGCTGTAAAACACTTAAAAAATCTGAAATATTGGCTGGATTCACAAGATCTTTGTCTTTCATTTGCTGTACGCTGTGTATTTTTCATAAATGTTTTATGATGAGTATTTAGGTAATTCACGTTGGTCTCTGTAGTTATTCTAGTTGCTTTGGTGAGAGTTGTGATGGTGGCTGCAATGTAAAACTATGATTTATACCTGAAATATGCACATTTTTCTAACAAAACATATGCTATACAATAAATATGTTATCAGACTGTCATCTGAAGAAGTTGTTTCTTGGTTAGTGACTATTTATATCTTTATTTGGTCGAAATTGTGATAGCTACCTATGCAGGAAAAAAATGGTGGGAAAAAAAAGTTGTGTCTTTTGCTATCGTGGTTAGCTAATAGAAATACATATTGTGTCTTCCCTGTAAAACATTTAAAAAATAAGAAATGATGGCTGGATTCACAAGATGTGTATCTTTCATCTGGTGTCTTGGACTTGTGATTTAATGATATTTAGATGCTAGTATTTACTTGTGGCGCTATGCTAGGCTATGCTAGTCAGCTTTTTTACTGATGGGGGTGCTCCCGGATCCGGGATTGTGATGAAGTAGAAGTTAACTTGTTATTCCTGTCAGATATTCCCAATTTGGGATGCTGGGATGCTGAATTGCTAGCACTAGTTGCTCATGCTGCTACAGTGGCTACAATATGGCTACAAACATCTCACGATTAGTGGAATGTGAATGCGTTATCACAAGATGCTGCCTTCGAAAATGACGCTGGAGAAATGGCAGCAGTTTTACGGGCGCCTAAGCAATTTTGCTATTATGTTTTTTTCTCACATTATTTGTAACTTATTTTATACATAATGTTTCTGCCACCGTATCTTACGGCAAAAAAGAGCTTCTGGATATCAGGACAGCGATCACTCACCTCGGATTAGACAAAGATGTTTTGTTCAACAAGCAGGACGCACAGGATGTTCTTCAGACACCTGACAAGGCCAAATCCTCGTCATTGGCAAGAGAAAGAAATGCAGGTACAAAGACCACAGAGCGGGGTGCCTCGTAATCATCCACTGACGGCGAGTGGGAAATATTCCTTTACCGTCAGTATTACTTGCCAACGTACAATCATTGGACAATAAATTAGACGAGGTACGATCACGAATATCGGGACATCAAAACTGTAACATCGTATATTTCACCAAATCGTGGCTGAATGACGACATGGATATTCAGCTTGAGGGATAGATAGAACAGCATGAGGGGAGGGGGTGATATGTGCATATTTGTAAACAACAGCTGGTGCACAAAATCTAAGGAAGTCTCTAGATTTTGCTCGTCCTCATGGTAAGCTGTAGACCACACTACTTGCCAAGAGAGTTTTCATCTATATTTTTCGTGGCTGTTTATTTACCACCACAGACAGATGCTGGCACTAAGACCGCACTCAGTCAGCTGTATAAGGAAATAAGAAAACAGGAAACCACTCACCCAGAGGCGGCGCTCCTAGTGGACGGGGACTATAATGCAGGCAAACAAATCTGTTTTTCCTAATTTCCTAATTTCTATCAGCATGTTAGAAAGCAGCACCCTCTCCCCTGTAACTATTCCCCAGGTTGTTGCTGTAAATGAGAACGTGTTCTCAGTCAACTTACCTGGTAAAATAACGGATAAATATATATATATATATTTTTTTTTACATGTGCAACCATAGGGGGGAAAAAATTGAGATCACCTGTACTCCACACACAGAGATGCATACAAAGCTCTCTCTCGCTCTCCATTTGGCAAATCTGACCACAATTCTATCCTCCTGATTCCCGCTTACAATATAACATTTAAGCAGGAAGCACCAGTGACTCGGTCTATAAAAAGTGGTCAGATGAAGCAGATGCTAAACTACAGGAGTGTTTTGCTAGCACAGACTGGAATATGTTCCGGGATTCTTCCAATGGCATTGAGGAGTACACCAAACACCCCCCTCTGCAACTGGATCCTGGACTTCCTGACGGGCCGCCCCCAGGTAGTGAGGGTAAGTAGCAACACATCCGCCACGCTGATCCTTAACACTGGAGCCTCTTAGGGGTGCGTGCTCAGTCCCCTCCTGTACTCCCTGTTCACCCATGACTGCGTGACCAGGCACGACTCCAACACCATCATTACGTTTGCAGATAACACAACAGTTGTAGGCCTGATCACCGACAACCATGAGACAGCCTATAGGGTGGAGTTCAGAGACCTGGCCGGGTGGTGCCAGAATAACAACATATCTACAGGAAAAGGAGGACTACAGGAAAAGGAGGACCGAGCACGCCGACAATAACATCGACAGGGCTGTAGTGGAGCAGGCTGAGAGCTTCAAGTTCCTTGGTTTCCACATCACCAAAAAACTATCATGGTCCAAACACACCAAACAGTAGTGAAGAAGGCATGACAAAGCCTATTCCCCCTCAGGAAACTAAAAAGATTTGGCATGGGTCCTCAGATCGTCAAAAGGTTCTACAGCTGCAAGATCGAGAGCATCCTGACTGGTTTATCAATGCCTGGTACGGCAACTGCTCGGCCTCCGACCGCAAGGCACTACAGAGGGTAGTGCATATGGCCCAGTACATCACTGGGGCTAAGCTGCCTGCCATCCAGGACCTCTACACCAAGCGGTGTCAGAGGAATACCCTAAAAATTGTCAAAGACCCCAGCCACTCCAGTCATAGACTGTTCTCTCTGCTATCGCATGGCAAACGGTACCGGAGAGCCAAGTCTAGGACCAAAAGGCTTCTCAACAGCTTTACCCCCAAGCCATAAGACTCCTGAACAGGTAATCAAATGGCTACCCGGACTATTTGCATTGTGTCGCCCCCCCACTTACATATGTACATGTATGTAACTATACCTACAGTACATGTACATATATTGCCTCAATTAGCCCGACTAACCGGTGCCTGTATATGGCCTCGCTTTTGTTATAGCCTCGCTACTGTAAATAGCCTCACTACTGTTACTTTCACTGTCTTTTTACTGTTGTTTTTATTTCTTTACTTATCTACTGTTCACCTAATAACTGTTTTTTACTTAAAAATTGCACTGTTGGTTAGCGCCTATAAGTAAGCATTTCACTGTAACCTGTTGTATTCGGCGCACGTGACAAATAAACTTTGATTTGATTTCAATCACAAATGGCAGTAACTTACTGGAAAAGTGCTATCTACTAAATATCTAATTCGATATGTCCATTGGCAACATTTCAAGCTAGCTGTGGAGTGAGTTTACAGTACGATTTTAACTTTGTTACAATCATATGATTATGCACAAAGTCATTATCCTAATGTAATTAACAAGTAGCAATAATATCACATTAAGAAGTTAATTTCATCATTAGTGTGCTGATAGCTTGATGTGCAATATCATTACAAAATAACCCCAAAACAGTAATATACCTTGAATCTGTCACATCTAAAAATAGATCATGCTCAACCAAGCCATCTCTGGCTCATGCCCCTACCCTACCCTAAGATCATATCATATTATTGTATGATAATGTTAATGGTTATAACTTTGAGAAGGACATTAAGTCATGTCTGAGTCAGTCTTCTATGCAGAGGTCACATTGGCTGCATTCTCCTCCTGTATGCTTATAGGTTTAGAAGAATGAGTGTGATGTGAACAAAGACTTTCCAGAATGGTTTGATCAACCTGTTCTGGCCTTCCATTGTAGTGAACACCTGCTCTTTTAGTATATGAGAAGAGTTTGTGTGTGTGAGAAAGAGAGAGAAAGAGAGAGAGAGAGAGAGAGAGAGAGAGAGAGAGAGAGAGAGAGAGAGAGAGAGAGAGAGAGAGAGAGAGAGAGAGAGAGAGAGAGAGAGAGAGAGAGAGAGAGAGAGAGAGAGAGAGAGAGAGAGAGAGAGAGAGAGAGAGAGAGAGAGGTTGAGTGTGATAGGCCTGTCTTATAACATGTGTGTGCACATGCATCAATTGAAATTACATAAAATTACACATTTGACCTCTTGTAGGGAGCAAACTCTATTCAGGGAAATGTACATGAGCCATACATATCAGCTCACAAAATCTAATTTAGCTGTTTCTGTTGTCATCATCATTATTATTGAAATACATGTAAATACAGGAACACCATCTGCCACAGCTAAACAATCAGAGGCGCAAAGCGAATAGCACTGTGTGTGTTTGTGTGCTAATCTCACCATAGAAATGGGTTTCATAGTTATCATTCTCCTGCCTCATTTAATTGACATTAGCATATTCTCAGTGTCAGCAAACAATGCCTCACAACTTCCTGCCATTGTAGTAAATAGAATATTGTGAGATGCATTGTGGGTGCGTGTGAAAAGCATTGTGGTGCTGTGTGTTCATTCTGTTAGTTTATTAAAGTTGATATTTCTTATTTGGCAAAAACATTATTACAGCTACTCAGTACCTCCAAACCTTCAAGATGGTACCAAAAATTCTCTACAATTTTCAACGGTGGTCAGTAGAGCAGAGCTGGCAACGCACCCAGTGCTGAGAAACAACAAATGTCTCAAATCTTGTATTGTGTTCAGGATTATGGGGAGTTGGGGAAGTTGGTAGGTTGAACTGAGGTGGAAGGGGGAAATGAGCTCAAAAAGGTTGCTAATGGCAGCCTATATCCTTTCGTGCACTACTTTTGATCAGAGCTCAAAAGTAGTGTCCTATAAAGGTAATAGGGCCCTGGTCAAAACTGGTGCACTATAAAATAAATCAGGTGCCATTTAGGATGGAGCGTGAGAGATCAGCTTTGAGAGCAAACAGTTGGATTCCCTGCTGTGCAGATGTTTTATTTTTTTATTTTTTTATTTAACTAGGCAGGTCAGCTTAGAACAAATTCTTATTTTTAATTATGGCCTAGGAACAGTGGGTTAACTGCCTTGTTCAGGGGCAGAATGACAGATTTTTACCTTGTCAGCTCAGGGATTCAATCTTGCAACCTTTCGGTTACTAGTCCAACACTAACCACTAGGCTACCTGCCGCCCCAGATTGCAGCATGGGTTTCCTTGTCAGGTATATTTTTCGATAATTTTTCTCTCTAAGATATTTCTTTGTCCTAACAAATCATAGGTGTTGAAAAAGGGCATGGGAAGATCAAGCACACGTACACACACGTACACACACACAACCACACACATACACACTTTATACACAGACACAATTACTGTACTTGTATATTTAAAGTGTTTTCATGTGTGTAGTGGTGCAGCAGGTGAATTGCCCTTCAATGATAATAAATATACTGTACAGTGGGGCAAAAAAGTATTTAGTCAGCCACCAATTGTGCAAGTTCTCCCACTTAAAAAGATGAGAGAGGCCTGTAATTTTCATCATAGGTACACTTCAACTATGACAGACAAAATGAGGGAAAAAAATCCAGAAAATCACATTGTAGGATTTTTTATGAATTTATTTGCAAATTATGGTGGAAAATAAGTATTTGGTCACCTACAAACAAGCAAGATTTCTGGATCTCACAGACCTGTAACTTCTTCTTTAAGAGGCTCCTCTGTCCTCCACTCGTTACCTGTATTAATGGCACCTGTTTGAACTTGTTATCAGTATAAAAGACACCTGTCCACAACCTCAAACAGTCACACTCCAAACTCCACTATGGCCAAGACCAAAGAGCTGTCAAAGGACACCAGAAACAAAATTGTAGACCTGCACCAGGCTGGGAAGACTGAATCTGCAATAGGTAAACAGCTTGGTTTGAAGAAATCAACTGTGGGAGCAATTATTAGGAAATGGAAGACATACAAGACCACTGATAATCTCCCTCGATCTGGGGCTCCACGCAAGATCTCACCCCGTGGGGTCAAAATGATCACAAGTGAATGGACCTAGTGAATGACCTGCAGAGAGCTGGGACCAAAGTAACAAAGCCTACCATCAGTAACACACTACGCCGCCAGGGACTCAAATCCTGCAGTGCCAGACGTGTCCCCCTGCTTAAGCCAGTACATGTCCAGGCCCGTCTGAAGTTTGCTAGAGAGCATTTGGATGATCCAGAAGAAGATTGGGAGAATGTCATATGGTCAGATGAAACCAAAATAGAACTTCTTGGTAAAAACTCAACTCGTCGTGTTTGGAGGACAAAGAATGCTGAGTTGCATCCAAAGAACACCATACCTACTGTGAAGCATTGGGGTGGAAACATCATGCTTTGGGGCTGTTTTTCTGCAAAGGGACCAGGACGACTGATCCGTGTAAAAGACAGAATGAATGGGGCCATGTATCGTGAGATTTTGAGTGAAAACCTCCTTCCATCAGCAAGGGCATTGAAGATGAAACGTGGCTGGGTCTTTCAGCATGACAATGATCCCAAACACACCGCCCGGGCAATGAAGGAGTGGCTTCGTAAGAAGCATTTCAAGGTCCTGGAGTGGCCTAGCCAGTCTCCAGATCTCAACCCATAGAAAATCTTTGGAGGGAGTTGAAAGTCCGTGTTGCCCAGCAACAGCCCCAAAACATCACTGCTCTAGAGGAGATCTGCATGGAGGAATGGGCCAAAATACCAGCAACAGTGTGTGAAAACCTTGTGAAGACTTACAGAAAACGTTTGATCTCTGTCATTGCCAACAAAGGGTATATAACAAAGTATTGAGATAAACTTTTGTTATTGACCAAATACTTATTTTCCACCATAATTTGCAAATAAATTCATTAAAAATCCTACAATGTGATTTTCTGGATTTTTTTTTCTCATTTTGTCTGTCATAGTTGTAGTGTACCTATGAAGAAAATTACAGGCCTCTCTCATCTTTTTAAGTGGGAGAACTTGCACAATTGGTGGCTGACTAAATACTTTTTTGCCCCACTGTATATTCTATTCTATTTGGTTTTCTAGCACAGATGATTCAAGATAACTTTTATGAGAAGTGTGACCATACTGGGTAAAACACACAACTGAACTTGTCATAGCAGTGCCTCTTATTGCAAACAGAGATGGAAGAGTAAACGAGACACCCCACTAACTGAATTTAAAAAAAATGTTTCTGGTGTCTATGGGAAACACACCCAGTTAAGTAGATGGCCTGAGTGAACTGTCTTCATTTATCCACCATCTTCGGTGCAGCTTCACGCTACAGTGTAGGGTCCTGTCAACATGGAGACTCCCTTACAAGTAGAGGGAACTTGGCTGGGCAATTTAGCTAGCAAACATTCAAACTCACAAATTAAGAATTATTTAGCTAGAGAATTAGTCAATTTTGAACACTTCTGTAGCCAGCTTGCCGATAATCTTTGACTTTAAAGCAAACGCTGGACTGAATATAATTGGCATGCATGCAACTGCTAGTTCCTAATGTTACCTAGCTAGCTATATGACGTTAGCCAGCTATTGGAAGTGGCCACATAGCTAACATTCCAGAATGTTAGCTAGCTAGTAGTAGTTAACAAAGGAAAGAGGCCATCCTACCTGAAATATGTTTAAGAACAAATATCAGGTAAATCTTTGTTTAACAAATCTTTAATTTACAGAACATACAGTAGCTAGCTGTCAAACACTCACTTTTTGTGTCAAGAAAACTGATGGCATTTGTTTCCTTCAAAGGGTGGAGATGCTGTAGAGATCTTCAGTAAGGAACAGATCCTGTTGCGAAATGGAAACTTTCTGGGGGACAATCAGCTATAAATAAAGTGAGTTACATATTGAGCAAGACATTTTTTGCATGATCTTTCACATTCAATTGTGTTAGAAAATATAACTCAATTCCCCTGTTATGAATTTGTCATACACCCTAGATGTTGTAACTGATATGAATAACCTGAGCATCATAACCTAATGTTTCTGCTGCAGGTTTTTGACAAAGAGGTCAAGGGCTTTATGTACATTATGGATGGGAGCAGCCAAACTATTAAAAAAAGATGCCAAAAGAAGTTAAAATGGCCCGTAAGTGTCAATAATATAGACCTACTCTGTTTGAAAAAGACCTATAGAGGCATATTGTAGCTAACTAGGACTATTCTGAAAACAGAACATATGCTATTACTCATTTACTGTTGGTTGAATTAAATGTGTCATTCCAGTTGGGCTGGTACAGAGATTCTTGGTCCTCCAAGTGAATGTTTTCCCAATGTAGACTTCTCCACAGAGATTGTGTAAGTAGCCTAGTCGTATCCTTACATTTGCACTTACTTCATGGCCTTGCTTCACACCAGAACAACCACAGTAACCACACACCTTGAACACTGAAGCTGTCTGTTAGCCTGGTCGCATGTACTCCCTCCTCCAAAATGAGTGGATCCTCTTTAACCAGCCACCAATTCCTCAGGAAAACAGGGGGACAGTTTTATTGGTTCCAAAAGACATCCATTACCTTTTAATGCAGATACACGCACTCATGCACATAGAGGCTCACATGTGCATGTACCCTCTCTCTTTTTCTCTCTCTCTCTCTTTCGCCATTCTTATTATGACAGTAAATTAGCATTGGATAATGATGTCATCTTTTGTCTAAGGAAACTTCATAAAGTTCTAAAAAGCCCACAGTGGTGGTGTCTGAACTGAAGCAATGTGGTTGAGATGACCTGAGAGTTTTAATTAAGGGAATGAAGAAATTTACCTCTGTGATACATTACAGCATGTTGCGTGTGTTTGTGAATCATAGCATGAACGATATCTAATCTGAACAAAAATATAAACGCAACATGCAACAGTTTCAATGATTTTACAGAGTTACAGTTCAAATAAGGAAATCAGTCAATTTAATTAAATGTATTAGACCCTAATCTATGGATTTCAAATGACTGGGCATAGGCCCACCCACTTGGGAACCAGGCCCAGCCAATCAAAATGAGTTTTTCCTCACAAAATGGCTTTATTACAGACATAAATAGTACTCAAGTTCATCAGCTGTCCGGGTGGCTCGTTTCAGATGATCCCGCAGGTGAAGAAGCCAGATGTGGATGTCCTGGGCTGGCATGGTTGCACGTGGTCTGCGGTTGTGAGGCCGGTTGGACGTACCTCCAAATTCTCTAAAACGAAGTTGGAGGCAGCTTATGGTAGAGAAATGAACCTTAACTTCTCTGGCAAAGGCTCTGGTGGACATTCCTGCAGTCAGTATGCCAATTGCATGCTCCCTCAAAACTTGAGGCATCTATGGCATTGTGTTGTGTGACAAAACAGCACATTTTAGAGTGGCCTTGTATTGCCCCCAGCACAAGGTGCACCTGTGTAATGAGCATGCTCTTTAATCAGCTTCTTGATATTAGAGGTCGGCCGATTAATCGGCATGACCGATTAATTAGGGCCGATTTCAAGTTTTCATAACAATCATTGGCATTTTTGGACGCAGATTATGGCCGATTACATTGCAATCCACGAAGAGACTGCGTGGTAGGGTGACCACCTGTTACGCGAGTGCAGCATCAAAAGGACCTGGTAGCTGCAAGGAGCCAAGGTAAATTGCTAGCTAACATTAAACTTATCTTATAAAAAACAATCAATCTTAACATAATCACAAATTTCTTCCTAACAAAGACAGTATATAATGATATAACATTGAAGGTTGTGCAATGTAACAGCAATATTTAGACTTAGGGTTGCCACCCGTTCAGTAAATTACGGAACAGTTCCGTATTTCGCTAAAAGAATAAACATATTTTTTCCCCAAAATGATAGTTTCTGGATTTGACCATATTAATGACCTAGGGCTTGTATTTCTGTGTGTTTATTATATTATAATTAAGTCTATGATTTGATATTTGATAGAGCAGTCTGACTGAGCGGTGGTAGGCAGCAGAAGGCTCGTAAGCATTCATTCAAACAGCACTTTGCTGCGTTTGCCAGCAGCTCTTAGCAATGCTTAAATCACAGCGCTGTTAATGACTTCAAGCATATCAACTCCCGAGATTAGGTTGGCAATACTATAGTGCCTATAAGAACATCCAATAGTCAAAAGTATATGAAACACAAATGGTATAGAGAGAAATAGTCCTATAATAACTGCAACCTAAAACTTCTTAACTGGGAATTTTGAAGACTCTTGTTAAAAGGAACCACCAGCTTTCATATGTTCTCATGTTCTGAGCAAGGAACTTAAACCTTAGCTTTTTTACATGGAACATATTGCACTTTTTCAACACTGTTTTTGCATTATTTAAACCAAATTGAACATGTTTCATTATTTATTTGAGACTAAATAGAGTGTATTTATGTATTATATTAAGTTAAAATAAAAGTGTTAATTCAGTATTGTTGTAATTGTCATTATTACAAATATATATATAAAGATTAGCCGATTTAATCGGCATATCGGCTTTTTTGGTCCTCCAATAATTGGTATCGGCGTTGAAAAATCGAATTGGTCGACCTCTACTTGATATGCCACACCTGTTAGGTGGATAGATTATCTTGGCAAAAGGAGAAATGCTCACTAACTGAGATGTAAACAAATTTATGCATATATATTTTTGGTGCATATGGAACATTTCTGGGATCTTTTATTTCAGCTCATTAAACATGGGACCAACATTTTAAAAGTTGCTTTTATATTTCTCTTCAGTATATCTTTACGATATCTTGTCCACACTCTTTTTAACGTTTATTTACAAATCAAATCAGTAAAAGAATTGA
Source organism: Salvelinus namaycush (assembly GCF_016432855.1). Classification (NCBI taxonomy): domain Eukaryota; kingdom Metazoa; phylum Chordata; class Actinopteri; order Salmoniformes; family Salmonidae; genus Salvelinus; species Salvelinus namaycush. Next base: position 39,482,061 of record NC_052326.1, read on the forward strand.
GTTCGTCAATACATCGTTCCAGTTCATCTCCGTACAGGTCATGTACAGTGGCTATTTGTTTGAAGGCATACATCTCATTTGAAAATGCAATTTCAATGTATAGCCACTTTGACCCTATCGTCCTCTATTGAAAGGTAGTTGTAATGGGATAATCTCTCCCCAGCTAGATAGGCAGTGGCACAGAACCTTTATAGTGTGACCCATTAGGAAACACTGTCCTGCAGCAGCAATAGATGTAATTAGAGGTGCACATCATCATGTTGAAGGCATTACACAAAGGGATTAAACATTGTTCATAGAACAATAACCAAATTCACACATGTACATATGTATGCACACACATGCACATGCACACACACACACACACACACATACACACAGAGACACGCAAAATGAAATAAGTATGCCTAGTACACTCATACTTTTTGCAGAAGAATTTCCATAATCAGAATTTATAAAAATCAACACAACTACTCTGCTGTTACATTATCTGGAATGATTTAATTAAAATATATATTTTTTATTCAGAAACCATTTTCTTTTTGAGAAAGACAACATTTTTTGGTAGAATTGGCTTTTAGCAAGAAGATAATCCATTGTGCTAAAAAACAAATTTCCAAATTAGAAAACAGGCCTTGGCAGTTGATCATATTCAAAGTCCTGGCTTGATTTGTAGTCACAACAATGAAGAGGGAGGAGTGAGTGAAGCAACAGTCTTGGCTGCACACTTTCTTTGCTGATAATGTACAGTTCATTTAGTTTTTACTTAATCAGCTTGGGACTTTGTCTGCCAAGTTTGTTCCTCAAATATGTTTTGAGAATTTTTGTAAATTGAATAAATATAGGTATAAGGGCACAAGGCGAAACCCAGATGCAGACACGGGAGGCAGATGGTTTGAGTCTTTGATATTTATTATAATCCAAAAGGGTAGGCAAGAGAATGGTCGTGGACCGGCAAAAGGTCAAAACCAGTTCAGAGTCCAGGAGGTACAGTGGCAGGCAGGCTCGAGGTCAATGCAGGCAAAAAGAGAATAGAAAAAGCAGGAGCATGGGAAAACCACACTGGTTGACTTGAACATAGAAGACGAACTGGCACGGAGAGACAGGAAGCACAGGGATAAATACACCGGGGAAAATAAGCGACACCTGGAGGGGGTGAAGACAATCACAAGGACAGGTGAAACAGATCCGAGCGTGACAATAGGCCCTATTATGGGCTTAACATAGGCCCTATATATCACTTCATAGAGCAGGCTTATTTGTCCCACTGCAGTGAAATTACAGATGCATGATGCCAGAGTATGAGTAGGGTTATTCTGCACATACATCATTATAATCCATTCAATCACTGAGGAAAAAAATAGGTTATTTTTCTCATGTCCTTTGAGATATAAGATGTAAATAAACAATTGATATCATGCTGATGATTTTCATGCATCGTGTAGTGTTTGTTATTGCTCCAACCAGGGCTGGCTTCAGGCATAAGCGACATAAGCGGTCGCTTAGGGCCCCCGGCCACTAGGGGGACCTGACCCCCACTTTTTTCTTTCGGAACTCAGTAGTGCTCTCAACTTAATGTTTGGTTGTGTATCAGCAGTTTTTCTCTTGTTTTGACAGTCACAATTTGGTGTTAAGTTAGTCTAGCCAGTTTTCTAAACTGAATACTGACCAGGCACGCAGAGCATGTGCCCAAGAGCCCTGACCTCCATTGGGCCCCCATCAATTTTGTTATATAAAATATATATAAAAATTATTTGATAAAACATTGAATTTGGCCTTACTGCTATTAGCCCATAGAAAAACATTGAATAACAGATTAATGCATGGGAAAAAATGTATTAAAAGGAAGTTTGTTTTGATGTATCTGTTCTATATCTGAGCGATATAAGAAAGATCAGGAATCATTTTTTAGATATATTTTTACCCATATTTAACCACTTTTTGGAGGACACTAAACTACTTCCATATATACTTCCATACATTGTTTTAACTGGTACCGGGCTACCTTCAGATGAGTGGTCATATTGGTTTTTAGGCCAAACCGTTCGGACGCTACGGACATTTTCATAAGAAGACCGATTTTCAGGATCTTTCATGTTCTTACAAATACCGTTTTAGCTCGGCCACCTTCCCCCGCAGATGCAGAAGGCCGTCATTGGCAAATGCGGTGTATTGAGACGCAGAACATGCAAAACAAACAGATTTCTCTAGCTTAAAGATGCACTATGCAGAAATTGTCCATTTCCTGGTTGCAAAAATTCTAATAGTTTGCCTAATTTCAGTTAATGTGATAAAAAAAGCAATTATAGTGTAGAGAATCATTGGGCACAGCACAACAAGGTGAGTACAAAAATGTCTTGTATGCTGCTGCGTAAATGATGTAATATGCCAGAGAGATACAGTGGGGCAAAAAAGTATTTAGTCAGCCACCAATTGTGCAAGTTCTCCCACTTAAAAAGATGAGAGAGGCCTGTAATTTTCATCATAGGTACACTTCAACTTTGACAGACAAAATGAGAAAAAATATCCAGAAAATCACATTGTAGGATTTTTAATGAATTTATTTGCAAATTATGGTGGAAAATAAGTATTTGGTCAATAACAAAAGTTTATCTCAATACTTTGTTATATACCCTTTGTTGGCAATGACAGAGGTCAAATGTTTTCTGTAAGTCCTCACAAGGTTTTCACACACTGTTGCTGGTATTTTGGCCCATTCCTCCATGCAGATCTCCTCTAGAGCATTGATGTTTTGGGGCTGTTGCTGGGCAACACGGACTTTCAACTCCCTCCAAAGATTTTCTATGGGGTTGAGATCTGGAGACTGGCTAGGCCACTCCAGGACCTTGAAATGCTTCTTACGAAGCCACTCCTTCGTTGCCCGGGCAGTGTGTTTGGGATCATTGTCATGCTGAAAGACCCAGCCACGTTTCATCTTCAATGCCCTTGCTGATGGAAGGAGGTTTTCACTCAAAGTCTCACGATACATGGCCCCATTCATTCTGTCATTTACACGGATCAGTCGTCCTGGTCCCTTTGCAGAAAAACAGCCCCAAAGCATGATGTTTCCACCCCCATGCTTCACAGTAGGTATGGTGTTCTTTGGATGCAACTCAGCATTCTTTGTCCTCCAAACACGACGAGTTGAGTTTTTACCAAAAAGTTATATTTTGGTTTCATCTGACCATATGACATTCTCCCAATCTTCTTCTGGATCATCCAAATGCTCTCTAGCAAACTTCAGACGGGCCTGGACATGTACTGGCTTAAGCAGGGGGACACGTCTGGCACTGCAGGATTTGAGTCCCTGGCGGCGTTGTGTGTTACTGATGGTAGGCTTTGTTACTTTGGTCCCAGCTCTCTGCAGGTCATTCACTAGGTCCCCCCGTGTGGTTCTGGGATTTTTGCTCACCGTTCTTGTGATCATTTTGACCCCACGGGGTGAGATCTTGCGTGGAGCCCCAGATCGAGGGAGATTATCAGTTGTCTTGTATGTCTTCCATTTCCTAATAATTGCTCCCACAGTTGATTTCTTCAAACCAAGATGCTTACCTATTGCAGATTCAGTCTTCCCAGCCTGGTGCAGGTCTACAATTTTGTTTCTGGTGTCCTTTGACAGTCTTGGCCATAGTGGAGTTTGGAGTGTGACTGTTTGAGGTTGTGGACAGGTGTCTTTTATACTGATAACAAGTTCAAACAGGTGCCATTAATACAGGTAACGAGTGGAGGACAGAGGAGCCTCTTAAAGAAGAAGTTACAGGTCTGTGAGATCCAGAAATCTTGCTTGTTTGTAGGTGACCAAATACTTATTTTCCACCATAATTTGCAAATAAATTCATTAAAAATCCTACAATGTGATTTTCTGGATTTGTTTTCATCATTTTGTCTGTCATAGTTGAAGTGTACCTATGATGAAAATTACAGGCCTCTCTCATCTTTTTAAGTGGGAGAACTTGCACAATTGGTGGCTAACTAAATATGTTTTTGCCCCACTGTATGTATACTATAGCTAAGAAAATAACACTAAGTGTATGCTGTTTAGTAAGTTGTTAGTAGCCCATGTGCCTCACCCTGAAAATTTGGTATATTTTCACCTCTTAATTTTGCCTACTGTTCGGACTTGGTTGTGCCAATAACCTGTTTTTGAGAAATGTAATCATCGAGTATTGTAAGAGCTTTCATTGTCTGCTTAAATGCCCCCTTTATTCATCCGAAGAACAGCCAATGTTCTGAAGTCTGTTGCTGTACATTTCAAAAGTGCTGAACAAATAGTTAAATTGACTACGTCCATCCTACTGTAGCTTGCTCACTAATGTCTTAATTTACGTTATGGATTGCCTCTTATCTGCTTGTCGTCCCCTTATGCCATAGTTTGTACATCTCAATTGTCAGTTGAAACCACATTTTTTAAAGCAACTCGGCCATGTTTTTTTTAAAGGCAGTAAATGAGGCTGAATGAACTGTTTCGCTGCCAGACAAGGCTCTGCTGATAGCCAGGTGTAGCAGTGGTATAGTGCAATTATTTAATTGTTTAGTGTTGTGTTGTGGCTTTGCTGACATGAATCCCACTTTTTTTTTTGCCCCACCAAGATTTACATGCTAAAATCGCCACTGCCTGTATCTTTGTAGCAACAGGGTATAATGTTGCACAATCCAAAGTGTAATTAATAACTGCACCATGCTCAAAGGGATATTTGTTTATTTTACCAATCTATCAATAGGTTCCCTTCTTTGCAAGGCATAGGAAAACCTCCATGGTTTTTGTGGTTGAATCTTTGTTTGAAATTCAATGCTCGACTGAGAGACCTTACAGATAATTGTATGTGTGTGTAAAGAGAAGAGGTAGTCATTCAGAAATCATGTTACACACTACTTTTGCACACAGAGTGAGTTCATGCAACTTATTATGTGACTTTTTAATTAAGAACATTTGAGAAACTGACGATACAACAATGCAATAACTACATTGATCATCTCAGCAAGGTTTTACCCGTGGTCATGGAGCTGGGGGGAAGTGCAACTAATATGTAGTTGAGATGTAGTTAAAATAAACATCTGCATTTTGAAAGAGTATTTTTTATAATTTTATTAACAAAAGCATAAAGATATTCATGAACAAATACTGTATGTGCGTCTATATGTGTGTTACATGGTCCAGTTACAGCTTCATCTGACAAAGTAGAAACAAAAAAAAGTATATTTATTTGAGTGTGCGCCTGGGGGACAGAGGAAGAGCAATTTTTGCACTATTGTTTTAAATTCAAATCAATCTCTTCTTTGTCATCCTCATCATTAATTTCATTCAAATTCAGTTGTAATCCATTTGTCAGTCCTGTTGATGTCACGATCGTCGTAAGAAGTGGACCAAAGGGCAGCGTGGTTTGAATACATTCTTCTATCTTTAATGAAGAACACTTAAACAAACTTACAAAACAAAACGAATAAGACGAACGTGACCGCTATATAAACAATGTGCTAACATGCAACATAACATAGACAATAACCCACAACCCACAATACAAAACAGGCTACCTAAATATGGTTCCCAATCAGAGACAACGCAAAACACCTGTCTCTGATTGAGAACCATATCAGGCCAAACACATAGAAATATACAAACCAGACATACAACATAGAATGCCCACACAGATCACACCCTGACCAACCAAAACATAAAACATACAAAGCAAACTATGGTCAGGGCGTGACAGTACCCCCCCCCCCCCAAGGTGCGGACTCCGGCCGCAAAACCTGAACCTATAGGGGAGGGTCTGGGTGGGCATCTGTCCGCGGTGGCAGCTCTGGCGCTGGACGTGGCCCCCACTCCACCATAGTCAATACCCGTTTCCGTGGCCTCCTAGGAACGGCGACCCTCCTAAATGACCCCACTGGACTGAGGGGCAGCTCCGGACTGAGGGGCAGCTCCGGACTGAATGGCAGCTCATGACTGAAGGGCAGCTCATGGCTGAAGGGCAGCTCATGACTGAGGGGTAGCTCATGACTGAAGGGCAGCTCATGACTGAAGGGCAGCTCATGACTGAAGGGCAGCTCATGGCTGAAGGGCAGCTCATGACTGAGGGGTAGCTCATGACTGAGGGGTAGCTCATGACTGAGGGGTAGCTCATGACTAAGGGGTAGCTCATGACTGAAGGGCAGCTCCTGACTGGCGGGCGGCTCTGGCGGCTCCTGACTGGCTGGCGGCTCTGGCGGCTCCTGACAGACGGGTGGCTCAGGCGGCGCTGGACAGATGGGCGGCTCAGGCGGCGCTGGGCAGACGGGCAGCTCAGACGGTGTTGGACAGATGGGCAGCTCAGACGGCGCTGGGCAGACAGGCAGCTCAGACGGCGCTGGGCAGACGGGCAGCTCAGACGGCGCTGGGCAGACGGGCAGCTCAGACGGCGCTGGGCAGACGGGCAGCTCAGACGGCGCTGGGCAGACGGGCAGCTCAGGCTTGCCGAGGCGCACTGTAGGCCTGGTGCGTGGTGCTGGAACTGGTGGTACCGGACTGGGGACACGCACCACTGGGCGAGTGCGGGGAGCAGGAACAGGGCATACTGGACCCTGGAGGCGCACAGTAGGCCTGGTGCGTGGTGCCGGAACTGGTGGTACTGGACTGGGGACACGCACCACTGGGCGAGTGCGGGGAGGAGGAACAGGGCTTACAGGGCTCTGGAGACGCACAGGAAGCCTGGTGCGTGGTGTTGGCACTGGTGGTACTGGATAGACCGGACCCTGAAGACGCTCTGGAGGTCTCAAGTTAATTGCCTGCACAACCCGTCCTGGCTGGATGGTAACTCTAGCTCGGCACGTGCGGGGCGCAGGCACAGGACGCACTGGGCTGTGCAGACATACGGGAGACACAGTGCGCAACGCCGGCGCAGGATATCCTGGCCCGAGGAGACCCACTGGCTGTCTGGAGAGCAGTGCTGGCACCATCTTCCCTGTCTGGATCCTCACCCTATCTCGGCAGATGCCGGGAGCTGGGATATAGCGCACCGGGCTAAGCATGCGTACTGGAGACACCGTGCGTTCTACCGCATAACACAGTGCCTGACCAGTACGACGCTCTCTTTCTCCATAGTAAGCACGGGGAGTTGGCGCAGGTCTCTTACCTGGCTTCGCCACACTCCCCGTGTGCCCCCTCCCAAGAAATTTTTGGGGCTGCCTCTCGGGCTTCCTACCGCGCCGCCGTGCTCGTTTCGCCAACTCCATTCTCCTGTAACCCTCCTCGCACTGCTCCAGCGAATCCCAGGCGGGCTCCGGCACTCTTCCTGGGTCGACCGCCCACCTGTCTATCTCTTCCCAAGTTGTATTGTCCAGATTCTGCTCCCATGTCCAGAAATCCTGACATCGCTGCCTCTCCTGCTCCTGCCCGTAACCACGCTGCTTGGTCCTATTTTGGTGGGTTATTCTGTCACGTTCGTCATAATCCTCCTCGTCTGAGGAGGAGTAAGGATCGGACCAAAACGCAGCGTGGTTTGAATACATTCTTCTATCTTTAATGAAGAACACTTAAACAAACTTACAAAACAAAACAAATAAGACGAACGTGACCGCTATATAAACAATGTGCTAACATGCAACATAACATAGACAATAACCCACAACCCACAATACAAAACAGGCTACCTAAATATGGTTCCCAATCAGAGACAACGCAAAACACTTGTCTCTGATTGAGAACCATATCAGGCCAAACACATAGAAATATACAAACCAGACATACAACATAGAATGCCCACACAGATCACACCCTGACCAACCAAAACATAAAACATACAAAGCAAACTATGGTCAAGGCGTGACAGTTGAACACCTCCAAATCACTTTTGCATCTGCTCAAAAGGGTCAACTTGAAATAAGATGATATAGGTTTATGAAATAATCAAAAGGAAAAATGTGATTATTTATTAGCCTAGTGGATACAAGTATTTTAGACATATCATGTGAATTAGGCCTCATGGTAAAAGTATTGTCAAAAATGCAAGAAATACTGTTGCATGACAAACTGGTGTTGTTAGATTACAATGTAATTTATCTGCCAGTTTGGAAACAATACTAAATAAAGTATAAGTAATACCAGAGAGTCTGTTCTAATGGAAAAAAATGGGAAAGCCTTTAATACAGCAAAGCAAAGTTTAAAAACAGACGGATTTGTGAAGTTGCTTTATCCGACATTTTGCACGAGGCTGGGTGATCACAGAATCAGTAGGATATTAAACAAACACTCAAATAGCCAGCAGAAGCAGGAACAGAAGCATAGGGCTGAGTGACTCACTCATTCCTGGTTTTCGTTCAAAATAAGTTATTTTATAATGCAGGGTTAGAGACACATTCTTTCTGATTGTCTATAGCATGCAGTCTCTCTCCTCACGCTACAGCTAATTTCGTTTGAATTATTATGTGGATTATAATAAAGAAATATATTTCAGGGGTTGATGCATTTTTCGTTAGGGCAAATCTGGTCTGTGATATTGAGTTCGAGTACTTAAGCGTGAAATACATTGCAAGTTTGCCCTTTTTGGCCATTAGACTACACTTTACAATAGGACTCAACTCTGACTGACCGCAGCATCTATCGGTAGTCTAAACTGTGGCACAAATTGGGGGATGTTTCACACCTAGCCGAGCTATTAGACTATCTTTTTGTAAATTAATGGAGATGTGAATGTTTCAGTCAGTCTCTCTCCTATTGCACTGGAGTCCTGCATCAGGCAAAAAAAATCAGCTGGCGGGTGTTCCCGGAGTTTAGAGAGACTTTGGTTAATACAATGACACAATTACACTTGACATGTGGACTGATGATTTCAGAAAAATAGGATACTTGTGCCTTACAGCCCATTACATAAACGAAGAGTGGATATTTTCCACCACAGAGTGGGACAGTGCAGCTCAAAACTACAGATAACATAAGAACATATATTGTGATAGAATACTTATGGATCTTGTTGATTTCCTCTATCACCTCAAGAGGCCTACTGTCCACCTGATAATTGTGTGATTCCAAAGGATAAAGCGTCACCTACAGACGGATGTGAGGTTTCAGAGAGAACTAGTGTCATGAGTTTTCCTCTTGGGTGAGATCTAGGTGCCAGATCAGCTCTCCACAGGGCTGACAGATAGCCAGATCCCTCCCCTCTCTTTCTCTCCCACCAGTTTTATGACTTAACAACTGGGTCGTTGTTAGAATATTTGATCAAGGGTTAAGATAAATGATTAAATAATTCTACCCAGAAACTTAACCATTAGGAATATTTGTTAGGTAGCATGTAGGGTAGAAAGGAATGTCTGTGTGTGTGCCTAAAGAAAACTAAGTGGATCATTAACCTGTTGGGGATGAGGGCGCTGTTTAGGCTATTTATGCTAATTGGGTACTTTTTTTAAACGGCTTCCCACAAAATCCTTGATCGTACAATATGCATATTATTATTATTATTGGATAGAAAACAGTCTATAGTTTCTATAGGAGTTGAAATTTTGTCTCTAAGTGGAACAGAGCCCATTCTACAGCAATTTCCCTGACATGGATTCAGATTTCAGAAATGTTGGCCACTGTTCTGAAGTCAGTTAAAAAGGCACTGATTTTGCTATGACTATACGGACACTTCTTACGTCTTCCCCTGGATGCCTTTACGTGATGACGATTCCAATGGGGTCGATTGCGCGTTCACAGGCCCTACAAATGAAAAAACCCTGAAGCTAGTCATTCTTTTGGAGCTGCGTCATGCGCCTAGAGGACACCGGCCCGCACCTTTTCCAAGCATTAGTGAAGGGGGTAATATTACTCGGGTCATGTTTCTACTCGTTATGGGAGTTAAAAACATCATAAGGTAGTTAATTTAAAGCGTTTTATAGCAATTTATATCCGTTTAGTGCGATTTTGGGACATTTATTTTTGCAACGATGTGAATAGTTGGGCACGCTTTTCAGTTCATCCCGAACGCCGTTGGCATTTCCACATGGCAAGAGGACAGCTTTCCACCAAAAGACGATTTCTCCCAAGAAAGGATCCTTTGCCCAAGATACTGATGGAAGAACAGCTCAAAGTAGGACATTTTTATTATGATAAATCGTGTTTCTGTCGAAACATTTTAGTGGCTTAGGACGCCATGTTTTTTGACGTAGCTTCGCTTGGCGCAAACTGTATTGAAAAGTAAGGATAAATTAAAAAATGTAATAACGCAATTGTATTAAGAATTAAATTGTCTATCAATCCCTGTCCACCCTATATTTTTTAGTCACGTTTATGAGTATTTATGTATAAGAGTAGATCACTGTCTAAGTGGCGCAAGGAAATTTTCTGACCAGCTGAGCTAAATTTCACATTGTATAACCATGATTTTGGTGGCTAAATATAAACATTTGCGATCAAACTGTATATGCATGTTGTAATGTGATGTTACAGGAGTGTCATCGGAAGAATTCTGAGAAGGTTAGTGAAAAAATTAATATCTTTTGGCGATGTTGACTTTTATCGCTCACTTTGGCTAGAATCAATGCTGGGCTGCTATGTGGTATGTGCTATGCTAATATAACGATTTATTGTGTTTTCGCTGTAAGACACTTAGAAAATCTGAAATATTGTCTGTATTCACAGGATCTGTGTCTTTCGATTCGTGTATGCTGTGTATTTTTACGAAATGTTTGATGATTAGTAAGTAGGTAAACACGTTGCTCTAAGTAGTTTTTCTATTCCATTTGTGACGGTGGGTGCAATTGTAACCTATGCCATCTACCTGAAATATGCACTTTTTTCTAACAAAACCTATCCCATACCATAAATATGTTATCAGACTGTCATCTAATGAGTTTTTTTGTTGGTTAGGGGCTATAAATATCTTAGTTTAGCCGAATTGGTGATGGCTACTGGTGTTGGTGGACAAATAAAAGATGGTGGATTATGCTAATGTGTTTTTAGGTAATAGATGTACATCTTTACATATTGTGTCTTCCCTGTAAAACATTTTAAAAATCGGACATGTTGACTGGATTCACAAGATCTGTGTCTTTCATTAGCTGTATTGGACTTTAATGTGTGAAAGTTAAATATTTTAAAAAAATATTTTTTTTGAATTTCGCGGCACTGGTTTTTCAGTGGGGGGGGGGGGGGAGTGCCGCTAGCGGCACACTCATCCTAGAAAGGTTAAACTATGTTTGAACCGACCCAGCTATAACTCTGTGAAGATATGAGGAGACAGGGAGAGGCCCTCCAGGTTTTCCGTATCTGTGGGGGGCTGGATCTGTCAGCTAAGTGGTAATAAACTGTGGTAAAAGGCTTCTGGAGATAATCCAGATTAGTGTGTATGTATGTGCGTTAGTAATAGAAGGGATAAAAAGAACGGTTTTGTATATGCACGTCAGAGATCTCTCGAGAATAAACGCTATTGATTAATTTGGACACGGGTCTCTGTCTATTTTACGCAAATAAGAATCTTACAAATTCTTATAAACGGACAGAGTGTTTGCATTGTTATAATTAAATTGGTTAAAGAACATTTAGGAAACAAATTTCTTCATCAATTGGTCCTTCGAGGCGGAGCTCAAAACCTACCTCCGTCGTCCCAGGAAACTGCTGAAAAGCCGTGCACGGATGGATCTAAGACAAAGACCTGACCTCTGAGTTGAGGGTAAAATTCAGGCCAGGGGCGAACTGGTATACGACAGAGGTGGTGACGAGATCCAAAATACATTGCTTTTCCCAGTCTAAAGAAAAGGTTGGTAGTCTTTATTCTTGAATTTGGGGGGAATGATTTAAGATATCTTTGATTTGATGTTCTAAAATGTTTAGAAATTATCAATAATAGGAGTTTTTACTATTCCAAACAGATTCCAGGGGTTTTGTATGACCAGTATACACAGGGTTTTGTATTACCAATATACACAGGGTTTGTAACAGGTCCGCGATGCCCTGAGGTAAGGTGCGCTACCATAAATAAAACTAAACTTAATAACTGAGGCCCGTTCGCCCGAGATTAAGCCGGGATACTAAATAGGTGTTGTTAGGTAGGACGTCTTGTACAAAAAATAACTAACAGGATAACTTAACCTACTCAACACATGGATAGTGTCCAAAAAGTAGGAGAGGGAAGCCTAAAGTAGCGGATTGAGATACGAGATGTTGGTGTACTTTAAAAGCCCTCCGACACAACCCGAAATAAGAGGTTATCTAGGGATTTACAACTCCTGGGTAATAGCTTATAGTTGTATAGGTAAGACTTAACCCTCCCGTTGTCTCGGCGGGTCAGAGCGACCCCGGGCAGTTCCGAGTTGATTGCCCGTGTCTGTGTGTGGGTCGGAGTGACCCCGGCAGCGTTAGCAAGGTGTATGTTGTAACCCTCCTGCCCCTGTGTGGGCGGGGTCATAGTGACGTCAGAGGGGTCAGAGTGACCCCGGCGGCGTTAGCAAGGTGTATGTTGTAACCCTCCTGCCCCTGCCCCTGTGTGGGCGGGGTCATAGTGACGTCAGAGGGGTCAGAGTGACCCTCGGCAGCGTCACCTGTCGCTTCCCCCGTGTCTGTGTGGGTCAGAGAGACCCTGGCAGGCCGGGGTCACAGTGACCCAACACCACCACCTGCTGGATACTAGTAAAAGGTCCTGCCCCAAAATTGACACGCTCAACATTCCGGGCAAGGGCCTGTGTCGAATACGGCCCTCTGTCCCCATACGGGCCCTTGGGCCCCGTGTGAGTTTGGATATCGAATCTAAAAACGCCCCCCTACAAACTACTTTCCCTTGGTTGTGGAAATTGTGCCTTTCGGGTATGGCTGTTGTTACACAACCTTCCCCTTGCCTCGGCGGGTCAGAGTTACCCCCGGCCAGCGTTACGAGTCGATTCCCAGTGTCTGTGTGGGTTAGAGAGACTCTGGCAGCGTTAGCAAGGTGTATGTTGTAACCCTCCTACCCCTGTCTGGGCCGGGTCACAGTGACCCGGGCCCTGTTGTAGGCCCTGCGTTATGAGTTGTTCCCCTCTGTTCCGGGGGCTTGGGTCAGAGTGACCCCGGCAGCGTTAGCAAGGTGTATGTTGTAACCCTCCTACCCCTGTCTTGAGCTGGGTCGGAGTGACCCGGGGCCTGTGTTAGGAGTTGTTCCCCTCTGTCTGGGCCGGGTCTGAGTGACCCCGGCAGGGACCAGTTGTCCCCAACAACTCAGTGCACGACCTCGGTGCTATCACACGGGGAGGCCAGCCGAGCGTCCCGGATGGGACCGAAGGGGCCGAAGGACCGAAGGGGCCGAAGGGCCGACCACGCGCCTCGTCCATTCGCGTGCCTCGTCCCATTCACGTGGCCACCGTAAGCAGGGCGTAGAGAGGCTACTAATATCGTCAGGAAGAAGAAGAAGAAGAAGAAGAAGAAGAAAAAGAAGAAGAAGAAGAAGAGGACGAGGACGAGGATGACGACGAGGAGGAATACGACCCCGCCGAGCGTGAGCCCTCCGCCTACGACTGTAAGCAGGGCGTAGAGAGCCTACTAATATTGTCAGGAAGAAGAAGAAGAAGAGAGAACAAGAAGAAGAACAAGAAGAACAAGAAGAAGAAGATGAGGACGATGATGAGGACGACGACGAGGATGACGACGACGACGAGGAATACGACCCCGCCGAGCGTGTTGCCTCCGCCTACGACGCCTCGCAGTCCCGGTTTCAGCGCGGCTCAGGTCCTGGAACAGATATCCTCCAGCGTCGACCAAGAAGACGAAGAAGACTACTGCGATTCCGAAGAGGAGGACGTTTCGGAAGATGAAGACGGTGAGGAATACAACCCCGAGCGCGACGCGGACGACTACGAAGACGACTCGGCCTCGCGGTCGTGCTCCTCTTCGGAGGAAGAGCCGGATGGAGAGCGAGAGGGAGACGCGGCCGCTGGCCGAGAGCGAGACAGAGAGCGAGCCAGAGACAGAGAGCGAGAGCGAGACAGAGCCAGAGAGCCAGAGCCAGAAAGGGAGACGTTGCTGTCAAAAAACGGCAAAATCAAATGGTCCTCCGTGGCCTATCGCGGCCCGGACCGGCCCTGCGCCATCCGCCCGCCCTGCCCCGCCGTGACGCCGGGCCCCACGGCCTACGCCGCGTCGCGAGCGCTCGACATCGCGTCCGCCTTCCGTCTGTTTGTCACACCGGCGATAGAAAGGATCATCGTGGACATGACGAATCTGCAGGGGGTGAGAAAATACGGCGACGGCTGGCGACCCATGGACTCCACCGACCTGCGCGCCTACGTAGGGCTGCTGATCCTAGCCGGCGTCTACAGGTCCCGAGGCGAGGCCGCGGCCAGCCTGTGGGACGCCGAGAGCGGCAGGACCGTGTTCCGCGCCACCATGCCGCTCAAGGCGTTTCACAAGTACTCGAGGCTGCTGCGATTCGACGACCGCCAGTCGAGACCCGCGAGACTCGCCACCGACAGACTGGCGGCCGTGAGAGAGGTGTGGGACCTGTGGGAGGAGCGGCTGCAGGCCCTCTACAACCCGGGGCCCGAAGTGACGGTGGACGAACAACTGGTCCCGTTCAGAGGTACCGTCTATGCATCTGTGTACGTACGCGTAGCGTAGAGAGCACGGGCAGTCTATGTATCTGTGTTTGTACGTGTAGCGTAGAGAGCACGGGCAGTCTATGTATCTGTGTTTGTACGTGTAGCGTAGAGCACGGGCAGTCAATGTATCTGTCTATGTACGTGTAGCATAGAGAGCACGGGCAGTAGTAGCACGGGCAGTAGTAGCAATCGGCAAGAGTAGCAACGTGGAGCACGGGCAGTAGTAGCACGGGCAGTAGTAGCAATCGGCAGTAGTAGCAATCGGCAGTAGCACGGGCGGCGGAGGCGGCTGCGTGTAACGTAAACGCAGTGCGCCCCGATGGTGAGCCGGTAACGATGACGCTGGTATCTGTGTTTGTACGTGTAGCGTAGAGAGCACGGGCAGTCTATGTATCTGTGTATGACGCTGCTAATCTCCTCTCCCTCTCCTCTCCCTCTCCTCTCCCTCGCCGAAAGGACGCTGTCCTTTCCGACAGTACATTCCCAGCAAGCCGGCCAAATACGGCATCAAGTCGTGGGTGGCCTGCGACGCCAAGTCCAGCTACGCTTGGAAGATGCAAGTGTACACCGGCAAGGCGGCCGGCGGAGGCCCCGAGAAGAACCAGGGCGCGCGCGTCGTCCTCGATCTGACCGAGGGACTGCCGGGCGGTCACAACGTCACGTGTGACAATTTCTTCACCTCCTACGAACTCGGGCAGCGGCTCCTCGAGAGGAACCTCACCATGGTGGGCACGGTGCGAAAGAACAAGCCCGAGCTCCCTCCCGCGCTGCTCCAGTCCAAGGACAGACAGGTCTCGTCCTCCAGGTTCGCCTTCACGCCCACCGCCACTCTAGTGTCCTACCTGGCAAAGAGAAATAAGAACGTGCTGCTTCTGAGCACGCGGCACGCGGAGCCCGACGTTAGCGATCGCCGAGACCGGAAGCCGGCCCTCATCCTAGACTACAACTGCAACAAGGGCGGCGTGGACAACCTAGACAAGGTGGTCGGCACCTACAGCTGCAGACGGATGACCGCCCGCTGGCCCCTGGTCATCTTCCACAACATCCTCGACGTGTCCTCCTACAACGCCTTTGTCATATGGCGAGAGATCAACCCCGACTGGATGCCCGGGAAGCGGAACAAGAGGAGGGTGTTCCTGGAGCAGCTCGGAAAGGCGCTCGTGAAGCCCTTGATCCAAAGAAGGCAGCGTCTCCCCCGCACCGAAGCCGCCTCAGCACTTGTCAAAGTCATACGGGGCGAGCGTGTATCCGCCGAGGCTCGTCCGCAAGCCCTTGAGCGAGCCGTCGGCCCGGCCGCCGCCTCCGACCCAGCCCCGGCCGCCCGGCTGGAGGCGAGTAAGAGGAAGAGGTGTCAGCTCTGCCCACCCAAGAAGGACGCCAAGACACACACCGCGTGCTGCAGGTGTAAGAAATACATCTGCAAAGGCTGTTCACACCCATACTGTCACACTTGTGCCCACTGGGCCTTTAGCCAAGAC
Source organism: Salvelinus namaycush (assembly GCF_016432855.1). Taxonomy (NCBI): domain Eukaryota; kingdom Metazoa; phylum Chordata; class Actinopteri; order Salmoniformes; family Salmonidae; genus Salvelinus; species Salvelinus namaycush. The sequence goes on from NC_052326.1 coordinate 39,498,059, forward strand.
GGGACAGGGTGACCCGGGGGGGACACTGTGTGCTAGGCATAATAGGAGGACAACGGGAGGGTTATGTAACAACAACTATACCCAAAAGGCACAATATCCACAACCAAGGGAAGGTAGTGCAGGAGGGGGGGCGTTTTTAGAATCAATACCCAAACTCACACGGGGCCCAAGGGCAGTACGGGGGACAGCCTGTCACTTCGCACACAGGGCCCTTGCCCGGAATGTTGAATCTGTGAGTGTCCACCACAACCTCTCAGTTATCCAAAACTTTATGTTGTATCCTGTCTGTGGAATGTGGAGGCTGTGACAATAGATCCAGCTTTCAGTAGTGTAGCAAACCACGTATCAGTTATCCAACACTTGATGTTCTAGCCAACGTACTAATACAGGGAAGTACTTATAAGTCAGTTTGGGTTGTTACAAGAGTTTACATTTATCAACACTGGGGAAGAGGTATCAGCTATAACAAGTAGGACTATTATGGGTAACCTGTTCATCTTCGTTGCAACAATCCACTTGTCTCTATGTATGCATCTGTACGAAAAGCACAGTGTAATCAGTGATGGACATGTGCTTGAAGAAGACTACCTGGGTGTGGATGGGGGACTTGACCTTGACGGAGAATATCGTGGTATGGATGGGGGACCTGAGTTTGACGGAGAAAATGGGGTTGTGAACGGAGTCCCTGAGTTTGACAGACCCGGATTACAAGGGAGATCTAGAGTGGCCCGCTCTATCCAAGGTGGTTCGGATGACAACTCTATGCCTGACCTCATTGGGGTAGAGAAAGGTTATTGCTACAGGAACATTTGTAGGCAATTTGACACCTGGAACGTTACTTACCGGGTGACATTGATGAAACCATACCAAGTGTATAAACTTGATGGTAAATGTCTGCCTATCACTCTAGTGAGCTACTACGGAAAAGGAAAGCCTGACGTCTCAGTGTTCTCTGTGGTGTTTAACTGGAAGACAACGTCTACTCAGTCTCTAATACCCAGTGGATCACAATACAAGGCAGGTGCACAGATCTTGGTGAACTGTGCATCTGGAAGAGACATGGATGGTCCCGGAACAGCCGTGGTAGATCGGCCTTACTACGCAGCCTGTCCTGTGGACTGTACCGGATACAACGTGAACACTGGTGCCAGACTACATTCCCTGGGTCTCAGTGTACTGAAGACTGAAGGTGTGAGGATGATGGACTTGTCATCGGTGTCACTGAATCTGACACTGCTCCGAGAAAGTATGGGGGAGATGTAATTATCCTAACAGTTGAAATGTTATATTGTATTCATTTGGTACTATGGTGATGTGGACCTCTTTTATCAATAAAGTACAGTGGTAACACTTGACAGTTGCTTGTCTGAGCATACTTTATTTTTTACTTGCATTCAACAGCATTATAAACTATAACATGGCTACCCAAGCCCAAGCCCTCACAGTGAGCAAGCCTGGAAGCCTTATAGGCTCCTGTGGCTTCTGTCAAGCTCTGTGTGTTTGATGACGCTTTCCTTAGGTCCGCCCTATCATTACTCAGTCAGCAAGCATGGAAGCCTTATAGGCTCCTGTGGCTTCTGTTAAGCTCTGTGTGATTGATGACGCTTTCCTTAGGCCCGCCCTATCATGACTCAGTCTGCAGAACTGTGGGTCTTTGACAATAGGGGCCAAAGCGATATATTAATGACTATACTGACGTCTCTCAAGAAGCAGAACAGAGTGTATAATGGCACATGGGAAATCAGAGTCTTTCTATACACTCAGATATTGTAATACAGCAAAGGAGAATGACAGTAGCGACGACTCGGACATTGACTTTGTTAGTGGCAGCACATGCAGAGAGCTGCAGTTCAACCCTGTTACAGTTGAAGATGCCCAGCTGCTGTGCACTAGGCTGAAGGTGCAGTGCAAGAAGAGGTCTCTCAGTCATACTGCGTCTGGTGTGTTAGGTGCTCCGTGTAAGAATGTGAAAATAAAAGGTGACGGAAATTGTTTCTTCAGAGCGGTCAGTGAAGCACTATGTGGTACAGAGGAGTACCATGAGCCAATTCGAAATGCGGTGGTGCAGCAGCTACAGAGCAAACAACATATGTATAGGACCATCCTGAGAGTGTGTTACCGTTCAGTGTCAGAGTACATTACGGAGTCCAACATGAATTGTTTAGGTAGTTGGGCGACCGAAGTGGAGATTCAAGCAGCTGCAGACATGTTGGGGGTAAGCATATATACATACTATACCAACCGTTGGATTGAATACAGATCTAATGGTTTAGAGGTGTCTAAGCAGGGCATATATTTGGAGAATAGTCGGAACCATTACGAGACAGTCGTTTGTGTCAAGAGGCCTCAGACTCAGTCTTGTTACGGTTACTGCCAGGGTTATGAGATTGGGAACAGCCATATAACATACTGTTTTACATTCACCTGTTCCTTAACGCATCTCAGGTACCTCTCGTGAAGCTCGGTTTGTGACAGTACTTGCCGTAACAGTCGGACGTTCGTAATACTTGCCATCTATCAACCATACTTTGTAGTCTGGCCAGCAAGGGACCCGTCCGTGCTCATCTTGGGCATGGGTATGATCCCTTACTACGGTCTTCTTAACGGTCCCCGGGATAGAGTGTGCTATGAAAAGCTTTCTGTCTTTGTACAGGGCTGTGCCGACCGTGGGAAACTCGGACAGGCCCGGGTGCCTGCATGATTGCCATGCCCCTGGGAACTGCCTGAGCGCTTCGATGCTATCTGCCTCAGACAATTTTCCACTCCTCTGGTCATGAACTTGGTGTGCATGGCGCCTGAGTCATCTGATGGGTGACGCCTGCATTTGAGCATACCACATTTGAAACTGGCCATGACCGAGAACTTGATGTTGGTGTCACGCAAAGCGGCCTCCGTGTCCTCATCATTGCGTCCCTCATCATGGCAAAGTTGCTGTTGACGATGTCGTTATTCTTCTGTATCTTCTTCTCCTGGTCCTCGATCCTACCATTGACTAGGGCTATGTTGGAGTCGAGCTTGTTGCTCACTTCCACTAAGTTTTGGACACGAAAACGTTGAGTTCTTGAGCGTGTCCATTTGCTCCTCAATTTGTCGACCCTATTAGAAACGTGCCACGCCAACCCTAAGGCTGTTGATCCTGTCACGTACCAAGAAACCTCTTGCGCCTAGCGCTGCCTCCCTGTGGTTTGTCAAGCCAGGGGAAGGGAGCGTTGTCAGGCAGCTCGTACATCCTAGCCTTCTTCTCCTGTACAGCTAGCTCCTCGAGTCCTTCCCTCATCAGCTCTCCGGCCCTGCGAGCGTCGTTGATGATCTCGTGCGCCGAGTTGCAGAGCCTCCCGTAGTCCTTCCTGCAACTGTTGTCTCCGCCGCATATGGCAATCAACAGGGTCGTAGGGAGCTCCGTCGTAATTTACACAACTCACATTCAGGTTGATATAGTCATGCCCGGGGTGAAGTTGGAGACAAAGTACAGAGCTTGTACGTTTTCACTATCACACCGTGTTTGGCTTCAACCACAGGTTTGTCGACAGTATAACCGTCGTCCACCCACACCAAGTTCATACTGTGTGTGATGTCCCCCGTGTTGTATGCGGTGCACACCTTGTTCACAGGAGGCGCATACTCGACAACGCTTGCCGAATCCAGGATGCCTACCATATAGTGGTTGATCTGTGGTGGGGATGAATGTGTTGATGTTCACTGCGACCTGAGGAGGTGTCGTTGAGATAGCGGCCTTGTTGCTGGGTTCTCCCGGTGTGCACAACTCGAGCTTGTACAATCGCTATGTAGATTTTATCGTAGCTGGTGCTGTAGAGCTCCCTGTGGGGCTCCTTGAATATACCCAAAGCCCCGTGAGCGGCTATGAGCCCGGGACACCAATCGTGCTACTCAAACCTATGTTTTACTGGGGGTCGAGACAGTTCTTTGAACCAGAGGCCGGGTCCTTGTATTGGTTTTCCGGGATGTGATGCGACGGCGTCCAACTTCATCACCCCTGAGTTGTTGACATCAGAAGCGGAGCGCCTGCTTCTGTCGCTAGACTTTGCTGGGACAGTAGATATGCCTGCCGCTATCTGTTGCCTCTTCCAGTCCCTGAGCCTGTGTACTGCCGACGTGATACCCAGTATCCCTGGGTGTCGGATCGAACGCCTCGTTTGAAATCAATCAATCGGGGAATCACAAACTGGTTTACACCGAACGCGACCGCCACCAGCTCGGGAAACCGCTTGAGCATCTCGAATGAAGTATGGTCACGGTGATGTTCACCATCAGGTTCCTAGCCCACAGAGTTGCACTGGACCCGGAGCAGCACTTGGTGCTTAGGTTCTCTTCACAGTTTAACACAGTGTTCGTTTCCATGTCAGCCAAAGATAGATCGCCCATTATCTCGGTCTGCTGAGAACCCCATTTTCCAGCGGCCTAATCTTCAGTCCCCCTGTAAGAGACAGTGTGAAATTACCTTGTTGGCCCTGACCTGTTGCCTTAGCATAGTCAAGAGGTATGCCATAACCCCCTTCGAGGTGTCGTCTCCGCTCCCGGGCGCCCACATGTTCTGACAGTGGCCAGGTTTATTCACGTCAACCAACCCCTGGGTGTGACGAAAGCGTCGAACGAGCCCAGCTGCAAGAGGTCTATGTGCTCACAGCTTGTGGGACCTGGGCAGCCTGAGGAATAGTTTCACCGACCCCTCTCTGATGAGGGCTGATGCGAGATCTGCTGCAACCCTGGTGAAATTCGAGCCTTGCCATTGTACCCCCTGCACTCATTCGTACCCCAGTCAGTAGCGTCCAGCATGATAGCGGCCGAGTGCGTGGACACTCGTACCTTGGATAGCGTTTCTGCTACGTGCTCACGACCTGGGGAAGATCTCGGCTGTGGATGCTATGGGAATGAGGCACTCTTCAAATTTAACCTTCATGATTACATGGCTCGCTTCTGCCACCGTGTAAAAACGTGTGTACGTCGAGCTCTACCGATGAAAGTTTGACTTGTAAATGGCTCGGTTCAGAGAGAGAATGGTGGCATCACAGGGAGGGTTGTGATAAAGTCCTGATCTCTGTAGCAGTGGGGTTGTATGCGGGGTCGCGATTCCTTAGACTCATGACACTCGAGACCTCACAGATGCAATGGCGCCGATGCGGCACTATCTGCGTTGGTTATGCCCAGTCCAGGTGCCTGGAATTGGCTATGCAGAACCGGTTGCCTTTGGAATGAAAACAATTGTCCCCCAGTTGCGCATAACATGTACCTATCGACTCGGAGTCCCCGAGGCCTATGTAGGTGAGAACACACGCGTAAGGTGAGTTCCGGATTGTAAGGACCTCATCTGTCTCGGGCCATATTCTGCTTGCGTCGGGGGCGTGTAGCGTCCTCCTCAGCAGCTTGTAAGCTGAGCACTGAGGATCGGGCCCGCAGTCTGCCATGGGGTCCCCGCCGAAGTAATAGTCTCTGTTAGCAGGTGTGGCGTGGATAGAATTGAAACCTTGTTCAAAGGGGTGTCCACAACAACGGGTCTGAACAATCGAACCCCCCTGGGACCACTAGACAGGAGGTCCTGTCCAACCTCTTAACATAAGCGCCAAGTATGGAGCCTTCGGCTTGATGTTTTTTGAGATCGGCCACCGACTCCCGTAAGGGTCTCCAGTGGGCGTAGATCATCCCCGGGCAGTAGTGTGTGCATCTGTCACAGTTCTTGTGTAGTTGTTTACGGTTAAAGCGAAGCCGCTCTGGCTCCTACCCTGACACCAGCCTGTCTGTCTGCTGCATGAGCTGGCCGTGATCCAAACGTAAGGAGCATATCCGTAAGGATCACTGTTGTTGACAGGGGCGCAGATGAGTATGGGAGCCATGAGAGTGAGATCACTATCAGGAGCCCCATGGTGCTTTTGGGGTTTTCGGTGAAGGGCTCCAGGCAGAATAAATGTAAAATCTTTCTGTTGCATAACTACATTAGGATAACACAGTCAGTCACACTACGATATGGTAAGTGTATATATAGTACCTTATTATTGCCGAAAGGGTTATAACAGAGGATTAGGCGCTGGAACCCTGTCATTGTCGTGTGCTTGTATTTCATCAAGGCTTGACATGTAGACGCAAGACCAATGAACTGCTTAACGGCATCATTGTGAACCTTAGCCACGTCGTGGTCCGGAACGAAAAGCGGTCTACCCATGTGAGTGGTGATGCGGTTCATGATGCTAGAGAAGCGCATTGGCTAGCGAGTACGATTTGCTAATCAGGTCCACGGACATGTTCTGTAAAACATCTATGACATTGTCATCCCTCATGCTGTGGCCTAGATGAATGTTGACTTGTTGCTCTGTGAACCTGTGGTTGTAAGAGTCGAGGTAGCCTTTCACCTCATGGGACTTCAGCACTTTGATGGAGTCCAATGTGTTCTTGTCTAATTCGCACAGGGACAACCGATACCCTCATTTTCGTACTGTACTTCGACTATGGCGGGATACTCGCTAGCGTTGAGGTTCATATACAGCATGGGGTATTGTTTCTGTAAGAAGCGGTCATTCTCGCTGAGCTTGTACAGCTCCTGATCCTGTTGCTCCACGGGCTCAGGAACATGTGGAATATAGCTCCGCTGCCATATTGGAAGATATCCTCTCTTGGATGCAGCTCTTGTGTCAGGGGAACCGTCTTTCGGGGTCCCATCCTCTGAGGACTCTGAATATCCATCGCGGGGCATGTTAGGGTTACTATGGAAATGGATGCTCGCCTCTCACCCGGGGTAGCCTGATGGTGACTGTAGCAGACAGTGGTTCGCCTCTTAGTCTGAGGTTGTGTGTTCGCGTCATCCCGGTCAGTTTCTAACCCTTACCCTCTTATTCCATTGTCCTGTCTCTGGGAGGCTGACTCGACCACCCTCGGTCATGATGGAAGCTGCTGAGAATAACACCCAGAAGGAGACGAAGAACAAGAAGGTGAAGAGGAAGCCCGTTCTGCCATCTTCCGCTGTTGGTAAAAACGGAGATTTATACCTGGCCGTGGCTGGAGTTATTGAAAGTGATAATGTACTGTGGCAGGAGGGCTTATAGGTTCGTGTTGCAGCTTACTGTGGGATGGCCACTGCTTATTCGTGTCAGTTCCAAACACGTAATTGTCATAGTAAACAGTGCACATTGTAAATGGTGTAAAGGCGCTTCGTCTACACCTGCTAAAGAGAGCGATGTTGACGAGGAGGACTAGAGCCTACTTACGTGGCATGTTCCAAATGTCCTTGTCGGACTCTATGAGCTACGGAACTGATATTCGAGCTGACGCGTACCCAAAGCAAGAGCGAAAGGCACAGCTTCCCTGTAACCTGTACACCTCCTATTGCACATGGAGACCGTGACACACATCTCTAGTCTCGCGCTCCGGAAACTTGTCGAGTTTGACAAGGACTTTGTCTGGGGAGACAATCTCATCTTCAACACCAGTGGACCGTTGTCATTCGGGTTCGCACTAACCATAGGCGACAGAAGCCTAGATATTCTCCTCTCTGCAATGTCCCCCAGCGAGATAGACCCTTGGTGAGCCAGGGGTCTAGGGTAGGCCCCGTGTTCTGCCAGAAAGACATGTGGCGTTGTGAAAGTGTCAACCCAGGACAAGAAGAGAGCTGTGGTAACATTACCAGCATGACCCTAGTCGACTATGCAGATAGAAGCGAGTACCCCGAAGGGCCTCTGCATTCCGACCCGTCTCTATTTGTGCCGATCTCTGCACAAGTGCTACGGCACCAACGATGCCGATTACACAGAGGCCATGGCTACTATTGGTTCTAGTCGAGTGACAAGTTCCCGTTGGGGTGTGTAGCGTGTATGGAGTGTCTCAGGGTGAGAATTACCCAGAGCGAGGAAAGATTTCATCGTGAGCAATGACATGGCTTACTCTGGAGCGTGTCAGCCTCAACCCGGAAGGCGGTATTTCTACACAAAGTCAAAAAGGACATTGGTCGCGTTAAGTGCTCTGGCACGTGCACAGTAGTCAGTTGACAAAACCTACCTGTACTGCTGTGTGGAGTGCATGACACCGAGTACACCAATTGCGTACTGAATCCCGAGATGAGTATCGCCTTCAGCTTAGGCACAGTGGGAGATAACAAGAGTGGCCCCATAACGGAAGAGTGTAGTTTAGTCTCTGTGCCCATGAGACCGGGCTGCTTTTGCACCATGGTGACAGGTCAACATCTGGCCCAGACAATGACCAGGATGGGATTCTCCACACTGAAGGACTCGGCCCTCGACGCGGGCATCGACGCAAAGGATACGGCGCCGGTTGTATGTGGCCCGACCGTACGCCCTCAAGGCATTGGACGAGAGCCACAGGCGCAGAGTATCACAGAGACAGTTATCTCCCTAAGGAAGGCCGTGCTACACCAAGCGGCGGAGGTGCGAGCGCTGAAGGATCTATTAGAGGCCATCAAGGTTCAGAATACCGTACTAACTCAGAGACTGACATGTCCTGACGATCCGGACACATTGTTCACGATGCAAGGAGCAAATGATTTCACACAACGCCCTGGGGTGAAAACAAAACTCTGCGCTGGTATTAAACCTACTGACGAAGATACTAACAGGGGAGTGAAATACCCAGGAGATACGCCGTCGCCTGATCACAAACAGATGGAAATAAAATGGCCGTTACTCAGACCCAAATAGATAATCTGATCAAGCTTTTGCAGCAGCAGCCGAATCTACCTCAGCGCGCCGGCTCTGCCTCAGCATCAACAATATCAGCAGTCGCAAGCACAACTGCAAGCTCTCCAGAGTTTCATGCATTTGGTCCCCGCACTTCAGAATTTTACCCAACCTCAAGCCCAACATCTGTGGAATCCTCACCAGCAGCAGCAGCAGCAGCAGCAGCAGCAGCAGCAGCAGGCGGGGCAAGGGTTCTTCAGGGGGGAAACTATGTACAACCCGAGCGGTTCACCTAATCTTGGTGGGAAATCTGTTCAGTACGGGACTCTGACCGAGGAGCAAAGGAGGAAGATAGCCATGGAGTACAACAAGGAAGAATCCGAGAGACAGGCAGTATCCCAGAAAGAGCAAGAGAAGATGATAGATTCGATAAAGTCCAGCATAAGAGACGTAATTGTAGAACAGCAGCGCAGTTCGGTGTCACAGGAGGCCGCGTCTAACCAGTCCAGTATGGATACATTGCAGAGTTTGGCGAGAGACACTCCGTATAAGCGTGCGCGCAAACAACCAAGGATGATGAACACGATCCTGGTGATGTCTCTAAATTGATGAACGAACTACGCGAACTTACGAAGCAGATCTCAAAGCGTGGCAATATCGGCTCAAGTGAGGAGAGCTGTGACTGGTCACCATGGACACGGAAGAGATGGCGACCGCAACAACCTCGTCAGACAACGGTCAACAGTCTCAGCCACCAGCACATCAGGCGACTATGGCATGATGAACAAACAACAAGCGCGGTATCGGTACCCTCTGGTGGAAGAGGAGCCTTAACAATTCCACCTCAGTGGCTGATTCAGTGGCTGATTCATCTCGGCTGTTGTCACAAAGATATAGAATACATGTCCACATTGCATTAGCCGGACAGTGTACGGTACCATATTGGGACATACTTGTTTGTACATCCTTGAAATGGTTTCTATTATAGGTGTTGATGTATCCCATAACCGAAATAAAGTCTTGCAAAACAACTTGGGTGTAAAGTGTTATGTTTCCTTTTATACACTTGTCATGTCAGTCGATCTATTGGGAATGGTTATGATGATAAACTGTTTACACGGCAGTAAGCAGCCACTAACGACACACGTTCCAACAGTGTACAACAATCTCACACTCAACCTTCGAGACTATACCGTATCCTACTACGACCATGCAGAGGTCCATCTCGGTCATGCTCAACAAACAACCTCTGACAGCGGCCCCAAAACAGCCAACGTTCCAACGGAGGCAGTTGGTGACTGATGACAGCAGCGATAACCAGGTGCTGGTATCGGGGCTGAACGGCTATAAGGGTGAATGGAACAACCTAGCCCTGGGTAATCTTGACTTCAATCACGTACCCTCTCAACTGATCGCTTCGACTACCAAACACCGTCCCGGAGTCGGAGACGTGTGTGTCAGATTAATGCCCATCGTCTGTCAAGCCGAAGAATACTCTTCTATCGTGGCCTGTACAACACCTACATCGCAAAAGGGAGCTCACTGATAGCCAGACGGTGTATAAACAGCTACACAGGCACCGAGGAACTGTACATCCCCTCCATCCCGATCCACACATTGTCTCGGAGTGGAACAAGTCTCTCCAACAGTTCCACGACATGATCAGAGCGACGGCTTGGGTGACCGACAGCCCGACGCCTGCGTCGCATCACCCTGGTGTCCAACGTGACAGAGATTGCGCTCAAGAACGTACCGATTGTAAGTGACCATTTATGGTTCGTACTACACTCTATCGTGTCAAAGCCGTCAATGGTCGCGAGTCCTGCAGCTGGTGGGCTCCATTGCATCCACATCGGTACGGTGTACCACACAGGCAGGTGGAAAACACCGCTTCCGGGGAGGACGCTATGCACGCTGGCAAACTAATACTAATAGCGAAATCCGTACCCTCCACGGGAAACAATGTTACAGTTTTAGGAGACGAAGCCGGTGCGACCTAGGTCTGGTCTGGGTCCCGGACGAAGACGCACTGCAGATCACCTGCGAAACAGCCAAAACTGCTACTACGTACATATAGGTAACAGGACTGGGAACACCTTCAGGTGCAAAGATTCTGTGAGTGGCGATATTATAACCACAACGTGTTCAATAGGATGACTACAATCGGACAGGAAACAGTCTCCAAGTTTGAAACCACCACGCTGTCGGGTAACACGGGCGACTCGGCTAGAGTGCTAAAGCAAGCTTAGCGGCCCAAATATCGTTCTGTCACGCACATTAAACACATAGACTCAATACCTTACGGTGTGTCTCGTCGCTCTAACCTACCACATACAATGTTACCCAGACCTTTTACCTGATCATGACTTGATCATGTTCGCCTCTCTGAACAGGACTATGATGACAACAAACGTTCATCCCCTCTACCTACCTCCCATCGTATGCTGGCTCAATCGGACCTGTATGGAGGTGCAGCGTGTCAAGCAAGTAGTTGCCAACATAGTCAAGGCTATCCAACCCTGATGGTTGCTGCCATATCTGTTTACACATTATGAATTGTTGACCTTTTTTGCATGGGGTGTACTCGGAAGCCTGTGGTCTCTCGTGGTGTGCGTCACCTTGATGAGCGGTTCCATTCTTTCCGTTCTGAGCTCGAGAGACGAAGCCGCGGCAGTGACACCAGCGTGATCGTGGACCCAATGGCTGTGTGAGCCGTCTCCCAGAAAGTGGTCATGTCAATATTCTTCTTAGCCACCTACATTTACACCTGCTATACTACGAAGTCTGGCGTGGTACCGAGGTCGTTGTCTCGTGGATTGAATGCGCAGACAGACGAGGGCCCTCTCTGTTCCCAATTCTAAAATGGACAGCGCTAGTGTTTGTCTGGATTAACACAATTGGCTTCGTCAGACTAGTTCGATCCAATTGAACTCATGTCACCCTACCAAAGGACTCGGTTATACTTTGTCTCATTTTCCATAGTCTACCTGTCCTACGACCTGGCACTTGGGATCTGGTGCCAATCAACTCAATGTGGCTAGCTGGGTACAAGTTGATCTTTCGCTGCGGCTGTGAAATCGCTCACATCTTACGTATGCCTTAAACTGGACACCATAATCGAGGAGACCAGGCAGTTGCAGTGCTCGGCTGTCTCGACCACGAGCAAAGGTGAGGCACTGGCTTTGCACAGGGAGGAGAGACTGTCTAGGTCGACAGCCCCGAGGTGAGCTACAGCAAGCGAGAGTTTGGACATGGCGGGCAGATACCTTTTCACCCTTATGACCAATACAACCCACCTCCGGTCTTCTGTGCACTCTCATGGCATTGCTGCTTCTCTACAACACGGCCCATCTGGCTTTCGCCCCCATGTCGTACACATCGCCCCTATTGTCGTGCGCCCGCTTACGTGCTCTACTGGGCAGCTATGAGAGCGACCACGTTGATGTTAGAGTGAAGAGGGTTTCTCTTGTATTAAGTAAAGGCGCAACCATCTCACTCACTACGTGGCACAGATATGGTCTAGCGTCATGGTCAACACGGATCTAGAGCCAAAGTCAGGACAATAGCAAGAGACTCTGGTTCACTGGATAAATGTCTGGATCAGTGTATTACTGTACTCCTATGCATACTGGTATTATTGAACATTGGCCTGTGGTTTGCTAGACTCTGTTTCCATACCAGCGACATAGTTGAGTAACAAGGGAGACGACTCGAGATCTGAACTGCGAATGGATCGTCTTCGGGAGAAAAACTGGTGGATAACCCTTTTGAAAGACAAGACCGATGAACCTCACAATATCAGTAGCCATCTGCGATGCGAGCAATGGTGGACAGCAATTGCATGTGGGAAGGAAGAGAGTGCCACCGAAAGCCTGGCAGTCAACAACCATAGCCCTAACAACTCAATCGTGACTGGCCAGGCTGTGAGCAACGACCTGACTGTGAGCAACGAGCTGGCTGTGAGCAACAGAGCTGGCTGTGAGCTCCGGGCTGCCAGTGACTCTAACGCAGCCTGTGTATCCAACAGACTCAACCATTCCCGAGACACATGTACATGGTTCAGATGCTCTATGCTAAAGTTGAACATGCTAACCACGCTAGACGCCACAGCATCCAGGATAGGATATCCTGCTGAAGGTATCAAAAAGTGTAAGAAGCTGTCCTTCGAGAACCCAGAGCGCAACCCGAAAAGGAAATCACCTAACCATTTGACGTGATGTTAGTTTAGATGCTGAGGTTACACTGTATGATTTGTATCTTTTGTGAAACAAATAAAAGTATGTCACACAGGTACATGTCTAAGCCACTTTATTTGTCAACGGTTATTATGATACAAAACACAACATGTTATACAAGTGACTGCCTAGGCACAAGGTCACAATGGTAATACAAGATAGAGTGCAACTGTCTACTACACAAAGTCAAACTACAGTAGGGAATGTCCATATCTAGGTTCCAATGGAGTCTTTCACAAAAGCCATCTGTTCATGTTCAGCTGGGCCATGAATCTGTCACCGGTCTTGATTTCGCTGGTATTATAACCATTGCAGGCTCGCACCACCTGTCCTCCTGCGAATCCTTGCACACTTTCCACGATGTTCATCGCATGCATGACCACGGTCCTAAGAAACCGTTTCACAACGTCATTCTCTACAATGTTCTAATGATACCAGCGTCAAGTCCTCGTTGACAGCTGCGGCGGCGCTGGTTCTCATCACATCAGACACTTCATGATAGTCAGCCCCGTTTGCCACCAGTGTCATCATTGACAGTATACTCTGGGGTGTGTAAGTTGAAACAAGTTGGAATATGTCCAACTCCTGATCGTGCTTAATAGCCTGTATCACCTCCTCCACGGGGTCTCCTCCTGCCTCACAATTCACTCTTCTGGTAGCCAGCAGTCCTCCCCATATGCCCTTGTTCACGGACATATTGTAACCTAGACGAGGTTCACCTCACGTTGAGCCGCCACGTCCTCTCGGTTAGGGAGCTGCACTGTGAAACGTTCTCCTGCTTCATGTACGGTTGTCCCGTGTTGATGAGCTCCACTTCGTACAGGTGCGGTGTGTTCAGGAAAGGTCTATTTGCAATGGAGCTGCTGGTGGCACATACAGCCACCTCTTTTAGGGTTCCGAGTAAGTCTGCGCTCAGCCCGTGTAGCGTCGGCACGTACGAATCCGCATCTTTCACAAAGTGGAACAGGCCACCGGGTAGGTAGTTTCTTGCCGACTCGTATTTGTAGCAGCCGTAGGGTATGTCTGTGGTCGCGGTCCTATGTTCACTGAGATTGTGTGTGTATGTACGAATAGGGTTGTGCACTCTGGTGGACGACATAGTCGATGTCTAAGTCGATGATGTGGATCTCGTGTCCCGTGGAATATTTCAGACTATGCGCTGTCACAGCAATATGCTTTTCAGCTGCAGAATATGAATCTCTCTGCTCGAGATGGATCTGGACACGTTGGAGAGTACGGTACGTTGGTTGCTTGAGCACGAGCACAACTGCTGTCAGTCCCTCCAAGAGAATAGGTGCTTCTTCACTGTTGAGCCTGAGCAGCCTGATCGTAAGCATGTTAAGATTTGAATCCGAAAGCACACGAACGTTTGTGAAAACCAAGGACACCACCTTAGAATGATGTAAGTATTGAGATCGTCCTGTGCACTTGCTTGGGGTGGTGTGAGACTGTTGTCCAGCTCACACATGGACCGTTCCTTGTTGATCAACAGCTGTACTCGATTAGGCTTCATATCGTATCTTTAGTGGTTCACTTAGAGACTTTGATGACGTGAGGCATATCAACTCTTCCAGTGTTAGCTTGTGCAGCGTAGTAGCCCAGCTCATCTCCTTGCCTCCTGTACTACTGTTGTGCTTGTAATGTCAACGTGACAGATGAAATGAACCCTCCTCACCCAAGGCTCTTTGTGTATGGGGCGGGTGCTTATTGCATACTTAGGTGTGTCAAGATAATAGTTCATCTCCACCCTCTTGCGGTAAGCCACCAGTCTGGCATTGTAAAAGTCGACAGTGCCTATGTTCTCTGCGAAGTTGCAGTTAGTCATTTGTATAGCCTCTCTTTTCACCACCCTATTGAGCACAACGTACACCGAGGGCTTTATCGGCGACATGGAGAAATGCCTTGGTGGGTGGTAGAGCACTTGCCCGTGCACGGTGCAGCCTTGGCAGTCGTACGTGTTCATCGCCAACAGACAGGCCAGCGGGTGCGTGGTCACTGTCCAGTTCATGTGATTCCAATTGGAAGGCCGAGACCCTGTACAGGGTTCCGTCAGGCCCCCTCTCACGTAGAACTCGTTGAACTGGCCTTCCGGCTTGAAACGAATGCCTTCCACTACACCCTCCGTGTCTGACATGAAGGCAATTGCGGGTCCCCCCCTGTTTGCTGCCTGCCCAGCAAGGCAGATGATGGTCTTGTCTTTCTTTGGCAACCTGTATACCGTTGAAGTCCATGTGCCGATCATGCGCACCTTGCAACCTACCCAGAGCTTGTCCACCTTCAGATAGTCTCTTTCCATGGGGAGGATCCCTTTGCGGTATTTGGGCACGGAAAAGAGCTTGGGCAGCGTCTGTGCGGCTTGCTTCAGCACATCGTACCAACGTTCGTCCTTTGTAGGACGTCCGGGTCCGAGTGACGCTGAGAAACTTGTCCCCCACACGGGCATTGTCTTTCGCCTTGTTCATGTATCTCGTCGTGTATGCCATCTGCTGTTCATCCTGGTGGAAGATCCGCGCTTGTCTGGTTCGTATTCGGGATCCATAAGGTCTAGCTCGCTGACAGACACCCGGCTCCTGAAAATGCGACGCGACTCTTCCGTGACCGTGTTGAACTGAAGGTACGTCAACCCTCAGCGTAACCGGGGTCCTTGAACTGCCGCCTGTTGACAAAGAGCGAGTCGAAGACGAGAGGAGCCCTTCGAACCGCTCCGTTTCCCAAATGCGCAGATTAGATCCCACAGGCTGCAATTGCGAGACGCTGCCCGAGAGATTATCAAAGGACCCTTTCCGGTTCCGTAGAAGAGAGCAAGGCAGCACAGCATCCTCTCCAGCAGCTCCACATTCAGCAGGCCGTACTCGTATAATCAGAACGTTCACCCCCAGGAACGGAGGGGCGTCCTCCATGGGGGCCAGGTCCCCGTGTTTCTTAGCCACCCTCAGCTGCTGGAACATTTTACTACACACCGCACACGATTCGGGTCTCAGTTTGTCTACACGAGTGTCGTGCGATCACCTCGTTCCGCTCAGGGGGCAAGTCGGACTGGTGCAGTGTATTGAACCGAGACATCACGTTCCAGTATAATTTGCAGTACAGCCGCGTAAAGTCTTCGGACGACAGCTTGTCTTCAACAGTTCCTTTTTGAACCCCATCATCTTGTGAATGTTTAGACTCGGTCCAGCGAGCAGGATTCCATCAGGGTGCCCGCTGCCTTGTTGGTCATGGCACTCACAACCACACTGATGTTCATGAGACGTAGCTTCTTCTCCAGCAGTGATATAGAGTACGACTTGCCACAGCCGGCGTCTCCGCTCGCAGAGCCAGTTTCAACACTGCCTCGAGACATGTCAGCTTTACCATTGTTCTCACCCATTGTTCCTGACAGTATCTAGACATTGCCAACATTGCTTTTGTTCTCAGGTCATCCTCTTCCAGACACAGTCTGTTGCTCTCAGCTCCCTTGCCAGTAGCTCATCTCTGTGTGGCTCAGAGGACCCACTCATGGCCGTATGGTTGACTATATCTCTCTAACTATATCTCTGTAACTATATATCTCCTAGTACTCTCGTCCTTGTACAAGAGCTACAGAGCAGGTAGATCGTTTGACCAAGGTGAATCGAACAGCACCCGCTTTTCAAGAGATCCTGGTACGACACTTGAAGTCGCCCATAACCCTCCCGTTGTCTCGGCGGGTCAGAGCGACCCCGGGCAGTTCCGAGTTGATTGCCCGTGTCTGTGTGTGGGTCGGAGTGACCCCGCGGCAGCGTTAGCAAGGTGTATGTTGTAACCCTCCTGCCCCTGTGTGGGCGGGGTCATAGTGACGTCAGAGGGGTCAGAGTGACCCCGCGGCGTTAGCAAGGTGTATGTTGTAACCCTCCTGCCCCTGCCCCTGTGTGGGCGGGGTCATAGTGACGTCAGAGGGGTCAGAGTGACCCTCGGCAGCGCTACCTCGCTTCCCCCGTGTCTGTGTGGGTCAGAGAGACCCTGGCAGGCCGGGGTCACAGTGACCCAACACCACCACCTGCTGGATACTAGTAAAAGGTCCTGCCCCAAAATTGACACGCTCAACATTCCGGGCAAGGGCCTGTGTCGAATACGGCCCTCTGTCCCTCTACGGGCCTTGGGCCCCGTGTGAGTTTGGATATCGAATCTAAAAACGCCCCCCTACAAACTACTTTCCCTTGGTTGTGGAAATTGTCCTTTCGGGTATGGCTGTTGTTACACAACCTTCCCCTTGCCTCGGCGGGTCAGAGTTACCCCCCCAGCGTTACGAGTCGATTCCCAGTGTCTGTGTGGGTTAGAGAGACTCTGGCAGCGTTAGCAAGGTGTATGTTGTAACCCTCCTACCCCTGTCTGGGCCGGGTCACAGTGACCCGGGCCCGGTGTAGGCCCTGCGTTATGAGTTGTTCCCCTCTGTTCCGGGGGCTTGGGTCAGAGTGACCCCGCAGCGTTAGCAAGGTGTATGTGTAACCCTCCTACCCTGTCTTGAGCTGGGTCGGAGTGACCCGGGCCTGTGTTAGGAGTTGTTCCCCTCTGCTGGGCCGGTCTGAGTGACCCCGGCAGGGACCAGTTGTCCCCAACAACTCAGTGCACGACCTCGGTGCTATCACACGGGGAGGCCAGCCGAGCGTCCCGGTGGGACCGAAGGGCCGAAGGCCGAAGGGCAGCAGGGCCGACCACGCGCCTCGTCCATTCGCGGCCTCGTCCCATTCACGTGGCCACCGTAAGCAGGGCGTAGAGAGGCTACTAATATCGTCAGGAAGAAGAAGAAGAAGAAGAAGAAGAAGAAAAGAAGAAGAAGAAGAAGAGGCGAGGACGAGGATGACGACGAGGAGGAATACGACCCCGCCGAGCGTGAGCCCTCCGCCTACGACTGTAAGCAGGGCGTAGAGAGCCTACTAATATTGTCAGGAAGAAGAAGAAGAAGAACAAGACAAGAAGAAGACAAAGAAGAACAAGAAGAAGAAGATGAGGACGATGATGAGGACGACGACGAGGATCGACGACGACGAGGAATACGACCCGCCGAGCGTGTTGCCTCCGCCTACGACGCCTCGCAGTCCCGGTTTCAGCGCGGCTCAGGTCCTGGAACAGATATCCTCCAGCGTCGACCAAGAAGACGAAGAAGACTACTGCGATTCCGAAAGGAGGACGTTTCGGAAGATGAAGACGGTGAGGAATACAACCCGAGCGCGACGCGGACGACTCGAAGACGACTCGGCCTCGCGGTCGTGCTCCTCTTCGGAGGAAGAGCCGGATGGAGAGCGAGAGGGAGACGCGGCCGTGGCCGAGAGCGAGACAGAGAGCCAGAGACGAGAGAGACAGAGAGGAGCGAGACAGAGCCAGAGAGCCAGAGCCAGAAAGGAGACGTTGCTGTCAAAAAACGCAAAATCAAATGGTCCTCCGTGGCCTATCGCGGCCCGGACCGGCCCGCGCCATCCGCCCGCCCTGCCCCGCCGTGACGCCGGGCCCCACGGCCTACGCCGCGTCGCGAGCGCTCGACATCGCGTCCGCCTTCCGTCTGTTTGTCACACCGGCGATAGAAAGGATCATCGTGGACATGACGATCTGCAGGGGGTGAGAAAATACGGCGACGGCTGGCGACCCATGGACTCCACCACCTGCGCGCCTACGTAGGGCTGCTGATCCTAGCCGGCGTCTACAGGTCCCGAGGCGAGGCCGCGGCCAGCCTGTGGGACGCCGAGAGCGGCAGGACCGTGTTCCGCGCCACCATGCCGCTCAAGGCGTTTCACAAGTACTCAGGCTGCTGCGATTCGACGACCGCCAGTCGAGACCCGCGAGACTCGCCACCGACAGACTGGCGGCCGTGAGAGAGGTGTGGGACCTGTGGGAGGAGCGCTGCAGGCCCTCTACAACCCGGGGCCCGAAGTGACGGTGGACGAACAACTGGTCCCGTTCAGAGGTACGTCTATGCATCTGTGTACGTACGCGTAGCGTAGAGAGCACGGGCAGTCTATGTATCTGTGTTTGTACGTGTAGCGTAGAGAGCACGGGCAGTCTATGTATCTGTGTTTGTACGTGTAGCGTAGAGCACGGGCAGTCAATGTATCTGTCTATGTACGTGTAGCATAGAGAGCACGGGCAGTAGTAGCACGGGCGTAGTAGCAATCGCAAGAGTAGCAACGTGGAGCACGGGCAGTAGTAGCACGGGCAGTAGTAGCAACGGGCAGTAGTAGCAATCGGCAGTAGTAGCATCGGCGTAGCAGGGCGGCGGAGGCGGCTGCGTGTAACGTAAACGCAGTGCGCCCCGATGGTGAGCCGGTAACGATGACGCTGGTATCTGTGTTTGTACGTGTAGCGTAGAGAGCACGGCAGTCTATGTATCTGTGTATGACGCTCTAATCTCCTCTCCCTCTCCTCTCCCTCTCCCTCTCCTCGCCGAAAGGACGCTGTCCTTTCCGACAGTACATTCCCAGCAAGCCGGCCAAATACGGCATCAAGTCGTGGGTGGCCTGCGACGCCAAGTCCAGCTACGCTTGGAAGATGCAAGTGTACACCGGCAAGGCGGCCGGCGGAGGCCCCGAGAAGAACCAGGCGCGCGGCGCGTCGTCCTCGATCTGACCAGGGACTGCCGGCGGTCACAACGTCACGTGTGACAATTTCTTCACCTCCTAGAACTCGGGCAGCGGCTCCTCGAGAGGAACCTCACCATGGTGGGCACGGTGCGAAAGAACAAGCCCGCTCCCTCCCGCGCTGCTCCAGTCCAAGGACAGACAGGTCTCGTCCTCCAGGTTCGCCTTCACGCCCACCGCCACTCTAGTGTCCTACCTGGCAAAGAGAAATAAGAACGTGCTGCTTCTGAGCACGCGGCACGCGGAGCCCGACGTTAGCGATCGCCGAACCGGAAGCCGGCCCTCATCCTAGACTACAACTGCAACAAGGGCGGCGTGGACAACCAGACAAGGTGGTCGGCACCTACAGCTGCAGACGGATGACCGCCCGCTGGCCCCTGGTCATCTTCCACAACATCCTCGACGTGTCCTCCTACAACGCCTTTGTCATATGGCGAGAGATCAACCCCGACTGGATGCCCGGGAAGCGGAACAAGAGGAGGGTGTTCCTGGAGCAGCTCGGAAAGGCGCTCGTGAAGCCTTGATCCAAAGAAGGCAGCGTCTCCCCCGCACCGAAGCCGCCTCAGCACTTGTCAAAGTCATACGGGGCGAGCGTGTATCCGCCGAGGCTCGTCCGCAAGCCCTTGAGCGAGCCGTCGGCCCGGCCGCCGCCTCCGACCCAGCCCCGGCCGCCCGGCTGGAGGCGAGTAAGAGGAAGAGGTGTCAGCTCTGCCCACACCAAGACAGGACGCCAGATCACTGACAGACTGAGCACATTCTGGGTATGGGACTATGAACGGGAGGAGGAGCTACCGTAGATATCCAATCATGGATAATGTTTACCAATTCTATCTATCCAACCGTGGCTCATGTTTCCCACCCCAGTTCAAATGTCCAACTATAACCAATTCAATCTATCCAACCGTGGCTCATGTTTCCCACCCGAGTTCAAATGTCCAACAGAGACCAATCCTATCTATCCAACCGTGGCTCGTGTTTCCAACAGGGCCATGGCTCATGTTTCCAAACCGAGTTCAAATATCCAACAGAGACAAACCCTATCTATCCAACCGTGGCTCGTGTTTCCAACAGGGCCATGGCTCATGTTTCCAAACCGAGTTCAAATATCCAACAGAGACAAACCCTATCTATCCAACCGTGGCTCGTGTTTCCAACGGGGCCATGTCTCATGTTTCCAAACCGAGTTCAAATGTCCAACCGAGACAAATCCTATCTATCCAACCGTGGCTCGTGTTTCCAACGGGGCCATGTCTCATGTTTCCAAACCGAGTTCAAATGTCCAACCGAGACAAATCCTATCTATCCAACCGTGGCTCATGTGTCCAACGGGAGCTTTATTATGTTGTCTGTGTGTATGTGATAGTCAGCCCACGGGTGGATATTGTAGCCTATGTTAGAGAGGCTTGGGGCTATAAATGTGATCAACAGAGCTTACTCACTGTACACTTAACACTCTGTTAGCTCCTTAGGATCCCATAGCAGTAGAGATTGTCAACGCACAGTGGACTAGAACCATGTCTCACACAAGTATAAGTTCTGAATGTGATCAGGCCAAGCGGACTGTCTATGATGGCTCAGTGTTCATGGATGTGTTAGTCGACAACGCGAACAAGGAGGGTTCGGTTGTGTCACATTTGTACGAGAATATGAAAATTGAAGGGGATTTCACAAATGTAATCCATCCGAACCTGCGCAGAACACAACACTACCAGTCTACCCCAGATGACCAGATGGAATCATCCAAAAACGATGTTGTCATATCCAGAGATGGCACCAGTGTTCGCTTCGGGGACTATGAACATGTAACATCAAAGGGCAGAGTGCTCATTTCCAGGGGAACCTTGGCTAAATTTGACAAAGACATCGGAGAGGGCCTGGGTTTACACTATGACACAGAGGCTAATGGCGCCCTGGTTGTTTATACCGATAAAGATGACCCTGCCGTTAGCTCACACGGTGTACTGGTCATGGCACCTAATTTTATACTGGCCCAAGAGAAAGAAGAACCAGAAGACCCGCCTATGAACAGAATAGGTTATACCAAGATCGAACCTGATGTCGACGGGAGTATACGCAACATACATGTCAAGGGTTCCATGATCGTTGATCACTACATTCGCTTGGACAAATGCATGTCAGTCTACCCCGGGGGCTGGTTCTTTGGGGAACACTCGGGCGAGTGGTTCCAGCCACCGAAAGAGATGGTGATCCCTGAGAAGCAACCAGACCTGGCAATTGTGGAACGTGCCGATTTGGTTATCTCAAGGGGAGACGCATCGGTTGTGTTGCGCTCAGGCGGAGGAGTTGTCGCGTCCGGGAATGTGGCAGTGTTTCTGATGCCAGTTAGTTACAGACCATCGGGAGATAGGCGTGATATCCACACCAAGATCGTTGTCGTGTTTCAATGACTTTCTGATCTGAACACAGATCACCTGTGACCACATGTGAGCTTTACAGACAGAAAGTGTATAATAACAATGTATTGGTCTGATTGTATAGACAGACCATTGTGTAAAGTGAAATAAATAACGTGTAATAAAGATGTTTAATGAAAGAAGCGGTTTGGAAATCAGTGTTGTTATCTTTGTTACCTCTCCCACCATCCTACTTTCATATCATAAAAGACACAATCACAAGGACACAGAGTCTTTAGGACATTTATTCAAGCATAGATAGGCAAAGAGACAAAGGGATATCAAGTATATACACAGCTTTACAAGGGCCTTGGTGTGTCTATAACATTTTATACCGCCTCTTTGTAAGGTTAGTTAAAGCACCTGCACCGCCACCTGCACCACCACCACCACCACCACCACCAAATAAAAACATGTACCCGATCCCAAATGATAGCGCCGTGGACCACGCCATGAGAATAGCTACAGATGTCCATAGGGCCGCATCACTGGCAAATCCTGAAAGCCAACCTCCGAACGTTACCCTGCTAGCCGTAATCTCATCATACCGCTTGTCAAACTCTTGTAGGTTTCTTGTTATATTATCCAGGTCGTCTCTCACGTCCATGAGCTTCACGCTGGTGTTGATGGCACGCAGCAACTCTAGCTCTGACATTTCTGGAATGCTGTCTTTCACTAGCTCTGAGAAAGACATGGGTCCGTCCGATATGTGCGGCCTTGAGAAGGGTTTTAGCGGAGGAGACTCGATCTCTATGGAGGCAGAACCCTCCATCCAAGTGACTTTCTTATCCTGGTAACAAATACCTCGGTGACAAGGGGAGCATACTGTTTTACATTCACCTGGTTCCTTAACGCATCTCAGGTACCTCTCGTGAAGCTCGGGTTTGTGACAGTACTTGCCGTAACAGTCGGACGGTTCGTAATACTTGCCATCTATCAACCATACTTTGTAGTCTGGCCAGCAAGGGACTCCGTCCGTGCTCATCTTGGGCATGGGTATGATCCCTCTTACTACGGTCTTCTTAACGGTCCCCGGGATAGAGTGTGCTATGAAAAGCTTTCTGTCTTTGTACAGGGCTGTGCCGACCGTGGGAAACTCGGACAGGCCCGGGTGCTCCTGCATGATTGCCATGCCACTGGGGCAACTGCCTGAGCGCTTCGATGCTATCTGCCTCAGACAATTTTCCACTCCTCTGGTCATGAACTTGGTGTGCATGGCGGCCTGAGTCATCTGATGGGTGACGCTCTGCATTTGAGCATACCACATTTGATAACTGGCCATGACCGAGAACTTGATGTTGGTGTCACGCAAAGCGGCCTCCGTGTTCCTCATCATTGCGTCCCTCATCATGGCAAAGTTGCTGTTGACGATGTCGTTATTCTTCTGTATCTTCTTCTCCTGGTCCTCGATCCTACCATTGACTAGGGCTATGTTGGAGTCGAGCTTGTTGCTCACTTCCACTAAGGTTTTGGACACGAAAACGTATGAGTTCTTGAGCGTGTCCATTTGCTCCTCCAATTTGTCGACCCTATTAGAAACGTGCCACGCCAACCCTAAGGCTGTTGATCCTGTCACGATACCAAGAAACCTCTTGCGCCTAGCGCTGCCTCCCTGTGGTTTGTCAAGCCAGGGGAAGGGAGCGTTGTCAGGCAGCTCGTACATCCTAGCCTTCTTCTCCTGTACAGCTAGCTCCTCGAGTCCTTCCCTCATCAGCTCTCCGGCCCTGCGAGCGTCGTTGATGATCTCGTGCGCCGAGTTGCAGAGCCTCCCGTAGTCCTTCCTGCAACTGTTGTCTCCGCCGCATATGGCAATCAGACAGGGTCGTAGGGAGCTCACGTCGTAATTTACACAACTCACATTCAGGTTGATATAGTCTATGCCCGGGGTGAAGTTGGAGACAAAGTACAGAGCTTGTACGGGTTTCACTATCACACCGTGTTTGGCTTCAACCACAGGTTTGTCGACAGTATAACCGTCGTCCACCCACACCAAGTTCATACTGTGTGTGATGTCCCCCGTGTTGTATGCGGTGCACACCTTGTTCACAGGAGGCGCATACTCGACAACGCGTGCCGAATCCAGGATGCCTACCATATAGTGGTTAAGATCTGTGGTGGGGATGAATGTGTTGATGTTCACTGCGACCTGAGGAGGTGTCGTTGAGATAGCGGCCTTGTTGCTGGGTTCTCCCGGTGTGCACGACTCGAGCTTGTACAAATCGGCTATGTAGATTTTATCGTAGCTGGTGCTGTAGAGCTCCCTGTGGGGCTCCTTGAATATACCCAAAGCCCCGTGAGCGGCTATGAGCCCGGGACACACAATCGTGCTACTCAAACCTATGTTGTACTGGGGGTCGAGACAGTTCTTTGAACCAGAGGCCGGGTCCTTGTATTGGTTTTCCGGGATGTGGATGCGGACGGCGTCCAACTTCATCACCCCTGAGTTGTTGACATCAGAAGCGGAGCGCCTGCTTCTGTCGCTAGACTTTGCTGGGACAGTAGATATGCCTGCCGCTATCTGTTGCCTCTTCCAGTCCCTGAGCCTGTGTACTGCCGACGTGATACCCAGTATCCCTGGGGTGTCGGATCGAACGCCTCGTTTGAAATCGGAATCAATCGGGGAAATCACAAACTGGTTTACACCGAACGCGACCGCCACCAGCTCGGGAAACCGCTTGAGCATCTCGAATGAAGTAGTGGTCACGGTGATGTTCACCATCAGGTTCCTAGCCCACAGAGTTGCACTGGACCCGGAGCAGCACTTGGTGCTTAGGTTCTCTTCACAGTTTAACACAGTGTTCGTTTCCATGTCAGCCAAAGATAGATCGCCCATTATCTCGGTCTGCTGAGAACCCCTATTTTCCAGCGGCCTAATCTTCAGTCCCCCTGTAAGAGACAGTGTGAAGATTACCTTGTTGGCCCTGACCTGTTGCCTTAGCATAGTCAAGAGGTATGCCATAACCCCCTTCGAGGTGTCGTCTCCGCTCCCGGGCGCCCACATGTTCTGACAGTGGCCAGGTTTATTCACGTCAACCAACCCCTGGGGTGTGACGAAAGCGTCGAACGAGCCCAGCTGCAAGAGGTCTATGGTGCTCAACAGCTTGTGGGACCTGGGCAGCCTGAGGAATAGTTTCACCGACCCCTCTCTGATGAGGGCTGATGCGAGATCTGCTGCAACCCTGGTGAAATTCGAGCCTTGCCATTGTACCCCCTGGCACTCAGTCGTACCCCAGTCAGTAGCGTCCAGCATGATAGCGGCCGAGTGCGTGGACACTCGTACCTTGGATAGCGTTTCTGCTACGGTGCTCACGACCTGGGGAAGATCTCGGCTTGTGGATGCTATGGGAATGAGGCACTCGTCAAATTTAACCTTCATGATTACATGGCTCGCTTCTGCCACCGTGTAGAACGTGTGTACGTCGAGCTCTACCGATAGAAAGTTTGACTTGTAAATGGCTCGGTTCAGAGAGAGAATGGTGGCATCACAGGAGGAGGGTGTGATAAAGTCCCTGATCTCTGTAGCAGTGGGGTTGTATGCGGGGTCGCGATTCCTTAGACTCATGACACTCGAGACCTCACAGATGGCAATGGGCGCCGATGCGGCACTATCTGCGTTGGTTATGCCCAGTCCAGGTGCTCTGGAATTGGCTATGCAGAACCGGTTGCCTTTGGAATGAAAACAATTGTCCCCCAGTTGCGCATAACATGTACCTATCGACTCGGAGTCCCCGAGGCCTATGTAGGTGAGAACACACGCGTAAGGTGAGTTCCGGATTGTAAGGACCTCATCTGTCTCGGGCCATATTCTGCTTGCGTCGGGGGCGTGTAGCGTCCTCCTCAGCAGCTTGTAAGCTGAGCACTGAGGATCGGGCCCGCAGTCTGCCATGGGGTCCCCGCCGAAGTAATAGTCTCTGTTAGCAGGTGTGGCGTGGAGTAGAATTGAAACCTTGTTCAAAGGGGTGTCCACAACAACGCGGTCTGAACAATCGAACCCCCCTGGGACCACTAGACAGGAGGTCCTGTCCAACCTCTTAACATAAGCGCCAAGTATGGAGCCTTCGGCTTGATGTTTTTTGAGATCGGCCACCGACTCCCGTAAGGGTCTCCAGTGGGCGTAGATCATCCCCGGGCAGTAGTGTGTGCATCTGTCACTAGTTCTTGTGTAGTTGTTTACGGTTAAAGCGAAGCCGCTCTGGCTCCTACCCTGACACCAGCCTGTCTGTCTGCTGCATGAGCTGGCCGTGATCCAAACGTAAGGAGCATATCCGTAAGGATCACTGTTGTTGACAGGGGCGCAGATGAGGTATGGGAGCCATGAGAGTGAGATCACTATCAGGAGCCCCATGGTGCTATTTGGGGTTTTCGGTGAAGGGCTCCAGGCAGAATAAATGTAAAATCTTTCTGTTGCATAAACTACATTAGGATAACACAGTCAGTCACACTACGATATGGTAAGGTTATATATAGTACCTTATTATTGCCGAAAGGGTTATAACAGAGGATTAGGCGCTGGAACCCTGTCATTGTCGTTGTGCTTGTATTTCATCAAGGCTTGACATGTAGACGCAAGACCAATGAACTGCTTAACGGCATCATTGTGAACCTTAGCCACGTCGTGGTCCGGAACGAAAAGCGGTCTACCCATGTGAGTGGTGATGCGGTTCATGATGCGTAGAGAAGCGGCATTGGCTAGCGAGTACGATTTGCTAATCAGGTCCACGGACATGTTCTGTAAAACATCTATGACATTGTCATCCCTCATGCTGTGGCCTAGATGAATGTTGACTTGTTGCTCTGTGAACCTGTGGTTGTAAGAGTCGAGGTAGCCTTTCACCTCATGGGACTTCAGCACTTTGATGGAGTCCAATGTGTTCTTGTCTAATTCGCACACGGGACAACCGATACCCTCATTCTCGTACTGTACTTCGACTATGGCGGGATACTCGCTAGCGTTGAGGTTCATATACAGCATGGGGTATTGTTTCTGTAAGAAGCGGTCATTCTCGCTGAGCTTGTACAGCTCCTGATCCTGTTGCTCCACGGGCTCAGGGAACATGTGGAATATAGCGTCCGCTGCCATATTGGAAGAATATCCTCTCTTGGATGCAGCTCTTGTGTCAGGGGAACCGTCGTTCGGGGTCCCATCCTCTGAGGACTCTGAATATCCATCGCGGGGCATGTTAGGGTTACTAATGGAAATGGATGCTCGCCTCTCACCCGGGGTAGCCTGATGGTGACTGTAGCAGACAGTGGTTCGCCTCTTAGTCTGAGGTTGTGTGTTCGCGTCATCCCGGTCAGTTCTAACCCTTACCCTCTTATTCCATTGTCCTGTCTCTGGGAGGCTGACTCGACCACCCTCGGTCGATGATGGAAGCTGCTGAGAATAACACCCAGAAGGAGACGAAGAACAAGAAGGTGAAGAGGAAGCCCGTTCTGCCATCTTCCGCTGTTGGTAAAAACGGAGATTTATACCTGGCCGTGGCTGGAGTTATTGAAAGTGATAAATGTACTGTGGCAGGAGGGCTTATAGGTTCGTGTTGCAGCTTACTGTGGGATGGCCACTGCTTATTCCGTGTCAGTTCCAAACACGTAATTGTCATAGTAAACAGTGCACATTGTAAATGGTGTAAAGGCGCTTCGTCTACACCTGCTAAAGAGAGCGATGTTGACGAAGGCAGGACTAGAGCCTACTTACGTGGCATGTTCCAAATGTCCTTGTCGGACTCTATGAGGCTATCGGAACTGATATTCGAGCTGACGCGTACCCAAAGCAAGAGCGCAAGGCACAGCTTCCCTGTAACCTGTACACCTCCCTATTGCACAGTGGAGACCGTGACACACATCTCTAGTCTCGCGCTCCGGAAACTTGTCGAGTTTGACAAGGACTTTGTCTGGGGAGACAATCTCATCTTCAACACCAAGGTGGACCGTTGTCATTCGGGTTCGCACTAACCGATAGGCGACAGAAGCCTAGATATTCTCCTCTTCTGCAATGTCCCCCAGCGAGATAAGACCCTTGGTGAGCCAGGGGTCTAGGGTAGGCCCCGTGTTCTGCCAGAAAGACATGTGCGCGTTTGTGAAAGTGTCAACCCAGGACAAGAAGAGAGCTGTGGTAAACATTACCAGCATGACCCTAGTCGACTATGCAGATAGAAGCGAGTACCCCGAAGGGCCTCTGCATTCCGACCCGTCTCTATTTGTGCCGATCTTCTGCACAGAGTGCTACGGCACCAACGATGCCGATTACACAGAGGCCATGGCTACTATTGGTTCTAGTCAGAGTGACAAGTTCCTCGTTGGGGTGTGTAGCGTGTATGGAGTGTCTCAGGGTGAGAATTACCCAGAGTCGAGGAAAGATTTCATCGTGAGCAATGACATGGCTTACTCTGGAGCGTGTCAGCCTCAACCCGGAAAGGCTGTATTTCTACACAAAGTCAAAAAGGACATTGGTCGCGTTAAGTGCTACTGGCACGTGCACAGTAGGTCAGTTGACAAAACCTACCTGTACTGCTGTGTGGAGTGCGATGACACCGAGTACACCAATTGCGTACTGAATCCCGAGATGAGTATCGCCTTCAGCTTAGGCACAGTGGGAGATAACAAGAGTGGCCCCATAACGGAAGAGTGTAGTTTAGTCTCTGTGCCCATGAGACCGGGCTGCTTTTGCACCATGGTGACAGGTCAACATCTGGCCCAGACAATGACCAGGATGGGATTCTCCACACTGAAGGACTCGGCCCTCGACGCGGGCATCGACGCAAAGGATACGGCGCCGGTTGTATGTGGCCCGACCGTAGCGCCCTCAGAGGCATTGGACGAGAGCTCACAGGGCCAGAGTATCACAGAGACAGTTATCTCCCTAAGGAAGGCCGTGCTACACCAAGCGGCGGAGGTGCGAGCGCTGAAGGATCTATTAGAGGCCATCAAGGTTCAGAATACCGTACTAACTCAGAGACTGACATGTCCTGACGATCCGGACACATTGTTCACGATGCAAGGAGCAAATGATTTCACACAACGCACTGGGGTGAAAACAAAACTCTGCGCTGGTATTAAACCTACTGACGAAGATACTAACAGGGGAGTGACATACCCTACAGGAGATACGCCGTCGCCTGATCACAAACAGATGGAAGATAAAATGGCCGTTACTCAGACCCAAATAGATAATCTGATCAAGCTTTTGCAGCAGCAGACGAATCTACCTCAGCCGCAGCCGGCTCTGCCTCAGCATCAACAATATCAGCAGTCGCAAGCACAACTGCAAGCTCTCCAGAGTTTCATGCATTTGGTCCCCGCACTTCAGAATTTTACCCAACCTCAAGCCCAACATCTGTGGAATCCTCACCACCAGCAGCAGCAGCAGCAGCAGCAGCAGCAGCAGGCGGGGCAAGGGTTCTTCAGGGGGGAAACTATGTACAACCCGAGCGGTTCACCTAATCTTGGTGGGAAATCTGTTCAGTACGGGACTCTGACCGAGGAGCAAAGGAGGAAGATAGCCATGGAGTACAACAAGGAAGAATCCGAGAGACAGGCAGTATCCCAGAAAGAGCAAGAGAAGATGATAGATTCGATAAAGTCCAGCATAAGAGACGTAATTGTAGAACAGCAGCGCAGTTCGGTGTCACAGGAGGCCGCGTCTAACCAGTCCAGTATGGATACATTGCAGAGTTTGGCGAGAGACACTCCGTATAAGCGTGCGCGCAAACAAGCCAAGGATGATGAACACGATCCTGGTGATGTCTCTAAATTGATGAACGAACTACGCGAACTTACGAAGCAGATCTCAAAGCGTGGCAATATCGGCTCAAGTGAGGAGAGCTGTGACCTGGTCACCATGGACACGGAAGAGATGGCGACCGCAACAACCTCGTCAGACAACGGTCAACAGTCTCAGCCACCAGCACATCAGGCGACTATGGCAGTGATGAACAAACAACAAGCCGGGTACTCGGTACCCTCTGGTGGAAGAGGAGGCCTTAACAATTCCACCTCAGTGGCTGATTCAGTGGCTGATTTCATCTCGGCTGTTGTCACAAAGATATAGAATACATGTCCACATTGCATTAGCCGGACAGTGTACGGTACCATATTGGGAGCATACTTGTTTGTACATCCTTTGAAATGGTTTCTATTATAGGTGTTGATGTATCCCATAACCGAAATAAAGTCTTGCAAAACATACTTGGGTGTAAAGTGTTATGTTTCCTTTTATACACTTGTCATGTCAGTCGATCTATTGGGAATGGGTTATGATGATAAACTGTTTACACGGCAGTAAGCAAGCCACTAACGACACACGTTCCAACAGTGTACAACAATCTCACACTCAACCTTCGAGACTATACCGTATCCTACTACGACCATGCAGAGGTCCATCTCGGTCATGCTCAACAAACAACCTCTGACAGCGGCCCCAAAACAGCCAACGTTCCAACGGAGGCAGTTGGTGACTGATGACAGCAGCGATAACCAGGTGCTGGTATCGGGGCTGAACGGCTATAAGGGTGAATGGAACAACCTAGCCCTGGGTAATCTTGACTTCAATCACGTACCCTCTCAACTGATCGCTTCGACTACCAAGCACCGTCCCGGAGTCGGAGACGTGTGTGTCAGATTAATGCCCATTGTCTGTCAAGCCGAAGAATACTCTTCTATCGTGGACCTGTACAACACCTACATCGCAAAAGGGAGCTCACTGATAGCCAGACGGTGTATAAACAGCTACACAGGCACCGAGGAACTGTACATCCCCTCCATCCCGATCCACACATTTGTCTCGGAGTGGAACAAGTCTCTCCAACAGTTCCACGACATGATCAGGAGCGACGGCTTGGGTGACCGACAGACCCGACGCCTGCGTCGCATCACCCTGGTGTCCAACGTGACAGAGATTGCGCTCAAGAACGTACCGATTGTAAGTGACCATTTATGGTTCGTACTACACTCTATCGTGTCAAAGCCGTCAATGGTCAGGCGAGTCCTGCAGCTGGTGGGCTCCATTGCATCCACATCGGGTACGGTGTACCACACAGGCGAGGTGGAAAACACCACGGTTCCCGGGGAGGACGCTATGCACGCTGGCAAACTATACCTAATAGCGAAATCCGTACCCTCCACGGGAAACAATGTTACAGTTTTAGGAGACGAAGCCGGTGCGACACTAGGTCTGGTCTGGGTCCCGGACGAAGACGCACTGCAAGATCACCTGCGAAACAGCCAAAACTGCTACTACGTACATATAGGTAACAGGACTGGGAACACCTTCAGGTGCAAAGGATTCTGTGAGTGGCGATATTATAACCACAACGTGTTCAATAGGATGACTACAATCGGACAGGAAACAGTCTCCAAGTTTGAAAGCACCACGCTGTCGGGTAACACGGGCGACTCGGCTAGAGTGCTAAAGCAAGCTTAGCGGCCCAAATATCGATTTCTGTCAACGCACATTAAACACATAGACTCAATACCTTACGGTGTGTCTCGTCCGCTCTAACCTACCACATACAATGTTACCCAGAACCTTTTTACCTGATCATGACGTGATCATGTTCGCCTCTCTGAACAGGACTATGATGACAACAAACGTTCATCCCCTCTACCTACCTCCCATCGTATGCTGGCTCAATCGGACCTGTATGGAGGTGCAGCGTGTCAAGCAAGTAGTTGCCAACATAGTCAAGGCTATCTCAACCCTGATGGTTGCTGCCACTATCTGTTTACACATTATGAGATTGTTGACCTTTTTTGCATGGGGTGTACTCGGAAGCCTGTGGTCTCTCGTGGTGTGCGTCACCTTGATGAGCGGTTCCATTCTTTCCGTTCTGAGCTCGGAGAGACGAAGCCGCGGCAGTGACACCAGCGTGATCGTGGACCCAATGGCTGGTGTAGCCGTCTCCCAGAAAGTGGTCATGTCAATATTCTTCTTAGCCACCTACATTTACACCTGGCTATACTACGAAGTCTGCGGTGGTACCGAGGTCGTTGTCTCGTGGATTGAATGCGCAGACAGACGAGGGCCCTCTCTGTTCCCAATTCTAAAATGGACAGCGCTAGTGTTTGTCTGGATTAACACAATTGGCTTCGTCAGACTAGTTCGATCCAATTGAACTCATGTCACCCTACCAAAGGACTCGGTTATACTTTGTCTCATTTTCCATAGTCTACCTGTCCTACGACCTGGCACTTGGGGATCTGGTGCCAATCAACTCAATGTGGCTAGCTGGGTACAAGTTGATCTTCTTGGCTGCGGCTGTGAAATCGCTCACATCTTACGTATGCCTTAAACTGGACACCATAATCGAGAGGACCAGGCAGTTGCAGTGCTCGGCTGTCTCGACCACGAGCAAAGGTGAGGCACTGGCTTTGCACAGGGAGGAGAGACTGTCTAAGGTCGACAGCCCCGAGGTGAGCTACAGCAAGCGAGAGTTTGGACATGGCGGGCAGATACCTTTTCACCCTTATGACCAATACAACCCACCTCCGGTCTTCTGGTGCACTCTCATGGCATTGCTGCTTCTCTACAACACGGCCCATCTTGCTTTCGCCCCCATGTCGTACACATCGCCCCTATTGTGCGGTGCGCCCGCTTACGTGCTCTACTGGGCAGCTATGAGAGCGACCACGTTGATGTTAGAGTGAAGAGGGTTTCTCTTGTATTAAGTAAAGGCGCAACCACTCTCACTCACTACGTGGCACAGGATATGGTCTAGCGTCATGGTCAACACGGATCTAGAGCCCAAAGTCAGGACAATAGCAAGAGACTCTGGTTCACTGGATAAATGTCTGGATCAGTGTATTACTGTACTCCTATGCATACTGGTATTATTGAACATTGGCCTGTGGTTTGCTAGACTCTGTTTCCATACCAGCGACATAGTTGAGTAACAAGGGAGACGACTCGAGATCTGAACTGCGAATGGATCGTCTTCGGGAGAAAAACTGGTGGATAACCCTTTTGAAAGACAAGACCGTTGAACCGCACAATATCAGTAGCCATCTGCCATGCGAGCAATGGTGGACAGCAATTGCATGTGGGGAGGAAGAGAGTGCTCCTGCTGCTGAGTCTGCCACCGAAAGCCTGGCAGTCAACAACCATAGCCCTAACAACTCAATCGTGACTGGCCAGGCTGTGAGCAACGACCTGACTGTGAGCAACGACCTGACTGTGAGCAACGAGCTGGCTGTGAGCTCCGGGGCTGCCAGTGACTCTAACGCAGCCTGTGTATCCAACAGACTCAACCATTCCCGAGACACATGTAGCATGGTTCAGATGCTCTATGCTAAAGTTGAACATGCTAACCACGCTAGACGCCACAGCATCCAGGATAAGGATATCCTGCTGAAGGGTATCAAAAAGTGTAAGAAGCTGTCCTTCGAGAACCCAGAGCGCAACCCGAAAAGGAAATCACCTAACCATTTGACGTGATGTTAGTTTAGATGCTGAGGTTACACTGTATGATTTGTATCTTTTGTGAAACAAATAAAAGTATGTCACACAGGTACATGTCTAAAGCCACTTTATTTGTCAACGGTTATTATGATACAAAACACAACATGTTATACAAGTGACTGCCTAGGCACAAGGTCACAATGGTAATACAAGATAGAGTGCAACTGTCTACTACACAAAGTCAAACTACAGTAGGGAATGTCCATATCTAGGTTCCAATGGAGTCTTTCACAAAAGCCATCTGTTCATGTTCAGCTGGGCCATGAATCTGTCACCGGTCTTGATTTCGCTGGTATTATAACCATTGCAGGCTCGCACCACCTGTCCTCCTGCGAATCCTTGCACACTTTCCACGATGTTCATCGCATGCATGACCACGGTCCTAAGAAACCGTTTCACAACGTCATTCTCTACAATGTTGCTAATGATACCAGCGTCAAAGTCCTCGTTGACAGCTGCGGCGGCGCTGGTTCTCATCACATCAGACACTTCATGATAGTCAGCCCCGTTTGCCACCAGTGTCATCATTGACAGTATACTCTGGGGTGTGTAAGGTGAAACAAGTTGGAATATGTCCAACTCCTGATCGTGCTTAATAGCCTGTATCACCTCCTCCACGGGGTCTCCTCCTGCCTCACAATTCACTCTTCTGGTAGCCAGCAGTCCTCCCCATATGCCCTTGTTCACGGACATATTGTAACCTAGATCGAGGTTCACCTCACGTTGAGCCGCCACGTCCTCTCGGTTAGGGAGCTGCACTGTGAAACGGTCTCCCTGCTTCATGTACTGTTGTCCCGTGTTGATGAGCTCCACTTCGTACAGGTGCGGTGTGTTCAGGAAAGGTCTATTTGCAATGGAGCTGCTGGTGGCACATACAGCCACCTCTTTTAGGGTTCCGAGTAAGTCTGCGCTCAGCCCGTGTAGCGTCGGCACGTACGAATCCGCATCTTTCACAAAGTGGAACAGGCCACCGGGTAGGTAGTTCTTAGCCGACTCGTATTTGTAGCAGCCGTAGGGTATGTCTGTGGTCGCGGTCCTATGTTCACTGAGATTGTGTGTGTATGTACGAATAGGGTTGTGCACTCTGGTGGACGACATAGTCGATGTCTAAGTCGATGATGTGGATCTCGTGTCCCGTGGAATATTTCAGACTATGCGCTGTCACAGCAATATGCTTTTCAGCTGCAGAATATGAATCTCTCTGCTCGAGATGGATCTGGACACGTTGGAGAGTACGGTACGTTGGGTTGCTTGAGCACGAGCGACACTGCTGTCAGTACCTCCAAGAGAATAGGTGCTTCTTCACTGTTGAGCCTGAGCAGCCTGATCGTAAGCATGTTAAGATTTGAATCCGAAAGCACACCGAACGTTTGTGAAAACCAAGGACACCACCTTAGAATGATGTAAGTATTGAGATCGTCCTGTGCACTTGCTTGGGGTGGTGTGAGACTGTTGTCCAGCTCACACATGGACCGTTCCTTGTTGATCAACAGCTGTACTCGATTAGGCTTCATATCGTAGTCTTTAGTGAGTTCACTTAGAGACTTTGATGACGTGAGGCATATCAACTCTTCCAGTGTTAGCTTGTGCAGCGTAGTAGCCCAGCTCATCTCCTTGCCTCCTGTACTACTGTTGTGCTTGTAATGTCAACGGTGACAGATGAAATGAACCCTCCTCACCCAAGGCTCTTTGTGTATGGGGCGGGTGCTTATTGCATACTTAGGTGTGTCAAGATGAATAGTTCATCTCCACCCTCTTGCGGTAAGCCACCAGTCTGGCATTGTAAAAGTCGACAGTGCCTATGTTCTCTGCGAAGTTGCAGTTAGTCATTTGTATAGCCTCTCTTTTCACCACCCTAGGTGAGCACAACGTACACCGAGGGCTTTATCGGCGACATGGAGAAATGCCTTGGTGGGTGGTAGAGCACTTGCCCGTGCACGGTGCAGCCTTGGCAGTCGTACGTGTTCATCGCCAACAGACAGGCCAGCGGGTGCGTGGTCACTGTCCAGTTCATGTGATTCCAATTGGAAGGCGCGACCCTGTACAGGGTTCCCGTCAGGCCCCCTCTCACGTAGAACTCGTTGAACTGGCCTTCCGGCTTGAAACGAATGCCTTCCACTACACCCTCCGTGTCTGACATGGAAGGCAATTGCGGGTCCCCCCCTGTTTGCTGCCTGCCCAGCAAGGCAGATGATGGTCTTGTCTTTCTTTTGGCAACCTGTATACCGTTGAAGTCCATGTGCCAGATCATGCGCACCTTGCAACCTACCCAGAGCTTGTCCACCTTCAGATAGTCTCTTTCCATGGGGAGGATCCCTTTGCGGTATTTGGGCACGGAAAAGAGCTTGGGCAGCGTCTGTGCGGCTTGCTTCAGCACATCGTACCAAGCGTTCGGTCCTTTGTAGGACGTCCGGGTCCGAGTGACGCTGAGAAACTTGTCCCCCACACGGGCATTGTCTTTCGCCTTGTTCATGTATCTCGTCGTGTATGCCATCTGCTGTTCATCCTGGTGGAAGATCCGCAGCTTGTCTGGTTCGTATTCGGGATCCATAAGGTCTAGCTCGCTGACAGACACCCGGCTCCTGAAAATGCGACGCGACTCTTCCGTGACCGTGTTGAACTGAAGGTACGTCAACGCCTCAGCGTAACCGGGGTCCTTGAACTGCCGCCTGTTGACAAAGAGCGGAGTCGAAGACGAGAGGAGCCCTTCGAACCGCTCCGTTTCCCAAATGCGCAGATTAGATCCCACAGGCTGCAATTGCGAGACGCTGCCCGAGAAGATTATCAAAGGACCCTTTCCGGTTCCGTAGAAGAGAGCAAGGCAGCACAGCATCCTCTCCAGCAGCTCCACATTCAGCAGGCCGTACTCGTCTATGATCAGAACGTTCACCCCCAGGAACGGAGGGGCGTCCTCCATGGGGGCCAGGTCCCCTGTGTTCTTAGCCACCCTCAGCTGCTGGAACATTTTACTACACACCGCACACGATTCGGGTCTCAGTTGTCTACACGAGTGTCGTGCGATCACCTCGTTCCGCTCAGGGGGCAAGTCGGACTGGTGCAGTGTATTGAACCGAGACATCACGTTCCAGTATAATTTGCAGTACAGCCGCGTAAAGTCTTCGAGCGACAGCTTGTCGTTCAACAGTTCCTTTTTGAACCCCATCATCTTGTGGAATGTGTAGACTCGGTCCAGCGAGCAGGATTCCATCAGGGTGCCCGCTGCCTTGTTGGTCATGGCACTCACAACCACACTGATGTTCATGAGACGTAGCTTCTTCTCCAGCAGTGATATAGAGTACGACTTGCCACAGCCGGCGTCTCCGCTCAGCAGAGCCAGTTTCATACACTCGCCTCGAGACATGTGCAGCTTTACCATTGTTCTCACCCATTGTTCCTGACAGTATCTAGACATTGCCAACATTGCTTTTGTTCTCAGGTCATCCTCTTCCAGACACAGTCTGTTGCTCTCAGGCTCCCTTGCCAGTAGCTCATCTCTGTGTGGCTCAGAGGACCCACTCATGGCCGTATGGTTGACTATATCTCTCTAACTATATCTCTGTAACTATATATCTCCCTAGTACTCTCGTCCTTGTACAAGAGCTACAGAGCAGGTAGATCGTTTGACCAAGGTGAATCGAACAGCACCCGCTTTTCAAGAGATCCTGGTACGACACTTGAAGTCGCCGCCTTAACGGGGAAGTGTTCCTGGTTACTCCGATGACCAGAGGACCTCCCGCCTTTACCCTGATCCTCCAGACCTCTACGTTTCATGAACGCAGAGAGGGACTGTTCCAACCGAAGGGGGTCTTCACGTGAGACTCTATCTACCTCAGAGCTTGCCGCCGCGCTGCTGATGTGAGGGGGAGCTTCGATCCCTTCCAATACAGAGCGCAGGACTCTGTTCCTCACAGAGTGGGAGCCCCCTTGAGATTCGCTCTGATCCCCACCCAAGCCTGCTGTGAGAGGCACGTACACAACACCTTGAGCCTTCCGCACCCTCAGAGCTCTCTCGCGAACACGCATCAACCCCTCATAGGCCCTTGACACCGTGTCTCTGAACAGTGTCACATAGGAGCTGTACATGTTCTTGCTCGTGTACAGAGCTGCGGTCGTCACCCCTCCCTTTCCCGTGCTTTGTAGGACATTCTGGAGGCCTGCTAACACTTCGATCAAGGGAGCATGCGCTCCGTACTCGAACAACAGCCACGCAAAGTCCTCCGTGTCCACCCTGTCGGCGAGTCTGTATTTGTTGCCATGCGCGTAGGCTCTACAGAAACCAAACTGTTTGGCGTACCACTCGGGCTCCAGGTGCGATAGCATGATGTTTATATTCTCTAACAGCACACTGAACCCAACCGCAAGTTTATCACCTACCCTCATCTCAAACAGCTTCTGTAACACCCCGACCGGAGTGACAGACTGACCTGGTTTGAACATGCGATCCTCTGGGATCGACACCGCGAGGTAATGTCTCCCTACCCAATCTAAGTGAGGGTGTGACTCTTCGATCTTGTCCGTGTCACCTGCTGCTTCCTTGGCCTCCACAGCCTTGCTAGTCTGGCTCTCTGACAACTTAGTTCTCAGGGCTTCTCGTTCTTCACAGGCTTCTTGGAGTGCCTCTCTTGTATCCTCCAGCTCCCGTTTACACAACTCAAGTTCATGTAGCGTGTGCCTGCTGGTATCACCCGAGCCGTTGACAGTAGTTTTTAGCGTTGTATCCTCTATCACGTCTCCTGCCGATGTTGGTTCTCTGTCCCATTTCACACATCCCGCGCTCAACTCAGTTCTTTGACGGAGAAACTCAATACTCTGTTTGTGCTCCACATCCAGTGACTTGTTAAGTTCAAGGATTTGACGTTTCAAGTTTGCTATCATCTTTATGTGGGAACAGTCATCACACTGACCAGATGACTCTTCTCGGGTCCTCTTTCTGCACAGAGAGGAACCACTGCGTGTGGAAGGCATAATTCAACAAACCCTCACCCGTATTACGATGACAATAACAACAACCCCTGTAGTCTGAGACCCATTTAACAAAAAAACACACACTGCACATTAAAATGTAATAGATAGGGAAGACTTTATTCAGTTTCATAAACAGCACAGGGTTTGGTCCTATGTTTAACAAAGACTTCTATCATGAAACACAGACAACACAAACAGTTCAGGGGTATGTTTGGGTAGAAAACAAAGTATCATTGTCTATGAGAATACCACACCAATGACTTTTGTACATTCCCTCAAATATCTTCTGCTCTCTCGGTTATTCGGCAATGTATGGGAACATCGTCAAGGGAGCGTTACATTTCTGGTGAGGTTCGCTTTGCGACGCCTAGGACTCCGAAGACCCCTAACACCTTTAGGTACTTTGATGTACATAACATACTCGGCACTACATTCTAGAACCTCACCGGGTATATCCACAGGGACCACCAGGGATTTACATTTGAGGTGAGTGTAGCGACCCGTGAGTACTTCCGCCCTGAACCGTCCGTCGTCTTTTAAAGATTCCCTTATGGTCTTCTTGGGGTCTACCACCAGCAGCAATGTTCCAGGAGTTAAACCGGTCCTCCGGACATTGAGTACGTTAAACCCTGCATGGCAGTACCTTGTATCTATGCGTATAGTGAACATGTCCTTTCGAGGCGTTATGCTTCTCGCTGGATAATTTGGTTGGGGTGTACACGTAGGTTCCACAATGATGCGATCTTCAGCGCCTACCTTGATATCAGGCAAAAGAGTACAGGGAAAGTTGTGAGAAAGCCACGCCCGGTCGGGGCATCTCAGGATCCGAATGTTATCCACATACTTGTTCTCCATCATGCAGAACAAAGGACATCTGTCCAGGGCGTTCTTGATAGTGTCCAGGCCTTTATAATGACACATTATTGTGTAAGGGGCATACTCTCCTACTCGGTATACGAAGATTTTTCGCTTCGAATGTGAATCTGCCAATGACCCCGAGCTTGAAAGGAGACCGGTTGCGTTGTTGGACGAGATAGACATGACTACAGGGGGAGATCAGGGGGAGTTACTACAGGCCTAGAACAAATGGCTATTATATACAGTGCTAGCCCTCGTACAATCCCCACTTAGTACCCTGGCTCATCTATCCAACCATATTTGAGTCATGGGAGAATAGCTGACCAAGGCTCCTTTAATAACCACAGGATAAAGGATCCAACTTTTATCAATGCATAGACACAGAAATGAGCCAGGGACAGTTCTGATGTAGCATACCCTATTGCTACGGTGGCACCAAGCAAGCAGAGACATATACACACTGAAGTCACACAAGGGGAACTTTATTGTGTTTCATACATCACAGGGCATTATGGTTGGTAACAAAGACATCTATCATGACACACAGGCAGTTGGGGGACATGTATGGCCCATAACAAATATATGTTCTATGAGGACAGGCCACCGGTCACTTTGTAGACTCCCTCATTCCAGTTAGTCGGCAATGGCTGAGAACAAGGGAGCGTTACATTTCTGGTGAGGTTCGCTTGCGACGCCTAGGACTCCGAAGACCAATCCTAAGACCTTTAGGTGCTTTGGTGTATATAGCATAATCAGCATTACGTTCCAGAACCTTACCGGGCATGTCCCCTGGGAACAGTTTGGGCCTATATAGTCTAGACATGAGCGATGTACACCTGAGGTGAGTGTAGCGCCCTTCGAGTACTTCTGAGCTGAACCGACCGTCATCTTTTAAAGATTCCCTTATGGTCATCTTGGGGTCCACCACCACTATCAATGTTCTAGGCGTTAAACACGTCTTTCGGACATTGAGTACACGAACCCCAGGAGATCCGTACACTAGATCAATCTCTATAGTGAATAGTTCATCTCGAGACTTTATGCTTCTCGCTGGATAGTTTGGTTGGGGAGTAGACGTACGTTCCACAGTGAGGCGAAATTCATCATACACCTTGATATCAGGCATAAGATTACATGGACAGTTGTGAGGCAGCCAGGCACCGTCCGGCCATCTCAGAATTCGAATGTTAGTCACATCCCTCTGGTCACACATGCGGAAAAAAGAACACTTTTCCAGAGCGGTCTTGATAGTGTCCATGTCCGCATAACTACAGTTTATTATGTACCTTTCCACATGTTTTATTTGATATCCGAAGACATTTCGCATCAAATGGCTATTATATACAGTGCTAGCCCTCGTACAATCCCCACTTAGTACCATGGCTCATCTATCCAACCATATTTGAGTCATGGGAGAATAGCTGACCACGGCTCCTTTAATAAACACAGGATAAAGGATCCAACTTTTATCAATGCATAGACACAGAAATAAACCAGGGCAGTTCTGATAATTCAACAAACCCTCACCCGTATTACGATGACAATAACAACAACCCCTGTAGGTCACTCTGAGACACATTTAACAAAAAAACACACACTGCACATTAAAATGTAATAGATGGGGAAGAGTTTATTCAGTTTCATAAACATCACAGGGTTTTTGTATTTCTAACAAAGACTTCTATCATGAAACACAGACAACACAAACAGTTCAGGGGTATGTTTGGGTAGAAAACAAAGTATCATTGTCTATGAGAATACCACACCAATGACTTTTGTACACTCCTTCAAATATCTTCTGCTCTCTCGGTTATTCGGCAATGTATGGGAACATCGTCAAGGGAGCGTTACATTTCTGGTGAGGTCCGCTTGCGACGCCTAGGACTCCGAAGACCCCTAACACCTTTAGGTACTTTGATGTACATCACATACTCGGCACTACATTCTAGAACCTCACCGGGTATATCCACAGGGACCACCAGGGATTTACATTTGAGGTGAGTGTAGCGACCCGTGAGTACTTCCGCCCTGAACCGTCCGTCGTCTTTTAAAGATTCCCTTATGGTCTTCTTGGGGTCTACCACCAGCAGCAATGTTCCAGGAGTTAAACCGGTCCTCCGGACATTGAGTACGTTAAACCCTGCATGGCAGTACCTTGTATCTATGCGTATAGTGAACATGTCCTTTCGAGGCGTTATGCTTCTCGCTGGATAATTTGGTTGGGGTGTACACGTAGGTTCCACAATGATGCGATCTTCAGCGCCTACCTTGATATCAGGCAAAAGAGTACAGGGAAAGTTGTGAGAAAGCCACGCCCGGTCGGGGCATCTCAGGATCCGAATGTTATCCACATACTTGTTCTCCATCATGCAGAACAAAGGACATCTGTCCAGGGCGTTCTTGATAGTGTCCAGGCCTTTATAATGACACATTATTGTGTAACGGGCATACTCTCCTACTCGGTATACGAAGATTTTTCGCTTCGAATGTGAATCTGCCAATGACCCCGAGCTTGAAAGGAGACCGGTTGCGTTGTTGGACGAGATAGACATGACTACAGGGGGAGATCAGTGGGGAGTTACTACAGGCCTAGAACAAATGGCTATTATATACAGTGCTAGCCCTCGTACAATCCCCACTTAGTACCCTGGCTCATCTATCCAACCATATTTGAGTCATGGGAGAATAGCTGACCAAGGCTCCTTTAATAACCACAGGATAAAGGATCCAACTTTTATCAATGCATAGACACAGAAATGAGCCAGGGCAGTTCTGATGTAGCATACCCTATTGCTACGGTGGCACCAAGCAAGCAGAGACATATACACACTGAAGTCACACAAGGGGAATCCTTGTTGGAAGAGACAGCCATGTCTGCAGCGCGAGCTACTCCAATGAGACTACAGGTGTGCCACAGATAGCGATTGTATACAGTGTTATCATCCCACAATTGCACTTAAACTGTCACTCCACTAACAACATTCACTTTCCAACGGTAGGTCATATATGAAGTGTTGATCTAGCCAACCAGTGGTTAATCTAGCAAACCATGGCTAACTCCTCCAACCCTTGTTGAGGCTATGGGGGGGAACATTTTATCCGAACATTGGGTAATATACACACAAATGAACTACATACCCTACAGTGAATATACAACCTTCATGTTACACATTACGTTTGGGGAAAGGACCTTGTGTCCTCACTGTCCGAATCATCCATGTCTCTATTGGCTAAGTACGTGTACCATGTCAATTGGACTCTGGTAGATATACATTGCTAACAACGTCTGGTCAAATCAGGCACCTTTTCCATCAAGGAAGCCACAGATAGCTGAACACTTTAGCTCTGCGCTTTATCAGGGTTACAGCGTCCTTGGAGAATCCATCAATCTCCGTTATTGGAGTAATTTTCATCTTCAATGGGTAGGGATTCATTTTCAATGTGGTTTCCCAATCCTGTTTCACCGCCCAAAGTATCACCGCCAACCTGAAGTTTCTGAGATTCCTTGTCAATCTTCGTCAATATTTCTCTTTGGGACTCAGACAGTCCTTCAGTGTTACACTTAACCTTTGAAAAACCGGCACTGGCCCCAAACGTTACCACCTGTCACCTCTGTTTTCACAGCTAATTCATTACAGAGCTCTGTGGCAGAGTCCAGACCTTCTATAGCGTCTTTGTTACATGTTGAGAAGATATTGAATGAACTGTAATATCCACCCACTGTAATAGAGCTCACAAATGCGTAGCCCCACTCTCGTAGGAATTCATCTATATTGCTGTGAGGGTCTTTGTTCAGTGTGTCCATGTCCTTTTTCAAGGCGCTACTAGGCGTGTATGAGGAAACCATCACAGAACCCACTTCACAATGGTAAGTGGTAAGAGAGATGGCTACGTTGTTGCTGGTCGACACGGTTTTCTGTACCATGGTTTCCACCGCATCGGTTTTGCTGAAAGACGCTTCTGCCGAAGCGGTTATGCCGACTAAAGATCCGGACGCTCCCAGGTGTCCCGAAATGGAATCGCTTGAGCCATCATTGTCCCTTCGTGAGTGTTTGCCAGAATTGCCTTTTTTATGGTAATTGGTTGTCCTGACGCACTTGATAGCCTTGTTGAACCTCACAGTTCCGGGTACAGTGAACTCATTTTGCCGTTTGCATCTGTTCAAAAAACTGGACATGTGTATAGCCTCCAACTGTCCAAGGCCATGGGATGTTATGGAATGACCTAAGGGGAAAGTGTAGACAGAAACCGAAGTGTCACAGTAAGCTGCCAAGCCCCAGTCCACCACGATAACGAGTCCAAAGCTCAGTCCCAAAGTCAAGGTTATGACCATGAATGTGATGAGGCATACTTTCTTTGGTATAGTACAAATACACTGAATTACACGAGGTCCCTGTTGGTTAGCATCTCTCAGTTCGGACACGTGTGGTGTAGCCCGGTCTGTCTGGAGTCCTTCTTTGTCATCAACAGCAGCGACTGGTTGTGCGTTCCGGACCGTAAGATCATTAAGACCTCGTACCATTTGAACTACATCTGGACATTGAATCCGAACCTTCTTTCTGTAGATCGCAATTACTACCACGACCACAGCCAAGACAGCAATCACGCCAAGTAATACACCCGGGTTAAAAGTAGTTGGTTGAGCCGGTATAGGCTCACACAGAACATCGTGAGTGTTATTACCCAGGGAGATAGGGACAAAGCCTTCTTTGCATGTGGTATGGGGAATACATAGAATACAGAAATCAGAACAATGGAATCCGTCTTTACACCTACAGGTGTGTCTCTTAGTCAGATCATAATAAGCTCGTGTTTCAAAGTTTAGGTTGGGATCACAGTATGGTTGTAGACGACATATTCTTTCCCGGTTGTACGATGTCATATATTCGTCACTCTTACAAGGTGTACACTGGGGATCTTCACAGGTTCCGCTGTCACCCAACCTGGTCCCAGGTGGACACTTGCAACAATTGTTGTTCAATCCACAGCCTTTGCTCGGGGTAACAAGAAGCACCAGCACCAGTAATGTAAACATGACTGCGAAATGGTTTGAAGAAAGAGACCAGCCTTTTTAAAGCCTAGTCAAAGTTTCACAACAATCCAACTACGGAGGAACCTTTCAACCAATATGTAAGCAGAAACTAATTAAGTGTTGTCCGACCACTGTTAAACGTATCTAAGTAGAAACGTCCGACACTGGAGGATCTATTCAACCAAAAGTAAATTCGGAACGTCCAACAGTGGAGGAATCCTCTACCCAATGTTAAACATATCTACGTAGAAACGTCCAACACTGGAGGATCTATTCAACCAAAAGTAAAGTCGGAACGTCCAACAGTGGAGGAATCCTCTACCCAATGTTAAACATATCTATGTAGAAACGTCCGACACTGGAGGATCTAT
The DNA here is from genome assembly GCF_016432855.1 of Salvelinus namaycush. Classification (NCBI taxonomy): domain Eukaryota; kingdom Metazoa; phylum Chordata; class Actinopteri; order Salmoniformes; family Salmonidae; genus Salvelinus; species Salvelinus namaycush. The sequence continues at coordinate 39,542,609 of NC_052326.1, forward strand.
TCAACCAAAAGTAAAGTCGGAACGTCCAACAGTGGAGGAATCCTCTACCCAATGTTAAACATATCTATGTAGAAACGTCCGACACTGGAGGATTCCTCTATCCAAGCCTCATGCCAGGGGATTTCCAGATACGGGGTATATATATGCAAGCTGTAACAACTCCCTCAGCATTCACATTCACAGAGGTCCTACTAAGTTGAAACCCAAACCATGGGGACAACCATGAACATAATCTTAATAGTAGTTCTTGTTGCTACATACAAGGTCCTAGCCTTGACCAAGACCTACAATGTCCATTGTCTTAGCGGCTCAACCCTAAGGGTAGATGCTCCTGACATCAACGTGTTTTCCAAATATAAAGACTATAAGGAAGTTGTCTGTGTTACCTGCGGTGTAACGAACTGTAAAGAAACAAGACTGTTTGATAACTTCAAAAAGAAGAATGATGGTGACAGAATCATGAAAGTCGGTAATTTGGCTGGACTAAGTCTGAAAAAATACGGGTCAGATGAAATCGAAGTGTCCTACAAATGTCCTGGAGGAGATGTCAAGAAGGTACTCTGTTACACCAGTTCTACCATGAAACAATGCCTGACTACTCAATGTGATGAATGCAAGAATTCAAAGAACTGTGAGGTCTATGTCGGAACCAAGAAGGTTAGTTCTGGTAGAGTGTCTACAGCTAGAGGCACCTATCAAGTTGATACAAAGACCTCAAAAACTGAAAAACTTAAACAGTCCCTGGAAAAGATCAAGACATTTGTCACCTCTGACAAGGCCAAAGGGGTAGCATCGGCAATAGGCGCTACAGTGATCAGCAACAAAGACAATATCCTCAAACTAGCCAAGGTTATTGGAGTTCCTGAAGATTCCATGAAGAACATGGATCAGATCATTCGACTGGGTAACTCCTTTTACACGAGAGATTTTGATGGGGGACTAAAGGCATTGGTTGAATTGACTGGTCGGCCACTGAGCGAAGAAGAAGAGGAAGAGATCGAGACCCATTTGGAGGACGGTGAGATCAACTACACCAATCTATTTAGGTACCTCGAGGCTGAAAAGGAGGACCTTGTGAGAGGCCAAGATCTACACCAGGACCACCCAGACAAAAGTGTCCTCTTTTGGGAAAGTTATTGGTTGTATATAATTATCTGTGTTGCAGTAGTGTTGATTATCAGTGCAACTGCTTGTATGGTATGCTGTTTTTGCTCTTGTATGAGACAGAAATCCAATATGAGAGCAACTGTGTATCATCCACATGCGAAACTGGAAACGTCCACAGCTTTTTAAATGTATTCGTTTCTAACCACAGCCACAGTTAAATGGCTACCTTTGTAACAGGCTTATGTAACGTCTATTATGTAGTGAATGAATATGAACCTTGGATATGGCAAGTGTACAATCAATGTTTTGTAGGTTTACATTGTTATGGTAATGCAATACGTTTCTCCAATATTAAATATACATGCAAAGACTACCGACTCTGACCTTGGTGTGTTCAACCCCATTTAGATAGCAGAGCTCATCCTTAACAATGCAGATTGACCGTGTATCATCCAACCAGTAGTTATTCATCTCCGTCGAGGAATATTATTACAGGGTTTGTCTCAAATCGAACGGCGAGGTTGTCCCTGTACACACAGCTCAGTATCGACCGGACGACAACCATGTCTGCATCCAGGATCATTGAGCTCACCCAAGATGCCGAGGGCGTACCTTTAGAGGTCTCGACTCAGATGGAACTTATTGTAAACTGGACCAAGGTGAACGGATCGGGGACAACACGGTTTCTACTCAACAACACAGACTCTGTGCGTCTGTGGTATCAGAAGCTCGACCGTGGGGCTGATATCAACAAACATTTCATAGAAGTACACATCAATAAAATGGGGTCAGAAGACATGTTTCTGTTTGTAGACTCTTTTCATAAACCTGTTGTTTACCTATGTGAACCTCGCCATGGTACTGGTGGTAAAGTTGACCAAAGCCTTGAGTTCGGGGAACTCCAACTTTCTAATTAAAACACACAGCAAGGGCTCACCTTTCCTACCGAGGACCATTCATTCAAACAGGGCTCGTGTATCCAACCAAAGGTACTTCTACGGGCCAAACAGGGCTCATGTATCCACCAATGAGCCATGTACTATACCACTAATCAGACTGTAAAATATATATAGAGACGTGCAGCTCAACACAGTTCCATTATTCACAACCTCTGGTCTGTAAAATGAATTGCCAGTTGTTGAACAGTTACAAGGACGACATTGCCGAGAGGCATGCGTACATCAGACCTATCGTGGATGGGGTCCTGACGAACGACCCCGATGATGTGAATCTACTCAGGTATTTTCACAGTAAGGGTAATCAGGTTAAGATGATGCATGAGCTCATCGAACACTGCCTCCAGACCGAGGAACTAGCGGCGAGATTCCTCAAGGTGTTACGTGAAACGAATCTGTACTTATATAATGACCTGAAAGAAAACAAACCACGGGGAAAGTTCGGTGAGTACAACCACATATATAGTGAAACAAGGCCTGGAATGGATCGTCACGCTCTCTATAACTAAACTACTCTCCTGTGTCTTTGTGTCAGTCAGGGAAGATCCTCCCGTCGTGGAATTGACGGACAAGGTACGCGCTGCACTCGGTGACAAGATCCACCATCTATGGTCCATGACTATGATACCCTCCTACAACCGGAGGATCACAGATATCATGTCCGCGCTAGACCTACTGGTGTTTCACAACCAACTGCTTCCAGAAGAACGTGCAGAGTTCCAGTTAAACCGCGGACCATGACAATGCTATGATTGTGCAACTGGAAGACATGTGCAGGGACACTACCATCCCTGAACCGAACCGAAAGTTCATCTCCTTGGCAGTGTCTTCCTTCAACATGCATGTGTTTGATATTCCCAACATTATAAAGATGCGAATGGAAGATGTCTTTGTGTATGTGTAGTACAGTGCGTCCTGTATCATGTTGTTTATCTGTGTATTATAAAGGCAATAAACACTGGTGAAAAGAACTGTTTCTATATGTTTCCCTTTATTGGTAGAGGGTCCTAGTTGAGCACTGACGATATGGGGACAAGAACCCTTGTGAGGTCCCAAGACGGGATGAAATCACAACCCTTATAACTCATCCTATAACTCATATAGAGTTGAAATTAATATTGGTGGAACACATGTCACAAAGAGTATGGCACAGAAAACACTCTCACAGACAATCCAGGGTGATATAGTTTATTGTACACAACACAGACTTGTATTACAGATCACACTGTCCTTAGTACTGGTGCACTGTTCTGCCTTCTTCTTTATCACTCACATTAAGATCCCACATCAATATCCCATTTGTCACCACAAGGTACATTTCACATTGCTGCGTCTACTGTGAGTGAGTCTTCGCAGTCGAATCGGACTAGACCGTCGCACACAGAGAACCCGTACTCGGATCCAGGTCTCGGGTTCTTCAGGGTCCACAGTTCGCAGACGTATTTCATTGTCTTAGCCATTAATCGGCAATCCACCTCGGTCCAGTACTTAGCCCCGATCGTCGCCGGGATCTTTGTGAACCCGGCCAGCTTCATACCCATTTTGTAATAGTCGCAGTCCTGAGAAGAAGCGCCCCCGACTCTCCAGAGTAGACTCTTCATCTCTTGGCACCAAGAGGAAAAGGCCTTGTGGTTGGTCACCACTCCGGTCATCAATCTCTTAATTCCCAGTCCCCTCGGAACTATGTTATAATCGGTGCCACACAGCGCCATGAAAAAGAGCTTTTCCCTTCGCTCCGTCTCGTCTCGGATTACATCTGGTTTGATACGCAGGTAAAAGTGCCTGCCCGCTCGGTTCATCCTCATGAAACGACCGTAACTGCCCCTCGGTACCATTCCGTTCTTGTACGCATTACTCAACTGCTTGATGCCGCCCATGACACGTTTCTGGTCTTTGCTCTGTGCCACGCTATATTCCGCGCAGTCGTCTAGGTAGGGCTCGGGGACCTCGTCCTCCTGCTGACACAAGATCTTCCTCTTCACACCGGTACACGGCGGGGTAGCCGACTCGGAGCCGGATAGCGGACTCTGGTCAGATGCGGGGCATATCGTTTCGAAGATGTAACACACCGCCTTTGTACTGACACAGCCCTTGTCTACCATGAGCCCCAACTGATCCAATCTGTCCCGGGCGTTCGACTCAAAAAACCTAGACAGGAAGGTGCGGTAGAGAGATCCCCTTATCCCGACACTGTACAGGTGCATAGCTACTGTTGTCTTAAAGTTGACGTTAGCGTGCTTGTCCAGAATGACCTCGAATGAGTCGTGTTCCTTTCGAGTCATCGGAAGCAGGTACTCGTCCTCAGCGCCGATGTCGCAGAGCACTCGGAACCTATCGTCACTCGAAGCCAAGTCCATAAACCTAAGCTTGGGTGGGTTCTTGTCAGGAATGTCAAACAGCAGCTCCCCGAAGGTCGACATGTGCATGTCTCGCTCCTCGCGGTAGCTCTTATTGTCTAGCCTCATGGTAATGCCCTCGCGGCCACCAGCCGTCAGCACGGCCACCAGGTCCGAGTCTCCTGTGCACACGGTCACACTACCTTTCAGAACGTTTGCCAACTCCACGAGCAGCGTGTCGGCCTCTATGCCCGTACACGCTAGACAGGCGTCTCTCAGCGTAGACAATTGTACAGTCTCGGGGTCCGCGAAGGTTGCCACAAAGATGCCCTCGTGTCCCTCAGGCCTGTCTATCGAGCCGTCGGCATAACTGGCATCTAGGTCTGACAGTTCACACTCAGGAGGGTTCAGCTCTTCGAACGCGTCGGCAAGAAGACAGTCGTCCTGGCACTCCTGGTACTCCAGGTACTTCTGGTGGAAAGACACCAGGTTATCGACCGAGGTTCCCTCTAGGAGCTGATCCTCAGAGGAGTCTCCCTTGGCGCCGGTCACTAGAAACAACTTGTTTTTCATACCCATGTCGGCCAAAAGCTTCATCATGGTGTATTCTATGGCGCACAGATTACGCTTACAGAAGTCAATGTGAGGCGCGGGTGTATAGTTTTAGTCTCATTTCCCTCACAGCAGGTTTAGGAGCTCTCGCTCCGTCCTTTACAAGGACTACACACTGACTGCCTGTCCTTTCCGAGATGTAACAACTCGCCAGGGTTCTGGCCATGCTAACTATGGACGTCTGAGGATCATCCCAGATATAGTCAGTCTCCTTCACTTTGTGGATTACCATGAGATGGTCTATCAGAGTCCAATCCTGTTTTTGCCACGGTTTGTCGATCAATTCAAACGGCGCCAGGTGAGGGTTTGCGAGCATCGCGTGGATGGCCTTGTGTTTCAACCCCATTTCGGTCAATGTGTTATTCAGTGGAACGGGCGCGGGACTGAGTAGGTCGAAAGTTTGTCTAGAGGCACAGTGGAACCGAGGCAATATGTAGCCCTGGGTCCCGCTGTACGGTTGGAGCTCTCGGCCCTCGCTGGAGACAATGGGCCCTGCTACAGCGAACTGCTCTAGTGCTGGCGACACGCGAGCCCTGTTTGGATGGTTTGCAAGGGAGCTATTGCGGTGCTAGCAAGGACACTAGATGTGCGTTTAGTACTCTTTACCCTGGTCGATTCCAAACAGGAGAGACTGAATCGACTTCTCGTGTGATTGTCACCGGTACACTCTTCCTGGTGTTCACTTTCGCTTGGTTGAAAAGTATGTTCCTGTAACACAGATCGGTGGGCTCTAATCGGGGGGACTCTCCCCTTGCATTTGACGCTCCGCTGGCCTCGAGTCTCTCGACTCTCATGTTCACACACGTAGGAGCCAGACAGTTGAGCACCTGGGAGCAGAAACAGTTCAGCCACGGGAACTTGCGGCGCATAGTCTTAGAGATCGTTGGCCTTAAACAACTCCGTATGGTAACCTGGTTGGTGCCTGGTCTGACTATCACCAGATACGCAGCAGACCGCTCTGCCATGCTGGGGTACGTGAGCGAGAACATCAGCCACGTAAGCCACAGTTGCGTGTTGTATCGCCACAAGGTGGCCTGGTCAAGAATGTCTTTGTTTCTGGTCTTAAGCTCCAGCAGTGCTACGTTTCCGGTCACGGTGTCGTGGGCCACTAGGTCCACCTCTGTGTAGAAGCCCCATGTGCAGTGGATGGACTTGCAGCCCCGCGTACAGCCGTTGTGGTACGTGTAGGATCCGGGTTTACGGGAACTATCGGGCGTTGGCACACCGGCAACCTTGAGGCCTGCGCAAATGGGAGCAAGACGCAGAGCCTCGAGCTGCGTGAGAATGAGGCGGGATACGGGGCCTACGTCGCACAGTCTCTTCTTTCCGTTGAACACGCCCTTGCACTGAGAGTGCTACCGCAACGCCTATGCCTGTGGACATACGGCTCCTATCCCACAGGCGTCTGCAGGCGTCTGGAGTCAGGGCTCTACACCTGAACAGTTGCAGCAGCGCTTCCTTGAACGCAGACCCCTTGGAATCGGGCGCGTTAAGGTTTCTTAGGTACTCAGGCAGCCACTCGAGCGAGCTCTCGGGGTTGGCGTTCAGGTCCTTCACAACCCTGGTGAACAGATCCATGCTTATCATATTGTGCCCGGCTGAGCGCTTCCTGCAGCACATGATAGAAGTTAGGGTTCTGGTGATTCCCTTAACCTTGTACCAACGGTGGTCGGCTGTAGACTTGGCACACAGCTCACCACCGGAGCCCCTGAACTCGATCGCAGGGTCCTGGAGCTTCATTGTATTAAATGTTCTATGAGCGGTAGGTTGCTGCTGTGAAAACCCTGTCCCTTTGTGAGAAACAGAAAGTGGCACGGCTAAGTTACCCGTAGTATTGCACCGTCAGTAAGTAAAGAAGTACAAAGCAGAAGCTGGGATCAAGGATCAAGGGATCCCCTGTTAGAGATTAGAGATATGAATCGCAAAAAAACAATGATGGGAGGCGTTGAGTCTCTGATATCCGGGAGCAAGGAGCTGTTTAACAGCAGAAAGTTATGGGTCCCAAACGGCCCCATACTGAGCGCGGCCCGTTTCAGGGGCAAGCTGGGAGCCTCCATTGCTGTCATCACATCTCTCACGGTGGGGTTTCTTACCATCCCAACAACATTCTCTACTTCATCAACAACAAGCATGGTTCAAGGACCACATGCAGGCAGAACTCAGACTCGAGTACGACTTCCTCCTCCGAAGGCAGACCTGACTACGAGTACGCGTACATCCACTCGGGGATTGCCCTCATCACGCTCGGCTGTCTTGCCATGGTGGTGAGCATAGTACTCAGCTACTTCGCCTCCAAGAGCAAGCGCAAAATGGACGACTCCGAAGGACCCTACAGGCGTCCAGAGGCCGTCAGGAGCACCAGGACCGTGATTGCGTGCCTCATCATGATGAACATTGAGCTGTTCATGGCTGTGATCGCGGGCTGCATGGAGCTGCTTTACCAACCTATGATCAGAGACGCACAAAGGTTGCATAACATGGAGTGCGCTATCGCAGTGTTCAACATCATAATCTACATCATGTACGTGGTGACCATGGTGCTGACGTCAACCGTGCTAAAGGGGAAGCACGAAGTAGCCACCACGGTTGATGCTCCACGAGACATGCCCGAGACCGTGCCCATCCCCCCCACAGCTCGTGACTACTTCAGCAGAAGCATCAACTCTTACAATTCACAGTCGAGTTTCATTTAAGGGCCTCTGCCCCTCGGCTGTATGGGCTGAGACTTTGTGGGGGAAGGCTAAAGGGGAACGCAGAGCCACACAGGCAGTCACCAGCCCCTCAGGGCTCACCAGCAATAGAGAGAAGCAGATGCTCTGTACTGGGGCCTTGGGAAGACATGACACCAACCTTGCATGCAGTCCCTCAAGAATAGACCCTACCCTACGTGTCATTCTAAACACTTGTTATATTACACGTGGCTTATTTTATATTTAGTTCCTTATTAGATCACGGAACCGAATGATACGTCGGCGACAGCAAGGGAACTATTGTCCAACCCAGTGGCCCACTATCCTGTTTCACTTGACCATACCCCTCATAAGTTTTGCTATGTATGTGAATAAATGACAAGGGAACAATGTACTGAGAGTCTGGTGAATTTTTATTGACACATGTTCAAAGAAAGTCATACATTGTAAATAGGCACATGTCAAATGTTAGGTGTGTACGGCGATGAGAACCCATACAGTGTCCGGTTCATATTAGCGGTAATCGTCACTTCTTTATTACAACCAGAGCAACATTGCAGCTAGGACAGTGGTAGACAGTGTCAAGAAACTCATTCTTGAAGAAGGGGTATAGGCAGCATCCCACCACACACAGGCAATTTGCTGAGATGTACTTAGAGCCTCCAGTCCTCACACAGTCAGGGGGGTAATATCAGTCCATTACAGTGTCAAGAAACTCATTCTTGAAGAAGGGGTATAGGCAGCATCCCACCACACACAGGCAATTTGCTGAGATGTACTTAGAGCCTCCAGTCCTCACACAGTCAGGGGGGTAATATCAGTCCATTACAGTGTCAAGAAACTCATTCTTGAAGAAGGGGTATAGGCAGCATCCCACCACACACAGGCAATTTGCTGAGATGTACTTAGAGCCTCCAGTCCTCACACAGTCATGGGGTAATATCAGTCCATTAGCCATACACACAGAAAGAACACGACGTTGGTTATAGAGGTTTCAACAGAGACATTGCAAACCTCTGAATAGCTCTCTGACAGCAACTACAACTATCTTCGCACTCTAATCAAACTGTTAGGACAACCTAAGCTTAGGCCCTATCCTATCCTACCCTCGTAACTCCCTCATCCACCTCAGGTAACCGCAGACTTTACTAAGGCTATGGCGGCCTGGTACGACTGCCTCCTCTTGAAGGACAGGACCCTGACAGATTACGAGAAGGAAAAGCTGGACCGTGTGAACGTGAGAGCCGACAGCGCCGAAGGTGGCGATGTGACTATAGGCCCAACGGACAGTCTCTTCACCAGACCCATGTATGTGCCGTTAACGCACTACCACCATCTCGACGCCCTGTTAGCCATCATGGCGTGCTACGTCTCCCCGAGAGTGAAAAGTTTTTGCGACTATCCCGTGAGACATGTTCACATTGAACCAAGGCAGCTGCTCCATCACGCATCACAATCCCCCGTCAAGTCAGCGAGGAGAGGAGAAGAGTAAGCAAAGTATAGATGCGATAAGGTTAAAAAGAGAACATCACCATCCTATTCACACTACACACACAAGTGGAAAGACACTGATCCAACCTGGACATGGTCCCCATAGCCTTATGTGGCCAGTGACCACAGCCATTGACGGAACAGCCAGCCCTCAAGACATGGACTCCACTGCCAGCTACCAAGACCTGAGGCTCATTTCAAATCGTTACACATTCACTGTACAGCATGTGCTGATGACACAGAATATGAATAAAAAGCTCAACAGCCCTTCTCCCAGTTCAGTGCCTGTTGTTACATTGACTATTCATCTCTACCCCTACACCTGTCTTTCAGTCATTACTATGCAAGGCATACCTCGCAGTGTTTCGTATCCCACATAGGATAGACTGTGCACTCCCAGCACTTACACAGACGAGGGGTAGCACTATGCATCACTTTCCCAACTCTATTTCAGGCACAACTTAGTGTTTACATTGGGATGGAAATGTAGCACATACCCCTGACAGACATGGTCAATTAGTCAGCCCTAGCAAGCAACTCCCGAATGCACTCTGTGAGACTGAGACAGAATATCATATTGTAGCCTAAGCCAGGTGCGTATATTATAGACGCAGAGATATTTAGCCAGAGACTAGGACAGTGTGTACGAGAGACAAACCAATAGACAGGGGCGAAGTGCAGCCACTATCACCTACATCGGACGAAGAAGGACATGAAACCAACAGTAGGGGGGAGCGACGGGAAGGTACCTGCCGAAACACACCGGGTGACAGGATGGTTAGGATTACTATCATGCTCACCAGACACAGTGGTCCTAAACAACAGATATGTTATTTCTATAGTTTTACAATACTTTTGGAAATAGTTAGTTGATAATCGGGGACAGCCTGTCACTTCGCACACAGGGCCCTTGGCCGTAATGTGGCGTGTGTGAATTCTGGGGCAGGATGTTTGACTAGTATCCACTTGGTGGTAGTGTGGTGCAAGTAATGAATGTATTAATATCCGATCGAAAGTCAACGCCATAGATTAAGTTTCCAGAAAGGAGAAACACACATTAAATATTACATACATATAGAGTGTGTAAAAAAAAAGAAGGTTTAATTGTAATAAAACTGGACATTTCGCCAGAGAATGTAAGACACCTTGTAAACATTGTGATAAAAAGGGTCATAATCACCGCGATTGTAAACAGAAACCTTCCAGCAAGGGAGGAAAGGGGACAGATAGAAATAATGAGAAATGTTATAATTGTAGCCAGAGCAGGCACTTAGCCAGGGATTGTGAGGCACCGTGTGAATATTGTAACAAAACAGAACATAATAACCGAGAGTGTCTAACCAAGAAGGATAGAAAAAGGTTTAAATTGTGATGAGACAGGATATGTCGCCCGGGAGTGTAAGGCTCCCTGTAAACATTGTGACCTAGTAAAAAAAAAAAGGTAAAGTGAAGAAGGAGAATCATCATTGGAGAAACGCTTGGACCTTAAAATTAGGGCAAGTTTCTGGGAATTGTCTCGGTAGAACGTGACTGATTTTACGACTAAATTAGACATTTCAATAGTGTTGGTGGTGCAGCATTAGAACTCTTGCCTACAATGCTGGAGACTCGGGATTGCATCTCAGACTATGCACCAAATAGACAAAAATTCATTCGGATTGTAATTCAACTATTGATATGTTATGCTTGGAAAGATAAGGTCCCTAGTGTTTGGATAGGATATAAATTGAACGTTTTAATAGCTTGTTTAGGTTAAATTGAAAGACTCATCCATTCTAAATAATAGTAAGTCGATTTCGATGAAATAAGTTGTCTTGCCTAAATGGTCCGCTGGAATAACGTATTGGGAAAGGAATCGTATTTAAAATTACTGAATCATAGAAGAGACAGTTACCTAAATCTAATGAATTCTAAATAATAACGGAGAGATAATTATGATAGTTGTGCCCATCGAATGTTTTTATTATTATGGATTGACTGACATACGTTATAAATTTAGCGAAGTACATGGTACTTTTAAATTTTGGAGTAGAGAAAGTTGGAAAGTTTGGTTTTACTCTTACGATAGAACTCAATTTGAGTAGGGGGTATATTAATTGCTGGAGGAAGGTTGAGTTGTTGCTAAATGACGTTGTGATATCATTGAGTGATAACATAAAATTGTCATTACGTAGAATACAATAACGGTTCTCAAATTGATTTGAAAGTTGTTCAGGGACAGACTCCCACTCTTTTCTGTACTTCTGACAGTACAATTTTGATTGGGAGACGTTGATTGATGTTGTAAGTTCTGTTCAAGAGCAAACATTCATGACTAACGGTATTAATTGGGTTTGGCTTATCGAACCTGTAGAACTGCTGCTGCAGTCAGCCAATAATGATTTGCAAATCGCTGAAATTGCTGCTGCCTGGGCACGGGCTGAGAGCCTGCTGCTGACGTCACTCACAATGCACTGGTGCAGCCAGGCAATGATGTTGTGACTGAGGGTGTGACAGAGAAAATTGTTTGTGTCATTTAGAGGGAAAATGCGTGCATTATAGCTTTGAGACACTTTTCAAAAAGTTCCAAATACATTTGAAAAAAGTAGCTGAATTTGTCAGGATAGTCTGAAAAGATGCTAAATAAAGCAACAAAATTGCTAGGAGGGGATCACTGGTTGGTTGTGCGCGTTGGGTTATATTTGGCTGTAAACGATTAGGTCGGAATAGTTGAATCGTAAAAGTTTTGTGATCGTTTCTGGTTAATGATTTTTGGTTTGATTGTTTAGGTAACACCAGTGAATTTGAAGAGGAAGTTAACGTATTTTAAACATTATAATCTGTTTCCATTACGTGGAACCATGTCAGGTCGGTAAAGGGAATTGCAGGTTGGTTAATATTATTTTAAAGGGACAGTGCACGTTAATCACAGTTGTGGGTATCTAATGGCAGGATATTCCTATTAAGAATTTTGGGAGACTGTCTGCAAACGGAATGAATGGGTTTCACATATAACCATTGAGGAAATGTAAAACTAATGATTTGAGGAAGTAGCTAGAATTATCATAATTATTAGGTTTTGTTTGTAGTAAACGTTTGGGTTTGAGGGGATCTCCATGTTTCCCAGAGACTAGTGATCTTAAAGGGGTACACTCACATATGGAATATTAGGAGTTTTATTTTCTGAGTTTTAATTAAAAACGTGAATCCTTTAGATGAAGGGTTCTTTAATATGTCTAATATAGTATGTAACATGACTGTAAAAGGGTGGTATAACCTTTGACCTCTATCATGGCTTTCTCTTGTGGTCTGATCAGCCTCATGGGAGGGCCATTTGGATGGAGATTTAGAGGTAATTTGTGATACTGATATTAAGGTAAATTGAGTAATTGATAATTATGAATGAGTTTATAGTTATTTTACATAGTGGTAATTTGAACCAATGAGAAGAAAGAAATGGCATAGCCTTGGATTAATGGTAGATTTATGTTAAGTAATTAGAACATAATCCAGGCCAACAAGACAGGGATAAATTACATTTGTGTTGATTCCGATTTATTGGGAACACAGAGATAACCTTAACCCTCCCGTTGTCCTCCTATTATGCCTAGCACACAGTGTCCCCCCCGGGTCACCCTGTCCCGTCTTGGCTAAAGGCCCAGTGGGCACAAGTGTGACAGTATGGGTGTGAACAGCCTTTGCAGATGTATTTCTTACACCTGCAGCACGCGGTGTGTGTCTTGGCGTCCTTCTTGGGTGGGCAGAGCTGACACCTCTTCCTCTTACTCGCCTCCAGCCGGGCGGCCGGGGCTGGGTCGGAGGCGGCGGCCGGGCCGACGGCTCGCTCAAGGGCTTGCGGACGAGCCTCGGCGGATACACGCTCGCCCCGTATGACTTTGACAAGTGCTGAAGCGGCTTCGGTGCGGGGGAGACGCTGCCTTCTTTGGATCAAGGGCTTCACGAGCGCCTTTCCGAGCTGCTCCAGGAACACCCTCCTCTTGTTCCGCTTCCCGGGCATCCAGTCGGGGTTGATCTCTCGCCATATGACAAAGGCGTTGTAGGAGGACACGTCGAGGATGTTGTGGAAGATGACCAGGGGCCAGCGGGCGGTCATCCGTCTGCAGCTGTAGGTGCCGACCACCTTGTCTAGGTTGTCCACGCCGCCCTTGTTGCAGTTGTAGTCTAGGATGAGGGCCGGCTTCCGGTCTCGGCGATCGCTAACGTCGGGCTCCGCGTGCCGCGTTCTCAGAAGCAGCACGTTCTTATTTCTCTTTGCCAGGTAGGACACTAGAGTGGCGGTGGGCGTGAAGGCGAACCTGGAGGACGAGACCTGTCTGTCCTTGGACTGGAGCAGCGCGGGAGGGAGCTCGGGCTTGTTCTTTCGCACCGTGCCCACCATGGTGAGGTTCCTCTCGAGGAGCCGCTGCCCGAGTTCGTAGGAGGTGAAGAAATTGTCACACGTGACGTTGTGACCGCCCGGCAGTCCCTCGGTCAGATCGAGGACGACGCGCGCGCCCTGGTTCTTCTCGGGGCCTCCGCCGGCCGCCTTGCCGGTGTACACTTGCATCTTCCAAGCGTAGCTGGACTTGGCGTCGCAGGCCACCCACGACTTGATGCCGTATTTGGCCGGCTTGCTGGGAATGTACTGTCGGAAAGGACAGCGTCCTTTCGGCGAGGGAGAGGAGAGGGAGAGGAGAGGGAGAGGAGATTAGCAGCGTCATACACAGATACATAGACTGCCCGTGCTCTCTACGCTACACGTACAAACACAGATACCAGCGTCATCGTTACCGGCTCACCATCGGGGCGCACTGCGTTTACGTTACACGCAGCCGCCTCCGCCGCCCGTGCTACTGCCGATTGCTACTACTGCCGATTGCTACTACTGCCCGTGCTACTACTGCCCGTGCTCCACGTTGCTACTCTTGCCGATTGCTACTACTGCCCGTGCTACTACTGCCCGTGCTCTCTATGCTACACGTACATAGACAGATACATTGACTGCCCGTGCTCTACGCTACACGTACAAACACAGATACATAGACTGCCCGTGCTCTCTACGCTACACGTACAAACACAGATACATAGACTGCCCGTGCTCTCTACGCTACGCGTACGTACACAGATGCATAGACGGTACCTCTGAACGGGACCAGTTGTTCGTCCACCGTCACTTCGGGCCCCGGGTTGTAGAGGGCCTGCAGCCGCTCCTCCCACAGGTCCCACACCTCTCTCACGGCCGCCAGTCTGTCGGTGGCGAGTCTCGCGGGTCTCGACTGGCGGTCGTCGAATCGCAGCAGCCTCGAGTACTTGTGAAACGCCTTGAGCGGCATGGTGGCGCGGAACACGGTCCTGCCGCTCTCGGCGTCCCACAGGCTGGCCGCGGCCTCGCCTCGGGACCTGTAGACGCCGGCTAGGATCAGCAGCCCTACGTAGGCGCGCAGGTCGGTGGAGTCCATGGGTCGCCAGCCGTCGCCGTATTTTCTCACCCCCTGCAGATTCGTCATGTCCACGATGATCCTTTCTATCGCCGGTGTGACAAACAGACGGAAGGCGGACGCGATGTCGAGCGCTCGCGACGCGGCGTAGGCCGTGGGGCCCGGCGTCACGGCGGGGCAGGGCGGGCGGATGGCGCGGGGCCGGTCCGGGCCGCGATAGGCCACGGAGGACCATTTGATTTTGCCGTTTTTTGACAGCAACGTCTCCCTTTCTGGCTCTGGCTCTCTGGCTCTGTCTCGCTCTCGCTCTCTGTCTCTGGCTCGCTCTCTGTCTCGCTCTCGGCCAGCGGCCGCGTCTCCCTCTCGCTCTCCATCCGGCTCTTCCTCCGAAGAGGAGCACGACCGCGAGGCCGAGTCGTCTTCGTAGTCGTCCGCGTCGCGCTCGGGGTTGTATTCCTCACCGTCTTCATCTTCCGAAACGTCCTCCTCTTCGGAATCGCAGTAGTCTTCTTCGTCTTCTTGGTCGACGCTGGAGGATATCTGTTCCAGGACCTGAGCCGCGCTGAAACCGGGACTGCGAGGCGTCGTAGGCGGAGGCAACACGCTCGGCGGGGTCGTATTCCTCGTCGTCGTCGTCATCCTCGTCGTCGTCCTCATCATCGTCCTCATCTTCTTCTTCTTGTTCTTCTTGTTCTTCTTCTTGTTCTCTCTTCTTCTTCTTCTTCCTGACAATATTAGTAGGCTCTCTACGCCCTGCTTACAGTCGTAGGCGGAGGGCTCACGCTCGGCGGGGTCGTATTCCTCCTCGTCGTCATCCTCGTCCTCGTCCTCTTCTTCTTCTTCTTCTTCTTCTTCTTCTTCTTCTTCTTCTTCTTCTTCTTCCTGACGATATTAGTAGCCTCTCTACGCCCTGCTTACGGTGGCCACGTGAATGGGACGAGGCACGCGAATGGACGAGGCGCGTGGTCGGCCCTTCGGCCCCTTCGGTCCTTCGGCCCCTTCGGTCCCATCCGGGACGCTCGGCTGGCCTCCCCGTGTGATAGCACCGAGGTCGTGCACTGAGTTGTTGGGGACAACTGGTCCCTGCCGGGGTCACTCAGACCCGGCCCAGACAGAGGGGAACAACTCCTAACACAGGCCCCGGGTCACTCCGACCCAGCTCAAGACAGGGGTAGGAGGGTTACAACATACACCTTGCTAACGCTGCCGGGGTCACTCTGACCCAAGCCCCCGGAACAGAGGGGAACAACTCATAACGCAGGGCCTACAACAGGGCCCGGGTCACTGTGACCCGGCCCAGACAGGGGTAGGAGGGTTACAACATACACCTTGCTAACGCTGCCAGAGTCTCTCTAACCCACACAGACACTGGGAATCGACTCGTAACGCTGGCCGGGGGTAACTCTGACCCGCCGAGGCAAGGGGAAGGTTGTGTAACAACAGCCATACCCGAAAGGCACAATTTCCACAACCAAGGGAAAGTAGTTTGTAGGGGGGCGTTTTTAGATTCGATATCCAAACTCACACGGGGCCCAAGGGCCCGTATGAGGGACAGAGGGCCGTATTCGACACAGGCCCTTGCCCGGAATGTTGAGCGTGTCAATTTTGGGGCAGGACCTTTTACTAGTATCCAGCAGGTGGTGGTGTTGGGTCACTGTGACCCCGGCCTGCCAGGGTCTCTCTGACCCACACAGACACGGGGGAAGCGACAGGTGACGCTGCCGAGGGTCACTCTGACCCCTCTGACGTCACTATGACCCCGCCCACACAGGGGCAGGGGCAGGAGGGTTACAACATACACCTTGCTAACGCCGCCGGGGTCACTCTGACCCCTCTGACGTCACTATGACCCCGCCCACACAGGGGCAGGAGGGTTACAACATACACCTTGCTAACGCTGCCGGGGTCACTCCGACCCACACACAGACACGGGCAATCAACTCGGAACTGCCCGGGGTCGCTCTGACCCGCCGAGACAACGGGAGGGTTAATCAACCTATGTAATTACTTTGGAGATGGCGACCATAGACAGGTAATTTTTCCAAAATCTATGAGTTCAGACTGTAAGACACTTAGTCAAGATTTGGCAACCACCCATATAATTGACAGACAGATAGGAGGAAGGAGGAGCCCTCCCCGCACTGCTAAAACCTTGAAGGTTAGGGAGCAGATAGGAGAAGGTGGGGGGGGGGGGGGGGGGGATGAAGAGTTAGTTGGAATGACTAAAGAGGGAATGAAAACTTAGTTGGATTCAGGAACTAGGGGGCAGGACAGATAACTCTTAAAGTAGATAAGACACTTGACAGAGAATTGATACAGCATAGACATGAACGGACGTCCAAGGGAGTATCGGACATGTGGAGAATGAAAGGGGCGATCCTACATGATAAGGTCAGAACATGAGGATAATTTACTAATCTTACCTAAGTCATTGTTTAGAAGATGCGGCAAGGTTGTTATCTGGGCGGAGCCAGGTATCAAAGGGGGGATGGGTAAGTTGTGTCCTAGGATAGGACGGGGCCTAGGGGGGGCCTAGGATGGGACACTTTGCGGCCTATAGGATAATAAACGAATTAAAAAATATATATAATAAAAAATAAGAAACTGTTTGTTAACCAAACCTGTATGTCCAAGATTTTATGCACTACAGGAGAACTACAGAAGGAGGTTGCACACAAGGTACAGCCAGGAGACTGGGTCTGGATCAAATCGCTAAAGAAAAAGGACTGGAAGCAGCCACGGTGGGAAGGGCCATACCAAGTACTCCTGGTAACAGCCTTTGCTGTGAGAATAGTTGAAAGAGCTACCTGGGTACATATCACATATTGTAAGAGGGTAAGACACACTGACACTGTCGAACAATCACAGGGGTAGGAGCAGAACCGAAACCAACAGGGTTCAGGGGTCAACTCTCTACCGAAGATTCCCTAATACCCGACATTTCCCCGCTGTGAGCGTTCATAGAAGTGAAAGTATGGCTTGGCCTCTGGTTGATGATATGTTCTCTGGGAGAGGGTGGGGCTTTACAGGAGTGCTGATTGGTCTGAGCTGTCTTATCGTGGGAGCAATATTCCTTAACTAACCTCCAGACAAGCTTCAATGCCATACAACTCTTCTTCTGTGGCCTCCAACTGCTCTTAAATGCAAGTAAAACTAAATGCATGCTCTTCAACCGATCACTGCCCTCACCTGCCCGCCCGTTCAGCATCACTACTCTGGACGGTTCTGACTTAAAATATGTGGACAACTACAAATACCTAGGTGTCTGGCTAGACTGTAAACTCTCCTTCCAGACTCACATTAAGCATCTCCAATCCAAAATTAAATCTAGAATCGGCTTCCTATTTCGCAAACAATGCATCCTTCACTCATGCTGCCAAACATACCCTCGTAAAACTGACCATCCTCCCGATCCTCGACTTCGGCGATGTCATCTATAAAATAGCCTCCAACAGTCTACTCAACAAATTGGATGCAGTTTATCACAGTGCCATCCGTTTTGTCACCAAAGCCCCATATGTTACCCACCACTGCGACCTGTACGCTCTCGTTGGCTGGCCATCGCTTCATACTCGTCGCCAAATCCACTAGCACCAGGTCAACTACAAGTCTCTGCTAGGTAAAGCCCCTCCTTATCTCAGCTCGCTGGTCACCATAGCAGCACCCACCTGTAGCACGCGCTCCAGCAGGTATATCTCACTGGATGACCCCCAAAGCCAATTCCTCCTTTGGCCGCCTTTCCTTCCAGTTCTATGCTGCCAATGACTGGAGCGAACTGCAAAAATCAATGAAGCTGGAGACTCATATATCCCTCACTAGCTTTAATTAAGCACCAGCTGTCAAAGCAGCTCACAGATCACTGCACCTGTACATAGCCCATCTGTACAGCCCATCCAACTACCTCATCCCCATACTGTATTTATTTATTTATCTTGCTCCTTTGCACCCCAATCTTCTGCACATCTACCATTCCAGTGTCTAATTGTTATATTGTAATTACTTTGCCACCATGGCCTATTTATTGCCTTACCTCCCTTATCTTACCTCATTTGCACTCACTGTATATAGATTTGTCTTTTTTCTACTGTATTATTGACTGTATGTTTGTTTATTCCATGTGTAACTCTGTGTTGTTCTATGTGTTGAACTGCTGTGCTTTATCTTGGCCAGGTCGCAGTTGTAAATGAGAACTTGTTCTCAAATAGCCTACCTGGTTAAATAAAGGTGAAATAAAAAAAATAAGCTCAAACCTTTTAATTGAGGAACCACTGTACTCCTGAACTTATTTTGGCTTCCCATACATATAAATGGGGTTGAATACTTGACTCAAGATATTGAAGCTTTTAATTTTTTATTAATTTGTAAAAGTTTCTAAAAACAGAATTCCACTTAGACATTATGGGGTATTGTGTGTAGGCCAGTTACAAAACAAATCTACATTTAATACATTTTAAATTCAGGCTGTAGCACAACAAAATGAGAAAAAAGTCAAGAAGTGTGACTACTTTCTGAAGGCACTGTATGTTGATGTTACGTCCGTCGTTAAATGAAGACCAAGGTGCAGCGTGGTAGGCGTAATTTTATTTAACATAAATGTTCCACCAAAAAACAATAAACAACTCAACGAACGTAAAGCTAGGAGTGCAACACCTGCAACACAAAAAGACAAGATCCCACACCTGAAGGTGGGACAAAGGGCTGCCTAAGTATGATCCCCAATCAGAGACAACGATAGACAGCTGCCTCTGATTGGGAACCATATCAACAAA
The DNA here is from genome assembly GCF_016432855.1 of Salvelinus namaycush. NCBI lineage: Eukaryota > Metazoa > Chordata > Actinopteri > Salmoniformes > Salmonidae > Salvelinus > Salvelinus namaycush. The sequence goes on from NC_052326.1 coordinate 39,561,987, forward strand.
GAAATATAAACATAGATTTCCCACCCTAGTCACACCCTGACCTACCAAATAGAGAATTATAAGGATCTCTAAGGTCAGGGCGTGACTGTTGAGGCTGTACAGTGTTTGTTTACAAGTACTGGAGTAAAACAAGCTTATATTTTGCGTTCTTATGGGGTACGACAGTTGAACTAAGCTCGAGGCATTTGTAAATTATATTCTTCAAGAATCACTGCGCCTCCCGGGTGGCGCAGTGGTCTAGGGCACTGCATGGCAGTGCTAGCTGCGCCACCAGAGTCTCTGGGTTCGCGCCCAGGCTCTGTCGCAGCCGGCCGCGACCGGGAGGTCCGTGGGGCGACGCACAATTGGCCTAGCGTCGTCCGGGTTAGGGAGGGTTTGGCCGGTAGGGATATCCTTGTCTCATCGCGCTCCAGCGACTCCTGTGGCGGGCCGGGCGCAGTGCTCGCTAACCAAGGGGGCCAGGTGCACGGTGTTTCCTCCGACACATTGGTGCGGCTGGCTTCCGGGTTGGAGGCGCGTTGTGTTAAGAAGCAGTGCGGCTTGGTTGGGTTGTGCTTCGGAGGGCGCATGGCTTTCGACCTTCGTCTCTCCCGAGCCCGTACGGGAGTTGTAGCGATGAGACAAGATAGTAATTACTAGCGATTGGATACCACGAAATTTGGGGAGAAAAGGGGATAAAATTAAAAAAAATAAAAAAAAAATAAAGAATCAATGAGTATATATCATTAACCTCTCTAGGGTAGGTGGGACGTTAGCGACCTCATCAACAGCCAGTGATACTGCAGGGCGCCATATTCAAAACAACAGAAATCCCATCATTTAAATTCCTCAAACATACAAGTATTTTACACCATTTTAAAGCTACACTTGTTGTAAATCCAGCCAAAGTGTCCGATTTCAAAAAGGTTTTACGACGAAAGCACACCAAACGATTATGTAAGGTATGAGCCAAGTCACAGAAAAAGACAGCCATGTTTCCAGCTAAAGAGAGCATTAACAAAAAGCAGAAATAGAGATAAAATTAATCACTAACCTTTGATGATCTTCATCAGATGACACTCATAGGACTTCATGTTACACAATACATGTATGTTTTGTTCGGTAAAGTTCATATTTATATCCAAAATATGAGTTTAGGCAAGACACTATGGTATCACTTGGCAAAAAGCCTGAGAAAATGCCTAGCGCCACATTAAAATGAATAATGTAATATAAAATCAAACTTTCATTAAATCACACATGAAAGATATCAAATTAAAGCTACACTGGTTGTGAATCCAGCCAACATGTCAGAATTCAAATAGGCTTTTCAGCGAAAGCATACGATGCTATTATCTGAGCATAGCACCATTGTAAACAAAAGAGAGAAAACATTTCAACCCTGCAGGAGCGACACAAAACGCAGAATAAAAATATAATTCATGCCTTACCTTTGACGAGCTTCTGTTGTTGGCACTCCAATATGTCCCATAAACATCACAAATGGTCCTTTTGTAAGATTAATTCGGTCGATATATGTCCAAAATGTCCATTTATTTGGCGCGTTTGATACAGAAAAACACCGGTTCCAACTTGCTCAAACATAACGACAAAATATATCAAAGGTTACCTTTAAAACTTCTTATGGCTGAAGTCCCGTTAACGGTTAACGTTTTTTTTTTAAATTCCTCAGACATTCATGTGTCTTATATCATTTTAAAGGTAATCTTGTTGTTAATCCCACCAAAGTGTCCGATTTCAAATAGGCTTTTCAGCGAAAGCACTACAAACGATTATGTTAGGTCACCACAAAACCACAATAATCACAGCCATTTTTTCCAGCTAAAGATAGCTTCACAAAAACCAGAATAGAGATAAAATTAATCACTAACCTTCGATTATTTTCATCAGATGACACTCATAGGACTTCATGTTACACAATACATGCATGTTTGGTTTGATTAAATTCATATTTATATAAAAAAAATCTGAGTTTACATTGAGGCGACTAGATTCACTAGTGGCAAAAACATCAAGTGACTTTGCATAGCCACATCGTTTCAACAGAAATACTCATAAATATAGATGATAATACAAGTTATACACATGGAATTATAGATATACCTCTCCTTAATGCAACCGCTGTGTCAGATTACAAAAAAACTTTACGGAAAAAGAAACCCACGCTATAATCTGAGACGGCGCTCAAAAGTAAAACACCACAGCCGCAAAGATGGCGTCAACATAAACAAGAAAATATATGATAAATATTCCCTTACCTTTGATGATCTAAATTAGAAAGCACACCAGGAATCCCAGGTCCACAATAAATGTTTGTTTTGTTCGAAAAAATCCGTTATTTATGTCCAAATACCTTCTTTTGTTAGCGCGTCTGGTTTACATATCCAAACGCTAATTCTGGTCAGCGTTATATCGGACAAAAACTTCAAAAAGTGATATTACCGGTCGAAGAAACATTTCAAACTAAGTACAGAATCAATCATTAGGATGTTTTTAACATATAGCTTCAATAAAGTTCCAACCGGAGTATTCTTTCTTGTCTTCGTGAGCAATGGAACGTAAGTGACTTCCATGAGGAAAAAGCATGATCAGAAAATGGCTGCTTGATGGACACCTGACTGATTCTGCTATCATTCTCTCCCACAACATCATAGAAGTCTGATTATAATTTCTATTGATGGTTGACATCTAGTGGAACCCCTAGGCAGTGCACAATCATTCATAACTCAAGGGGATTTCATTGGGGACTCTGGTGAATACATACAAGCTCAGATTTCTGACTTCCTCTTTTGATTTCAACTCAGGATTTTGCCTGCCAATATGAGTTCGGTTAATCTCACAGACATAATTCAAACAGTTTTAGAAACTTTAGAGTGTTTTCTATCAAATACTAATAATAATATGCAAATATTAGGAACTATGACTGAGGAGCAGGCCGTTTGATATGGGCACCTTTCATCCAAGCTACTCAATACTGCCCCTTCAGCCATAAGAAGTTAAACTTTGCCAAAAAATGTCAAACTACTTATGTAATACAACTTTAGGTATTTTTTAACGTTAATAATCGATAAAATTGAAGACGGGATGATATGTGTTCAATACAGGATTAAAACGATATGTAGCATGCCTTCTGTTTGAGTGAAATGCATGTCTAGGACACCAGGAGTGCCTCGACTTCAAGATGGCCGTATTTCTTCATTACACAAAGGAATAACCTCAACCTATTTCTCACGACTGTTGACATCCAGTGGAAGCCGTAGGAACTGCAAGCAAGTTGCTTAGAAATCTGGTGTCCCAAAAAAACAAATCTACTAATAATATGCATATCTTATCTCCTGGCGATGAGTAACTGGCAGTTAAATTTGGGTATGTTTTTCATCCAAATGTGAAAATGCTGCCCCCTACCCTAGAGAAGTTAATAAATCCCCAAATGTACTTAGCAACTGCAGATTACCACTTTAAAAGATACATTTTATTTATGTTTCTTCCGTCAATGGCTGTCATGAGACAATCAAACACTTGAAAGCTTTGTTGTAATATGTCATTGCAGTTCACCATGTCATCTTTATTTCCTTCACTTGATTTACAGGATAACTGATTTAGGTAATCTGACAAGGGGTAGCAGGTAACCTAGTGGTTAGAGCATTGGGCCAGTAACTGAAAGGTTTCTGGATCGAATCCCTGAGCTGACAAGGTAAAAATCTGTTGTTCTTCCTCTGAACAAGGTGGTTTACTCATTGTTCCCCGGTAGGCTGTCATTGTAAATAAGAATTGGTAACTTGCCTAGTTAAATTTAAAAAATGGAGGCTGTACCTGGTTCGTAATGAGTTCTCTGCTACAGGATAACTGATTTAAGTAATCTGAAAAGGAGGCTGTACCTATTCACGGTTTGAAATTAGTTATCTTGCATTCAAGGATAACTTCTGTTTGTATTTATACCTGTGTTCTCTGTTCGTCTGTTGCCAGTTCATCTTGTTTGTCAAGTAAACTAGCATTTTGTTTCTCAGCTCCTGCTTTTCCCAGTCTCTCTTTTCTCGCCTGTCCTGACTCTGAGCCCGCCTGCCTGACCACTCTGCCCGCCTGCCAAACCACTATGCATGCCCCTGACCCTGAGCCTGCTTGCCGTCCGGTGCCTTTGCCTCTACTCTGGATTAGCTGCACCTGCCTGCCTTGACCTGTCGTTTGCCTGCCCTTGTGGTTACAATACACATTGTTACTTCAACACAGTCTGCATTTGGGTCTTACCTGAAACCTGACAGTACGAACTGGCCCTGACTGACCCAGCAGACTTGAACCAGCTCTGCAATGCAATCTCCTCCCAAGGAGCCCTCATTGGTAGACACAAGGAGTTGCTTCACAGACTGATGGAAGGGTTTCAGGATGTGGCCGAACGTCAGGACCTAGCATTGGACGCTTTGCGGGAGCAATTCCATGGGTTGCTTACTAGGCAGCCTACCACGACTGTAAACTCCCAGCCCCTCAGTAACCCGGCTGGTAGCAGTGCCATCACCCCGGTTTCCCAGGAACCCCGCTTACCTCCCCCGGAGCGCTACGATGGAGATTCCAGAACCTGCCGGGCCTTTCTCTCCCAGTGCTCCCTCGTTTTTGAGCTGCAGCCTTCTTCCTTCCCCTCGGACCACTTGAAGATAGTGTACATTATTACGCTGATGTCCGGGAGGGCACTCGCCTGGGCCTCGGCGGTGTGGGAGCAACAATCCGCTGTCTGTCTCAGTCTGGAGGTATTCATGGCGGAGGTGAGAAAATGTTTTGAGGCTCCGGTGTCCGGGAGAGAGGCTGCCCGGAAGCTACTCCAGCTTCGGCAGGACCCCCGCCGTGTGGCAGACTATGCGGTGGATTTCTGCACGCTAGCAGCAGAGGGTGCCTGGAACCCGGAAGCGCTGTTCGACACGTTCTTGCAAGGATTATCAGAGGAAGTAAAGGACGAGCTTGCAGCCCGAGAACTACCAACGGATCTCGGCTCACTCAAGGATCCCACCTTGCATCTGATGAACTCTGGAAGTCCCCGGTGTATTCGTCCCCGAGAGGATCCGAGCTCACCTGAGTTCCTCCAAGAGCCTCCGAAGACTGCCAATTTGCCTCTTCCTGAGCCGATGCAGCTCGGCAGGGCTAGGCTGTCTCCAGTCGAACGCGTACGCAGACTTAACACCCAGAGTTGTCTGTATTGCGGTACTACAGGTCATTATTTGTCTACCTGTCCCTTCAAGAGACCTAGCTCATTGGTTGGAATGAGTACTCTGGTGGTTCTTAAGGATAATTTTGCTTCTCCCCCTATTCACCCCCCTCTCCATGCCACCCTGCTGTGGGGCGACCAGTCCAAGTCTCTCCAGATACTCATCGACTCGGGGGACGATATGAGTCTTATGGACGTTACCCTGGCGTCCGAGCTGGGCATCCCCACTCAACCCCTCTCCATTCCCATGGATGTTAGAGCGCTGGATGGGCGTTCTATAGGCAGGGTCACCCACCATACCACCCCCATCAACCTATGAGTGTCGGGGAACCACGGCGAGACGGTCCAATTTCTGCTAATTGAGGTTCCTGTAGTATTGGGATTCTCTTGGCTCCAGCGATACAGTCCCTCGATTGACTGGGCTATTGGTTCCATCGTGGGATGGAGCCCGTTCCGCCATGCTCATTTGCCTGAAATCAGCTCTGCCTGGACATCTTCTTGGGGATTTGGAAATTGCCCCGAACCTCTGCGCCATTCCCGCGGAGTACCAGGACCTCCGGGAGGGGTTCAGTAAGGCCCGGCCCACTTTGTTTCTGCAACACCGACCGGTACCCAAGGAGGTTAAGCCGGATGCGCTGGCACACCGCTATAGACCCGCGGTTACATACCCGGGAAGCCGAGACCTTTCCCCTCTGCTCCAAAATCATTAGCCCCTCTGCTGTTCGCTTATTTTCCCTTCCCCAGAATGTCAATAATGCCATAATTATGTTTTTGGGCTAGATAACTTTTGGTTTGTTTAATTCTATTGTTTTATGCAAAGTTAGTTTTTTCCCTCTTTAGACCTGTATATTTGTGGAAAATTTCCCAGGGACTCAATACCTTGGAGCTGACAGTTTCCCCCTGACGTCCAACAGGTGACCCAGGTGATGAACATGGAAAGGCTGAGACTGGTAGACCTGAAGACTGGTCCACTTAACTTCTTATGGCTGAAGGGGCAGTATTGAGTAGCTTGGATGAAAGGTGCCCATATCAAACGGCCTGCTCCTCAGTCATAGTTCCTAATATTTGCATATTATTATTAGTATTTGATAGAAAACACTCTAAAGTTTCTAAAACTGTTTGAATTATGTCTGTGAGATTAACCGAACTCATATTGGCAGGCAAAATCCTGAGTTGAAATCAAAACAGGAAGTTAGAAATCTGAGCCTGTGTGTATTCACCAGAGTCCCTAAAGAAATCCACTTGAGCTATTAATGATGCTGCACTGCCTTGGGGTTCCACTAGATGTCAGCAATCAACAGAACTAAGTCTGATGACTCTAATGTGAAGGGGGGTCGAATTAGACAGAATTTAGTATGAGGTCCCATGAGGTGACCATGCATTCCCCACGCGCGTTCACGTGAGAGGCAGCTGTGTTCCATCTCTCAATTGAAGTTGTTATAGTTCTCCGGTTGGAACGTTATTCAAGATGTATGTTAACTACATTCTAAAGATTGATTCAGTACATCGTTTGCCATGTTTCTACTGACTGTAACGGAATGTTTGGACATTTCGTCACGTTATAGTGGTCGCGCTTTGAGACTTTGGTTAGGGTTTTGGTAAACAATTCGAAAGTAGCTAATTTTACACAAATAACGGACATGAACGAACAAATCAAGCATTTATTGTGGACCTGGGATTCATAGGACTACATTCTGATGAATTCCTCAAAGGTAAGGAAACATTTATCATGTATTTTCTGGTTTCTGTTGAGTCCAACATGGGGGCTAATTTGGCTAATCACCTGAGCTCCGTCTCAGATTATTGCATGGTTTATATTTCCGTAAAGATTTTTTGAAATCTGACACAGCGGTTGCATTAAGGAGAGGTATATCTATAATTCCATGTGTATATATGTATTATCATCTATATTTATGATGAGTATTTCTGTTGAAACGATGTGGCTATGCAAAGTCACTTGATGTTTTTGCAACTAGTCAATCTAGTCGCCTCAATGTAAACTCAGATTTTTTGATATAAATATGAATTTAATCAAACAAAACATGCATGTATTGTGTAACATGAAGTCCTATGAGTGTCATCTGATGAAAATAATCGAAGGTTAGTGATTAATTTTATCTCTATTCTGGTTTTTGTGAAGCTATATTTAGCTGGGAAAAATGGCTATGCTTATTGTGGTTTTGTGGTGACCTAACATAATCGTTTGTAGTGCTTTCTCTGAAAAGCCTATTTGAAATCGGACACTTTGGTGGGATTAACAACAAGATTACCTTTAAAATGATATAAGACACATGAATGTCTGAGGAATTTTAATTATGAGATTTCTGGTTTTTGAATTTGGCGCCCTGCACTTGGACTGGCTGTTGTCATATCGGTCCCGTTACCGGGACTGCAGCCATAAGAAGTTTTAACCCAAATTCTGGTGGGTGAGACAACAGATCTATGAAGTAAATAGATAAAGAACCCACACCCCTTTGAAGAGGTGAAGATATATGTAAAAAAGGAAGTTGCACACGCAAAATCATGTGTGTGTGACTTTTTTCTTCATTTGAGAGAACAAATGCAACCAGAGTGCTCTCATGCACCCAATGTTCTTTATAATCCTCCTCTGGTTGGAACAAGCGCGTTATGGTCAGGATAGAGCTTGAGTTCTTGTTCATCTCATCACTACTTTTATTTATGAGAGGTATTGACATGTTGAATGCACCGAGCTGTCTGTAAACTACTGGCACACAGCTCGGACAACCATGCATACCCCACAAGACATGCCACAAGAGGTCTCTTCACAGTCCCCAAGTCCAGAACAGAATATGGGAGGCCTACAGTACTACATAGTGCCATGACTACATGGAAATCTATTACACATCAAGTAACTGATGCAAGCAGTAACATTAGATAAAAAAACAGATAAAAAAAACACCTTATGGAACAGCGGGACTGTGAAGCAACACAAACATTGGCACAGACACATGCATACACACCCACACGCAATAACATACACACTATACATACACATGGATTTAGTAATGCAGATATGTGGTAGTGGTGGAGTAGGGGCCTGAGGGCACACAGTGTGTTGTGAAATCTGGGAATGTATTGTAATGTTTTTAAAATTGTATAAACTGCCTTAATTTTGCTACTTTGGCAGCAGCTAATGGGGATCCATAATAAATACAAATACAAAATCTGAGTTCTTGTGTGTCAATAGCAGACCCACTAATAATTTCCCCAAAACAGTTCAAGGCAACATCCATTTTGTTCCATTTTTGACCAAGAAACAAATAACAATTCAGTGCAAATAAGGCGATCACCCCAACATAGAAGCCAGACATTTCTTCCAAACAGACAATCGTAATTCCTGACCCTTATTTCAAAAGAATTGGTTTGCCCTTTCTGGCTCCTATTGTTTTTGTTTCTGGTAGATATGCTTCATGACTGGCTAAACTCAGCCTCAGACCGCCACCTCTAAACAAAGTAAACTTAGTCCCATAGTCAGAACAGTTTTCCATTTATTGAAAGCAGTATATAAAAAAATCTTTATCTTAGAAATTGAAAACGTGTTTTGTTTTTCAATATGTCCATAACACGTTTTAACACAAATAAACAGTCTAATGTAGACTTTAACTTTTCCTGACACTGTTGTCTCATGTAATCATGTGCAAATAGTTTGCTTGTCTCTCATGGCTTACATAATATGTTAGCAGTTGGCGCATTGGGTGGGTGGGTGGTTGTTTTGGATGGGTTGGAGGGGGACAGTGGCTTGGGGGGTGTAGATGGGGGGATTTGGCCATGTGGAGTGAAAGTTTTTCGGGGGGACCTGTGGGGGGGGGGGGGTCTTGGATGGTTGAGTGGCAGCTCTCAAGGGGAACTGTGGGGGGATCTTGGATGGTTGGTGGCCTGGTGGTTGGGAGCTCGGGCCGGTGGCCGAGAGGTCAGTGGTTCGGGTCCCCGATTTGACTGGGTTGGGGATCTGTCCTTGTGCCCTAGGCTGGGGCAATTGACCCTGGTTGCTCCTGTGGGTCGCTCTGGATGGTTGTGTCTGCTAGATGACTGAATGTAATGTAAATGTTGAGCGTCTTCACTGCAGGTAGATTGTATGTTCCCTAAAAAAATTATACATCAGGACAGCATCATCAGAGGACAGCACAACCCATTTTGATTATGTGGCTTTACAAAGCTAATCATTCATCCATAACTTTGAAAGGTGGTCACAGTTCCGTTCTTGTTTAGTTTTTTTAACTGGTTGAAAGCAATGAAAAGCAAAGAATAGGCAGTGGTACTTTAAAGGACTTTACTATATTCTCATCTAAAAGCTTCCGCTCTACTGCAGGCAGCACAGTGAGATTTTTACACTCTAAACCCAGGTGGCCTTTGGAATGAAGCTTGCACACCACCCCGCACATATACCCAAAGAGAGAGAACAGCAATTATATGTGGTTATGAGGAAGAAACACATGCGCCAGTGATTCAGAAGCTCCACTCTGCTCCCCAAAAAACAGACAGACAGACAGACAGAACCTCAGTGGCCTTTTTATCAGTGGATATTTATTTGTTCTGACAGCTGTCTCCAGCATTTTGAGGCACCTGGGCGTGCCATTAGAAAATCAACAGTAATCGTGTACACGCACACACACTCGCACAGGCAAGTACGCATACACTCACATGCACACTCACAGGCACACAGACATAGTTTTCATGGAAATTCATTATCATAATTCTTTGCTGTGTTATTAACATAATATGCCAAATATTGATTACTAAGGATTGCTATTAAAGTAGGCATCCAACAGACTGTTGCTGTCACGCTTACTCCTGCTCCCTCCCTCCCTCCGGCAATCGACGTCGCTGGTCTACTAACTACCGGTGCTGGCAACCCACATTGTGCACACCTGGAAACCATCATTACGCATACCTGCTCCCCATCGTTAAGCACAACCTGATTACTCTCCCTTCATTTAGCCCTCAGTAAGCCTCAGTCATCAGGCAGTATTGTTTTCTCTCACGTTCAGTACACGTCTCATATTTGTTCTTTTGTATAGTTTCATTATTTAACTTACCTTCTGCACCTGCTTCCTGACTCCCTGCGTATGTTACAGAATACTGCCTCAGAAATTATGGAAGCAGCAGAAGATTACACCATCTGTCACGGCCGTCAAAAGAAGTGGACCAAAGTGCAGCGTGGTCAGCGTACATTTTCCTTTTATTTGAGTAAATGTCGCCCACAAAACAACAAACGAAAAAACAACCGTGAAGCTACAGGGCTAAGTGCCACTAACAAAAGTCAACTTCCCACAATGACACAAGGGAAAAAGGCTGCCTAAGTATGATTCCCAATCAGAGACAATGATAGACAGCTGTCCCTGATTTGAGAACCATACCCGGCCAAAACATATAAATACACAAACCTAGAAAACAGAACTTAGAATGCCCACCCCAAATCATACCCTGACCAAACCAAATAGAGACATAAAAAGGCTCTCTAAGGTCAGGGCGTGACACCATCATCCAGACGATCGAGGAACAGGGTCATCTACTCCACCAACACCACAACCAGTTGGCTCTACTGTGTACGACCATGAAGGAGGTCTTCCGCATTCTCCACCGCCTCGACACCGCTAGTGATGTTCTCCATACCTCTAACGGAGGGCCTCCTCCTACGGGTCGTCAGAGTGAACCAGTTCCCCAGCCTACCCAGCCGTCCGCCCAGGTCAGCAATGCCCGACTGTCCCTTCCGGAGAAATATGACGGCACTCCATCGAAATGTCATGGCTTCCTGCTTCAGTGCTCCGTCTATTTTGCCTATCAGACGGGAGGCTCCACCACCGAGAGCTTCAAGGTTGCCATGGTCATTTCCCTGCTGACCGGATGGGCGTTGGAGTGGGCTGCGGTCGTCTGGGAGAGAGGAGAGGAGTAGCTGGTCTCTTAGGAGAGGTTCTTGGCTCTGTTCAGGGTGGTCTTTGACCTTCCTCCAAAGGGCAAAGAGGTAGGTGAGTTACTTTTCTAACTCCAGCAAGGTGCCCAGACGACTGTGGAGTATGCCCTCACCTTTCGGACTGTGGCAGCCTCCAGCGGATGGAATGAGCCGGCGCTTCACACTCTGTTCCGCAGTGGACTGTGCGAAGATGTCCAGACAGAGCTCGCATGTCGGAATGACAATATATACTTGGATGCTCTCATTGCAATGGCCATCCGTCTGGATAACCTTCTTTGGGAGCACCAGTGTCCACCTTTGTCTCACCTCCCTCCTTTGGCTGTCCTGAGCCTGAACCCATGGAGGTAGGGGCCTCACACCTCTTCGTGGGAGAGCGGCGTCGCCGGAGATAGCTGAGGCTCTGTCCCTATTGCGGCCAGGAGGGGCACCAGCTTCAGTTGTGTCCGGTGCATCCCAACCTGGGGTCCTCCAGAACAGAGGGGCAGCCCCGTGACCAGGGTAGACATGAGTATTCCATTATCATCGTTCTCCGCCAAACCCTTCCTGGTTCCCATTTCACTACCTGGCTGTCTTTCAAGTGTTGTTTCTACAGCTCTAGTGGACTCTGGTGCCGCTGGGAACTTTATCGACCAGGACCTCGCCTCCTCCCTGAACTTGACTTCATACACGCTCTCCTTTTCCTATCCAAGCCCTAGATATGCGACCATTGGGATCCGGCACAATTTTGCACATCACAGCACCACTCACCCTCATTGTGGGACCCAAGCACCAGGACAGCCTTCCTCATCATCACCGCACCAGTACACAAAGTCATCCTCGGCCTCCCATGGCTCCAACTTCATAACCCCACCATCTCCTGGTCAAAGATGAGAATCACCGACTGGGGACCAGGATGCCGGAGGACCTGCTTTCCCGCACCCTGTGGTTCCACGTCAGTGGAGGGCCCTGTGAGTGTCCTCCAACCCATCAATCGGTCCTCCCGTATTGTTGGTCCTGTGTTTTGGGACGTAGATGTGGACATCTGCGAGGCTCTGGAGAGGGAACCCGCTCCTGCCACCTGCCCTCCACAGTGCATCTACGTCCCCACGGGGGTGAGAGATCAGCTGTTGGCTACTGCATTTATACAAAGGAAGCTATGGTGTTATTGCCCACTCCCAATGTTCCTCCAGTTAGTTATGCCAACATTTTTTTTAAATTAGCTATGTTAGGTTATTATGAAACTTGGGCGAATGGGGTGTAATTTATGTTTGTAAATGACTTGTACACAGTGAAGCTAGCATGCCACTGTAATTTCAAGCTCAAATGCATAAATTAAATAAGCTTGAATCCGTTAGCAATTTCCGGATATCACAGCCGTTTGTCTCTTGCTATGTTATTAGTAGCCTTGAGTAATATAAATGAAACATAAATAAGCGCTATGTGGTAACTGTGGCAGAAGAGATTAACATTTTAATAGTAATAGGCTGATAGGCTTAACTTTTCATATGTGTAATGTGTTTGAGTTGGTAACTTTAAAAAGATGTACCAAACAGCCAGACATCGCTGTCAATCATGGTCACGATCGTTATCTATTTTCTCAGTATTACATTGAAGGAGATGATTCCATGCATTATAAACATTGATAACAAATTAAAATCCAACTGACCAATTTATGTTTGTACCTTCCAGATGTGTGTTTAGAGCTTTAGAGGGTTTAGATCTTGAGGTAGTCACCTCATACAAGTGCTTGGGAGTTTGGCTAGATGGTACACTGTCCTTCTCTCAGCACATATCAAAGTTCCAGGCTAAAGTTAAATCTAGACTTGGTTTCCTCTATCGTATTCGCTCCTCTTTCACCCTAGCTGCCAAATGAACCCTGATTCAGATGACCATCCTACCCATGCTAGATTACGAAGAAGTAATTAATAGATCTGCAGCTAAGGGTGCTCTTGAGCGGCTAAATGTTCTTTACCTTTCGGCCATCAGATTTTTCACCAATGCATGTCACTGCACTCTATACTCCTCTGTAAACTGGTCAACTCTGTATACCCGTCGCAAGAACCACTGGTTGATGCTTATTCATAAAACCCTTTTAGGCCTCACTCCCCCATATCTGAGATACCTACTGCAGCCCTCATCCTCCACATACAACACCTGTTCTGCCAGTCACATTCTGTTAAAGGTCCCCAAATCACACACATCCTTGGGTCGCTCCTCTTTTCAGTTTGCTGCAGCTAGCGACCGGAACGAGCTGCAGAAAACACACAAATTGGACATTTCTATCTCCATCTCTTCATTCAAAGACTCAGTCATGGACACTCTTACTGACAGTTGTGGCTGCTTCGGCATGATGTATTGTTGTCTCTACCTTCTTGCCCTTTGTGCTGTTGTCTGTGCCCAATAATGTTTGTACCATGTTTTGTGCTGCTATCATGTAGTGCTGTTGTCATGTGTTGCTGCGATGCTATGTTGTTGTCTTAGGTCTCTATATGTAGTGTTGTGGTGTCTCTCTTGTCGTGATGTGTGTTTGTATTTTTGTATTTTTATCGCAGACCCCATCTCCGCAGGAGGCTTTTTGCCTTTTGGTAGGCCGTCATTGTAAATAAGAAGTTGTTCTTAACTGACTTGCCTTGTTAAATAAACGTAAAAAAACGCAGCAGTAAGGCATCTAGTGGTGCCGAGGGAAACGGACACAGGACGGGAGGACACACAGGAGCATGAATACGGTAATACTGACTTGAAGAAAGGAAGCTTGCTGTCAAAATATTGATTGATTTCCAGTGGCGTGTATTCATGGATGCCATGGAAAGCCAAATGTATGAAAATGGTGTTTTCATAAATTTCCTTCAATTCGCAGGTGGCTGAATGTATCTCACCGGAGAAAGCATCAGAACGAACGAAACACCGGCCCTGTCTCAGAATATGCAGCGGATCTATCTGATGCTGTCTGGTCAGAAAGAGTATGACAATGTTACATTGAATGCAAGGGAAGCCAGCAAGCATTTGGTAAAAAATATATAAAATGATAGCCAATCAGCGATGAGCTAAACTGAGTGAGCTGAGCTGTGAATGGTCCTGGCGCACCAAAAAAAAGTGTCAAGGGAAGCCAGTTTGTATTTGGCTTCAGACCAATCACATCAGAAGCCAAACGTCATTATTGACAGGAAAAAACTTGATTTGTTGCATCTTGTTGCATTGTTGTCCTCCGGTGGCTAGCTAGCTAGCTAAAATCGTCCCTTTCCTGAATTAGCCATGGATGGAGATAGGGACTTCGACATGTGGTTTTACTTAATTTTCCGTACTGGACAATGATTATAACGGCGATTCTGATCCATACATTGTGCCACATCCAACCATAAATACATGCATTGTGCCACTGGCATGTGAGGGTGGAAGTTCAACATGTAGTATACTAACATTAACTAGCTGGCCTGGCATATCGTTGCCTACGAAAGGAAGTTAGGCTATCAAGCAAGTATTTTAGCCAGGTAGCCTAGGAAAACAAAAACTAAAAGCGCGCAATCTGTTTAGGCAACATGAAAGAGAAGGGATGGCATTGGAGTTTATCCACAAGTAGGGTGAGTCAACATATTTCTTCTGCTTGCACGCACACACAAACACACACACTCACACAGAAATCAGTACCATGGACAGCCACATCATTTTTAGCTTACGTTAATTGGATTAAATAATTTTTGATATCTTTTAGTTTTCACTGTATTATACTAAGCATAGGGGATAAAATTTTGAAATGTTGAAGTTGAAATGGTGGAGGCAGCTCATAGATTCTTTGAGACTTGCAGTAACTCTCCATTGTTCTAAATCAATAGTTGTTTAGTAGTCCAAAAATATCGGAAACATGAACGTGTTTGACCATATTGTAGGTCATGTAACTGTTTGTGGACTTCACCGGACAGATGTTACTCTCCAGTTTTGTATTGAAACAAATGTGTGGTTGAATTTATTCTTCCACTGTGTCTTCTTATTGTATAGGCCTTAGGCTTATATATCATGGTGTAAGGCATAAGAACTAACAGGTTATAGAGAAAACAATGCAATTATCACAACACATAGGTGTAAAATGTTTTTTTCCCCGGTGATTTTACCCACACACCACTACTGTTGATTTCATATATTTAGATTTATATTTGGATTTAAAAATGCAACACATACAGTTGAAGTCTGAAGTTTAAATACATCTAGGCCAAATACATTTAAACTCAGTTTTCACAATTCCTGACATTTAATCCTAGTGAAAATTCCCTGTCTTAGGTCAGTTAGATCACCACTTTATTTTAAGAATGTGAAATGTCAGAATAACAGTAGAGAGAATGATTTATTTCAGCTTTTATTTCTTTCATCACATTCCCAGTGGGTCAGAAGTTTACATACACTCAATTAGTATTTGGTAGCATTGCCTTTAAATTGTTTAACTTGGGTCAAACTTTTCAGGTAGCCTTCCACAAGCTTCCCACAATAAGTTGGGTGAATTTTGGCCCATTCCTCCTGACAGAGCTGGTGTAACTGAGTCAGGTATGTAGATCTCCTTGCTCGCACACGCTTTTTCAGTTCTGCCCACAATGTTTCTATAGGATTGAGGTCAGGGCTTTGTGATGGCCACTCCAATACCTTGACTTTGTTGCCTGTAAGCCATTTTGCCACAACTTTGGAAGTATGCTTGGGGTCATTGTCCATTTGGAAGACCCATTTGCGACCAAGCTTTAACTTCCTGACTGATTTCTCGAGATGTTGCTTCAATATATCCTCATACTTTTCCTCCTAATGATGCCATCTATTTTGTGAAGTGCACCAGTCCCTCCTGCAGCAAAGCACCCCCACAACATGATGCTGCCACCCCTGTGCTTCACGGTTGGGATGGTGTTCTTCGGCTTACAAGCCTCCCCCTTTTCCTCCAAACATAACGATGGTCATTATGGCCAAACAGTTCTATTTTTGTTTCATCAGATCAGAGGACATTTCTCCAAAATGTACGATATTTGTCCCCATGTGCAGTTGCAAACAGTGGTCTGGCTTTTTTATGACGGTTTTGGAGCAGTGGCTTCATCCTTGCTGAGCGGCCTTTCAGGTTATGTCAATATAGGACTCGTTTTACTGTGGATAAAAATAGTTTTGTACCTGATTCCTCCAGCATCTTCACAAGGTCCTTTGCTGTTGTTCTGGGATTTATTAGCACTTTTTGCACCAAAGTACGTTCATCTCTAGGAGAGAGAATGCGTCTCCTTCCTGAGCGGTATGACGGCTGCGTGGTCCCATGGTGTTTATACTCGCATACTATTGTTTGTACAGATGAACGTGGTACCTTCAGGCGTTTGGAAATTGCTCCCTAGGATGAACCAGACGTGTGGAGGTCTACAATTTTTTCTGAGGTCTTGGCTGATTTTTTAAATTTTCCCATGATGTCAAGCAAAGAGGCACTGAGTTTGAAGGTAGGCCTTGAAATACATCCACAGGTACACCTCCAATTGACTCAAATGATGTCAATTAGCCTAACAGAAGCTTCTAAACCCGTGACATCATTTTCTGGAATTTTCCAAGCTGTTTAAAGGCACAGTCAACTTTGTGTATGTAAACTTCTGACCCACTGGAATTGTGTTACAGTGAAATAATCTGTCTGTAAACAATTGTTGGAAAAATTGCTTGTGTCATGCACAAAGTAGATGCTCTAACCGACTTGCCAAAACTATAGTTTGTTAACAAGAAATTTGTGGAGTGGTTGGAAAACGAGTTTTAACCTGTTATGGCTGCAAGGGGCAGTATTGAGTAGCCAGTTAAATCGTGCCCATTTCAAACGGCCTCGTACTCAATTCTTGCTCGTACAATATGCATATTATTATTACTATTGGATAGAAAACACTCTCTAGTTTCTAAAACCGTTTGAATTATTTCTCTGAGTGAAACAGAACTCATTCTGCAGCACATTTCCTGACCAAGAAGTGGAATGTCAGAAATCGATGCTCTGTTCAACTTCCTGCCTATACATGGGCATGATACGTAAGAGTCTACGTACACTTCATACACCTTCCCCTGGTTGTCAAGAGGCGGTGAGAGAAGAAATTTCGTGTTTATCTTGGTCTGAGGTGGAATTAAAGCTCTTTGTATGACGTGACCGTCCATTTCCTGTTTCTGGAGCGCGCGAAAGGGGACATGGATTTGCCTTCTGTTTAGCTGTCGTTATGGACGACTAACATCTCCGGTTTAGATTTTATTTGATACATGTGACCATATCATCGTAAAGTATGTTTTTTCAATATAGTTTAATCAGATTATTGAATTTTTTTCGGGAGTTTTGCCGTGTTCCGTTCTCTGACTTTGTTGACGTTGGAGAGATCCGTGCCACTTGGCAAGTGCCCATGCTAAATCAAGAGGGAAATTTGCCGTTCCAGATCCAAACAACGACTGTTCTGGACAAAGGACACCTTGTCCAACATTCTGACGGAAGATCACCAAAAGTAAGAAACATTTTATGATGCTATTTCTAATATCTGTCGTGCATGTGAACTGGTCGTCGGCGCCCAAGTGTTTCTGGCTATTGTGGCTACGCTAATATAACGCTATATTGTGTTTTCGCTGTAAAACACTTGATAAATCGGAAATATTGTCTGGAATCACAACATGCCTGTCTTTCAATTGCTGTACACTATGTATTTTTCAGAAATGTTTTATGATGAGTATTTAGTTATTTGGCGTTGGTGTCTGTAATTTTTCTGTCTGCTTTCGGTGCAATTTCTGACTGTCGCTGCAATGTAAACTATGATTTATACCTGAAATATGCACATTTTTCTAACAAAACATATGCTATACAATAAATATGTTATCAGACTGTCATCTGATGAAGTTGTTTCTTGGTTAGTGGCTATTTATATCTTTATTTGGTCGAATTTGTGATAGCTACTGATGGAGTAAAAAACTGATGGAGTAAGAAAAGTGGTGTCTTTTGCTAACGTGGTTAGCTAATAGATTTACATATTGTGTCTTCCCTGTAAAACATTTTAAAAATCGGACATGTTGGCTTGATTCACAAGATGTGTACCTTTCATATGCTGTATTGGACTTGTTAATGTGTGAAAGTTAAATTTGTAAAAAAATATCTTTTGAATTTCGCGCCCTGCACTTGAGCTGGATGTTGTCATAAGTGTACCGACGTCGGGCTGCAGCCAAAACTAGTTAATGACTCCAACATAAGTGTATGTTAACTTCCGACTTCAACTGTACATGTATTGCAATGGAGAGCTAGAGTGTGTGGCCACCTTCTCTTTTTTGAACCACATGAAGATATGTACCATATGATGTGACTATTTCCATTGATCAATAGTGTGACCATAGGTGTTGGGAATAGCTGTTGTTATTTTACTGTAGAGCTCGCCCAATATCCGCTTTTTGGATATAACTTTTTTTTCAGTTGAGTAAAGAACAAACTTAGTCAACTGAAAGAGGCCTTTGTGAATAGTATTTTAGGTTTGGTATTCCTGGTTTGTTTCTATTTTCTCCAGTGGTTTCATGATACATTTTATTGAGGCACTGGAAGTTCTTTGGGTCTGAACTATTTCTGTATTATTATCTGCCTCAATAATATCTCCCATCATTGGGCAGCCACTGTTGTGTCATCTAGGACGCCTGGTAAGAGGCCCACTCTATGATTTTCCTCGTTTGATGTTACTTTGCTATTTTTGTCTTCAGGGCTTTGACATTCTTTTTTGTATCTTTTCATACCTCTCTCTGTTTGTCTTTTTGTCTGTCTCTCTCTCGCTTATCTCTCTTCGCTGTCTCTCTCGTGTTCGATTCTCTCTCTTCTCTCTCACTTCTCTTTCTCTATCTCGCTCTTTCTCCCTCTCCCTCCCCATTTCTCTGTGTCACAAGAGTCAGTCTCTGGTGCAAGAACCAAAAGAAAAGCTGCTCCAGAGAGACAACAGGACCATAGTGACTGGAGCAGGAAACAACTGGTCCCGTTAACCAGAAGAATGACCCTGTTTATGAGCTGGCAGGTAACAGTCTGTGTGGCTCCCACACTGTAGTGCCGACTGGTTTCATAAGCATCAACAAATCCAATCTCTAATTCAAAATCAAATCATATTTTATTTGTCACATGCTTCATAACAGAGATTAAAGCATGAACTGAGTTTTGTCACTACTACAGAATTAAACCATATATTCCAGTGTGCTTCCTACACTGACCCATATTCACAGATTTGATTTGGAAATTGTGATATTTCAATTATGTGCAAGATGAGGAGATTGGCAGAATCTGAAAAACATCTTCCTCAGTTTTGCCTAGCTTGCTTTATTCAGCCCAATTTGACTGATTAATGCTCCCGTATGAGCAGTTGAGTTAGTGTATCTTTTAAGATACTTTCAACAACTATCCTTTTCAACCAAGCTAGCTAACCATAAACATTGTATCATTAGTATAGTGTCATGATATTGACACATTGAATCTCCAACGTTCATAGAGATCATAGTTATGGTTTCGCTTGTCAATCCGAGTGCAAAATCTGAATATTAAAGAATTATTTCTGGTTAGCATGCTCTTTATGGGGTGTTAATTCAGTCGCACACTGACTATACACTCACTGACCTGTATTCCAATATATTAGACTTGGTAATGCAATAACTTTGGAGCGTATAAGAAGATTATTAAAATACCTAGCGTTAGTTGTTCATAGCTGGCTTTATTCAGTCTATCCAATCACTATTGATTGATTGGATAGAGCTTGTTTTCTGAATTAGCTTTATTGAGAATTAATGATGGTTTTACTGTGGCATAATATTCAATACTCGATAAGCTGTTCCGCCAGCCATTGAAACACAGTTATCTGCTTCGGTTCTGAAGTTCCATTATGTGCCTGTTAGGTTGTTATTGTAATGTGTGTTTTGAACGTAAGCTTGTTGTGTACTGTACAGGGAGGCCAGGGAGCCTGCAGCCACGACCACCTAAAGACATAGCCACATCAGATCAGGCAGGGCCAGGAAGCTATGGGTCGACAGTGCAGGGAAGGAGAGGTCGGCCCCTGCCTCAGGTGAGCTGTGTATCTATTATCAAGCATAAGAAAACCTCTCTGTGTGAATTACACTGAGTGTACAAAACATTAGGAACAACTTCCTAATATTGAGTTGCACCCCTTTTACCCTCAGAACAGCCTCAATTCGTTGGGACATGGACTCTACAAGGTGTCGAAAGCGTTCCACAGGAATTCTGGCTTATATTGATGCTTCCCACAGTTGTGTGAAGTTGGCTGGATGTCCTTTGGGGGGTGGACCATTATTGATACACACAGGACACTCTTGAGCATGAAAATACCCAGCAGCATTGCAGTTCTTGACACACTCAGACCGGTGTGCCTGGCACCTACTACCATACCCTGTTCAAAGGCACTTAAATCGTTTGTCTTGCCCATTCACCCTCTGATTGGCACACATACACAATCCATGTCTCAATTGTCTCAAGGCTTAAAAATCCTTCTTTAACCTGTCTCCTCCCCTTCATCTACACTGATGGAAGTGGATTTAACAAGTGACATCAACAAGGGATCATAACTTTCACGTCATGGAAAGAGCATGTTCCTAATGTTTTGTACACTCAGTATATATTGTGTCTGAGTGTGAAGTGTGTGGATGTCTGTTGACCTTAGTGTAGATGTCCTCTTTTCTATTTTTAAATAGGACCCACAGACGCTGCACGGAGCCAGGAGTGAATCCAGTGACAGTTCAGCCCGTAGCAGCCAGATGAGCGTGTCAGACCCTCTACACAGACAGAGGCAGCATCTCAGTGGAGCTCGCTCTCCCCTTCTACCCTTTTCACACTGACTGAACCAAGCCCAACTTTACCCACTTTATCCAGTTCCTAGAAAAGAGCAGGCATCCAATGACTACAATCTGTATTTAGACAGATGGTCTATCTGTCATTATTTTTACCAAGATTCATTGCAGTCTACCTCAATTAATTGGCTTATTTGTCCAACTTCAGCCATCCATTTTTTTTCACTTGTTTTCAGCTAATAGCCAACTCCTGCAGGATCATTGCCAAGACTATGAAACACCTGAGTTTGAGTTTTTGTTTTGTAAAAAGACCTCCCCACCCACCCAAAGGCTACACAAATACACATACATACACCCACAATCTCACTAAATGAACGGGCATTGCAAACTACACACTTATCTTGCTCTAAGCACATTTATGGGATGTTCCTATCCCCTAAGACCTCGAGCAGTCCCTGTGCAGTGCAGGAGGCAGCACTGCAGCCGTCCCTTATAACGCTCAGTCTAAGTTCATTAATGGTAATGGCACATTAAATAAGAGTCAGAGGGAAGTCCCCTGGGTTAGGCTCAGGGTCTTCCACACAGCAGCACAGTGGGCAATTGGAGAATGTGATTATGCTGTTGAGATGTTGAAACAAAAGTACGCTGAATGTTCATTCACTAACTTAAACCTGCTATTAGTATTAGGGTGGCGGTACTGCCTG
The DNA here is from genome assembly GCF_016432855.1 of Salvelinus namaycush. Taxonomy (NCBI): domain Eukaryota; kingdom Metazoa; phylum Chordata; class Actinopteri; order Salmoniformes; family Salmonidae; genus Salvelinus; species Salvelinus namaycush. The sequence continues at coordinate 39,583,567 of NC_052326.1, forward strand.
CACTGGTCTAGTGCAGCCACTTTATACCTCTAACTAGACTGAGTCACAAATGGCACCCTATTCCCTACAGATGTAGGATTTTAATTTGATCACCCTGTTGCTGCAGGAAATGCAAAACTTGTAGTGTGTTCAAGGTATAAAAAGGCTTCTGGGGACCTTCGCCTCTCCCGAGTCTGTATGTAACTACCAATTGTATATCACGAAATTGGGGAGAGAAAAGGGTAAAAAAATACTATTAAAAAAAAGCTTCTAACGTTAGTAATTTCAACTTCACATTTTCAGGCTTTATTTGCCCTAAAATTGTATGAACACCTACAAAAATGTCCATGAATTATAATACACTCAATAATTCCCATGTCCTATTGCTGCAGGATTATTTTCCTGCTGTAGAAAATTTGTAAAAATAAGATCCTACATCGGTATATAGTGCATAACTTGTTTTCAAATCAAATCAAATTTTATTAGTCACATACACATGGTTAGCAGATGTTAATGCGAGTGTCGCGAAATGCTTGTCCTTCTAGTTCCGACAGTACAGTAATATCTAACAAGTAATCTTAACATTTCCCAAACAACTACCTAATACACACAAATCTAAAGGGGCGAATGAGAATATGTATATATACATATATGGATGAGTGATGGCCGAGCGGCATAGCCAAGATGCAATAGATGGTATAAAATACAGCATATACATATGAGATGAGTAATGTAAGATATGTAAACATTATTAAAGTGGCATTGTTTAAGTGAGTTAATCATTGCTGTTTAGCAGTCTGATGGCCTTGAGATAGAAGCTGTATTTCAGTCTCTCGGTCCCATCTTTAATGCACATGTACTGACCTTGCTTTCTGGATGGAAGCGGGTTGAACAGGCATTGGCTCGGGTGGTTGCTGTCCTTGATGACCTTTTTGCCCTTCCTGTGACATCGGGTGCTGTAGGTGTCCTGGAGTGCAGGTAGTTTGCCCCCAGTGATGCGTTGTGCAGACCGCCCACATGAGTGCCTATAACGTCCTCCCTGTAGGCTGTCTCGTCGCTGTTGGTAATCAAGCCCACTACTGTTGTATCGTCTGCAAACGCGATGATTGAGTTGGAGGCGTGCATGGCCACGCAGTAATGGGTGAACAGGGAGTACAGGAGGGGGCTGAGCACGCACCCTTGTGGGGCCCCAGTGTTGAGGGTCAGTGAAGTGGAGATGTTGTTTCCTACCTTCACCACCTGGGGGCGGCCCGTCAGAAAGTTTAGGATCCAATTGCACAGGGCGGGGTCGAGACCCAGGGCCTCCAGCTTTTGACAAGAGCTCAATGGGCCTTGGTCAAAAGCAGTGAACTAAATAGGGAATAAGGTGCCATTTGGGAAGCAACCATAGAGCCTAGCTGGCTGAAGGTATTAGGATTTGATTATAGTACTTATGTTCTGATGAGAGTCACTTCAACATAGTGGATGGATGAGCTCTTGAATGAGTGAATGAATATGGTGTGTTCAAATTCTGGGCCTCCTGGGTAACACTGAACTCCATTGGTGACAGAATGGAGTCTCTGAGCATTCCACAGTGTTCATTGCTGTAACATTTGTTTAGAGACTACATAATATACAGTAAGACATTTAGCAGACACTTTTATCCTAAATATAGTTGTGGGAATAATTTCTTTACATATAGGTGGTCCTTGGAATCGAACGTACTATCCTGCAAGAGCCATGCTCTACCAACTGAGCTACAGAGGACCACAACATACAGCCAATGTGACTGTCTGCAGTTATTAATCAGCTTGTTATTATTAGTCAGATTGGACAACATGCAGTCAGGTCTCTGGAGCAGTGTGTTCCTGCTGCCTGGGTGTTTTCTAATGCCAGGGCCTGTAGACAGACCCCTTGGGCGAAGGTATGGGTGTGTGAGCGATGATTCTGCAGCAGAATGGTGCCCGCACTACTAATGATGTCGTTTGTGTGCCCGGCGGGTGAGTCCCACTCTGCCAAGGCGAAGCGTTTTTCTCCCCCAGTCCCTCCCTGCATACCGCAGACAAATACATTAGCATTGTTTTCAATGCTCTGGCTTCCATTTTAAATGCTTATTAAGCCATTATGCAGCTATTAACAAAACCCTGACCAAAATGTATCTATCTACGCAGGAGTGGAAATTATTTTGGGGCCGCATTTGGCAACCAAGGCATAATGGAATTAATTTCAAACTGCCATACTGTGATTGGGCATTAGTTATTTGCATATATGAAAACCTGAGTAGGCAGAGAACAACAGGAGATTTTTCTGATGATGAAAAAAATGATGAGGGATCCATTACTTCCCGTAATTAGATCTCTATCATTATCCTGTATTCATCATCACCGTTGTTTGTTGGCTCAGGAGGAGTGTGATATGCAAGAGGCTTGGGCTGTGCATTAGCCTACACACTTTTGATATTTTGTGATTCTTTTTGGCATTTAAAACAACTAAAATACAACTAAAATATAAATGGCCACTTCAATCAGTGGGTGCTCTGGTCAGTGGGGGCGCTTGCCCCCACCCACCCCGAGACACAGGCAGGGCATGGAAGTTACTACACCTACAACCACCATGACCAGCGCACACACCGCTCACAGCGTGAAACCAAAACACAAAACATACATACAATAATTACATCCCCACCCTCACCCCTGATTGGAGGACATCAAACATCTGCTAAATGTATGCCAAAATTGCCCCAAAAATCTACATTTTACCCAAGAACACAATAATATTTCCTATTGACTGACTGTGGTCTTTCAAATCCCCCAACAATACAGTTTGCAGGTCCAACCGAGCCCTGGTATTATGACATAACAACCATTCCTGGGCCTGACTCCCAAAACTTGTTTTGCATGAATGTATCCGCTATCATTTCTTATGATTGACAAAAAACTTTTGAACATCAGATCAGCAGTTAATAACGTCAATTTCGGTTTCTACTTCGACTCATCCACCCTGGGCTATTTATGTACCTCCAATCCAATCTTCTGGCTACCCAGTAGGAAACGGCGGCGAAAAATAGGCGATTGGTCTTCCTGTTGAGACTAAGGTGAAGGGAAAACTGGCCACTACTTCCCTCCATTCTATTGGACAATGTACAGTCAATTAACTTCTTGACGCTAGGGGTCAGATTATAATTTTTTTAATAACGTTCCAAAGGTAAACGGACTATTTCTCAGGTCCAGATCGTAGAATATGCATATAATTTACAGATTAGGATAGAAAACACTCCAAAGTTTCCAAAACTGTCAACATATTGTCTGTGAGTATAAGAACACTGATTCTGCAGGCGAAAACCTGAGAAAAAATAACCCGGAAGTGATATATATTTTTTTAAATCTGTGTTTCCTGGCCAGTATTTCTTCCATTTAAAGAGGTATCAACCAGATTCCTTTTCCAATGGCTTCCTCAGGCTGTGACCAGGCTTTAGACATAGTTTCAGGCTTTTATTTTGAAAAATGAACGAGATTTTTCAAAAGTAGTCAGGTGTCCTCTGAATAGTTCCTGCACGCGAGAGGGGAGCTCTCCATTTTCCTTTTCTCTCTTAAAGAATAGGTTATGGTCCGGTTGAAATATTATGTTTGTTAAAAACAACCTGAGGATTGATTATAAAAAACATTTGACATGTTTCTACGACCATTACGGATACTTTTTGGAATTTTTGTTGAACGGAATGAGGCTGTAGTTTTCTGAACATAACGCGCAACCCAAATGGCGTTTTTTTGTTATAAAAGTAATATTTATCGAACAAAAATAACATTTGTTGTGTAACTGGGAGTCTCGTGAGTGCAAACATCCGAAGATTATCAAAGGTAAGCGATTCATTTAATTGCTTTTCTGACTTTCGTGACCAAGCTAACCAAGCTAATATAAGGCTAACTGTTGTAGCATTGTCTTCTGCCTTTCTGCACCGGAACGAGGCTGTAGTTTTCTGAACATAACGCGCAACCCAAATGGTGTTTTTTTGTTATAAAAGTAATATTTATCGAACAAAAAGAACAGTTATTGTGTAACTGGGAGTCTCGTGAGTGCAAACATCCGAAGATTATCAAAGGTAAGCGATTCATTTTATTGCTTTTCTGACTTTCGTGACCATGTTAATTTGGGGCTAACTGTTGTAGCATTGATTGATACACTCACAAAAGCTTGGATTTCTTTCTCTGTAAAGCATATTTTCAAAATCTGACACGATAGGTGGATTAACAACAAGCTAAGCTGTGTTTTGGTATATTTCACTTGTGATTGCATGACTATAAATATTTTTTGTAATATTTTTGAATTTGGCGCCCTGCAATTCAGCGGTTGTTTAGGGAAATGATCCCGCTAAAGGGATCTGTGAGCAGAGAGGTTAATGATAATAAGACGGATGACCTCCGATCGCAGAATTACTATCAACAGGACTCTCTTAACTGCAATATTCTCTGTTTTTCTGAAACATGTCTTTCGGAAACGGTACCCACATGGCTATTCAATGCGATAGATTCTCCATTCACAGAGTGGACAGGATATCAGATTTAGGAAAATCCAGAGGGTGAGGGATATGTCTGTTCATCAACAACAGATGATGTGTAGACTCTAACGCAGCGGGAGTGTCAACCTATTGCTCACCCATCTTGGAATACCTGATGGTCAAATGCCAACCCTTCTACCTCCCGAGAGAGTTTATCTGTTATCATTTGTTCCACTTCAGGACAACAACAACAACAACAAGCTGGCACTTAACGAACTGTAAACAAGCAGGAAACTTTGCACCTGGAGGATGCTTTGATGATTTTAATTCCCCGTCACTAAGACATGTGATGCCAAACCTTTATCAACACGTGTCCTTCGTCACTACGGCGATAAAGACCAACTTTACTCAACCCACAAGCAAACATACAAGGCTCTCCCTCGTCCCCCCTTCGGCAAATCAGATCTATACTACTGCTTCCTGTTTACAAACAGAAGCTCAAACAGGAAGTACCCATGACGTGTTCTGTAGAGAAATGGCCCTCCGAATCGGAAGCTATGATGCAGGACTGCTTTGCTAGCGCTGATTGGAATATGTTTAGAGACTCCACCAATAGCATAAACATGCTAACCACTGCCATCTCGGGCTTCATCAGGAAATGCATTGCTGACGTTGTCCCCACAGTGAACGTTCGCTGCTACCCAATCAAAAGCCCTGGAACTTCTTTGGGGTAGGGGGCAGTATTTTCACATCCGGATGAAAAGCATTCCCAGAGTAAACGGCCTGCTACAAAGCCATAAAAGCTAGAATATGCATATCACTAGTAGAGTTGGATAGAAAACATTCTGAAGTTTCTAAAACTGTTTGAATGATGTCTGTGAGTATAACAGAACTCATATGGCAGGCAAAAACCTGAGAAAAAATCAACCAGGAAGTGGAAAATCTGAGGTTGGTAGATTTTCAACTCAGCTCCTATTGAAGATACAGTGGGATATTGGTAATGTTGCACTTCCTAAGGCTTCCACTAGATGTCAACAGTCTTTAGAACCTTGTCTGATGCCTCTACTGTGAATTGGGGACGAAGCAGAGAGGAATGAGTCAGAGGTCTGCCAGCAGCCACGAGCTGACCATGAGAGTTTGCTCCCGTTCCATTTGCTTTTCTGAAGACAAAGGAATTCTAGGGTTGGAACATTATTGAAGAATTATGTTAAAAACATCCTAAAGATTGATTCAATACATAATTTGACATGTTTCTACTGACTGTTATGGAACTTTTTGACATTTCGTCTGCTTTTAGTGAACGCGCTTCGTGACTTTGTATTTGTTTACCAAACGCGCTAACAAAAGTAACTATTTGGACATAAATGATGGACATTACCGAACAAAACGAAAAAAAATTGTCGAAGTGGGAGTCCTGGGAGTGCATTCCGACGAAGATCAGCAAAGGTAAGTGAAGATTTATAATGCTTTTATGACTTTTGTTGACTGCATAATATGGCGGCTATATTTGTGTCTTGATTGGGCTCTGAGCGCCGACCTCAGATCATTGCATAGTTTTTGTTTTTTCCGTAAAGCTTTTTTGAAATCTGACACAGCGGTTGCATTAAGGAGAAGTGCATCTAAAATTCCATGCATAACACTTGTATCTTTTAGCAATGTTTATTATGAGTATTCCTGTAAATTGATGTGGCTCTCTGCAAAATGAAAGGATGTTTTGTTTTCTGAACGTAAGGCGCCAATGTAAGCTCAGATTTTTGGATATAAATATGAACTTTACCGAACAAAACATACATGTATTGTGTAACATGAAGTCCTATGAGTGTCATCTGATGAAGATCCTCAAAGGTTAGTGATTAATTGTATCTATATTTCTGCTTTTTGTGAATCCTCTCTTTGGCTGAAAAATGGCTGTGTTATTCTGTGAATAGGCACTCACCTAACATAATCGTTTGGTTTGCTTTCGTCGTAACGCCTTTTTGAAATCGGACACTGTGGCTGGATTTACAACAAGTGTATCTTTAAAATGGTGTAAAATACATGTATGTTTGAGGAATTTTAATTATGGGATTTCTGTTGTTTTGAATTTGGCGCCCTGCAGTTTCACTGGCTGTTGAAGAGGTGGGACGCTAACGTCTCACGTACCCTAGAGAAGTTAACAATGAGGTACGTGCTAAACTACCGCATACCGGGCTATCACAGCCTACCCCAAGGCTATGGCTAAGGACACACAAGACGTCCCCCTACGACCTCCGCAGAGCAATCAAACAGACAAAATAGGAACAAGGCGGAAGTCCATAATGGGTTACAAAGGTAGACCTAACCGTGATCTATCCAAATTTGCCTCTCTACCAGAAAAACTCTACACTTTTTATCCACGCTTCGAAAAAACAACAATAACCTGCTGTCCCGGAGGCTTTTCCGAGGCTGACGTGAGTAAAGTTTTTTATTATGGTGCACACTCGCAAGGCCACAGGCCAGACAGTATTCCCGGGCACGTTCTCAGAGCATGCGCAGACCAGCTGGCAGGCCTATTAACCTCTCTTGGGCAGGTGGGACGCAATCGTCCCACCGGCCAATAGCCAGGGAAAATACAGCGCGCCATATTCAAATAAAATGATATAAAAATCAAACTTTCATTAAATCACACATGTAAGATACCAAATTAAAGCTACACTCGTTGTGAATCCAGCCAACGTGTCAGATTTCAAAAAGGCTTTTCGGCGAAAGCATAAGATGCTATTATCTGATGATAGCACAACAGTAAACAAAGAGAGTAGCATATTTCAACACTGCAAGCACGACACAAAACGCAGAAATAAAATATAAATCATGCCTTACCTTTGACGAAATTCTTTTGTTGGCACTCCAATATGTCCCATAAACATCACAAATGGTCCTTTTGTTCGATTAATTCCGTCGATATATATCCAAAATGTCAATTTATATGGACCGTTTCATCCAGAAAAACATAGCTTCCAACTTTCGCCACTTCACTACAAAATATATCAAAAGTTACATGTAAACTTTACCAAAACACTTCAAACTAATTTTGTAATACAACGTTAGGTATTTTTAAACGTTAATAATCGATCAATTTGAAGACGGGATGATCTGTGTTCAATACAAAAAGAAAACAAACTGACGCAACTTTTTTCGTAACGTGCCTCTCTCAAAAAATGTACTTCATGTGACCCTCATTTACGATAGCCCTACTTCTTCATTACACAAAGGAATAACCTCAACCGATTTCCAAGGACTGGTGACATCCAGTGGAAGCGGTAGGAACTGCAAGCAAGTCCATTAGAAATCTGGTGTCTCTAAGAAAATTCATTGAAAAGACAGTGACATCAAAAAAATAAAAATTCTGAATGGTTTGTCCTCAGGGTTTTGCCTGCTACATAAGTTCTGTTATTCTCACAGACATGATTCAAACCGTTTTAGAAACTTCAGAGTGTTTTCTATCCAAATCTACTAATAATATGCATATCTTATATTCTGGGGATGAGTAACAGGCAGTTGAATTTTGGCATGCTATTTATCCGAAAGTGAAAATGCTGCCCCCTGCCCTCAAGAAGTTAACTGTCATAGTCAACCTTTGCTCACATGGCTAATTGAGTGACTGTCAGCGACTGACATAACAAGAGAAAAAATGCTGATGCACAACCAAATTTCAAAATTTCACCTGGGGTATCCTACAATTCTTTCTCAATAGTAAGTTGATTTCCGGACTGATTTTTGGTCGGGAGCCCCCTAGCGCCCGGTGGCCCTAAGCAACCGCTTACGTCGCTTAGTACATCACAGTACATCACTGGGGCCAAGCTTCCTGCCATCCAGGACCTCTATACCAGGCGGTGTCAGAGGAATACCCTAAAAATGGTCAAAGACTCCAGCCACCCTAGTCATAGACTGTTCTCTCTGCTACCGCACGGCAAGTGGTACCGGAGCGCCAAGTCTAGGTTCAAGAGGCTTCTAAACAGCTTCTATCCCCAAGCCACAAGACTCCTGAACATCTAATCAAATGGCTACCCAGACTATTTGCATTTCCCAACCCCCACCCCCTCTTTTACGCCACTGCTACTCTGTTATTATCTATGCATAGTCACTTTAATAACTCTACCTTCATGTACATATTACCTCAATTACCTCGACTAACCGGTGTCCCCGCACACTGACTCTGTACCGGTACCCCCGTATATAGTCTCGCCATTGTTATTTTACTGCTGCTCTTTAACCTTTACTTAACACCCATCCCGGATCCGGGAGCATCCTCATCAGTAAAAGCTGACTAGCATAGCCTAGCATAGCACCACAAGTAAATAATAGCATATAAATATCATGAAATCACAAGTCCAATACAGCAAATGAAAGATAAACATCTTGTGAATCCAGCCATCATTTCCGATTTTTTAAATGTTTTACAGCAAAAACACAATATGTATTTATATTAGCTAACCACAATAGCCAAAGACTCAACCGCATATTTTCACCATGTTTCTACCGCATAGGTAGCTATCACAAAACCGACCAAATAGAGATATAATTAGTCACTAACCAAGAAACAACTTCATCAGATGACAGTCTTATAACATGTTATACAATAAATCTATGTTTTGTTCGAAAATGTGCATATTTGAGGTATAAATCATAGTTTTACATTGCAGCTACCATCAAAAATATCACCAAAGCAGCCAGAATAACTACAGAGAGCAACGTGAAATACCTAAATACTCATCATAAAACATTTATGAAAAATACATGGTGTACAGCAAATGAAAGATAAACATCTTGTGAATCCAGCCAATATTTCCGATTTTTTAAGTGTTTTACAGCGAAAACACAATATAACATTAGATTAGCTTACCACAATAGCCAAACACACAACCGCATTTATTCACCGCATAGATAGCATTTGCAAAAACCAGCAAAAGATATAAAATTAATCACTAACCTTGACCAACTTCATCAGATGACAGTCTTATTGTCACGCCCTGGCCTTAGTTATCTTTGTTTTCTTTATTATTTTAGTTAGGTCAGGGTGTGACATGGGGGATGTTTGTGTGTTTTTGTCTAGTCTAGGGTGTTTGTATTGTCTAGGGGGTTTTGTAGAGTTCATGGGGTTGTGTTCAGTGTAGGTGTTTATGTAAGTCTATGGTTGCCTGGATTGGTTCTCAATTAGAGACAGCTGTCTATCGTTGTCTCTGATTGGGAGCCATATTTTAGGCAGCCATAGGCATTAGGTAGGTTGTGGGTAATTGTCTATGTCTTGACGTTAGTTGCTTGTGTCTGCACTTTCGTTTGATAGCTTCACGGTCGTTTGTTGTTTTGTCTAGTTTGTATTAGTGTTAGTTTCTTCTTCTATTAAAAAGAAGATGTATTTATATCACGCTGCGCCTTGGTCCTCTCTTTCACCTAACGACGATCGTGACACTTATAACATCAGGTTATACAATACACTTATGTTTTGTTCGAAAATTTGCATATTTAGAGCTGCAAACCGTGGTTATACATTGTGAATATGTAGCATCGATTCACCAGAATGTCCGGAGCTATTTTGGACACTCACCTAATCTGACCAAAGAACTCATCATAAACTTTACTAAAAAATACATGTTGTATAGCAAATGAAAGATACACTGGTTCTTAAATGCAACCGCCGTGTTAGATTTTTAAAAATAACTTTACCATAACAAACAGCTTGCGTTATTGCGAGACAGCGCCCGCCAAAATGGTGGAGAATAGAAATAACATTTTCCACAGAAATACGAAATAACATCATAAATTGTTCTTACTTTTGTTGAGCTTCCATCAGAATCTTGTACAAGGAGTCCTAGGTCGAGGATAAATAGTTGTTTGGTTTTAGAATGTCCTTTTCTCCTGTCGAATTCGTGCCACAATGCTAGCCAATGTTGATGACGTTCCCAGTTTCTCTCGACGCAAAGAACGGAAAACTCCAAAAGTCCCAATAAACGTTGAATAAACTGATGAAACTCGGTTGAAAAAACCTACTTTATGATGTTTTTCTAATATGTATCAAATAAAAACAGAGCCGGAGATATCCGCCGTGTATACCGAACGCTTTTCAGAAGCCAATGTCGACGTACTTCGCGCGCCAGAGAAGACAAAGACATTTCCAGACCTGTCACTCCAAAAGCTCTTGTTCGGCCTCAGATCAAGCTAGACACCCCATTCCACCTTCCACTGCCTGTTGACATCTAGAGGAAGGCGTATGAAGTGCATGCATATCGATAAATATTAGGCAATTGAATAGGCAGGCCCTGGAACAGAGCATCGTTTTCAGATTTTTCACTTCCTGTCTGGAAGTTTGCTGCAAAATGAGTTCTGTTTTACTCACAGATATAATTCAAACAGTTTTAGAAACTTGAGAGTGTTTTCTATCCAATAGTAATAATAATATGCATATTGTACGATCTAGAATAGAGTACGAGGCAGTTTAATTTGGGCACGATTTTTTCCAAAGTGAAAACAGCGCCCCCCTATTGACAAGAAGTTTTAAACAGCCACCACTAACATTTAGTGGCTGCTGCCAACATACTGACTCAACTCCAGCCACTTTAATAATGGGAATTGATGGAAATGTATGTAAAAATGTATCACTAGCCACTTTAAACAATGCCACTTAATATAATGTTTACATACCCTACATTACTCATCTCATATATATATGTATATACTGTACTCTATATCATCTACTGCATCTTGCCATCTTTATTTAATACATGTATCACTAGCCACTTTAAACTATGCCACTTTATGTTTATATACCCTACATTACTCATCTCATATGTATATACTGTACTCTATACCATCTACTGCATCTTGCCTATGCCATTCTGTATCATCACTCATTCATATATATTTATGTACATATTCTTTATCCCTTTACACTTGTGTGTGTATAAGGTAGTAGTTGTGGAATTGTTAGGTTAGATTACTCGTTGGTTATTACTGCATTGTCGGAACTAGAAGCACAAGCATTTCGCTACACTCGCATTAACATCTGCTAACCATGTGTATGTGACAAATAAAATTTGATTTGATTTGATAAAGAAGGTGGAACTCTTTCATTTTAGTATCAAAGACTCCATATGTTGTAGCTAACTATCAAGGGGTGAGCTAATCAAGTCAACAAGAACTTTTACAGACAACAATCTTCAAAACCATTAGTTGCTCTGGTATATGGTACTCCCGAGCGGCGCAGTGGTCTAAGGCACTGCATCTCAGTGCTAGCAGTGTCACTACAGACCCTGGTTCAAATCCAGGCCTTATCACATCTGGCTGTGATTGGGAGTCCTACGGGCCGGTGCACAATTGGCCCAGTGTTGTCTGGGTTTGGCTGGTGTAGACTGTTATAATAAATAAGAATTTGTTCTTAACTAACTTGTGTAGTTAAATAAATTGTTTCAATAAAAACTTCAAATTTTTTTTTTAAACAATAGAAACCTCTTAGAGCTTTTGTCAGGGTTGTGTGCGGCGAAGTAGCAGAGTCAAATGCAGGACACAGGTGTTGAGCGAAACACAAAACGTTTACTCAAAAATGACAGCAAAATTCCACAAAGGGAATAATTACAAAACATCATATGAAATAACCACAACCACTAACGTAACAAACAATCACGGACAAAACAGAAATGAAAACCAGAGGGTTAAATAGGGAACATAATAGGGGAATTGAAACCAGGTGTGTAATTATGCAGACAAAACAAAACGAAACAGAAAAATGGATCGGTGGTGACTAGAAAGCCGGTGACGTCGACCGCCGAACACCACCCGAACAAGGAGAAGGGCCGACTTCGGCGGAAGTCGTGACAGCTTTGACCTTCAGACCCCCTGAATAAGCAGTCCTTCCACCTCCACACAACATCTCAAGTTACAGCAGCTTTATAAAAGCAAATGTTTGCTAAACTGAAAAGAAGCTACAGGCTAATATAATCATATATACAAGGTGCTCTCTGGGCAAATAAAAGGGCAGATTTTAAACTTAACAGAAGCATAAAATAAGTGCCTATAATAACTAACGATGGCTGATGGATGATTCTTTATTTCCTTTATACTCTTTAATCTTATATCTGATACCATTAGTGCAAAACTAATGGGAAAACTGTTTGCACAGTAATGCTAACCCAGTGATACAGAGCTGCTGAAGAGAATTTTCAAAGTCATGATTACAAAGTCTATTACTGGTAGATGTATTCAAAGGAAAACTAATTGTTTTTACTGGTTCTAAATTTAGAAGGAATTTAATTATTCAGATTTAAGACTTCCATTAATATTCAGAATAAATGACTGGACCTTGAGCTGCTAGTTTTTCTTTTCTTGGCTTGGCTTAATGAATTCCACCAAGAGAGGATTGAGGGTCAGATATTTTATACATTCAGTCCATGTCTATATGCACGACAAAATTATGATTCAGTAAAAAAAAAGATTGGTTCTTCAAGAGATTAACATGATTCAGTTAAGATCTCATATGAGAAAAGCCTGATTCAGTTTGGTGCGTGAGAAAAACATCACTTAAAAAAAATAGACCAGTTAACTTCAGTTACGTCTGAGATTAAATATTCTTCATCCTCAATTCAGTTGTGTGTGAGACAGAGAAATATAATTCAGTTGTGTGTTGGTCCGTCCCTCTCTCCTCTCCTGAGGAAAATCATCGGATGGGTGGGTGTGTGTGTGGTGAGTTTGTGTGTGGTGTGTCTTAGCAGCTCTGCTAGTCTACAAGAACATATTCTATTACCACTGGAGCTTTCTGTTTTTCTTTCAATTCCCATCTTGTTCTGTTTGTTTTTATCTTACTCAATCATCTTACTCTGAAAGGTTAATTTGAATTTAAAAAATACTAGACAGTAGACTCACAAATTGTTTTAGGTAATTAATTGATGGGTTCAAATATCCTACACCACCACTTACTACCATATCCATAGGTAGTCACTAAAGGCTGTGATCTTCCTCTGCTCCCTAACCTATTACGGAAGCAAAATACAGATTGCCTGACAATTGTAACTTGCAAAAGAGAGAAAATACATTGTTACTAAAGAGTGAAACAATATTACTCTGCTTTTTTATCCCTGATTATTAGTAGATCATTAAATCATATGAAAAACTAAATTCTGAATTGTCCACATTCGATGCCTCATCCCAGTTGGATCTTATATCATGCTTAATAAATGGCCTCCAATCCAGAGGTGTTGACTCTAGACTGTGTCAGGCCTCCATCACACCACTGACATCAGTGCCCCACTCAATGACATTGATTCTGAGCATGAAACGAAAAGCATGAGAAGAAAAATATGACAGAGAGGAGGAGGAGTGAAGAAGAGTCAAGGAGGTTTGAGGTAGTAGTCAAACATAACATGCCCTATCACCAGGTTGTCCTCATTAATGAACGAGGAACCAGAGCTGTCTGCTTTCAAGCCAAACCTACTGAGACCATTTGCCGGGATGAAAGCCTAGCACTACTTTAGAGCCATCTTAGCCTCTGCCAACTAAGCAAGACTAATGTATATTTTCAGATAGCCTCCTGCCATAGATAATTGCAAGTAATTTGGAACTTGTGATCCCAGCCCTCGGCTAGCCGCCCGTATCGTACAGTACAGAGACTGAAAAACAGCTTCTATCTCAAGGCCATCAGACTGTTAAGCCATCATTAACACAGAGAGGCTGCTGCCTACATACAGACTTGAAATCATTGGCCACTTTAATAAATGGATCACTAGTCACTTTAATAATGCCACTTTAATAATGTTTACATATCTTGCATTACTCATCTCATTTGTATATATCGTATTTTATACCATCTATTGCATCTTGCCTATGCCACTCTGTCATTGCTCATCCATATATTTATATGTATATATTTTTTTCTCCATTTCTTTACTTAGATTTGTGTGTATTAGGTACTTGTGGAATTGTTAGATTACATGTTAGATATTTCTGCACTGTGGGAACTAGAAGCACAAGCATTTCGCTACACTCGCAATAACATCTGCTAGCCATGTGTATGTAACCAATAAAATTTTATTTGATTTACAGCATTAGCAGGTTTATTAACTAGATGGCCTGCACCCACTCTATTTTGCACTCATTTGTGACAGGTTGTGCTATAATTTCCCAGCTTGAGGCAGATGTCTTTTTGTTTCAAGGTCTTGCATCAGTGTCTCCTCTGTCATTTTGGAGATGTCTGCCTGGCTACCATTACCCATATTTTAATAAGGTAAAAAAAAAAGTTCTGATCTCCCTATTTTAAAGTGAGGTAGAAGGGAACTGGTAAAAAAAATCAGCAAAAAGAAGTTAACAGCTTGGGGGGAATATTTGACAAACTTGACAGTTGGTTGACAGTTGGCAGTTTGCTTGGAAAGTATATTTAAGGGACCCTATACATGTGAGTTAGTTAATAGAAACTGATATCAGTGAGTCTTTCATCCCTTCTAGATTATTCTATATTTTGGTTTAAATGTCTAACTTCCTGATTTTGCAAACTCGATCAGAATCTTCTTTGTAAACCGTTCCTCTCTGGAAGAGACCTACTCCAGGTTCCTCCATGAGAGGAACAGTGTCCCCCACAGCCCTGGTACGCCCAGATCACCGGGCCCAGATGGGGACACTCTGTCCAGAGCACGGACGGAGTCCAGTAGGTCCAGTGGACCAAACTCTATCCCACACAGACCTTACAGGGGGTAAAACCACGCAGGCTCCCCACACTGACCTCCAAGCATACAGGAGAATAGGAGAGGTGGCTGGGATGGTCCCAACCCGCTGCCGGTCACCCAGTCAGGGCACCAGACATGGACACAGCAGTTTGGGCCAGTCTGGACCTGGGGGAGGGGGGGCGAGCCAGGACAGGAGCAACAGCAAGACATCACTGAGCAGGAGCTCTCTACGAGAGGAGACTCCATACTAGACAAGGTAAGGTACTGTCTGTCTGCAGCCAGGCATTTAGTATTCCCCCACACCCGCCCTGTGGGACAGAACAGAAGCACATGATTTTCCAAGAGAGAAAAGATACATTTATTCTGTTAACCCTGACATCTTCCATTTCCTCCTCTACTTCTCGTGTGATAATGAAGTGAGCAGCTGTCAAGTGACCATCAGTCCTGACTGTCTCCTGTCACTGTGAGAGGGATAGAGTGTAAGGGAGGGGATGAAAGGGAAGGAAGCCCTGAGAGGTAAGGATGGAGGGTCCTGGGAGGGAGGGATGGAGGGTCCTGGGAGGGAGGGATGGAGGGTCCTGGGAGGGAGGGATGGTAGGGAGAAGGGGATGAGCTGGAGTGAGAAAGGGAGAGGCAGAGAGTTCCTGTCAGAGTTTAATTGTGCAGCCAGCCGTGTCTGATGCTACAACAGACAGGGCATTACAGTTATCAAAGCACATCAGACAAGCCACCATGCGATTCCTCCACCAGATGACAGACTGAAGTAACTTCAACTAATAGCCTAGAAGTCACATATATACATAGATGCTAGGGCTGGGATGATACCATTATCGCAATACTCTAAAGTATCGTGGCAAGCCAACAAAACACAAAGCGGATTTAACTTCTTTAGGAGAACAGCCCTAATTGTGTAAACAAATATCATTACGTTGTCATCCAGAGTCACATGTATTTATTCCCTAAGCTATAGCACACAATATTTTACATACAGCAGGTTTTTAAAGGACCAAAGAGATTGGGCTGTGTTTTCATTTTTGCCGTGGGAAAAAAATTGTGATTCTGGTATCATCACAGCCCTAATAGATAGATGTATCACACGCTATCAACAAGAGTGAAAAGATAGAATGTCTTCATATGTTTTATGTTTTATTTCTTCAAGCTGAGATTCTACTAGCTACTTAAACCTAGTGTTATCTGTGATTGTGACTCAGTGGTCTGTGTCATAAACTCTACAGTAGTTGAATCAATAGAGAAGCACTCTGCAATTCCCTGGACTTTTTCCCTCTGAAAAAAAGTGTGCCAGCTTAAAATAGAGCTCAGTTTTGATGTGTTTGGAAACAGATAGATACAGTGAGTGTGCCTGTGCTCCTTGCTGACCCTCATCCTCCCACAGCCATATCTCCAAAGCTCTGGTAAAGAATAGAGAGAAAACAGGGAATGAGTGGAGGGATACACAAAGAGTGAAGGAGTGAGAAGAAAAGAGAGTGAGAAGTGCATGTTGAAGGATAGATATCGAATTATCACAGTGACCCTCAGTATGAGAGGGTCACCTTGACCTCTCACAACAGAACAGAGCCCACTGTTTAATTAAAGATCTGCATGCATCCCAAATGGCACCCTATTCTCTATAATGTAGTGCACTATATAGGGAATAGGGTGCCATTTGGGACACAGTTATGATGTATGTCTGTGAAAAGTCTGATTTCTCACTGAAGAAAGGAAGAGAGGTTCCAGGGAGGAGGGAAAGTTGCATTTGACAAAGAGTGGATGTGACAGTGTTTCTTCTAAGGTCGGGGTTTCAAGTTTTAATGTTATGTACACAAGTGCAGGGAAATGCCTTTCTTGCAAGCTCTAAACCCAACAATGCAGTAATCAATATCAATGTAGTTATAAAAAATAACATAAGGCAGAACAAAAACACAGGAGATATAAAAAATGACAAATAAGAAGAATGTGAGAATGTAAGAAGCTATGTGTGACCCACCACCTCAATTCAGTCTTATGTAGCTAAATATTAAGTGTTGTTTTTTACATTGGATAAAAGTAGAGACTCGGAGCTACAAAATGGTATATCATACACTGCGGTTGAGGAGCAATGGGAAAGTAATTCTGCTTTGAAAGTTGATAAACTTGTAACCCCACTTTTGAGAAAATGGCCCTTGAATTATTTGGTACACCTAGTTGAGCCCTCTTCCTTGTCTACACCTATTCAACATCGTTCACACCCTCTTAAGAATTTGCCTCACCCATCTCTTTAAGGATTCACATGTGAGGCAATGTGCTAAAGATTTCAAGACTAAAAGTGGTGAAAGTAGTATCCTATAATAAGGAAAAACTCAATGTAAAAATGTTGGCCGGGTATGGTTCCCAATCAGAGGCAGCTGTCTATCGTTGTCTCTGATTGGGGATCATACTTAGGAAGCCTGTTTTCCACCTGAGTTTGTGGGATCTTGTTTTTGTACAGTTACTGTGTAGCCTGCAGAACGTTACGTTTGTTTATCTTTTGTTGTTTTTTTGGTGTTCATCAAAATAAAGAAAGATGTACTCTTACGACGCTGCGCCTTGGTCTCATTCATCTGACGACGGACGTAACAAGATGGCCGTAATTACCCCCACCTGGATAATTGATGGGTCATGTAATAATTATCTTGTCTTTTGTTAAGACATGTAGCTAGCTAGCTAAACAATGAACCACAAACCCAACCTATAGCTACAAGACAAACGCATTGCCATAGCTAGCCACTATGCATGAAATGCTGGAGTATGAATCTGCAGGTAGCTAAAGCTAACCAACTAGGTTCAATGTTAGCTAGCTAACAGTATGCTACAACTAGCAGTGCAAATGCATTTCTGAGACGTGAATAATATTACTACACAGATGATACATGTAATGTAGATCTTTATGGCTAACTTTATATATTTCAAAAAGCTGCTGTAGCAAGCATTATCTACACATACTGAGCAGCTCAAATTATAGACAGAAGAACACTACATGGCAGACCAATCCGAAATCATCTCTCGGAATGTCCAGCCCATCAGCCAATCATGGCTAGCGGGAAGGTTTTTATCTATTCCCGTGGCTAAACCAACTAGGCAAAAAAATGTACTGTTTTATTTGCATGTACAGATAGCATACACATTTGTTATTAAGGCACATGAAAGTTCACATGTTACAGATGGCATTTCTGCCTAATTTTTTTTTTTTTTAATTTATAAAACGCCTCTCCTGTGAAGTAGTGACATTTTAATTTTATTTACCTAGGCAAGTCAGTTAAGAACAAATTCCTATTTACAATGATGGCCTACCCCGGCCAAACCCTCCCCTAACCCAGATGATGCTGGGTCAATTGCGCACCGCCCTATGGGACTCCCAAACGGTTGTTATGCAGCCCGGGATCGAACCAGGGTTTACAGTGGCTTGCGAAAGTATTCACAACCCTTGGCATTTTTCCTATTTTGTTGCCATACAACCTGAAATAAATAAAAAATTGGGGGGGGGGGCTTGTATCATTTGATTTACACAACATGCCTACCACTTTGAAGATGCAAAATATTTTTTACTATCAAACAAACAAGAAGTAAGACAAAAATACAGAAAACTTGAGCGTGCATAACTATTCACCCCCCCAAAGTCAATACTTTGTAGAGACACCTTTTGCAGTAATTACAGCTGCAAGTCTCTTGGGGTGTCTCTATAAGCTTGGCACATCTAGCCCCTAGGATTTTTGTCCATTCTTCAAGGCAAACTGCTCCCGCTCCTTCAACTTGGATGGGTTCCGCTGGTGTACAGCAATCTTTAAGTCATACCACAGATTCTCAATTGGATTGAGGTCTGGGCTTTGACTAGGCCATTCCAAGACATTTAAATGTTTCCCCTTAAACCACTCGAGTGTTCCTTTAGCAGTATGCTTAGGGTCATTGTCCTGCTGGAAGGTGAAGCTCCGTCCCAGTCTCAAATCTCTGGAAGACTGAAACAGGTTTCCCCTAAGAATTTCCCTGTATTTAGCGCCATTCATCATTCCTTCAATTCTGACCAGTTTCCCAGTCCCTGGCTATGAAAAACATTCCCACAGCATGATGTTGCCACCACCATGCTTCACTGTGGGAATGGGGTTCTCGGGGTGATGCGAGGTGGTGGGTTTGAATACCTTCTGCCAGGCACACCGGTTTGTGTCAAGAACTGCTTTCACTTGGATTCACCTGGTCAGTCTATGTCATTTCCGGTCACAACTTGAAAACTTGTTTACGTGCTGCTGTGAGTTTTGTTGCCAACCTTACTTTGCTACCTGACAACTTAAACGGTTTTAATTGTTTTTCATTCAACTTTTTCACTCCTGACGTTTAATCTGGACATGGTTCGTCAGGACTTCCAACAGCTGAAGCAAATTAGTAACATTAACATGATGCCTTCTAATTGCAGTCGCTGTACTCATAATATACAGGAGAACGAATGCCTTACGGCGAGGATAGCTGTGCTGCAAGCCCAGCTTCAGATGCAATCGTTAGGCAAGGGTAATTTCAGTGTAGGAAAGGATGAAACAGCGTCTGTGCCACCAGTAAGTACAGATAGTAACGTTAGTATAAATCCCCTCGCACGGTCCCCGCAGCCGGACAACTTTCTCATGGCTTCTGGAGGGAAATGCTGTAGGAATGCTCAACCGGTGTCGCTCATTCAGCCGACAGAAACTTTCAACCGGTTCTCCCCATTAAGCAGCGAGTCGGAGTCAGAGGCCGAGCCTTCTCTGGTCTCTACTCCTCCCGTTACGGGGTCTGAGACGCCGAAGGCTCCCACCATTAGCTCTGACAAATTGAAAAACCTAGTCATTGGCGACTCCATTACCCGCAGTATTAGACTTAAAACGAATCATCCAGTGATCATGCACTGTTTACCAGGGGGGAGGGCTACTGACGTTAAGGCTAATCTGAAGATGGTGCTGGCTAAGGCTAAAACTGGCGAGTGTAGAGAGTATAGAGATATTGTTATCCACGTCGGCACCAACGATGTTAGGATGAAAAAGTCAGAGGTCACCAAGCGCAACATAGCTTCAGCGTGTAAATCAGCTAGAAAGATGTGTCGGAGTTAAATGAGGTTAAATGAGGCCTCACCTCCTGGTTACACTAGTGACCATATCCCATACAAAATTTCAATTTACAAAAAAAAAAAGGGGGGGGGGTTTCGTCTTTTGAAATTCTGGGTCATGAAATCTATGCAGCCTACCCAATAACTTTTTATAGCTACTGTTTACAGGCCTCCTGGGCCATATACAGCATTCCTCACTGAGTTCTCTGAATTCCTATCGGATCTTGTAGTCATAGCAGATAATATTCACATTTCTGGTGACTTTAATATTCACATGGAAAAGTCCACAGACCCACTCCAAAAGGCTTTCGGAGCCATCATCGACTCAATGGGTTTTGTCCAACATGTCTCTGGACCTACTCACTGCCACAGTCATATTCTGGACCTAGTTTTGTCCCTTGGAATAAATGTTGTGGATCTTAATGTTTTTCCTCATACCCTGGACTATCGGACCACCATTTTATTACGTTTGCAATCGCAACAAATAATCTGCTAAGACCCCAACCAAGGAGCATCAAAAGTCGTGCTATAAATTCTCAGACAACTCAAAGATTCCTTGATGCCCTTCCAGACTCCCTCTGCCTACCCAAGGACGTCAGAGGACAAAAATCAGTTAACCACCTAACTGAGGAACTCAATTTAACCTTGCGCAATACCCTAGATGCAGTTGCACCCCTAAAAACGAAAAACATTTGTCATAAGAAACTAGCTCCCTGGTATACAGAAAATACCCGAGCTCTGAAGCAAGCTTCCAGAAAATTGGAATGGGAATGGCGCCACACCAAACTGGAAGTCTTCCGACTAGCTTGGAAAGACAATACAGTGCAGTATCGAAGAGCCCTCACTGATGCTCGATCATCCTATTTTTCCAACTTAATTGAGGAAAATAAGAGCAATCCGAAATTTATTTTTGATACTGTGGCAAAGCAAACTTAAAAGCAGCATTCCCCATGAGAGGAAGGCTTTCACTTCAGCAGTAATAAATTCATGAACTTCTTTGAGGAAAAGATCATGATCATTAGAAAGCAAATTACGGACTCCCCTTTAAATCTGCGTATTCCTCCAAAGCTCAGTTGTCCTGAGTCTGCACAACAAGGACGTAGGATCAAGGGAGACACTCAAGTGTTTTAGTACTATATCTCTTGACACAATGATGAAAATAATCATGGCCTCTAAACCTTCAAGCTGCATACTGGACCCTATTCCAACTAAAGTACTGAAAGAGCTGCTTCCTGTGCTTGACCCTCCTATGTTGAACATAATAAACGGCTCTCTATTCACCGGATGTGTACCAAACTCAATAAAAGTAGCAGTAATAAAGCCTCTCTTGAAAAAGCCAAACCATGACCCAGAAAATATAAAAAACTATCGGTCTATATGGAATCTTCCATTTCTCTCTAAAATTTTAGAAAAAGCTGTTGCGCTGCAACTCACTGCCTTCCTGAAGACAAACAATGTATACGAAATGCTTCAATCTGGTTTTAGACCCCATCATAGCACTGAGACTGCACCTGTGAAGGTGGTAAATTACCTTTTAATGGCGTCAGACCGAGGCTCTGCATCTGTCCTCGTGCTCCTAGACCTTAGTGCTGCTTTTGATACCATCGATCACCACATTCTTTTGGAGAGATTGGAAACCCAAATTGGTCTACACAGAGTTCTGGCCTGGTTTAGATCTTAACTGTCGGAAAGATATCAATTTGTCTCTGTGAATGGTTTGTCCTCTGACAAATCAACTGTAAATTTCGGTGTTCCTCAAGGTTCCGTTTTAGGACCACTATTGTTTTCACTATATATTTTACCTCTTGGGGATGTCATTCGAAAACATAATGTTAACTTTCACTGCTATGCGGATGACACACAGCTGTACATTTCAATGAAACATGGTGAAGCCCCAAAATTGCCCTCGCTAGAAGCCTGTGTTTTAGACATAAGGAAGTGGATGGCTGCAAACGTTCTACTTTTAAACTCGGACAAAACAGAGATGCTTGTTCTAGGGCCCAAGAAACAAAGAGATCTTCTGTTGAATCTGACAATTAATCTTGATGGTTGTACAGTCGTCTCAAATAAAACTGTGAAGGACCTCGGCGTTACTCTGGACCCTGATCTCTCTTTTGACGAATATATCAAGACTGTTTCAAGGACAGCTTTTTTCCATCTACGTAACTTTGCAAAAATCTGAAACTTTCTGTCCAAAAATGATGCAGAAAAATGTATCCATGCTTTTGATACTTCTAGGTTAGATTACTGCAATGCTCTACTTCCCGGCTACCCGGATAAAGCACTAAATAAACTTCAGTTAGTGCTAAACATGACTGCTAGAATCCTGACTAGAACCAAAAACTTTGATCATATTACTCCAGTGCTAGCCTCCCTACACTGGCTTCCTGTCAAGGCAAGGGCTGATTTCAAGGTTTTACTGCTAACCTACAAAGCATTACATGGGCTTGCTCCTACCTATCTTTCCGATTTGGTCCTGCCGTACAAACCTACACGTACGCTACGGTCACAAGACGCAGGCTTCCTAAAATAGAATTTCTAAGCAAACAGCTGGAGGCAGGGCTTTCTCCTATAGAGCTTCATTTTATGGAATGGTCTGCCTACCCATGTGAGAGAAGCAGACTCGGTCTCAACCTTTGAGTCTTTACTGAAGACTCATCTATTCAGTAGGTCATATGATTGAGTGTAGTCTAGCCCAGGAGTGTGAAGGTGAACGGAAAGGCTCTGGAGCAACGAACCGCCCTTGCTGTCTCTGCCTGGCCGGTTCCCCTCTCTCCGCTGGGATTCTCTGCCTCTAACCTTATTTCAGGGGCTGTCACTGGCTTACTGGTGCTCTTTCATGCCGTCCCTAGGAGGGGTGCATCACTTGAGTGGGTTGAGTCGCTGACGTGGTCTTCCTGTCTGGGTTGGCGCCCCCCCTTGGGTTGTGCCGTGGCGGAGATCTTTGTGGGCTATACTCGGCCTTGTCTCAGGATGGTAAGTTGGTGGTTGAAGAAATCCCTCTAGTGGTGTGGGGGCTGTGCTTTGGCAAAGTGGGTGGGGTTATATCCTGCCTGTTTGGCCCTGTCTGTGGGTATCATCGGATGGGGCCACAGTGTCTCCTGACCCCTCCTGTCTCAGCCTCCAGTATTTATGCTGCAGTATTTTATGTGTCGGGGGGCTAGGGTCAGTCTGTTATATCTGGAGTACTTCTCCTGTCTTATCCGGTGTCCTGTGTGAATTTAAGTATGTTCTCTCTAATTCGCTCTTTCTTTCATTCTCTCTCTCTGAGGATCTGAGCCCTAGGACCATGCCTCAGGACTACCTGGCATGATGACTCCTTGCTGTCCCCAGTCCACCTGGCCGTGCTGCTGCTCCAGTTTCAACTGTTCTGCCTGCGGCTATGGAACCCTGACCTGTTCACCGGACGTGCTACCTGTCCCAGACCTGCTGTTTTCAACTCTCTAGAGACCGCAGGAGCGGTATAGATACTCTCGATGATCGGCTATGCCAACTATCATTTACTCCTGAGGTGCTGACTTGTTGCACCCTTGACAACTACTGTGATTATTATTATTTGACCATGCTGGTCATTTATGAACATTTGAACATCTTGGCCATGTTCTGTTATAATCTCCACCCGGCACAGCTAGAAGAGGACTGGCCACCCCTCATAGCCTGGTTCCTCTCTAGGTTTCTTCCTAGGTTTTGGCCTTTCTAGGGAGTTTTTCCTAGCCACCGTGCCTCTACACCTGCATTGCTTGCTGTTTGGGGTTTTAGGCTAGGTTTCTGTACAGCACTTTGATATATCAGCTGATGTAAGAAGGGCTAGGTAAATAAATTTGATTTGATATGTTTGGGGAGTTTCCCACATGCCTTTTGGCGAACACCAAACGTGTTTGCTTATTTCTTTCTTTAAGCAATGTTTTCTTTTCTGGTCACTCTTCCGTAAAGCCCAGCTCTGTGGAGTGTACGGCTTAAAGTGGTCATATGGACAGATACTCCAATCTCCGTTGTGGAGCTTTGCAGCTCCTTCAGGGTTATCTTTGGTCTCTTTGTTGCCTGGTTAATGCCCTATTGGCAGGTTTGTTGTGGTGCCATATTCTTTCAATTTTTTAATAATGGATTTAATGGTGCTCAGTGGGATGTTCAACGTTTCTGATATTTTTTATAGCCCAACCCTGATCTGTACTTCTCCACAACTTTGTCCCTGACCTGTTTGGAGAGCTCCTTGGTCTTCATGGTGTCGCTTGCTTGGTGGTGCCCCTTGCTTAGTGGTGTTGCAGACTCTGGTGCCTTTCAGAACAGGTGTATATATATTGAGATCATGTGACAGATCATGTAACACTTAGATTGCACACAGGTGGACTTTATTTAACTAATTATGTGACTTCTGAAGGTAATCGGTTGCACCTTATCTTATTTAGGGGCTTCAATGCAAAGGGGGTGAATACATATGCACTCAGTTTATTTTTTTTATTTTTTTTATATGTTTTATTTTCATTTCACTTCACCAATTTACACTATTTTTTGTATGTCCATTACATGAAATCCGAATAAAAATCTATATAAATTGCAGGTTGTAATGCAACAAAATAGGTAAAATGCCAAGGGGGATGAATACTTTTGCAAGGCACGATATTGTGATGCCTCTAGCACTGAGATGCAGTGATCTTAGACCGCTGCACCACTCGGGAGCCCAACATACACCTAGCAGCTGGAAACGAGTCACATATACATGGTCAGTTCCAATCGTCTCCAATGCTCAAGTGGTTGCAGTCAGAGAGAGATTAAGGAAGGAGACGAGAGAGAAGCTTAGATAGAAGAAGTGTGGTTGAGGAAATGTATAGGTAAGCTTGTTAAAGGGGTTGGAATCGTGTTGTTCAGCTTCTGATAGCATGATGAAACGCTGCGTCGCCCCCGTCTGCCTGTCTGTCTGTCTGTCTCTTCCCTCACCCCACTCTTCCCCTCTGCTTACATTAAAGTTTGTGATGTGCTGTCGTTGTACAGAACAGATCAGTGATCTGAGAGCAGGTTTATCAGACATGCTGAGCTGAGGAGAAGGATGCTGCGGTGAGAGAGAGAGAGAGAGAGAGAGAGAGAGAGAGAGAGAGAGAGAGAGAGAGAGAGAGAGAGAGAATTGAGCATGAAGGAGAGAGAGAGAGAGAGAGAGAGAGAGAGAGAGAGAGAGAGAGAGAGAGAGAGAGAGAGAGAGAGAGAGAGAAATTGAGCATGAAGGAGAGAGAGAGAGAGAGAGAGAGAGAGAGAGAGAGAGAGAGAGAAATTGAGCAGGAAGGAGAGAGAGAGAGAGAGAGAGAGAGAGAGAGAGAAATTGAGCAGGAAGGAGAGAGAGAGAGAGAGAGAGAGAGAGAGAAATTGAGCAGGAAGGAGAGAGAGAGAGAGAGAGAGAGAGAGAAATTGAGCAGGAAGGAGAGAGAGAGAGAGAGAGAGAGAGAGAGAAATTGAGCAGGAAGGAGAGAGAGAGAGAGAGAGAGAAATTGAGCAGGAAGGAGAGAGAAGGAGAGAGAGAGAAAGAGAGAGAGAAATTGAGCAGGAAGGAGAGAGAGAGAGAGAGAGAGAGAGAGAGAGAGAGAGAGAGAGAGAGAGAGAGAGAGAAAGAAATTGAGCATGAAGGAGAGAGAGAGAGAGAGAGAGAGAGAGAGAGAGAGAGAGAGAGAGAGAGAGAGAGAGAGAGAGAGAGAGAGAGAGAGAGAAATTGAGCAGGAAGGAGAGAGAGAGAGAGAGAGAGAGAGAGAGAGAAATTGAGCAGGAAGGAGAGAGAGAGAGAGAGAGAGAGAAATTGAGCAGGAAGGAGAGAGAGAGAGAGAGAGAGAGAGAGAGAGAGAGAAATTGAGCAGGAAGGAGAGAGAGAGAGAGAGAGAGAAATTGAGCAGGAAGGAGAGAGGAGAGAGAGAGAAAGAGAGAGAGAAATTGAGCAGGAAGGAGAGAGAGAGAGAGAGAGAGAGAGAGAGAGAGAGAGAGAGAGAGAGAGAGAGAGAGAGAGAGAGAGAGAGAGAGAGAGAGAGAGAGAGAGAGAGAGAGAGAGGAGGCGCCACCCTGCTCCATGTCCCTAGCAGGTAGCATATTGGAGGCTGTTGAGACTTCCTCCCATCACCAGCTTCCACTGAGGTAGCCCATGGTACAGTACAGTCAGGGGCCATATTGAAAGGTTGTCAGAGAGAGAGAGATGACAGGGGTTATTGTTGCTGTTCCCACTGGCCTGTGAGGATAATTTCACGCCAGTAGCCATTGATCATTTCTCAACCTTAAGGTTCGCCCTGAACTTCCCTCCTTACTGTTGGACAAAGCCAGTTACCACAGAGCTCCAATTCTCCAGCATGAATCAATAGCTAGACAAGTTACTGTACACACGCACCCACAAACACACACACAGACACACACCAGTCCAGCCAGCTAAGCCAAGGGCCAGTGGGTGATATCCAGGCCTGTGCTGGGCATGCATGGGATTACTTCTCTTGGTTACACTTAGGCTTCATACAGTAGGCTGCATGACCTCAGTTCTTTGACATGTTTGTTATTGGACGAATCCAATAACTTGCTATTTGTGGATGTGATGACGAAGGATGGTTGAGATACTAGGAGTTTGGGGCATGTGCTTGATACATACCACGATCAAACCAGAAAGCCCAGCACTCAAAAGCAGTCAAATTCCTTTACCTTGATGTTTGGAATGCAGTGTCTGTAATCAGTCTTGGTTTTATTTGTTGTTGTTGACTTGAAGGTGGGCGAGGAGAGGAGGGAGAGGAGGCATGAGCCTGTTTGGTCCAGCAGCTGTGATCTGCGTCTGTTGGACAGCCTACGTATGCAGGAGGAGGAGAAGCTACGTATGGAAGAAGAGGAGCTACATATGCTGGCCAGTCTATGGCAGGAGCAGGAGGAAGAAGAGATGGGAGGAGCACCAGGTCTCAGTGTCTCTCATGTCCACCAATGTAACATCAGCATCAGCACCAGCACTGATGACACATCCACCTGGACACACACACCAATGGTGAGTCATGTACTCCTCATAGACCCAATGCATTCCTCTGGCTCTCTTCATAGGCTATATGATTGAGTCCTAGAATACAAAATCATAAAGTGTTTACAAAGACTTTAGGATTGTTGACTTTGACTTGTGGTTTGAGAAAAGTATGGCTATTATAAGCTTACATTCTTGTTTAACAACGTTGAGTTGACATGAACATGTGTAGGGGAATATAGAAATCCCCATCAACTGAGGAGTGGTCACCAATATGTAGGTGGATGGAAATTATCCAATCATTATTTAGAAATGATGTTGAATATAATAATAAACTACATTCATCAATCTGACTCCCATATTATGTGTATATAAATTATGTGTATATAAAATATTATAAATGCAACAGGCCCTGTACATCTCTGGTGGAATCTAGTTAAGGTAGTGAGCCTTACATCACCTCTCAGTATGACTATAATGAACTTGTGTCTTACTTGCATCATTATACAATCATTAACAGACTAGATACAATCAACTAATCCTGGAAACCAATGTTATAGCTTTAATTTATTGAGGGAAGCAGATTAGAGATGTCAACGTGGTACCCAAGCATGTGCTCTGTGTATAGTGTAAATAACAACTCCCAATAGACCTACTCAATTAAAAGTGTACAGTCAATCAAATACTAACTCTGCAAAATGAGCAATGCATTTTCTAAATTCAACTAATATAGTGTATTAGTCACCAACAAATTAACACTCAAACAATTACAGTGTAGATGAGATACACGAAACATTATAGAATAAAAGGAGCCCTATGTCGCACCCTCTTTGAACTATCCGCCATCCAATTAACAAAATAACACAGTTTCCCTGTAACAATAAATCCATATCACTTACAGTACAATAAAACATGTACAAATATACAGCTCTTTATGAACTCTTGAAACAATCCACACATGACAATTTAATTCACACGGTAATATTATATCCTCAATAAAAGTTTTCATCAGTCTTCTCTTCCTTCTCCTGTCAGTAACCCCAAGACTTCCATAGGAGCGTCTCTTCCTCGAGATTTCCACAGATAAGGTGTGTTTGTGATAACCCACAATGGTCAGCCATCCAAACAATGTTATTAATCGTGATTGAGTCATTACGCTGTTCTCCGACGCCAGCCAGTCGCAAGTATCACCTTCTCTCATTCTTCCATTACGCATGCCCTCTGTATCCGTGTGAGTTAAGACTGGTTTAAACTTCGTCTAACATGTCTGTAGGTAATAAGAATATGACAAGTTTCATTGGTATAAACAACACTTAGTTTGTTTTCTGGTGGAATGTTTGTTGACCATCGCGCCCTTTGTCATTCTAACTGAGACAGCGACGAGACAGTGCACAAGTTAAAACATTATCAGGTAGAATGCCCTGCTTTAGTTTTATCACATTCACAACCGTAAGCTATTTTCTGTAATTAGCTAGTTAGCCATTACCTGCCACAGTATTTGTGCGTTAGAGATGTCGACGATGAGTATGATGTGTCTCTTCTCTAATGCCCGGGAAGCTCTGCAAGCGTTATAATGTCAAATAATGTCAAATAATGTCAAAAAAATGCCATCTTCACTGATCAAAAATATGAACACAACATGTAAAGTGTTGGTCCAATGTTTCATAAACTGAAATAAAAATCCCTGAAGTGTTCCATATGCACCAACAGCTTATTTCTCTAAACTGTTGTGCACAAATTTGGTTACATACTTGTTAGTGAGCATTTCTCCTTTACCAAGATAATCCATCCACTTGACAGTTGTGGCATATCAAGAAGCTGATTAAACAGCATGATCATTACACAGGTGCCCCTTGTGGTGGGGACAATAAAAGGCCACGGATGTCTCAAGTTTTGAGGGAGCATGCAATTGTCATGCTGACTGCAGGAATGTCCACCAGAGCTGTTGCCAGAGAATTGAATATTCATTTCTCTACCATAAACTGCCTCCAATGTCATTTTAGAGGATTTGTCAGTACTTCCAACCAGCCTCACAACCGCAGACCAAGTGTAATCATGCCAGCACAAGACCTCCATATCCGGCTTCTTCACCTGCGGAATTGTCTGATGGGGTTGAGGGTGGATGCTGAGGATTATTTCTGTGTGTAATAATGCCCTTTTGTGGGGAAAAACTCATTCTGATTGGCTGGGCCTGGCTCCCCAGTGGGTGGGCCTGGCTGCTAAGTGGGTGGGCCTATGCCCTCCCATTCCCACCCATTGTTGCATCCCTTCCCAGTCATGTGAAATCCATAGATTAGGGCCTAATTAATTTATTTCAATTGACTGATTTCCTTATATGAACTCTAACTCTTTGAAATTGATGCATGTTGCGTTTATATTTTTGATCTGTATAGTCCCAGCTCGGACTCCCCTTTGCCTCCAAAACAGCCTGAATTTTTCGGGTCATTGAATCTGCATGGTGTTGGAAACGTTCGTTGCTCAATTGGTATCAAGTAACCTAACATGTGTCAGGAAAACATTCCCCACACCGGTACACCACTGCCACCTGCTTGTACCAAGCTTGATGGGTAGGGCTGTGGCGGTCACAAAATGTAATCAGCCGGTGATTGTCAAGCAAATATTTTTTGGTCTCATGGTAATTGACCGTTAATTAACATGAATACATTTAGCATCTCCTGGCCTACAAGCCACTGATACAGACCTTTGGAACATCTACATTTTAAAAAGTCTAATAAATCCATGTAATATAGCCTACACCTTCACAATAAATCCATTATTTATTTTATACAGGTCTAAAGAAGCATAATATGAAGAAAATGTCTGTTTCAGAAGAAAATAATAGCATACTCTGAGTTGTCCTTATGGATTCCGGAGGCTGTAGAAATTTGGCTTGGCACCTAAAACCCTCACAAACTTTTACAGATGTACAATTGAGAGCATCCTTTCGGGCTATATGCCGAGCCACTGCCTATTCACCCGCTATTATCCAGAAAGTGAGGTCAGTAAAGGTGCATCAAAGCTGGGACAGAGAGACTGAAAAACAGCTTCTATCTCAAGTCCATCAGACTGTTAAATAGCCATCACTAGCACCATAGAGGCTGCTGCCCTATCACTGGCCACTTTAATAATTGGAACACTAGACACTGATTACATATTTTGCATTACTAATCTCATATGTATATACTGTATTCTATTCTATTCTACTGTATTTTAGTCTATGCCGCTCCGACATTGTTCGTCCAAATATTTATATATTCCTAATTCCATTCCTTTACTTTAAATTTGTGTGTATTGTTGTGAAATTGCTACTGATATTACTTATTAGATATTACTGCACTGGAGCTAGAAACACAAGCATTTCAATACACCAGCAATAACATCTGCTAAACATGTGTATGTGACCAATACAATTTGATTTGATTTGATGTTAGGTCCTGATGTGACTATGCAAAATGGCTGTTGGCTACACTAGTTCATTTAGCAGACAAGATTGGCTTAGAATTATGTGGCATTATTTTATAGTGTGAAGAATACAATTGAACAAAGCTGAATAAAATGTAAATATTTTCTCCAAACAATTTGAGGGAGTGCACACATGCGGCTATTCTGTGTTGAGCGGTTAGCAAAGAAATAGGTATCCATATACAGTGCCTTGCAAAATTATTCATCCCTGTCACGCCCTGACCGTAGATTGCTTTGTATGTTTCTATTTTTGGTTTGGTCAGGGTGTGATGTGGGTGGGTATTCTATGTTGTAGGTCTAGGTTTTCTGTTTCTGTGTGTTTGGCCTGGTGTGGTTCCCAATCAGAGGCAGCTGTCTATCGTTGTCTCTGATTGGGAGCCATACTTAGGTAGCCTGTTTTCCCACTTTTGTTTGTGGGTGGTTGTTTTCTGTTTAGTGTATGTCACCTTGCAGAACTGTTTCGTTTTCGTTTTTTCCTCGTTGTTATTTTGTTTACTGTTCAGTTTTGATTAAATTATTAATATGGACACTTACCACGCTGCACCTTGGTCCTCTTCTCTTTCTCCCGACGACAATTGTTACAATCCCCTTGACGTTTTACCTATTTTGTTGCATTACAACCTGCAATTTAAATGGATTTTTATTTGGATTTCATGTATTGGACATACAAAAAATTGTCCAAATTGGTGAAGTGAAAAAAAATGAAGACCAAGGAGACCAAGGAGCTCCCAAAACAGATCAGGGACAAAGTTGTGGAGAAGTATAGATCAGGGTTGGGTTATAAAAAAATATCAGAAACTTTAAACATCCCACTGAGCACCATTAAATCCATTATTTAAAAAATTGAGAGAATATGGCACCACAACAAATCTGCCAAGAGACGGCCGCCCACTCACGGACCAGGCAAGGAGGGCATTAAACAGAGAGCCAACAAAGACACCAAAGATAACCCTGAAGGAGCTGCAAAGCTCCACAGCGGAGATTGGGGTATCTGTCCATAGGACCACTTTAAGCCATACACTCCACAGAGCTGGGCTTTATTGAAGAGTGACCAGAAAAAATCCATTGCTTAAACTCCTCTGGGATATGTGGGACGCTAACGTCCCACTTGGCCAAAAGCCAGTAAAAATGCAGATCGCCAAATTCAAATAAATTACTATAAAAATCCAACTTTCATGAAATCACACATGAAAGACACCAAATTAAAGCTACACTTGTTGTGAAACCAGTAAACATGTCTGATTTCAAAAAGGATTTACGGCGAAAGCACACCAAACGATTATGTTAGGTCAGTACATAGCCACAAAAAAACACAGCCATTTTTCCAGCCAAACAGAGGAGTAACAAAAAGCAGAAATAGAGACAAAATTAATCACTAACCTTTGATGATCTTCATCAGATGACACTCATAGGACTTCATGTTACACAATACATGTATGTTTTGTTCGGTAAAGTTCATATTTATATCTAAAAATCTGAGTTTAGGCGGGACGCTACTGTCTCACTTGGCCAAAAGCAGAGCGCCATATTCAAATAAATTACTACAAAAATCTAACTTTCATTAAATCACACATGAAAGATACCAAATTAAAGCTACACTGGTTGTGAATCCTGCCAACGATGCTATTATCTGAGTTAGCACCATTATAAACAAAGAGAGATAAGCATATTTCAACCCTGCAGGCGCGACACAAAACGCAGAAATAAAAATATAATTCATGCCTTACCTTTGAAGAGCTTCTGTTGTTGGCACTCCAATATGTCCCATAAACATCACAAATGGTCCTTTTGTATCGATTAATTCCGTCGATATATATCCAAAATGTCCATGTATTTGGCGTCTTTTATCCAGAAAAACACCGGTTCCAACTTGTGAAACATGACTACAAAATATCTCAAAAGTTACCTGTAAACTTTGCCAAAACATTTCAAACTACTTTTGTAACACAACTGTAGGTATTTTTTTACGTAAATAATCGATAAAATTGAGGACGGGATTATCTGTGTTCAATACAAGATTAAAACAAACTGTAGCATGCTTTCTGGTCACGCGCCTGTATCTAACAGTACACAACAAGTGACCCTGATTCAAAATGGCCGTATTTCTTCATTACACAACGGAAAACCCTCAACTAATTTCTAAAGACTGTTGACATCCAGTGGAAGCTGTAGGAACTGCAAGAAGGTCAATTAGAAATCTGTATTCCCAATGAATATCCATTGAAAAGAGAGTGACCTCAAAAAAGAAAAAATCTGAATGGTTTGTCCTCGGGGTTTCGCCTGCTAAATAAGTTCTGTTATACTCACAGACATAATTCAAACAGTTGTAGAAACTTCAGAGTGTTTTCTATCCAAACCTACTAACAATATGCATATCTTATCTTCTGGGGATGAGTAGCTGGCAGTTGAATTTGGGTATGCTTTTCATCCAAACGTGAAAATTCTGCCCCCTATCCTAGAGAAGTTAAAGAATAAAATAAGCAAACACGTTTGGTGTTTGCCAAAAGGTATGTGGGAGACTCCCTAAAAATATGGAAGAAGGTGTTCTGGTCAGATGAGACTAAAATTTAGTTTTTTGGCCATCAAGGAAAACGCTATGTCTGGTGCAAACCCAACACCTCTCATCACACCGAGAACCTCATCCCCACAGTGAAGCATGGTGGTGGCAGCATCATGCTGTGGGGATGTTTTTCATCGGCAGGGACTGGGAAACTGGTCAGAATTGAAAGAATGATGGATGGCGCTAAATACAGGGAAATTCTTAGGGGAAACCTGTTTCAGTCTTCCAGAGATTTGAGACTGGGATGGAGCTTCACCTTCCAGCAGGACAATGACCCCAAGCATACTGCTAAAGCAACACTCGAGCGGTTTAAGGGGAAACATTTAAATGTCTTGGAATGGCCTAGTCAAAGCCCAGACCTCAATCCAATTGAGAATCTTGACTTAAAGATTGCTGTACACCAGCGGAACCGATCCAAGTTGAAGGAGCTGGAACAGTTTTTCCTTGAAGAATGGGCAAAAATCCCAGGGGCTAGATGTGCCAAGCTTATAGAGACATACCCCAAGAGACTTGCAGCTGTATTGCTTCAAAAGGTGGCTCTACAAAGTATTGACTTTGGGGGGGTGAATAGTTATGCACGGTCAAGTTTTCTGTTTTTTTTCTTATTTCTTGTTTGTTTCACAATAAAAAATATTTTGCATCTTCAAAATGGTAGGCATGTTGTGTAAATCAAATGATACAAACCCCCAAAAAACTATTTTAATTCCAGGTTGTAAGGCAACAAAATAAGAAAAATGCCAAGGGTTGTGAATACCTTTGCAAGCCACTGTATGCTTAATTTAGAATTATTAAAATAACTTTAAAATAAGTTTTTCGACAAACGTGTTTTGATTTTTAATAGTGTAAGGCTGCATGATGAGACTCTCATTATGATTTGTGTTTTTTGCCAGGCTGTACGCACTCCAATCGTCTTTCATTCATAATTAGACAAGCACTTGATAATGCCTTGAATTTCATGGCGGCATCCTCTTTGTGGCCGTAATGCAGCCAAAAAAAATCCATACCTTTTATGGCCCGGAGTGCTGCGTTGTACCCTTCTCCTTGACTGCTGCGCAATCTGAAGCGCCTCTCACTCACATGGCTCTCCATCATGTGATTGGGCTTTCTCACAGGCTACAAGTGAAGACAGACATATCGGGGACGCCACTGCACTCGTCCTTATCCAATTACGAGGTGCAAATTGAAGATATTGGAAGAACTGTCCACATTTAATTTGTCAGTATGCCTAACGAACAGCAAAAGCCCTAGCCTATATCAATCTACTATCCCCAATAGTACAAAAGTCGACCTATTCTATTCTGTGCGATAAATAAATATTCCAAACATAGTCTGGGACGGTTGTGGGGTGCAGTAGATCCGAAATTAATACAACCACTAGCATCAACAAAATGTTTGTTATGCAATGTGGCTGACGCAACAGATCAGAACGTTTTTCTTAAGATGTTGATAAACTATAAGGCTTTTTCTTCACAATATAAGCGCAACAATGCCCACATCGCAGTAGGTTATAAGCGCAAATGTTCCATTAGCGGGAAAACAAATGTGATTATCTATGTAATGCTATTATTTTTATGGTGAAAATGAACTTCCCCAAACTTGAAATTCACGCCCTGCTTATGTATACCACTTAGGCTCTAAACCCCTTGTAAAGTGGATTAATGTGCTTAATTTTAAGAAGTTGTTTAGCCACTTTAGTTGTGATACAAACCTTACATTAAACATTAAGGTTTATGGGCTAGGCTAGATGAGGATGGGGACTATGATTCGAAAACGTTTCTTACGCTGGGCATCATTCACAAGCATTTTGCTACACCCACAATAACATCTGCTAAACAAGTGTATGTGATTTATGAAATGTGATTTTGATTTAAGTGATAATATATCATTCACAAGTAACAGGCTAATATTGACACCCATCAGACTATTCTTGATTTAATCTTGTCTTTACATATACTAAATAATATATGTGTGAAATTTGTTTTGATTTCGAATGGACCATTATCATGCACCTGTCTCGAAACAGGGGCAGCGGAAAAAACACACGGACATGCAAGACACACCGGATGATCCAGGTATGTAATTAGTATCCCTCATTTGAAAAGAGTAAACCAAATGCATTCCAGTTGTGTTTAAACATTTATTTACAAAAACATTTGTGACATTTTCTATTGTTTTTAGTCGCTGTGTGTTCCAGCGGGGTCGGTGGTGCTGCAGCTGAGCAGGAACTGAGTGCGCCCAGCCCCGGCGTCTCCACTTCCTCATGCGTCAGAACCCACCAGGGGCCGTGTCCTCACAGATGCAGTCCTGCAAATGCAAAGAGACACCATCGACGCTATTAATGAGGTTGCCAAGGAATTGAAGTGGGACAGGCACGGCTTGGTTTCTGCGGGTGCATCTCTGTAAAGCTGTGCCCACTACAGCACAGAGGTCCAAGAGAACAGCTCTTGGTAATCGGAAACGGCTCATAAGCCACTCATCGTCATTGGCCAAGAAATCTCGCTGGTCTCTGAAAATTCGCTGTCACCGAATTCTTCCATTCGCCAAATCTTCCAACAGTGCCAACGCAGCCATTGTGTGTCATTACGCATTGTAGTTGCATGCCTTTTTATACCCACCCATTTGATCTACCCAATTGCATAACACCTTCAGGTGTGGTAATTACCCTGATTGTAACTGACAATGACAGGGCCATTATCACAGTTACAGTTCTGCGCAACGAACATGTGATAACAATATATGAAACTGCGCTGGTATCTGCCCGACTGAGGCATCGAAAACGGCATCAGTTTAACTTCTTGCCACTATAGGGGGTGCTGTTTCACATTAGCATAATTTCCTCTACAGATTAAACGGCTTCCTACTCAATTCTTGCTCGTACAATATGCATATTATTATTATTATTGGATAGAAAACACTCTCTAGTTTCTATAGCCGTTGGAATTTTGTCTCTGAGTGAAACAGAACTCAATCTACAGCACTTTTCATTATAGGGAGTCAGATTTCAAACATCTTGGCCACTGATCTGGAGTCAGTTTAAAGGTCCGTGTAAATGCTATGGAGAAACAGACACTTCTTACGTCTTCCCCTGGATGTCAGTGCGTGATGACGCTTTGAATGGAGTCGATTGCGCAATCAGGGGCTGTATAAAACAGCAAATACCGGAAGTAGCTTCCCTTTGCTGCCTGCGCCTTGCGCGCGAAGGACATCGGACTCGCCTCCTTCCAAGCTTTAGTTTAGCCAGTAATATTTCTCTGGTCATGTTTTTACTCGTTAGAGGTGTTAAAAACATCATAAGGTAGTTAATTTAAACCGTTTTATAGCAATTTATATCCGTTTAGTGCGATTTTGAGGCATTTATTTCTGAGACACTTTGAACCGCTGGGCACGTTTCCAGTTCATGCCGAACGTTAGTGGGCATTTCCACATGGCAAGAGGACAGCTTTCGACCAAAAGACGATTAGACCCAAGAAAGGATTCTTTGCCCAAGATTCTGATGGAAGAACAGCTCACAGTAAGAACAATTTATGATGATAAATCGTGTTTCTGTCGAAAAATGTTAAACGCTTATGCCGCCATTTTGTTTTGTATAGCTTCGCTTGGCGCAACCTGTATTGAAAAGTAAGGATAATTTAAAAAATGTAAATCAGCGATTGCATTAAGAACTAATTTGTCTTTCGATTCCTGTCAACCCTGTATTTTTTAGTCAAGTATATGATTAGCTATTGATTAAACTAGATCACTCAAAGATGGCGACCGACATTTCCAGGCTTGTTTTGCTACTATTTTCATTGTATAACCACGGTTTTTTATGGCTAAATATGCACATTTTCGAACAAACTCTATATGTATGTTGTAATATGATGTTACAGGAGTGTCATCGGAAGAATTCTGAGAAGGTTAGTGAAAAAATTAATATATTTTGGCGATGATACGATATCGCTCTCTTTGGCTTGAATTCATGCTGGGGTAACGTTTGCATATGTGGTATGCTAATATAACGATTTATTGTGTTTTCGCCGTAAAACACTTAGAAAATCTGAAATGTTGTCTGAATTCACAAGATCTGTGTCTTTCCATTGCTATGTGCTGTGTATTTTTAAGAAATGTTTTATGATGAGTAAATTGGTAATACAAGTTGCTCTCTGTAGTAATTCTAGTCGCTTTGGTGAGATTTGTGATGGTGGCTGCAATGGCAAACTATGATTTATACCTGAAATATGCACATTTTTCTAACAAAACCTATCCTATACCATAAATATGTTATCAGACTGTCATCTGATGAGGTTTTTTCTTGGTTAGTGGCTATCAATATCTTAGTTTAGCCGAATTGGTGATAGCTACTGGTGTTGAGAAAAAATGGTGGACAAAGAAAAATGGTGTCTTTTGCTAACGTGTTTAGCTAATAGATTTACATATTGTGTCTTCCCTGTAAAACATTTAAAAAATCTGAAATGGTGGCTTTATTCACAAGATCTGTATCTTTCATTAGGTGTCTTGGACTTGTGATTTAATGATATTTAGATGCTACTATTTAATTGTGACGCTATGCTAGCGATGCTAATCAGTGTGGGGGGGGGGTGGGGGGTGATCCCGGATCCGGGGTTGAGGCTCGTCAGAGGTTAAATGTAACTTGTCCTACTGTTTACCTTATTATTTATGAGAATACATTTCATAACATGCAAGTAAAACCTATTTGAGGAGTTATTTTGAAAAAACAGATATCTTCGGTTGTATTTATTATCCTAAATCATGTTTTTTATTTTTGTGTGCACTCCAGGGAACTCTTAATATATATGTGAGAGGTAATATTTCGATTTATTTTACACAATTGTATCAATTTCAAAGCGTCTCTCTCGAGTTTCATCCTTCTGCCATCAGAGTCGCAGTTTCTCATTTCTCCAGTTTATGTGCGTACATATGGGTCAAAGTGTTCGTGGAGGACCGCTCATTCTCCAGTCAAGTTTTTTTTAAATAAATCCCAAAGTTTGCTTAGAAAGTAGAGTACGTCTTCTTTTGTGCCTGCGGAATGCTTATAAATGAGGCCCTTCTTCATTATTTGAACTGGCTAGCCAGCTAGAAACTAACCAAGACATGTTTTAGAAAGTCGCTTTTTGTTGCCTAGCTTGCTAGATTGATACAGTGGGGAGAACAAGTATTTGATACACTGCCGGTTTTCCGTTTTTGCAGGTTTTCCCACTTACAAAGCATGTAGAGGTCTGTAATTCTTATCATAGGTACACTTCAACTGTGAGAGACGGAATCTAAAACAAAAATCCAGAAAACCACATTGTTTGATTTTTAAGTAATTAATTTGCATTTTATTGCATGACATAAGTATTTGATACACCAGAAAAGCAAAACTTAATATTTGGTACAGAAACCTTCGTTTGCAATTACAGAGATCATACGTTTCCTGTAGTTCTTGACCAGGTTTGCACACACTGCAGCAGGGATTTTGGCCCACTCCTCCATACAGACCTTCTCCAGATCCTTCAGGTTTCGGGGCTGTCGCTGGGCAATACGGACTTTCAGCTCCCTCCAAAGATTTTCTATTGGGTTCAGGTCTGGAGACTGGCTAGGCCACTCCAGGACCTTGAGATGCTTCTTACGGAGCCACTCCTTATTTGCCCTGGCTGTGTGTTTCGGGTCGTTGTCATGCTGGAAGACCCAGCCACGACCCATCTTCAATGCTCTTACTGAGGGAAGGAGGTTGTTGGCCAAGATCTCGCGATACATGGCCCCATCCATCCTCCCCTCAATACGGTGCAGTCGTCCTGTCCCCTTTGCAGAAAAGCATCCCCAAAGAATGATATTTCCACCTCCATGCTTCACGGTTGGGATGGTGTTCTTGGGGTTGTACTCATCCTTCTTCTTCCTCCAAACACGGCGAGTGGAGTTTAGACCAAAAAGCTCTATTTTTGTCTCATCAGACCACATGACCTTCTCCCATTCCTCCTCTGGATCATCCAGATGGTCATTCGCAAACTTCAGACAGGCCTGGACATGCGCTGGCTTGAGCAGGGGGACCTTGCGTGCGCTGAAAGATTTTAACCTCTCTGGGATAGCGGGACGCTTGCATCCCACCTGGCCAATAGCCAGGGAAAATGTAGAGCGCCAAATTCTAAAATATTATATAAAATCAAACTTTCATTAAATCACACATATAAGATACCAAATTAAAGCTACACTCGTTGTGAATCCAGCCAACATGTCAGATTTCAAAAAGGCTTTTCGGCGAAAGCATAAGATGCTATTATCTGATGATAGCACAATGTCAACAAAGAGAGTTTAGCATCTTTCAACCATGCCGGCGCTACTCAAAACGCAGATATAAAATATAAAACATGCATTACCTTTGACGAGATTATTTTGTTGGCACTCCAATATGTCCCATAAACATCACAAATGGTCCTTTTGTTCGATTAATTCCGTCCATATATGTCCAAATTGTCCATTTATTTGTCCCGTTTGATCCAGAAAAAACAGCTTTCACTTTGAAGAACGTCACTACAAAATATCTAAAAAATTACCTCTAAAGTTTGCCAAAACATTTCAAACTACTTTTGTAGTACAACTTAAGGTATTTGTAAACGTTAATAACCGATCAAATTGAAGACGGGTCTATCTGTTTTCAATACAGGAGGACAACAAACTAATGCTACTTTTCAAGTCTTGCGCAACTCTCAAACAGTACACATGACGTTACTCTACTTCCTGATGGCCTTCTTCTTCAGTGCACAAATGAATATCCTCAACCTATTTCCTAAGACTGGCGACATCCAGTGGAAGCAGTAGGAACTGAGAACAGGGTGATCAAAAATGTTGTATATCAATGAAAACTCATTGAACAGACAGTGACATAAAAAAATAAATGGTTAGTCCTCAGGGTTTTGCCTGCTACATAAGTTCTGTTATACTTACAGACATGATTCAAACAGTTTTAGAAACTTCAGAGTGTTTTCTATCCAAATCTACTAATAATATGCATATCTTATATTCTGGGGATGAGTAGAAGGAAGTTGAAATTGGGCACGCTATTTTTTCAAAGTGAAAACTCTGCCCCCTATCCTAGAGAAGTTAATCCATGACGACGTAGTGTGTTACTAATAGTTTTCTTTGAGACTGTGGTCCCAGCTCTCTTCAGGTCATTGACCAGGTCCTGCCGTGTAGTTCTGGGCTGATCCCTCACCTTCCTCATGATCATTGATGCCCCACGAGGTGAGATCTTGCATGGAGCCCCAGACCGAGGATGATTGACCGTCATCTTGAACTTCTTCCATTTTCTAATAATTGCGCCAACAGTTGTTGCCTTCTCACCAAGCTGCTTGCCTATTGTCCTGTAGCCCATCCCAGCCTTGTGCAGGTCTACAATTTTATCCCTGATGTCCTTACACAGCTCTCTGGTCTTGGCCATTGTGGAGAGTCTGTTTGATTGAGTGTGTGGACAGGTGTCTTTTATACAGGTAACGAGTTCAAACAGGTGCAGTTAATACAGGTAATGAGTGGAGAACAGGAGGGCTTCTTAAAGAAAAACTAACAGGTCTGTGAGAGCCGGAATTCTTACTGGTTGGTAAGTGATCAAATACTTATGTCATGCAATAAAATGCAAATTAATTACTTAAAAATCATACAATGTGATTTTCTGGATTTTTGTTTTAGATTCCGTCTCTCACAGTTGAAGTGTACCTATGATAAAAATTACAGACCTCTACATGCTTTGTAAGTAGGAAAACCTGCAAAATCGGCAGTGTATCAAATACTTGTTCTCCCCACTGTATATACTAAAATCATTTTTTTTTTACGGATGTGATTATTGGTGCTAAAGTACAGCAGTTATGATATTTGGACCACCAGAATGGTGATGTCTGGCAGTCTTTCCTTTTTGTGTTGGGTTTCCCTCTTGCTTGTGGGAACAATAGAGAAGCAATAGAGAACAAAAGAGGAAAGCTCCACCCCCCACGTCTGATCCACCTATTGAGATGTGCCTTTTGTTAAGTAAATCAGGTGATAAATGAGGTGAAAAGGAGTCTAGAGTGCGACTTTAATGATTATCCTCAGAAGCCCTCTCTCCAGTCCAGACTTACTCTAGTGAATCTTGCCACAGGCCATCACACATTATTATGTTCTAGCCGCCATTAGCATTACAAGTGCACTGTAGAGAACTCAAGGCCTTTCCTCTTGGTAGGTTCACTCTCCAGTGAATGGGGCCATTACAGACACTATAACTGTTGGGCTACTACCATAACACACACACACACACACACACACACACACACACACACACACACACACACACACACACACACACACACACACACACACACACACACACACACACACATTACACACACACACATTACACACACACACACACACACACACACACACACACACACACACACACACACACACACACACACACACACACACACACACACACACACACACACACACACACACAGCATAGGGGGATGG
The DNA here is from genome assembly GCF_016432855.1 of Salvelinus namaycush. NCBI lineage: Eukaryota > Metazoa > Chordata > Actinopteri > Salmoniformes > Salmonidae > Salvelinus > Salvelinus namaycush. The sequence continues at coordinate 39,625,219 of NC_052326.1, forward strand.
TGGTGCTCATTTCATACGTACACATTGTTTTACAGATACAGGTATCCTGTGTGTGTGTATTTCTTTGCTCTCCTTCTCCCCTCACAGGTGGAATTTATCAGTCACCAATCAGTCGCTAATCAGAAGACACCTGCTCCTTTTCCCTTACCCAATCACATTCCCTTTCCCTTGGTTTAAAACCCTGTCAGTTGTTTTCTCTAGAGCTCAATCTCTCTGTCAATGCCATCTGTCTGTAGATCTCTTAGTTGGTTTTTGCAACTACATGTCACTTTGTCCCCACCTGTGAGTATTGGTTTTGTTATGGTGTTTGTTTGACGGTGGGAAAAGGGGGTACCTAGATAGGTCGCCCATGGGCATACATTACCCGTAGGAATACTTTGTATAAACACACTAATTAGAACTGGGCGGACCACCCACTGTATTTTTGGTTAGTTAGGTAGTTGTTGTTAAAGTAGGCTAGTCTAGCTTAGGGGTGTCTTTGGAGATTTGTTTCTTTCCTTGGGTCCAGCTCAGCCCCTTTTCCTGCCCCACAAAGTAAACAACAACAATTAACAGTAAACATTACACTTCCAAAAGTTCCAGAAGAATAAAGACATGTCAAATGTCATATTATGTCTATATACAGTGTTGTAACAATGTGCAAATAGTTAAAAGTACAAAAGGGAAAATAAATAAACATAAATACATGTTGTATTTACAATGGTGTTCATTCTTCCCTGGTTTTCCTTTTTTTGTGGCAACAGGTCACAAATCTTGCTGCTCTCTATCTCTCTCTCTCTCTATCTCTCTCTCTCTCTATCTCTCTATCTATCTCCCCCTGCTCACCTTGATTTACTGTAGTACTCCTCTGCACTCGGTAGTAACATATGTAGCAACAGCGTCACCATAAGGCAGTTGACGGAGGTGCATTGAAGGTGTTTGTCGCTACACAGATTGTAATTAAAATATAACTGAGGTAGTTAGAAAAGATAACATACTAAATGTGTGTGGAGGATACTTTTTATTTATTAGTCTTGTGACTGAAAGCCTTTAAATTGAAACGTTAGCGGCCAATGTGCTTGTGAGATTGGGTTCTAAGTGCCAAGATTAGTATCTGATTGATTATAGCATCATTAGTAGATCATGACATTCTCTTTTCCTCATCTGTTGTCTTGTGTTGATGTCAGCCAGCGAATCAGGGCCATCAGTACCAGAAGGAAATGAACCCACTCTTAGACTCCAATCCAAGGTAAGCATACAATAGTTGGGGTTATTTCCACATATTCAATTCCAATTCAATTCCCTCTCCCTGTAAATTCCATTTAATTCAAGTGATATTCCAGGTCAGTCTTTGAATTCAGAGAACTGGAAAAGGACACTTCCCAAAGAACATGTGTGTGCTTGCTAGTCTTGAAGTATTTATGGTTGTGAAATAGTAGTGGTAGTGACTGCAGTAGTAATGGTAGTTGGAGTAATGGTAGTAATAGGGTTGTCGTAGGCTATGGGTTAGTTAAAGTGAGTTATTTTGGGATGGTTTGTAGGTGTGGAGTTATTATAATTGTTTGAATATGTTGGTATTTTTATCATTAGTCCACTGTTGAGACGGTCCCAACATGTTTTGCATGTCAGCAATCAAGTTTTCTAAATATTGGACTTTCAAGAAGCAGTGTCACCAGCCACATCATCATGATAAAGCAAAATGCTAAATGAGATTTCCAATTACGATGCATTACATAAAAAATTGTACAGTGTCTCTTTAGGAGTGTTAAGTTTGTGATGACGACATGCAAGACATCTGTCATTCGTTCATTGCTGTGCCCAAAAATATTTTGATATTCTGGTACCCCCAAAGAAAAAATGTTGCGCCAGAAATATGGGTCAGATCTTTTGAACTATTTGGACTAGAAACAAGCAGTTTTGAATGTGCACTTTGGAATCTTCACTCGGAAAACAACGGTACAGCGAAGCCTTATTATTACAACAATTGTATTTTATTTTTTTATTTTATGATTATTTTTTTGTTGCACAGGTGCTCCCAAATTAAAACTGCAGGTCACACAGCAAAATATTACGATGCGTATGTGACCAAATTGGTCGCGTTTTAGAACCCTGCTTGTATGAATGGCAAAAGACAAGATGGCTCCAATAGACATGGCAGCTCTGTTTCTAGCCACTAAGCAACTTTGCAGTATTTTACATTTTTTGTTGTGTTATTTCTCCCAATATTAGACCAGAACGTTTTTTTGAATTATTACCTACATCCAGAAACAATTTTGGGATATCAGAGCGGCGGTAACTCACCAGAATATTGATCAGAAATAAAACTTTTCTGAATTTGATCCTTTGTTGGTACCCCCAAAGGGAATTGAACTTATCCCAGAGGCTGCTCCAAGATGCCGCCGGCGGGGAAGAGGTATTCAAAGTGAACTTTTAGTCCTACTCAGGAGGCGTATACACCACTTCCGAGTATATTACTCACTAATGTTCAGTCCCTGGACAAATAAAATAAATGAGCTCAGGGCGAGGATCTCCTTCCAGAGAGACATCAAGGACTGTAACATACACTGTTTCTCAGAATCAAGGCTCTCTGGATATACTGTCCCCGTCCATACAGCCAACTGGGTTCTCAATATGTCATGCCGATAGGAATAAAGAACTCTCCGAGAAAAAGAAAGGCGGAGGTGTATGTTTCATAATAAACTACTCATGGTGGGATTGTGGTCTTTTTGTTCACCCAACCTAGTATACCTCAAAATCAATTGCTGACCACATTACCTCCTGAGATAATTATCTTCGGTCATCATCACAGCTGTGTAAATTCCCCTCAAGCCGATACCACGATGGAACTACACTGGAAACTGGAAACCACATATCCTGAGGCGACATTTATTGTAGTTGGGGACGTTAACAAAGCAAATCTGAGGAAAGCGCTACTGAAGTTCAATCAACACATTGCCTGTAGTACTCGTGCCTCAAACTCTCAACCATTGTTACTCTCCCTTCCAGGATGGCCCCGCCCTCCCTTTGGCAAATCAGATCACTACTCCATTCTGCTCCTCCCTTCCTATAGGCAAAAACTCCTGAGATGGGGTGCTCCCGAGGAGGTCTCATTCTCTGTGGCCAATGTGAGCAAGACATTTAAGCCTGTTCACCCTTGCAAGTCTGCTGTGTTACATTCCCCAGTTTCTGTGTTGTGGCTTGTGTATTTGTATGTATGTGTGTGTTTCAGGATGGCTTCCTGAAATTCCCCCAAGCAGCTGATTGGTCGGCCCCCATTGCTAATTGGAGCTGACCCCGCCCCCTCGTCAGGACACAGCTGTATCCCATTACAAACTCCTTCTCCAGCTATATAAGCCAGTGTTCCTTTGTTAGAATATCACCCTCAGCTCTCTCCTATGTTGGTTCTTGCGCAGAAGGAGATGAGTGTGCCCTGTCTTAGTTGTGGCTGAGACAGGTTTGTTAAGTATTTTTGTAGCTGCTGATTTGAGGTATGTGTGTGCCAATAGAACTGAGTTTTTGATTCTTGAAATTGTTTAATTATGTTTGGATTATTCTGTTTCATTTGTTCCCAGAAGGGAAGGGGATGCTAGGGAGTGCTTAGGCAAGAGGCCTGCGGGCATACATAACCCGTAGTAGTTTACTCTCTATGCACACTAGGTAAGACCTGGGCGGACCACCCCCTGCATTTTGGTTAGCGCACCAAGTGGTGTTAAGTTAAGTGGGTAGGCAGGTAAGGTAGGAGAGGGGGCTTTGATATTTACTTTCTTTGCTTTGGTTCCGTCCAGGCCCTTTTCCCAAAAATTACCGAGTGACGGAGTAAATTCCCTGTAAACGGTACCATTCTCTGCCTTTGTCATCCTTACTCGCACCTACAGTCCCATACCTCTTTCACTCCACGAGGAGTTGAGTTGTAGCAGGGTGTTGCTGGCGTCCAGACGTCAACCTAGAGTGTTTACGGACATATTCAATCTCTCCCTATCTGTCTGCTGTCCCCAATTGCTTCAAGATGTCCACCATTGTTCCTGTACACAATAAACTGAAGGTAACTGATCTAAATGACTATCACCCCATAGCACTCATTTCCGTCATCAAGTTAAGGATCATATCACCTCCTCCTTACTCAACACCCTAGACCTACTGCAATTTGCATACCGCACCAATAGATCAACGGAAGATGCCATCGCACTGCACAATGCCTTATCCCATCTGAACAAGAAGAATACCTATGTAAGAATGCTGTTCATTGACTACAGCTCAGCCTTCAACACCATAGTACCCTCGAAGCTCATCATGGGGCCCTGGGTCGGTACACTTCCCTGTGCAACTGGTTCCTGGACTTCCTGACAGGCTGCCCCCAGGTGGTGAAGGTAGGCAACAACACCTCCACTACGCTGCTCCTCAACACATGGGACCCACAAGGGTGCTTGCCTAGCCCCCTCCTGCAATCTCCCTGTTCAGGAGATGCAGGAGACAGCCTACAGGGTGGAGGTGAAGGCCTTGGCTGAGTGGTGCCAGGAAAATAACCTGAGTGGGAACAAATCTAAGGCGCTGAATATGGACTTGAGGAGACAGCAGAGGGAGCACACCCCTATCCACATCGACGAGGTGATAAGCTTTATGTTGCTCTGCGTACACATCACTGACAATCTGAAATGGGAGTGAGGGACTGAAAAACAGTTTCTAGCACAAGGAAATCAGACCGTTAAATAGCCATCACTAGCCAGCCTCCGCCCAGTATCCTTCCCTGAACTTAGTCACTGTCACTAGCCGGCTACCACCCGGTTACTCAACCTTGCACCTTAGAGTCTTCTGCCCTATGTACATAGACATGGAACACATTGGACAGTGAAAAGGCGACTCCAGAATGCTGGCCTTCTAGGTAGAGTTGCAAAGAAAAAGCCATATCTCAGACTGGCCAATGAAAAGATTAAGATGGGCAAAAGAAAAGACACTGGACAGAGGAACTCTAGAATGCCAGCATCCCGGAGTCGCCTCTTCACTGTTGACGTTGAGACGAGTGTTTTGCGGGTACTATTTAATGATGCTGCCAGCTGAGGCCTTGTGAGGTGTCTGTTTCTCAAACTAGACACTCTAATGTACTCATCCTCCTGCTCAGTTATGCACCGAGGCCTCCCACTCCTCTTTCTATTCTGGTTAGAGACAGTTTGCACTGTTCTGTGAAGGGAATAGTACACAGCATTGTACGAGATCTCGGTTCCATAGCCGCCGCAGGCAGAACAGTTGAAACTGGAGCAGCAGCATGGCCAGGTGGACTGGGGACAGCAAGGAGTCATTAGGCCAGGAAGTCCTGAGGCATGGCCCTAGGGTTCAGGTCCTCAGAGAGAGAAAGAAAGAGATAAAATCAGAGAGAGCATACTTAAATTCACACAGGACACCAGATATGACAGGAGAAATACTCCAGATATAAGACTGATCCTAGCCCCCTGACACAAACTACTGCATCATAAATACTGGAGTCTGAGACAGGAGTCGTTGGCTTGGATACTGTGATTGGTTAGAAATGATCCAATCGCTTATTTTGACGTCACCACAAACAACTTCATAGATTAGAAGTCTCAGACTGAAGTACAGTATGTAGCAAACAAAGCAATGGAAGAATTCAGTTGGAGTCGTCAGGTAACAGTTTCACAGCTCCAGGCAAAGTAAATTCTCGGCAAGGTATGGCGGTCTCATGACCAGTTTTACACTGTTTACTTCAGATATAGTTGAAGTAGGAAGTTTACATACACCTTAGCCAAGTACATCAAACTCAGTTTTTCACAATTCCTGACATTTAATCCTAGTAAAAATTCCCTGTCTTAGGTCAGTTAGGATCACCACTTCATTTTACGAATGTGAAATGTCAGAATAATAGTAGAGAGAATGATTTCCCAGTGGGTCAGAAGTTTACATACACTCAATTAGTATTTGGTAGCATTTCCTTTAAATTGTTTTACTTGGGTCAAATGCTTCAGGTAGCCTTCCACAAGCTTCCCACAATAAGTTGGGTAAATTTTGGCCCATTCCTCCTGACAGAGCTGGTGTAACTGAGTCAGGTTTGTAGGCCTCCTTGCTCGCACAAGCTTTTTCAGTTCTGCACACAAATGTTCTATTGGATTGACGTCAGGGCTTTGTGATGGCCACTCCAATACCTTGACTGTGTTGTCCTTATGCCATTTTGCCACAACTGTGGAAGTATGCTTGGGGTCATTGTCCATTTGGAAGACCCATTTGCAACCAAGCTTCAACTTCTCTGGGGTATGTGGGACGGTAGCGTGAATCAAAAATGAATCTTTCATGAAATCACACATGAAAGACACCAAATTAAAGCTACACATGTTGTGAATCCAGCCAACATGTCTGATTTCAGAAAGGATTTACGGGGAAAGCACACCAAACAATTATGTTAGCTCAGTACATAGCCAAAGAAAAACACAGCCATTTTCCCAGCAAAAGATAGTAGTCACAAAAAGCAGAAATAGAGATCAAATGAATCACAAACCTTTGATGATCTTCATCAGATGATACTCATAGGACATCATGTTACACAATACATTTATGTTTTGTTCGATAATGTGCATATTTATATTCACAAATCTCGGTTTACATTGGCTCCATGTTCAGAAATGCCTCCAAAATATCTGGAGAAATTGCAGAGAGCCACGTCAATTAACAGAAATCCTCATCATAAACTTTGATGAAAGATACATGTTTTACATATAATTAAAGATACACTTGTTCTTAATGCAACCGCTGTGTCAGAATTCAAAAAAACTTTACGTAAAAAGCACACCATGCAATAATCTGAGACGGCGCTCAGATAAAAACAACATTTCTCCGCCATGTTGGAGTCAACAGAAATACGAAATTACATCATAAATATTCCCTTACCTTTGATCATCTTCATCAGAATGCACTCCCAGGAATCCTAGTTCCACAATAAATCGTTGTTTTGTTCGATAATGTCCATTACTTATGTCTAAGTAGCTACTTTTGCTAGCATGTTTAGTGCACATGTCCAAACGCTCGCGCAGATGCAGGCAAACCCGGACGAAAACTTCAAAAAGTTATATTCCAGGTCGAATAAACTGGTCAAACTAAGTAGAGAATCAATCTTCAGGATGTTGTTATCATATATATCCAATAACGTTCCAACCGGAGCATTCCTTCATGTCTGTAGAAGTTATGGAACGCAAGGCGATATCATGAGGAAAGCGTGTGACCAGGAACTGGCATTCTGCCAGACCAATGACTGAAACACCTCACATCCGGCCCCACCACACTAGAGGCTTCATTCCACGTTCTGCAGACTTTTGACATCTAGTGGAAGGCGTAGGAAGTGCAAACAGATCCATATCTTACGGAATAGGGAATTGAATCGGCGATGAGTTGAACATTGACCAGTCTCAGAATTCTCACTTCCTGGTTGGATTTTTTCTCAGGTTTTTGCCTGCCATATGAGTTCTGTTATACTCACAGACATCATTCAAACAGTTTTAGAAACTTCAGAGTGTTTTATATCTAATAGTAATAATAATATGCATATATTAGCATCTGGGACAGAGTAGGAGGCAGTTCACTATGGGCACGCAATTCATCCAAAAGTGAAAATGCTGCCCCCTATCATAAAGAAGTTAACTTCCTGACTGATGTCCACCACTGGTGTGCATGGCCAAAGACTTCTATTTTCATGTCATATGACCATAGAATTAGTACTAGTAGTAGTAGTAGTATTGACTGTGGTAGCAGTAAGCGTAATAGTAGCAATGATAGCAGTACACTGCAGTAGTAACAGTGAATGTTGTAGATAGGTTGGCCTAAAGTCAGGTAATCATATGGGTTAGCTAAGGTAAATGGGGTAGCTATTGCAGAGTGTTTAGTGAGTGGGGTTGTTATAGTGTGTTATTTTGTGGGTTGGAGTGAGCTGTGTGTACACAATCAGTCTTAGAATGTGCTCACCCAATGCTATAATTAGATCATTCTGAAAGTTCCATTGCAGTTAATTCAACAGTTGGAAATTAGCTTCATGAAAAAGTAGTTGATGCGGTTAAAAAAACAGCTGTATCGCTTGATTCCTATCACTGTATTCCTATGGTTTTCATTCAAACCCATATTCATTTTACAAATGTAAAATTGTTATTGATCAAAACGTATAAATAAATAAATTAAAGCTGTATGCAAACAATCTAAGTTCAATCAGTTTGCAAATGTCAACATTGTTTTGTAGTTGATAGCTTAAACAGTTTGAGAAGAGTAGTGTCTACATTTTTACTGAAGGCAATCCAGGCCTTCAGCAAGCACAATAATTCAATTCCTCTCATTTCCAATGTTGGGTAAATTCCAATAATTTAATTCCCAATTCAATAATATCCCCAACAATTCCAATTCAATTCTCGCAGGCTTTCAGGCTGATCATGGCACTGTTCAGATAGCCTAGCTTAGGGTTTCCCCAAAATGTGCACGTTTTGGTTTTTGCCCTAGCACTATATAGCTGATTTAGCTGTACAGTGTTAGGGCAAAAAAATTGCATCCCTTGGGGTCCCGAGGACAGAATTTGGGGAACACTGGCTTAGCTATACTGGAAATATAGAAATTCAAGTTGAAATTATACAATACAAATCCTGCAGTACATTTTTCATACTTTTGCATTAATTCCAACTAGGAAATTTACTAATATTAAATTCCATTTTAACTAAATTCCAAAGATATAAGGTTTTTACAATTCAATTCTAATTTAAACATAAAACACAGTCTAATTCCAATTCAATTCCAATTCCAGAACTTGAAGTTTGTTGAAATTCGAATATAAATTCTCCACTTCATGAGTGAATTGGATTTGATTCCAACCTTGAAGCATACCTTATATCTCTCTCTCCCAAATAAAAAATACATAAACAATGTTATGTCTTTTAGAGGGGGCAGGGGTTAGTGATGGGAGAAGCTATCGATACAGTTACATATCGCAATATTATTTTGGACGATATTCTATAGATACTTTGGACCCCAATTTTTTTTTTTACAATTGGCTAGGTAGCGTTAGCTAGCACTAGTCGGCTAGTTGGGTACACTTTTATTTCCATGACTGATCAAAACAATTTTTTTATCATGGCTCTCTCTTGTCTCTCTGCAGCAGACATACAGTATAGTAAGACATATGTTTGGAACATCAAATCGCAATACATATATATTCACAATACATATCGACAACTGAGAAGTAGTTTTACTAGCTAAGTAGGAGGACAAGAAAACTCCAGTGGAGAGATGGAGTTTTAGGTTTTATTTGTCACATGCACAAGTTCAGTGAAATGCTTCACTTACAAGCCCTTCCCAACAATGCAGTATGCAATATGAAAATAGTGTACTGAACAAAAATATAAAGTGAAATAAAAGATCTCAGAAATGTTCCATACGCACAAAAAGCTTATTTCTCAGAGATGTTGTGCACAAATTTGTTAGTAAGCATTTCTCTTTTTTCAAGATAGTCCATCCACTTGACAGGTGTGGCATATCAAGAAGCTGATTAAACAGCACGGTCATTACACAGCTGCACCTTGTGCTGGGGACAATAAAAGGCACACTCTAAAATGTGCAGTTTTGTCAACCTGTTGCATGAGGACGAGGAACACCATGGCCCGGTCCTAAATTACTTTGTAGAGTGGTGTGATGAATCCCACTTGTTCCTCAATACCAAAAAGACCAAAGAGATGTGCATAGACTTCAGGAAGCGTACAACACCTACCTCTGCAACATCTATCAGAGGTCAGAACATAGAGATTGTAGAGGAATATAAATAGCTGTGTGTCCTCTTGGACAATACGCTTCAATGGAGTAAATGTACAGACCTGATATACAAAAATAGTCAAATGAGACTGTACTTTCTCAAAAAGCTGTGATGATATTTTAAGGTTGACTGTCCTATACGAACTTTTTGTATTGTTTGTTGGTTTGGCAATTCCACTGTCAGCAAGAGAAATATGCTGAGAACGATTATCACCACAGCAAGCAATGTACTTGGAGTCAGACAGGCCTGGATGAGATCTTTACCTTCTCTGCGCTACGGATCCCTTTTACGGGATAATTTTCCTAAACAACCGCTGAATTGCAGGGCGCAAAATATTACTAAAAATATTTATAATCATGCAATCACAAGTGAAATATACCAAAACACAGTTTAGCTTGTTGTTAATCCACCTATTGTGTCAGATCTTGAAAATATGCTTTACAGAGAAAGAAATCCAAGCTATCAATCAATGCTAGAACAGCTAGCTCCAAATTAGCATGGTCACGAAAGTCAGAAAAGCAATAAAATGAATCGCTTACCTTTGATAATCTTCGGATGTGTGCACTCACGAGACTCCCAGTTACACAATAAATGTTATTTTTGTTCGATAAATATTACTTTTATAACAAAAAAAACGCAATTTGGGTTCCGCGTTATGTTCAGAAAACTACAGCCTCGTTCCGGTCCTGAAAGCCAGAAGAAAATTCCCAAACGTATCAGATTCAAGAATATTACTAAAAATATTTATAATCATGCAATCACAAGTGAAATATACCAAAACACAGCTTAGCTTGTTGTTAACCTGTTTGGGCTGCAAGGGGCAGTATTGAGTAGCCAGATAAAAGGTGTCCATTTCAAACGGCCTCGTACTCAATTCTTGCTCGTACAATATGCATATTATTATTACTATTGGATAGAAAACACTATCTAGTTTCTAAAACCGTTTGAATTATTTCTCTGAGTGAAACAGAACTCATTCTGCAGCACATTTCCTGACCAGGAAGTGGAATGTCTGAAATCGATGCTCTGTTCTTCTTCCTGCCTATAAATGGGCACAAGACCTATTAGTATACATGCACGTCATACACCTTCCTCTGGGTGTCAAGAGGCTGTGAGAGAAGAAATGAGGTGATTATCTTGGTCTGAGATGGAACACATCATCTTGGAATGACGTGTCCCCCATTTTCGGTACTCTGAAGAGCGCGAGCTGGACAGTGGGGTTGCCTTTTGTTTAGCTTCCGTAATAGGCGACTACAATCTCCGGCTTTGATTTTATTTGATACATGTCACCATATCATCGTAAAGTATGTTTTTTCAATATAGTTTCATCAGATTATTGAAATTTTTTCGGGAGTTTTGCCGTGTTCCGTTCTCTTCCGTTTGTTGACATGGAGAGTGTCATGCCACCCGGCTAGCGCGCTTGCTAAATGAAGAGGGAAAGTTGTCGTTCTGAATTCAAACAACGACTGTGCTGGACAAAGGACACCTTGTCCAACATTCTGATGAAAGATCAGCAAAAGTAAGACCCATTTTATGATGTTATTTCATATATCTGTCGTAGTCGCCGGCGCCCAAGTGTTTCTGGCTATTGTGCTAAGCTAATATAACGCTACATTTTTTTTTCGCTGTAAAACACTTAATAAATCGGAAATATTGGCTGGAATCACAAGATGCCTGTCTTTCATTTGCTGTACACTATGTATTTTTCAGAAATGTTTTATGATGAGTAATTAGGTATTTGACGTTGGTGCCTGTAATTATTATGGCTGCTTTCGGTGCAATTTCTGACTGTAGCTGCAATGTAAACTATGATTTATACCTGAAATATGCACATTTTTCTAACAAAACATATGCTATACAATAAATATGTTATCAGACTGTCATCTGATGAAGTTGTTTCTTGGTTAGTGGCTATTTATATCTTTATTTGGTCGAATTTGTGATAGCTACTGATGGAGTAAAAAACTGATGGAGTAAAAAAAGTGGTGTCTTTTGCTAACGTGGTTAGCTAATAGATTTACATATTGTGTCTTCCCTGTAAAACATTTTAAAAATCGGACATGTTGGCTGGATTCACAAGATGTGTACCTTTCATATGCTGTATTGGACTTGTTAATGTGTGAAAGTTAAATATTTAAAAAAAATATCTTTTGAATTTCGCGCCCTGCACTTTGAGCTGGCTGTTGTCATAAGTGTACCGACGTCGGGCTGCAGCCATAAGAAGTTAATCCACCTATCGTGTCAGATTTTGAAAATATGCTTTGCAACGAAAGCAATCTAAGCTTTTGTGAGTGTATCAATCAATGCTAGAACAGTTAGCCTTATATTAGGTTGGTTAGCTTGGTCACGAAAGTCAGAAAAGCAATAAAATTAATCGCTTACCTTTGATAATCTTCGGATGTTTGCACTAACGAGACTCCCAGTTACACAACAAATGTTATTTTTGTTCGATAAATATTACTTTTATAACAAAAAAACGCCATTTGGGTTGTGCGTTATGTTCAGAAAACCAAAGCCTCGTTCCGTTCGACGAAAATTCCAAAAAGTATCTGTAATGGTCGTAGAAACATGTCAAATGTTTTTTATAATCAATCCTCAGGTTGTTTTTAACAAACATAATCGATAATATTTCAACCGGACCGTAACCTACTCAATAAGAGAGAAAAAGAAAATATAGAGCTACCCTCTCGCGCGCAGGAACTAATCTGAGAACACCTGACTACTTTTGAAAAATCTCGCTTATTTTTCAAAATAAAAGCCTGAAACTATGTCTAAAGCCTGGTCACAGCCTGAGGAAGCCATTGGAAAAGGAATCTGGTTGATACCCCTTTAAATGGAAGAAAGACGGGCCAGGAAACACAGATTAAAAATACAATTAAAAATCACTTCCAGGTTAGATTTTATCAGGTTTTTGCCTGCAGAATCAGTTTTGTTATACTCACAGACAATAGTTTGACAGTTTTGGAAACTTTGGAGTGTTTTCTATCCTAATCTGTAAATTATATGCATATTCTACGATCTGGACCTGAGAAATAGTCTGTTTACCTTGGGAACGTTATTTTTAAAAATGAAAAAATCTGACCCCTAGCGTCAAGAGGTTAAGGTCAGGGCCCTCCGCAAGAATCACAAAATCATTTTAGACCCAAGCCCCCTTTGTTACTGGACTTTCAACTACTCCCCTCTGGGCGTACCCCTCGGCAGGAAAAACAGAACTAGACAATAATTTGTGGCAGGTGTGATATCTCTCCTAAATAGCTCAGGCTAATGTTCCTATCGACCCAGTTAGACCTGCAGGCTAGTCTCTTTTTATTGGTATGTAACTGTTATGAAAGTTGTATTGTCAATTTGTTTTGTATTTGAACTGCACTTTAAACGTGTACATGACACTGCAACAAAATTTCCCCATGGGGACAACAAAGTCAGTTAAGAAAAGATGTCTCACATTTTGAGGGAGGGTGCAATTGTTATGCTGACTGCAGGAATGTCAATCAGAGCTGTTGTAAGATAATTTAATGTTAATTTCTCTACAATAAGCAGTCTCCAAGGTCGTTTTAGAGAATTTGGCAGTACGTCCAACTGGCTTCACAACCGTAGACCACGTGTAACCATGCAAGCCCAGGACCTACACATCTGGCTTCTTCAGGGAAGCTCATGCGCATGGTCGTTGTCCTCACCAGGGTCTTGACCTGACTGCAGTTCGGCGTCGTAACCGATTTCAGTGGGCAAATGCTCACATTCTATGGCTGAGACCCATTGTCGTGCCATTCATCAGCCGCAATTACCTCATGTTTCAGCATGATAATGCATGGCCCCATGTCGCAAGGATCTGTATGTAATTCCTGGAAGCTGAACATTTCTCAGTTCTTCCATGGCCTGCATACTCACCAGACATGTCACCCATTGAGCATATTTGAGATGCTCTGGATCGATGTGTATGACAGCGTGTTCCATTTTGCACTAATATTCAGCAACTTCACACAGAAATTGAAGAAGAGTGGGACAACATTCCACAGGCCACAATCAACAGCCTGATCAACTCTATGCGAACGAGATGTGTTGCGATGTATAAGGCAAATGGTGGTCACACCAGATACGGACTGGTTTTCTGATCCACACCCCTACCTTTTTTTTAAGGTATCTGTGACCAACAGATGCATATCTGTATTCCCAGTCATATGAAATAAATAGATTAGGATCTAATTTATTTATGAAAATTGAAAATATTAAATGTAACTCAGTAAAATATTTGAAATTGTTGCATGTTGAGTTTATATATTTGTTCAGTGTATAAAAATAATAATAACAAAAAATATACATGAGAAATAAGAAATAAGAAAGGAAGGTTTGCATTCATTTGTGGTTGTCCATCAATCATTTCCTATGATATGTTATGAATAACAATTCATATTATATGTTGTGATTTTCAAAAATGATATTTTGTTACAAATTTGCAAAACGTACAATATGTAACATTTGAAAAACATATGATATGTTACAAATTTTAGCTAATGTAGGTGACTACGTGGCTAACGCTAGCTAGCTAATGTTAGCTAGGCTAAGGGTTAGAGTTTAGGGTCAAGTTTATGATTTAGATTAGGATTAGAGGAAGGGTTAGCTAACATGCTAAGTAGTTGCAAAGTAGTTGAAAAGTTGCTAATTAGCTAAAATGCGGAAGTTGTCCTTATGAGGTCCAGAACTCAAACCCTTTGGGTTGCTAGACGTTTGCGTTATACGCAAGGGTTAAGGTTAGGGTTAGGGAAAGGGCTATCTAACATGCTAAGTAGTTGCAAAGTAGCTCAAAAGTAGGAAATAGTTTAAAAGTTGCTAATTAGCTAAAATGCTAAAGTTGTCCGTGAGGAGATTCAAACTCGCAACCTTTGGTTTGTGAGACATTCACATTACATATGCCTACCCGACCAACCGACTAACCACCCAGCCACCCTACTTTTGTTTTTGCCTTATGTAAGCATCTGTCTTATCTAACCATACCAAACATAGCAAATCATACTAATTTGAGTATACTGGATTTGCATTTACCAGGCTGGCCATGGCTGTCATGGGTGATTAGCAAAGAGTTGGTTTGAGTTTCCGGTGGCGCAGAGCCCACACGGAGGTGTAATACACCTGTCACCTGGCTGTCATTACTTGGCTGTCATCACCTGGGTCTGGCTCACCTCAGAGTGCTTCACCTCAGCGTGCTGCTTTGTTACAGGATGTCATTACTCCTTCGAGCTCTTGTCAACCTCTCTGCTCGCCTTTCAATTAGATGCAGGGCTCTGTTATACTGTGTTCTGTCACTCCTCATCTCTCTATCTCTGCTGCAGTGGATCTGAGAGCTGGCTGTGATGTGGCATGCCAACCAGCTTTAACTTAACTAGCTCTCTGTCAGTGGGAATTTTTATGTTTTTTTATGTTCCATAAGCCCAAAAGTTAAATATTTGTTATTGGGTGTCCAACTGGCACCATTGCCTGCAACTCACTGGGCACACCACGTCATTTCAATGTGAAAATTTGGGTAATATTTGGTTGAGACATTGATCAATGAGATTTCAACATTTATTCACCCACTCAAAAAGACAGCCAGAAGTTTGTTTAATTTCAAATGTGTTATCACTATGCTTTCAATCGTCTAAAGGCACAACCATCAATCCAATGGAAAAACAATGTCACACTTTTTATTTAGTTATCATCTACATGTGTTATCACTGCACTTTCAACCATTTGAAAGCACAACAAAGTTCAAATGGGAATACAATGTCAGATATGTTGTATTTATACAACAACAATGTGTCATCACTATGCTTCATCTAATTGCTCAACAAAATGATCTGGATTGTAGTTGAGATTACATTAACCCAATAAGTCACACTGTCGCTCCAGCCTGATTTGGCCTAATAACCCCTTTTAAACATTGTGTGTTTGAGCTACACCCTTCTGGGTTGTATCATTTGATTAGTCTATCTGCTTCCGTTGTTACCAACCATTAGTCTGTGTGATTTAACGGGGGCTGAGCTAGCACCGTGTTTGTGAAACAAGGGTCGATCCTGAAGGGGCCCAGGGCTGGTCTTTTATACAAAAACTTCCGTGGAGTCAGAATGGTTTGAGCTACAAACTATTAAAAGCTGTCCATGAAAAGCTGAGACTCACAAACACACGTGTAACAGTGTAACATGTTATGCTCTATGACAAGCTACACAAGTGTCGTTAGAATGTAAGGGGCTCTTCAAAATTGAAAATCATAGGAAATCCCAGGACATATTGTCACTGACTGGTTGGATATTAATTTCCAACTGAGCAAAGAATTTTTGTACTTACAGCATTTATAGAAACTTAAAGCATTTTTGCTTACCTTATTTTTATTTTATTGACATTTGTCAAGAAAACTCATGAATGCAACTGTTTATGTCAATTGTAAAACACTTCATTGTGAGGCTAAATATAAGGGCTGGACATGCAGATAAATGAAAGTCAGATAAATGAAAAGCCGATGTTTGCTGAGGTCTCGGGACTGATAGGGTTAAAAGTACATAGTGCAAGTGATCAATGCTGTAGTGAAAATCTCCACAGACCTGCGACTTTTGCATGTATGCTTTCTACAGTATGATTACATCATAATACTTTTATAGTTACAGTAGGCTAACCTCAAAATGTGGACATGGATGTGTTACTCATTTCAAGGTTGAATAACATAATAATTACATTCGTTTTTAAGATAGCCTTAACTTAAAGGCTATTTATTGTATTACAACAATATGATTGAATTGTGTTTTCTTGACAACACAACCAAATATCAACATCTAAAGGATATCTAATGCTTGGATAGTTTCATCTGAGCCACTAGCTTAATCCTTTAACTTAGTTGGAGAACTGAATCCAACATATTATTTGTTAACTTGTCAACAAGTTTATAGGCTATTTACTGTATTGAAAAAGTGAAGGTGAATTGTCTACAAATGAATAATTTATATGTTGGATTAATGTCTCCATATCAACCAAGAATCAAAGTTAAAGAACAGGACTACATCAAATCAAACTTTATTTAAAATGCATTTAAAGTTTGATTTGATTTAGTTCTATTCTTTAACAAAGGTTTTTGGTTGAGATTGAGACGTGAATCCAACATATCAATTATTAATCTGTAGACAAACTGGAATTAAAGCCAGACTTGGTCAGTGGCACAGATGCAACTATCCAAGCAGAAGATACATCTCCTTCAAATTTTGAATTTGAAACACAATTCAATATCCACTTTGTCTACAAATTAATAATTGATATGTTGGAGTCAAAATCGTATTTAAAGAAAAGGACTAAATCTAATCTAATCAAACTTTAAATGCACTTTAAATAACGTTTCATTTGATTTAGTCCTATTCTTTAACTTTTTGGTTGAGATGGAGACGTAAATCAAACATATTGATGATTACCTTAGAGATTACATTTGAAATCAACCAAAGCTTGAAACCCTAGGTCTATATGTATTGTCTATTTTTAGGTTAAACCTGGGTTGATTTGAAACAATAGCTGTTGATGACTTTTCAAGTGCTATATAGGCCTATATAGTATAAATGATGATATATGACTTATAAAGTGTGGTTACATTTAATTTGCTCTGTTAAACGGAAGCAAATGGAATGAAACGGGGATGGACCTATCCGAATTTGTCCAATAGAAATGATTGTTTTGCTATGTTGCTTCCGTTTGGTTCTTAAAACTTCTTATGGATAGGGGGCAGCATTTTCACGTTTGGATGAAAAGCGTGCCCAGAGTAAACTGCCTGCTACTCAGTCCCAGTTGCTAATATATGCATATTATTAGTAGATATGGATACAAAACAAAAGTTTCTAAACCTGTTTGAATGATGTCTGTGAGTATAACAGAACTCATATGGCAGGCAAAAACCTGAGAAAAAATCAAACCAGGAAGTGGGAAATCTTAGGTTGGTCGTTTTTCAACTCATTCCCTATTGAAGATACAGTGGGATATGGGTCATGTTGCGCTTCCTAAGGCTTCCACTAGATGTCAACAGTCTTTAGAACCTTGTCTGATGCTTCTACTGTGAAGTGAGGCTGAATGAGAGGGGATTGAGTCAGAGGTCTGGCAGAATGCTTTGAGCTCGTTCACTTGAAAGCGAGCTATGTTCCATTTGCTTTTCTGAAGACAAAGGAATTCTCCGGTTGGAACATTATTGAAGATTTATGTTAAAAACATCCTAAAGATTGATTCTATACTTCGTTTGACATGTTTCTACGGACTGTAATATGACTTTTCGTCTGAACTTTTGCATGGACCTGCCCGCGCGTCGTGAGTTTAGATTGTGTACTGAACGCGCGAACAACATCGAGGAATTTGGAAATAAATGGACTTTATGGAACAAATCAAACATTCATTGTGGAACTGGGATTTCTGGGAGTGCATTCTGACGAAGATCATCAAAGGTAAGTGAATATTTATAATGCTATTTTTGACTTATGTTGACTCCAACATGGCAGATATCTTCTTGGGTTGTGTTGGTCTCTGACCGCCGTACTCAGATTATTGCATGGTTTGCTTTTATTAATGTTTATTATGAGTATTTCTGTGATTTTGATATGGCTCTGTGCAAATTCACGGGATGTTTTGGAGGCAAAGCCAAATGTAAACTGAGGTTTTTGGATATAAATATGAACTTGATCGAACAAAACATACATGTATTGTGTAACATGTTGTCCCGGGAGTATCATCTGATGAAGAATATCAAAGGTTAGTGATTCATTTGATCAATATTTCTGCTTTTTGTGACTCCTCTCTTTGCTTGGAAAATCGCTGTATGCTTTCTGTGACTAGTTGCTGACCTAACATAATATGTTCTGCTTTCGCCGAAAAGCTTTTTTGAAATTGGACACTGTGGTTGGATTAAAGAGAAACGGTGCTTAATACTTGTATGTTTGAGAAAATTGAATTATGAGATTTCTGTTGATTGAATTTGGCGCCCTGCAATTTCATTAGCTGTTGGCGAGCGGAACCCCAGTCCTAGACAGGTTAACTTCTTGCGAATATAGGGGGTGCTGTTTCGCATTAGCATAATTTGCACTACAGATTAAACGGCTTCCTACTCAATTCTTGCTCGTACAATATGCATATTATTATTATTATTGGATAGAAAACACTCTCTAGTTTCTATAGCCGTTGGAATTTTGTCTCTGAGTGAAACAGAACTCAATCTACAGCACTTTTCATGATAGGGAGTCAGATTTCAAACATTTTGGCCACTGATCTGGAGTCAGTTTAAAGGTCCGTGTAAATGCTATGGAGAAACAGACACTTCTTACGTCTTCCCCTGGATGTCAGTGCGTGATGACGCTTTGAATGGAGTCGATTGCGCAATCAGGGGCTGTATAAAACAGCAAATACCGGAAGTAGCTTCCCTTTGCTGCCTGCGCCTTGCGCGCGAAGGACATCGGACTCGCCTCCTTCCAAGCGTTAGTTTAGCCAGTAATATTTCTCCGGTCATGTTTTTACCCGTTATAGGTATTAACAGCATCATAAGGTAGTTAATTTGAACCGTTGTATAGCAATTTATATCCTTTTAGTGCGATTTTGAGGCATTGCTTTGTTGTGCACTTTGAAGCGCTGGGCACGTTTCGGGGTCCCGGTCGTACGTTAGTGGGCATTTCGACGGACAAGTGGACATCTTTCGACCAAAAGAAGATTAGACCCAAGAAAGGATTCTTTGCCCAAGATTCTGATGGAAGAACAGCTCACAGTAAGAACAATTTATGATGATAAATCGTGTTTCTGTCGAAAAATGTTAAACGCTTACGCCGCCATTTTGTTTTGTATAGCTTCGCTTGGCGCAACCTGTATTGAAAAGTAAGGATAATTTAAAAAATGTAAATCAGCGATTGCATTAAGAACTAATTTGTCTTTCGATTCCTGTCAACCCTGTATTTTTTAGTCAAGTATATGATTAGCTATTGATTAAACTAGATCACTCAAAGATGGCGACCGACATTTCCAGGCTTGTTTTGCTACTATTTTCATTGTATAACCACGGTTTTTTATGGCTAAATATGCACATTTTCGAACAAACTCTATATGTATGTTGTAATATGATGTTACAGGAGTGTCATCTGAAGAATTCTGAGAAGGTTAGTGAAAATATTAATATATTTTGGCGATGATACGATATCGCTCTCTTTGGCTAGAATCAGTGCTCGGGTAACGTTTGCATATGTGGTATGCTAATATAACGATTTATTGTGTTTTCGCCGTAAAACACTTAGAAAATCTGAAATGTTGTCTGAATTCACAAGATCTGTGTCTTTCCATTGCTATGTGCTGTGTATTTTTAAGAAATGTTTTATGATGAGTAAATTGGTAATACAAGTTGCTCTCTGTAGTAATTCTAGTCGCTTTGGTGAGATTTGTGATGGTGGCTGCAATGGCAAACTATGATTTATACCTGAAATATGCACATTTTTCTAACAAAACCTATCCTATACCATAAATATGTTATCAGACTGTCATCTGATGAGGTTTTTTCTTGGTTAGTGGCTATCAATATCTTAGTTTAGCCGAATTGGTGATAGCTACTGGTGTTGAGAAAAAATGGTGGACAAAGAAAAATGGTGTCTTTTGCTAACGTGTTTAGCTAATAGATTTACATATTGTGTCTTCCCTGTAAAACATTTTAAAAATCTGAAATGGTGGCTTTATTCACAAGATCTGTATCTTTCATTAGGTGTCTTGGACTTGTGATTTAATGATATTTAGATGCTACTATTTAATTGTGACGCTATGCTAGCGATGCTAATCAGTGTGGGGGGGGGTGGGGGGTGATCCCGGATCCGGGGTTGAGGCTCGTTAGAGGTTAAACAGTAGATGGTCACAAAATCAATGAATGATAGAGAGCTTAAACTTCTTCAATTCAACCATTATTGGGTTCGCATGTAATTCGTTACTCCCCAACTCTGAATAGAAGGGACCCTAAATATTTATGTTCACTACCACAATTATTCATGTTCAAGTAACTTCAATGGTTATACTTCAGAATACATCATGTAATTTAGTGTCAAACAGTTCATAAAACAAAACAAAACAGTAAAGTATTTAGAACTTTAAAAGCATTTTCACGTTTTTTTAAAAGCATTTTCACGTTTGGATGAAAAGCATACCCATATTCAACTGCCAGCTACTCATCCCCAGAAGATAAAATATGCATATTATTAGTGGATTTGGATAGAAAACACTCTGAAGTTTCTAAAACTGTTTGAATCAAGTCTGTGAGTATAACAGAACTTATTTAGCAGGCGAAACCCCGAGGACAAACCATTTTTGAGGTCACTCTCTTTTCAATGAGATTTCATTGGGAATACAGATTTCTAATTGACCTTCTTGCAGTTCCTACAGCTTCCACTGGATGTCAACAGTCTTTAGAAATTGGTTGAGGTTTTTTCCTTTGTGTAATGAAGAAGTACGGCCATCTTGAACGAGGGTCACTTGAGGTGTACTGTTAGTTAGAGGCGCGAGACCAGAAAGCTAGCTACAGTTTGTTTTAATCCTGTATTGAACACAGATCATCCCGTCTTCAATTTTATCGATTATTTACGTTAAATACCAAAAGTTGTATTACAAAAGTAGTTTGAAATGTTTTGGCAAAGTTTACAGGTAACTTTTGAGATATTTTGTAGTCACGTTGCACAAGTTGGAACCGGTGTTTTTCTGGATCAAACGCGCCAAATAAATGGAAATTTTGGATATATATCGACGGAATTAATCGAACAAAAGGACCATTTGTGATGTTTATGGGACATATTGGAGTGCCAACAACAGAAGCTCGTCAAAGGTAAGCCATGAATTATATTTTTATTTCTGCGTTTTGTGTCGCGCCTGCAGGGTTGAAATATGCTTATCTCTCTTTGTTTACTCTGTTGCTGTCCTCAGATAATGGCATCGTTTGCTTTCGCCGAAAAGCCTATTTGAATTCTGACATGTTGGCTGGATTCACAACAAGTGTAGCTTTAATTTGATATCTTTCATGTGTGATTTAATGAAAGTTTGATTTTTATAGTAATTCACAAAGGAAGCCCCAAAACATCACTGCTCTAGAGGAGATCTGCATGGAGGAATGGGCCAAAATACCAGCAACAGTGTGTGAAAACCTTGTGAAGACTTACAGAAAACATTTGACCTCTGTCATTGCCAACAAAGGGTATATAACAAAGTATTGAGATAAACTTTTGTTATTGACCAAATACTTATTTTCCACCATAATGTGCAAATAAATTCATTAAAAATCCTACAATGTGATTTTCTGGATTTTTTTTCTCTAATTTTGTCTGTCATAGTTGAAGTGTACCTATGATGAAAATTACAGGCCTCTCTCATCTTTTTAAGTGGGAGAACTTGCACAATTGGTGGCTGACTAAATACTTTTTTGCCCCACTGTAGCCCATCTGTAAATAGCCAATCCAACTACCTCATCCCCATATTGTTTTTGTTTGTTTGCTCCTTTGCACCCCAGTATCTCTACTTCCACATTCATCTTCTGCACATCTATCACTCCAGTGTTTAATTGCTAAATTGTAATTAATTTGCCACTACGAAATATTTCTTGCCTTACCTCCCTAATCTTACCTCTTTTTCACGCACTGTATATAGATTTTTTTCTATTGCGTTATTTACTGTACGTGTGTTTAATCCATGTGTAACTCTGTGTTGTTGTTTGTGTCGCACTGCTTTGCTCTATCTTGGCCAGGTTGCAGTTGTAAATGAGAACCTGTTCTCAACTGGCCTACCTGGTTAAATAAAGGTGAAATAAAATAAATAAAAATAAAAACATGGAGTTAGCAGAACTAATTGCTTTTTATGGTGAACGTCTAGTTTAAAGTGTCATTCTACCAAATCACATCAGTCTTCAGACCATCATTAATATACAGTAGGGGTTCCATAAACAGCAGTGCAGAGAAAGTACCCATGAGAAGCCTATTTCTCACATATCTAGTTGTCTAAAGAGGAACACCGATAGTCATGCCATTCTCCTGATGAGTCATAAGAGATAACCACACAGCTCGAGTTACACCACCATCAGGCTGTCCATCCCGCCAATACCTGCAGTAGAAACAATACAGAGGTAGACTGGCCACTCTCTCAGAATCTAGAGTATGAACAACAAAGAAAATCAGTCCTACTCCTTAAGCTGTGGTCAGTGGTGTGCCGTTCACCAATTTCCAGATCCCCTCAACAACAGAGTCAGTCAGACCAATCCAGACATGATTAACTGATTGAAACCCATTGATAAATGGCTATTGTTGTGACAGAAAACAATATTGTTAATATAAAAGTCTCAACTGCTGAGAAAGAGATATCGTTGTATACATAATGAACTATACATCTTAACATCGAAAAAAAAACTATAAAAAGAGGAAGAAATAAACCACGGAACAGAATGAACAAGCGGGTTGAAGAGGAGGTTACACAAAACTGTCTGCTTTACAAGCTTCAATCCCAAATGGCACCCAATTTCCCTGTGTAGTGCCCTGTATAGAGAGTAGAGTGCCATTTGTGATACATCTCAATAGTCTCCTTCTTATTGGTGGTTTGAGCCTTGAAACATCCTGCCACCTGCTGTGGGCCACAGAGAACAGAGAAGGACCAGGCAAAGACACATCAGACCAACTACTCAACTACTACTCAGTCAGAAAGGTGATCATAAGTACGTTAATACTGTAAGCAAAAGTAAGTTAGAATCATAGATATTACAATAAGAGGTCAGACAGACTGAATTAGTTAATTCATTGATTCATTTGGATAATCATTGAAATACGGTGCAGTTAGTTAAGATGGTCGACTATGTCAATAAACAGGTTATTGAATTAAACAAGGTTATTGAAGAAAACGAGAACAGAGCAACGAGGAGAGTAAAGACTGAGACCCATCTCTCAGGTACGAACAAATCATTTCTCCCTCTCTCTCTCACACACACACACACAAATACCACATAATCAACACTTTTTTATGGTTCAGTTGGTACGAGCGTGGGGTTCAAAACCTGCTGGTGTCACATACACCAAAATGTATGCATTCAATGTATTTATTTGGAACTCTTTGGAACTATTTAAATACAAAATAAAAAATTTAAACAACAACAAAGTGGACACCCTACCACTGTTTTTGGTAAACAGCTGAGGGATGGGGCTGGAGAAATGTAACCACTCTCGAATTCATAGACAGAGCTATGTATGCAAGGACTGAACATCCATAAGATCAAAATTATAGTTTTAACCATTTGAGGCTATAAAGTGTTAGTTTACAATCAATTGTTAACAGTTCCATCATAAAACAAGCTTATAGTTTGGGTTCTGATGGGTTAAACAGTTAAACTAAGCTCATGAGGCATAAATAATTTACATTATTCAATATATATATATGTCGCATACAAATACACATTAGCATATGTTATTGAGGGTGTAGTGAAATGCTTGTGTTCCTAGCTCCAACAGTGCAGTAATACTGTATCTAACAATACACAACAATATGTACAATTCTAAAAGTAAAATAATGGAATTAAGAAATATAGAAATATTAGAACGAGTAATGTCGGAGTCCGGAGTATAAATATATGATGGGATGTACAGTATAGACATTATGGACAGTATGTGGATAGAAAATATGGTATATCTGAAAAATACATAGCATAGAATAATATATGTACAACAATAGTTGAATAGGATGGCCTTGACTAGAATACAGTATATACATATGAAATGGGTAAAACAGTATGTAAACATTATTAAAGTGTCCAGTGTTCCATTATTAAAGTGACAAGTGTTCCATGTCTATGTACATAGGGCAGCAGCCATGGTTGAGTAACCATGTGGTAGCAGGCTAGTGAAAGTGACTAAGTTCAGGGCATGGTACTGGGTGGAGGCCGGCTAGTGATGGCTATTTAACAGTCTGATGGCCTTGAGATAGAAGCTGTTTATCAGTCTCTCGCTCCCAGCACCTGTACTGACTTCGCCTTCTGGATGATAGCAGGGTTAACAGGCCGTGGTTCAGGTGAATGAGGTCTTTGATGAAGTTCTTGGATTTCCTGTGACACCGGGTGCTGCAGATGTCCTGAAGGGCAGGCAGTGTGCCCCCGGTGATGCGTTGGGCTGACCTCATCACCCTCTGGAAAGACATGATGCGGTTGCAGACGGTGCAGTGATACAGCCCGGCAGGATGCTCTCAATGGTGCATCTGTAAAAATTTGTGAAGGTCTTAGTGACCGAGCTGAATTTCTGTTGAGCCTTCTTCACCACACTGTCTGTGTGGGTGGACCATTTCAGATCGCGCTGTTGCGGACAGTGCAGTTTCTGTATCAGGCGGTGATACAGTTTCTCTCAATGGTGCATCTGTAGAAGTTTGTGAAATTCTTAGGGGCCAAGACACATTTCTTTACCACCAGTCGCTGTTGTGACTTCTTCACCACACTATCTGTGTGGATGGACCATTTCAGGTTGTCAGTGATGTGCACGCTGAGAAAGTCATGGGTGAACAGGGAGTACAAGAGGGGGCTGAGCAAGCACGCTTGTGGGGCCCATGTGTTGAGGATCAGCGTAGTAGAGGTGTTATTGCTTTGCTTCACTACCTGGGGGTGGCTTATCAGGAAGTCCAGGACCCAGTTGCACAGAGCAAGGTTCAGACCCAAGGTGCCAAGCTTAATGATGAGCTTGGAGGGTACTATAGTGTTGTAGGCTGAACTGTAGTCAATAAACAACATTATTACAAAGGTATTCCTCTTGTCCAGAAGTTATAGGGCATTGTGCAGTGCGATGGAGATTTCATTATCCATGGATCTATTGGGGTGGTATGCAAATTACAGTGGGTCTAGGATGTCAGGTAAGGTGGAGGTGATTTGATCCTTAACTAGCCTCTCAAAGCACTTCATGATGACAGAAGTGAGTGCTACGGAGCGATAGTTAACACGTTTAAATGTCTTACTCGCATCAACTACGGAGAACGAGAACTCACAGTCCTCGGGAATCAATAGGTAAATATCATTAATTTAAAAGTCCCAAAAAATGGATGTAGCAATCGCTGATTGACCCTGTAATCACGCTACAGCTATATTGTGTAATTTCGGTAATTTCTTCATACATTAGCTTCCTGTTTATCCCATTTGAGATGACTGCACTCTTGAGCAAACTGTTGCTGCCAACCCTCAATCGGGGGAAAACCAATGACGCAATGGAAATGTTTGGTTGTCAGAATTTGTATTATAATCGTTAGTGATGTGGGATGATGTGTGTTCTGTTTTAATGATATTGATTAGTGATGTAGAATGATGGTGTGTGTGTGTTGGTGTGCGTGCATGTGTGTGTGTGTCGGTGTGTCGGCGTGTGTGTGTGTTCCTCTGCAGATGGAAGAACAAGACTCTACAGGCTGGCTGCTGTGTGTTTTGGGATGCTGTGTATTCTACAAGTCATTCTCAACATCTCCCTAAAGCTAGCTTTCTGTGAGTGAGTCAGTGTCCTAAATTACACAATATCAGCGCTCTTCCATTCATAGTACAATACTTTTGACCAGGGCCCACAGGACTCTGGTCAAAAGTAGTGCAATACATAGAGTATAGGATGCCATTTGGGACCCTTTTCAATTTGGGACCCTAGGGTGCCATTTGGGACACTATTCCATGAATAGTGCATTCATTTTAACCAGTACCCATAGTGCAGGTATATAGTGGCTTGTGAAAGTATTCACCCTCCTTGGAATTTTTCCTATTTTGTTGCCTTATAACCTGGAATTAAAATAGATTTTTTTTGGGGGGGGGGGTTGTATCATTTGATTTACACAACATGTAAACTGCTTTGAAGATGCAAAATATTTTTTATTGTGAAACAAACAAGAAATAACAAAAAAAACTGAACTTGAGCGTGCATAACTATTCACCCCCCAAAGTCAATACTTTGTAGAGCCACCTTTTGCAGCAATTACAGCTGCAAGTCTCTTGGGATATGTCACTATAAGCTTGGCACATCTATCCACTGGGATTTTTGCCCATTCTTCAAGGCAAAACTGCTCCAGCTCCTTCAAGTTGGATGGGTTCCGCTGGTGTACAGCAATCTTTAAGTCATACCACAGATTCTCAATTGAGGTCTGGGCTTTGACTAGGCCATTCCAAAACATTTAAATGTTTCCCCTTAAATCAATCGAGTGTTGCTTTAGCAGTATGCTTGGGGTCATTGTCCTGCTGAAAGGTGAACCTCCATCCCAGTCTCAAATCTCTGGAAGACTGAAACAGGTTTCCCTCAAGAATTTCCCTGTGTTTAGCGCCATCAATCATTCCTTCAATTCTGACCAGTTTCTCAGTCCCTGGCTATGAAAAACATCCCCACAGCATGATGCTGCTACCACCATGCTTCACTGTGGGGATGTTGTTCTCGGGTGATGAGAGGTGTTGGGTTTGCGCCAGACATAGCGTTTTCCTTGATGGCCAAAGAGCTCAATTTTAGTCTCATCTGACCAGAGCACCTTCTTCCATATGTTTGGGGAGTCTCCCACATGCCTTTTTTCTTCAAGCAATGGCTTTTTTTCTGGCCACTCTTCCGTAAAGCCCAGCTCTGTGGAGTGTACGACTTAAAGTGGTCCTATGGACAGATACCCCAATCTCCGCTGTGGAGCTTTGCAGCTCCTTCAGTGTTATCTTTGGTCTCTTTGTTGCCTCTCTGATTGATTAATGCCCTCCTTGCCTGGTCCGTGACTTTTGTTGGGCGGCCCTCTCTTGGCAGGTTTGTTGTGGTGCCATATTCTCTCCGTTTTTTAATAATGGATTTAATGGTGCTCTATGGGAAGTTCAAAGTTTCTGATATTTTTTTTATAGCCTAACCCTCTGAAGGTAATTGGTTGCACCAGATCTTATTTAGGGGCTTCATAGCAAAGGGAGTGAATACATATGCACTCACCCCTTTACAGTTTTTAATTTTGGGGAATTTTTGGAAACAAGTACTTTTTAGAGTTTCACCTCACCAATTTGGACTATTTTGTGTATGTCCATTACATAAAATCCAAATAAAAATCTATTTGAAGTACAGGTTGTAGTGCAACAAAATAGGAAAAACGCCATGGGGGATAAATACTTTTGCAAGACATTGTATATGTATTTTACTATATTACTATAGTTCTATACTCACAAAGCAAGGATCACAATTCAGACAAGACTTGATGTTACATAGCTTGTGGGACCAGTAGTTTGTCAATAATGTTGACACACAAAAAAAGAATGTTGACATCATCCATAGATAATTGAGTGACTACTGTAACTCGTGCCCTTGGCCTTGTGTACGTCACTGAACATGGTGTACAATGCATTACTGCACTGTACAATACATAGGGTGCCATTTGGGATGCATCCCAGGAGCTTCTCTTTTCTTTCTTTATTTCTTTCTCCGATGAAGAGTTGAAGGAACAGCATGGCTGGAGGGAGTTTCCACCATATTCCTCACACCATTTCAATTCAACCCATGAGGGGGAGTGTACGAGTGTACACGTCGGGATAAGGGTGGTGAATCGGAATTTAGCCCCCGTCAGTTAACAACACCCCGTCAGTTAACTACAATGTTAGAATGTGTTGTTCAATACGTGTAACATATATTTCTCCAACAAAGTTAAACAGGGGGAAACCTGTTTAAAACCAATATGGTGGACGCTGTGTGTGTGCTGTCTGTACTGTAGGTACCGGAAGAGTGGTGGAAGAGAGGGACATGGCGGTCCCAACGAGGACTGTGTTGGGGTGTACTGAAGGATGGAGGCTGTCGGGATCCAGCTGTTACTTCCTGTCTACTGAGAGGAAAACCTGGGAGGAGAGCAGACAAGACTGTCTGGAGAGAGGAGCAGACCTGGTGGTTGTAAACAGCAGAAATGAACAGGTGAGAGAGAGAAAGAGAGAGAGAGAGAGAGAGAGATTCACACGCTTATGAATCAGGTAAATAATTCATACTCACATGTAATTGACATCTATATTTTTCTCAACAACAGAAATTCCTCACTGAATTAAACAGGAATATTGATAGTGTTTGGATCGGTCTGACTGATAGAGAGACAGAGGGGACCTGGAAATGGGTGGATGGTACACCACTGACCACAAGGTGAGAGATAATAATCTGGCCATATCACTAATCTGGCCATATGACATAAGTAGAACAACATCTGGGTATGACTTAGAATGTTTACCCCAGTGTCTGACCGTCTGGTTCTCTGTGTTGTTTTCCTTGCAGGTACTGGGGGCGAAACCAGCCTGATAATGGTGCTGTTTTTGTAGTACACATAGGAGAGGAGGACTGTGTTGAGATTAATTATGGGTATCCTGACCCTGTAAATAAATGGAATGACATAGCATGTAACTCTCAATTTAACTGGATTTGTGAAAGGGTGATATAACAATAGCTTATTATGTACAGTAGTATTGCATGTTGGTCTCTCTCTCTTTCTCTCACTCTCTATATGTTTAGGGTTAGGCATAAGATTAGCAGTGTGGTTAGGGTTAGGTTTACAATCAGATTTGAAGAAGATACATTTTAGAAATAGGCAGGGTTTCTGACTTTGCAATATGCCAGATAGTGACAACCGAGAAATAGTGGTATTACAGACTTGCCTATGGGCTCTTTCTCAACTCACCTTTCCTCAATTCCTCCTCACATCCTCTCTCCTCCTCTCCTCAAAACACATTGGCGAACACAATCCAAGGGGAGGGACCTTGGGCCTCCTCTTATAGAGTTGAGGGTGAGGAGAGAAGATAGGAGGAGAGGAGATTAAATTAAATTTAAAAAAACATGGAGTAGACGTTGAATTTATGTCTGTGCCCAGTGGGACTGTACTCTGTAAAATGCTTGTATTAATTGATTTTATTAGGAACGTGTCATTCCATAGGCTTAGGCACTGAAAGTAAAATAATAAAGGAGCAATGTCCTAGCAGGTGTACCAGCTTCATGCTTGAATGTGATTGGTTCGTTAAAATAGTGTGACCTGAACACAGACAGAGGGTAGAACAGTACTACAAAAAAAGTACTACAAAAAAGTACTACAAAAAAAGTATGAACTCACTACTGTAAGTCGCTTTGGATAAGAGTGTCTGCTAAATGAGTAACATGTAAAATGTACTAAGAGGACACAGATACACACCGCACGCCGAACGCAGGCACGTACACAAGCATGCAGACAGGCACACACTTATACATACACACAAGTGTGAAGTTCAGCATACAGTATATAGTACCATTAGGAGTCAGTTAGAAAGGTAATCATACAGTAGATATTACCATTAGGAGTCAGTTAAAAAGGTAATCATACAGTAGATATTACCATTAGGAGTCAGTCAGAAAGGTAACCATACAGTAGATATTACCATTAGGAGTCAGTTAGAAAGGTAATCATACAGTAGATATTACCATTAGGAGTCAGTCAGAAAGGTAATCATACAGTAGATATTACCATTAGGAGTCAGTCAGAAAGGTAATCATACAGTAGATAGTACCATTAGGAGTCAGTTAGAAAGGTCATCATACAGTATATATTACCATTAGGAGTCAGTCAGAAAGGTAATCATACAGTAGATATTACCATTAGGAGTCAGTTAGAAAGGTAATCATACAGTAGATAGTACCATTAGGAGTCAGTTAGAAAGGTAATCATACAGTAGATATTACCATTAGGAGTCAGTTAGAAAGGTAATCATACAGTAGATATTACCATTAGGAGTCAGTTAGAAAGGTAATCATACAATATATATTACCATTAGGAGTCAGGTAGAAAGGTAATCATACAGTAGATATTACCATTAGGAGTCAGTTAGAAAGGTAATCATACAGTAGATATTACCATTAGGAGTCAGTTAGAAAGGTAATCATACAGTAGATATTACCATTATGAGTCAGTTAGAAAGGGAATCATACAGTAGATAGTACCATTAGGAGTCAGTTAGAAAGGTAATCATACAGTAGATATTACCATTAGGAGTCAGTTAGAAAGGTAATCATACAGTAGATATTACCATTAGGAGACAGTTAGAAAGGTAATCATACAGTAGATATTACCATTAGGAGTCAGTTAGAAAGGTAATCATACAGTAGATATTACCATTAGGAGTCAGTTAGAAAGGTAATCATACAGTAGATATTACCATTAGGAGTCAGAAAGGTAATCATACAGTATATATTACCATTAGGAGTCAGTTAGAAAGTTAATCATACAGTAGATATTACCATTAGGAGTCAGTTAGAAAGGTAATATACAGTAGATATTACTATTAGGAGACAGTTAGAAAGGTAATCATACAGTAGATATTACCATTAGGAGTCAGAAAGGTAATCATACAGTATATATTACCATTAGGAGTCAGTTAGAAAGTTAATCATACAGTAGATATTACCATTAGGAGTCAGTTAGAAAGGTAATCATACAGTAGATATTACCATTAGGAGTCAGTTAGAAAGGTAATCATACAGTATATATTACCATTAGGAGTCAGTTAGAAAGTTAATCATACAGTAGATATTACCATTAGGAGTCAGTTAGAAAGGTAATCATACAGTAGATATTACCATTAGGAGTCAGTTAGAAAGGTAATCATACAGTATATATTACCATTAGGAGTCAGTTAGAAAGGTAATCATACAGTAGATATTACCATTAGGAGTCAGTCAGAAAGGTAATCATACAGTATATATTACCATTAGGAGTCAGTTAGAAAGGTAATCATACAGTAGATATTACCATTAGGAGTCAGTTAGAAAGGTAATCATACAGTAGATATTACCATTAGGAGACAGTTAGAAAGGTAATCATACAGTAGATATTACCATTAGGAGTCAGAAAGGTAATCATACAGTAGATATTACCATTAGGAGTCAGTTAGAAAGGTAATCATACAGTAGATATTACCATTAGGAGTCAGTTAGAAAGGTAATATACAGTAGATATTACTATTAGGAGACAGTTAGAAAGGTAATCATACAGTAGATATTACCATTAGGAGTCAGAAAGGTAATCATACAGTATATATTACCATTAGGAGTCAGTTAGAAAGTTAATCATACAGTAGATATTACCATTAGGAGTCAGTTAGAAAGGTAATCATACAGTATATATTACCATTAGGAGTCAGAAAGGTAATCATACAGTAGATATTACCATTAGGAGTCAGAAAGGTAATCATACAGTAGATAGTACCATTAGGAGTCAGTTAGAAAGGTAATCATACAGTAGATATTACCATTAGGAGTCAGAAAGGTAATCATACAGTAGATATTACCATTAGGAGTCAGTTAGAAAGGTAATCATACAGTAGATATTACCATTAGGAGTCAGTTAGAAAGGTAATCATACAGTATATATTACCATTAGGAGTCAGTTAGAAAGGTAATCATACAGTAGATATTACCATTAGGAGTCAGTCAGAAAGGTAATCATACAGTAGATATTACCATTAGGAGTCAGTTAGAAAGGTAATCATACAGTATATATTACCATTAGGAGTCAGGTAGAAAGGTAATCGTACAGTTAGTTAAGATGGATGACTACATCAATGACCAGGCTATTGAAGAAAATTAGGCTATTGAAGAAAACGAGAACAGAGCAATGAGGAGAGTGAAGACTGAGATCCCTCGCTTAGGTAAGAACTAAGAAAACTCTCTATCACGCACGCACGCACGCACGCACGCACGCACGCACGCACGCACGCACGCACGCACGCACGCACACACACACACACACACACACACACACACACACACACACACACACACACACATTGACAAATACTTACATAAACACCTGACATAAAGCACAAAAAAATGCTGATACCAAGTACCAGTAAAAAAAAATATATATATATTTTACCTTTAGATATGCAAATAGATGTATGTTTTAAGTGTATTAGGAGGTATTAAAGGGGCAATCTGCAGTTCAAATATAAACAAAGAAGTTCAGCCCTCCAACCATGTCTTGAGGCTAAACTGTGTTTGTTTACAATTACAATTGAGTTAAACTTCCGTTTTTTTACGACTGTTAAACTAAGTTCATGAGGCATTTATACATTATACAGTGGCTTGAAAAAGAATTAACCCCCCTTTGCATTTTTCCTATTTTGTTGCCTTACAACCTGGAATTAAAATGGATGCTTTGGGGGGTTTGTATCATTTGATTTACACAACATGCCTACCACTTTGAAGATGCTAAATATTTTTTATTGTGAAACAAACAAGAAATAAGACAAAAAACTGAAAACTTGAGCGTGCATAACTATTCACACCCCTTAATTAAGTCAATACTTTGTAGAGCCACCTTTTGCAGCAATTACAGCTGCAAGTCTCTTGGGGTATGTCACTATAAGCTTGGCACATCTAGCCACTTGGATTTTTGCCCTTTCTTCAAGGCAAACTGCTCCAGCTCCTTCAAGTTGGATGGGTTCCGCTGGTGTACAGTAATATTTAAGTCATACCATAGATTCTCAATTGGATTGAGGTCTGGGTTTAGGCCATTCCAAGACATTTAAATGTTTCCCCTTAAACCACTCGAGTGTTGCTTTAGCAGTATGCTTAGGGTCATTGTCCTGCTGGAAGGTGAACCTCCGTCCCAGTCTCAAATCTCTGGAAGACTGAAACAGGTTTCCCTCAAGAATTTCCCCGTATTTGGCGCCATCCATCATTCCTTCAATTCTGACCAGTTTCCCAGTCCCTGCCGATGAAAAACATCCCCACAGCATGATGCTGCCACCACCATGCTTCACTGTGGGGATGTTGTTCTCGGGTGATGAGAGGTGTTGGGTTTGCGCCAGACATAGCGTTTTCCTTGATGGCCAAAAAGCTCAATTTTAGTCTAATCTGACCAGACTACCTAAATCCATATGTTTGGGGAGACTCCCACATCCCACGTGTTTGTTTATTTTTTTCTGGCCACTCTTCCGTAAAGCCCAGCTCTGTGGAGTTTACGGCTTAAAGTGGTCCTATGGACAGATACTCCATAGGACCACTTGCAGCTCCTTCAGGGTTATCTTTGGTCTCTTTGTTGCCTCTCTGATTAATGCCCTCCTTGCCTGGTCCATGACTTTTGGTGGGCAGCCCTCTCTTGGCAGGTTTCTTGTGGTGTCATATTCTTTCCGGTTTTTAATAATGGATTTGCTCCATGGGATGTTAAAAGTTTGATATTTTTTTATAACCCAACCCTGATCTGTACTTCTCCACAACTTTGTCCCTGACCTTGGTCTTCATAGTGCCGCTTGCTTGGTGGTGCCCCTTGCTTAGTGGTGTTGCAGTCTCTGGGGCCTTTCGGAACAGGTGTATGTACACTGAGATCCTGTGACATATCATGTGACACTTAGATTGCACACAGGTGGACTTTATTTAACTAGTTATGTGACTTCTGAAGGTAATTGGTTGCACCAGATCTTATTTAGGGGCTTCAATGCAAAGGGGGTGAATACATGTACACGCACCACTTTTCAGTTTTTTATTTTTTAGAATTTTTTGAAACAAGTCATTTTTTTCATTTCACTTCACCAATTTGGACTATTTTGTGTATGTCCATTACATGAAATCCAAATAAAAAAACATTTAAATTACAGCTTGTAGTGCAACAAAATAGGAAAAAGTCCAAGGGGGGTGAATACTTTTGCAAGGCACTGTAGTCTTCAATATCCTATTGGTATATATCATACTTTAAATGTACAAAAATGGATGTAGAAACAACAGATTGACCGTTTAATGTAGTTATTTGCATCTAACATGTAGATACAGTAACTTCCTCTAAAACAGTTGTGAGAAACGGTCCTCTTATAACTGGCTATACTGTATCACACCCCCACCCACCATAATGTGTGTGTGTGTGTGTGTGCTTGAATGTGTGACTGTATGAGTACGTGTGTATGCCTTAAGTCCTACACCTGCTCTTTCCATGACATAGACTGACCAGGTGAATCCAGGGGAAAGCTATGATCCCTTATTGATGTCACTTGTTGAATCCACTTCAATCCGTGTAGATGAAGGGGAGGAGACAGTTTAAAAAATTATTTTTCAGCCTTGAGACAATTGAGACATGCATTGTGTATGTGTGCCATTCAGAGGGTGAATGGGCAAGACAAAATATTGAAGTGCATTTGAATGAGGTATGGTAGTAGGTGCCAGGCACACCAGTTTGTGTCATGAACTGCAAAGCTGCTGGGTTTTTCACACTGAACAGTTTCCCATCTGTATCAAGAATGGTCCACTACCCAAAGTACATGCAGCACACTTAACACAACTGTGGGAAGCATTGGAGTCAACTGGGCCAGCATCCCTGTGGAACGCTTTCGCCACCTTGTAGAGTCCATGCCTCGACGAATTGAGGCTGTTCTGAGGGGGGTGCAACTCAATATTAGGTAGATGTTCCTAATGTTTTGTACACTCAGTGAACATGTCTGTGTGTATGTGTGGGCATGTACACGTGTGTGTGTGTGCTCACACCAACTTTGCTATTTTGTTTGTTTTTTCAAATTTTTTGTAAGTCATTTCGTACATAATTTTGCTGCTACCGTCTCTTGTGACCGAAAATAGCTTCTGGACATCAGAACAGCAATTACTCACCTCGAACTGGGCAAATACTTTTTCTTTAATGAGTCCAACGCGAAGGATATGCTGCTTCCCGTATACCAGGCCCTCATCCCCGCTGTAACGATCGTCTGTGGTGTTAGAAGGATCGGACCAAAGCGCAGCGTGGTAAGTGTTCATGTCTTTAATATATATCCAAAAACTGAACACAGGAACAAAAACAATAAACGATGATCAAACGAAACAGTACCGTGTGGTGACAAACACTGACACAGAAACAAACACCCACAAACCAAAAGTGAAACCCAGGCTACCTAAGTATGATTCTCAATCAGGGACAACGATTGACAGCTGCCTCTGATTGAGAATCATACCAGGCCGAACACAAAACCCCAACATAGAAAAACACACATAGACTGCCCACCCCAACTCACACCCCGACCATACTAAATAAAGACAAAACAAAGGAAATAAAGGTCAGAAACGTGACACTACCCCCCCCCCCCCCCCAAGGTGCGGACTCTGGACGCAAAACCTGAACCTATAGGGGAGGGTCTGGGTGGGCATCTGTCCGCGGTGGCGGCTCTGGCGCTGGACGTGGACCCCACTCCACCAATGTCTTTGTCCGCTTTCTTAGCGTCCTTTGAGCGGCGACCCTTGCCGCCGACCTTGGCCTGGGAACCCTAATAAAGGGCCCTACTGGACTGAGGAGCGCCTCTGGACTGAGGGACGCCTCTGGACTGAGGGGCGCCTCTGGACTGAGGAAACTCCTCCGGACTGAGGGGTAGCTCAGGACTGAGGGGCAGCTCCGGACTGAAAGGCAGCTCCGGACTGAGGGGCAGCTCAGGACTGAGGGGTAGCTCAGGACTGAAGGGCAGCTCCGGACTGAAGGGCAGCTCCGGACTGAAAGGCAGCTCCGGACTGAGGGGCAGCTCAGGACTGAAGGGCGGCTCTGGCAGCTCCTGACTGGCGGGCGGCTCTGGCGGCTCCTGACTGGTGGGCGGCTCTGGCGGCTCCTGACTGGCGGGCGGCTCTAGCGGCTCAGGACAGACAGGCGGCTCTAGCGGCTCAGGACAGACGGGCGGCTCAGGCGGCGCTGGACAGACGGGCGGCTCAGGCGGCGCTGGACAAACGGGCAGCTCAGGCGGCGCTGGACAGACGGGAGACTCTGGCCTGCTGAGGTGCACAGGGCGAGTGCGTGGAGCAGGAACAGGGCATACTGGTCCCGGGAGGCGCACTGTAGGCCTGGTGCGTGGTGCCGGAACTGGTGGTACCGGGCTGTTGACACGCACCACTGGGCGAGTGCGGGGAGCAGGAACAGGGCATACTGGACCCTGGAGGCGCACAGTAGGCCTGGTGCGTGGTGCCGGAACTGGTGGTACTGGGCTGGGAACACGCACCTCTGGGCGAGTGCGGGGAGCAGGAACAGGAGGCCTGGTACGTGGTGCCGGCACCGGAGGGCTGGTGCGAGGGGCTGCCACAGGAGAGCTGGTAAGTGGGGCTGCCACAGGAGAGCTGGTGCGCTGAGCTGGCACAGGACGTGCAGGGCTAGGGAGGCGCACAGGAGGCCTGGTGCGTGGGGCTGGCATAGTCTTCACCAGATGGCTAGCACGCACCTCAGGACGAGTATGGAGAGCTGACTCAGGTGACATCAAATCCCCGACACGCTCCGTCGGGCGGATGTCGTGCCTCATGCACCAACACAGCACCTCCCTCATAACTCTCTCCTCCAATCTCCCCATTAACTCCTTCACCGTCTCTGCTTCGCTCACCTCCAATACCGCCCTGACCGGCTCTGGTTCCATCCTTGGCTCCTTACGGTAAGCAGGGGGAGTTGGCTCAGGTCTGACTCCTGACTCTGCCACACTCTGTGCCCCCTCCCCAATAAATTTTTGGGGCTGCCTCTCGGGCTTCCAGCCGCGCTGCCGAGCTAGCTTCTCATAATGCCGCCTCTCGGCTTTCGCTGCCTCCAGCTCTGCCTTGGGGCGGCGATATTCACCCGGCTGTGCCCATGGTCCCTTGCCGTCTAATATTTCCTCCCAAGTCCATCTCTCCAGGTATCGCTGCCTCTCCTGCTGCTGCTGCCTGTTACCACGCTACTTGGTCCTTTGGTGGTGGGTGTTTCTGTAACGGCTGTCGTCCTCCTCATCTGAGGAGGAGAAGTTTGAAGGATCGGAGGACCAATGCGCAGCGTGGTAAGTGTCCATAACGCTTATTTTAAAACATAAACTGAACACTATGAAATACAAAACAATAAATGTGAACATGAACGAAACCGAAACAGTACCGTGTGGCAACAAACACTCACACGGAAACAAACACCCACACCCCCAACAGAAAACAGGCTACCTAAATATGGCTCCCAATCAGAGACAATGACAAACACCTGCCTCTGATTGAGAACCATATCAGGCCAAACAAAAACCCCACATAGAAACAGAAAACATAGAACCCACCCAACTCACGTCCTGACCAACACTAAAACAAAGAAAATACAAAATAACTAGGGTCAGAACGTGACACCCTGTATATAGCCTCGTTATTGTTATGAACATTTTGTGTGTTACCTTTCTATTGATTCCAAAAAATATATTATTTAGTTTTTTTAGTAAATATTTTATTGTCGTGACGTTGTATTAGTTAATGTGATGACTGCTGCTCATCGAATGATTAACGGTTTATAATTGCGTGATTAAATGAATCAGGCAATTATTAACCTGGGGCACTATGGGAAAATTCATTTTATTGAGTTTCTATTTCCCAAATTAACTCAAATTATATCAGAATATCGATTTTACAACAGTCGCTAATTAATCAATTTCCTCTACAGTCTCATTGGGAACGTCGCTAATCCGGGAATCTGCACAAACCCGAGTCCCACCATTGAGTTCGTACCACACCAATTTTAGTTGATCATTTATTTACTAGAAAGCCAAAATGATAATAAAAGATACAAAAACACAGTCTAGGCTATTGATTAGAACTTAGTACAATGGGCCAACACACTATGACGCGTGTTACCCAAAATGGGGATTTAAAATGGGGATTTAGTACACTAGAGAAATATAAATTTGGGTGCATTTGTCAGCTATGCTTATTTTAACCCTAGCCTTGCCCCGAACTGCCGCTCTTATGGGTTAGAATATAATGATGTAATTACGTGTTTAACCTGTTTGGGCTGCAGGGGCAGTAGCCAGATAAAAGGTGCCCATTTCAAACGGCCTCGTACTCAATTCTTGCTCGTACAATATGCATATTATTATTACTATTGGATAGAAAACACTCTCTAGTTTCTAAAACCGTTTGAATTATATCTGTGAGTGAAACAGAACTCATTCTGCAGCAAACTTCCTGACAGGAAGTGGAAAGTCTGAAATTGAGGCTCTGTTCCAGGGGCTGCCTATTAAAGCCCTTGTTATTTATTAGTTTAGATGCACTTCATACGTCTTCCACTAGATGTCGACAAGGAGTGAGAGAAGAAATGGACTGTGTAACTTGATCTGGACTCGAATTACAGCTCATGGAATGACGTGTCCTCCATTTCCTGTTTTCAGGAAGGCGCGAAGAGAGACATGGATTTGCCTTCTGTTTAGCTATCGTTATAGGCGACTACTATCTCCGGCTTTGATTTTATTTGATACATGTGACCATATCATTGTAAAGTATGTTTTTTCAATATAGTTTAATCAGATTATTGAAAATGTTTCGGGAGTTTTGCCGTGTTCCGTTCTCTGACTTTGTTGACGATGGAGCGATTCGTGCCACTTGGCTAGTGCGCTTCCTAAATCGAGAGGGAAAGTGTCCGTTCTAAATCCAAACAACGACTGTTCTGGACAAAGGACCCCTTGTCCAACATTCTGATGAAAGATCACCAAAAGTAAGAAACATTTTATGATGCTATTTCATATATCTGTCGTGCATGTGAACTAGTCGTCGGCGCCCAACGTTTGGGTACTCAGCTATACCGAAGCTGGATGTCGTAATGAAGATATTTTTTAGAATTCTAACACTGCGATTTCATTAAGAACTGATGGATCTATCATTTCCTATACAACATGTATTTTTTTGTTATGTTTATGAATAGCTATTTGGTCAGAATATGTGTGTCATAAAAAGTGTCAGAAAAATATCGTTGCTGTTTAGACGTTGTGGAAAAAGTAGCTAAGTTAGCACAATGTGTAACCACTGATTTCAGCTCTAAATATGCACATTTTTGAACAAAACATAAGTGTATGTATAACCTGATGTTATAGGACTGTCATCTGATGAAGAATATCAAGGTTAGTCAAAAATTATATATCTTTTGCTTGTTTGTTACGATCGCTAACCTTTTGCTACTGGGAAATGGCATGTCTTTCTGGCTATTGTGGTAAGCTAATATAACGCTATATTGTGTTTTCGCTGTAAAACACTTAATAAATCTGAAATATTGGCTGGAATCACAAGATGCCTGTCTTTCATTTGCTGTACACCATGTATTCTTCAGAAATGTTTTATGATGAGTAATTAGGTATTTGACGTTGGTGTCTGTAATTATTATGGCTGCTTTCGGTGCAATTTCTGATTGTAGCTGCAATGTAAACTATGATTTATACCTGAAATATGCACATTTTTCGAACAAAACATAGATTTATTGAATAACATGTTATAAGACTGTCATCTGATGAAGTTGTTTGTTGGTTAGTTTGGTTGGTTCTTGGTTAGTTAGGTTGGCTTTGTGCATGCTACCTGTGCTGTGAAAAATGTCTGTCCTTCTTTGTATTTGGTGGTGAGGTAACATAAATATACGTGCTGTTTTCGCTGTAAAACATTTTAAAAATCGGACATGTTGGCTGGATTCACAAGATGTGTACCTTTCATTTGCCGTATTGGACTTGTTAATGTGTGAAAGTTAAATATTTAAAAAAAATATCTTTTGAATTTCGCGCCCTGCACTTGAAGTGGCTGTTGTCATAAGTGTACCGGCACCGCCCTGCAGCCATAAGAAGTTAAGGTCTCCGGTGTGAAACATCGCGTGGGCCGTTTAGGCTTCAAGAAATGACGCACTTCTCTGGTGGTTGTCTACTCTATGGTTGTCCTCACGATGTGAATGTCCTTTTGGCTTAATAGTCTGATTCCTCGCCCTCGTTCTGAAAGGGGTCTTCTGAGGACAGCCAGCCCTGTAGCTCAGGGCTCACAGCGTAGGAATGAAAGCAGTGTAGGTACACGATTTGATTGAGAGTGGTGAAATGGAAAGTCCTGCTTGAATTCACCCTTTAAGACGCAGTTACTCATCCGTAGCATGGGTAGAAAAGGATTCCTTTGTCTTCAACCTCGTGTTGCGTTCTTTGGTTCGTTGACTACTCAGACCTTTGCTGCAGCTCAGGTCACTTAGTCTGATATGTTAATTCTTAACTCACATGTCTTATACCCTCGGGTCAGAAGTGGGCGTAACCGCCTTTAGGGCAATTCTCTGGGCGTACCAAGTTATGAGGCAAGGTCTAGATTTTACTCAGATCCAATTTAGACAACTAACTTCACATTTCATCTTTACAAAAACATTCTCTTTGATTTGGACATTTTCCACACAACGTACCATGGATAAACATTAAACACATATTAGGAAAACTCTTAAAGTTACAATGTTTTCGTTTTAACATTGTCCTTTGACTTTTAATAACATAACAAAAATGACATTCATTTTCATATTCCAGCTATCGTCATTACCACCATTGTGGCTGACGAAACCATTGTTCCAAAGTCCATTTATTGCATGTTTAATGTTCTGAGGCCGGTTCTCCATAGTGAGAGGACAAAGGAATTTTGTCTGTTGCCTAAGATTTACAATGGGCGTGAGGGGTCATAAAACCCCCCACATCTTCATACCCCTAGATCTCTCCTCCTCTGTTGGGGTGAGAGATAATCTGTACGGTTGTGGTCTCCTGTAACCTGACCTGATCAGGACAGTCATGACATTATTAACTTTAATTGTTGGTTAAGGTCTTGTAAGTTAGCATTGCACAGTAAGGTCTACTACACCTGTTGTATTTGGTGCACGTGACAAATACAATTTGATTTCTAAACTTTCAAAACTATGACTAGAGAGACACTGTCAACTAATATAGCAAGAAGCTGCTGTTTTTATGAGTGAGTTCATGTTTGTCAACACTTTATTCAACACTTTTATAAGCCATGAAACGCCCTCTCCCTATCCACTCGCGCTACAAAGTGTATCGATAGACATGCGTTGTTATTAGCAGATTGTGTCTTTCTAACATCGAGGAGTATTTCACGCTCTCTGGTTAAATGAGTAACAACGTAAATTGGTGCATGAGGCAGAAATAATAAAGTGCGACTTGAGTTTTGCCATCAGTTGGAAGACAGTGTCCCTTTTTGGTCTCTCTCAAAAAATAAGATCTCTCTCTCTCTGTCTCTCTCTGTCTCTCTCTCTCTCTCTCCGTCGGTCTCTCTCTCTCTCTCTCTCTCTGTCTCTCTCTCTCTCTCTCTCCGTCGGTCTCTCTCTCTCTCTCTCGCTCTCTCTCTCCATCCAATGAGACTGACTATGTTGCGTAGGCTTATGTTTATCTCAATAATCATTGTTCAACCTCATTTAAAACGTTTTTGATAAAACGTTGAAGATCTAAAATTGTTTTAAAGGTACAAATCCAACATATTTTATACAAGGGTTTTCTATGTTGGAGATTGGTTACAATGACGACCTAATCCTCTGGTTCAAATTTCACCCTCAGTTGATAACAGTTGATAACTTTTTTCAAATGTATTTTCCATGTAGAATCCACGTCACAATACATTAACTAATGATGTTGAAACAAGGTTGATTTAACCAGTGTGTACGCACTGGGGAGACTCGATCATCTGTTATTTGGAGTGGTGAAATCTTCCCTCAGACAGCTAAGATGCTGGTGTTGTGGCTCTCTCTCTGCTGTGGTTTTCAGTGCTTTTCCCACACATTTTTTCATGTTCCTCTGTGTGTGATGTCTATGCCTCCTGCCTCTAGCTGGTAAACAAGCTTTGGATCTCTTAAACACCTTGTCATAGAGATACAGAGTGGCATTTTCACTGAACACGGAATCCTCTTTTTACAAATAGACTATTTTCAACACAAATAGAAAAGCCAACATATTTATTTAAGTGGCTCCGGTAGGGGTAGGAAAATGTATTTGGAATATATTAGCGCTTTGCTTTGGTGTGGAGAAGTGATAATGTGTGTTACTTTCAAGTCCATGAAGTTGAAATTTAAAAGCAAGTAGGGTCTATATCTGACAAAGTATAGAACTGCTGTATTGATTAATGTGTACATAGATGTATTTACAGAAAAATGTAATGCGAGTGCAAGCATATTGCCTTCCCAGTTTGGAGATGGAAATTTGAGAATTCCATATCTCACTTGAATGTATTCTACAGCCACACTGTTAAAATGTCACGTTCTGACCTTAGTTCTTTTTTTATGTCTTTAGTTTAGTTTGGTCAGAGCGTGAGTTGGGGTGGGCATTCTATGTTGTTTTTCCTATGTTTTGTTCTGTTGTTCTATTTCTATGTGTTTGGCCTAGTATGGTTCTCAATCAGAGGCAGGTGTCAGTCTGATTGGGAGCCATATTTAGGTAGCCTGTTTTCCTTTGTGTTTTGTGGGTGGTTATTTTCTGTTCTGTGTTTTGTTTCACCGTACAGGACTGTTCGTTTGTTGTTTTATTGTTTTTGTTCAGTGTTGATTATTCGTATTAAAACAATATGGACACTTACCACGCTGCGCATTGGTCCTCCTCTTCTTCCAACCACGACGAGCGTTACAGAACCACCCACCAACCAAGGACC
The DNA here is from genome assembly GCF_016432855.1 of Salvelinus namaycush. NCBI lineage: Eukaryota > Metazoa > Chordata > Actinopteri > Salmoniformes > Salmonidae > Salvelinus > Salvelinus namaycush. Next base: position 39,668,329 of record NC_052326.1, read on the forward strand.
AAGCAGCGTGGTAAATGTTTTTTTGGGGGGGGAGTCAGGTTGGAGACCTGAGCCCACTCCTCGTGCTTATTGTAAGCAGCGAGTTACTGGTCAGGCACCATGTTATGCGGTTAAGCGCACAGTGTCGTCAGTACGCGGTGTCGACAGCCCCCCGAAAGTGTCATGCGAGTGTGGGCATCCAGCCAGGACGTATTGTGCCGGCTCAGCGTGTCTGGTCTCCGGTACGCTGTTTTGGTCCAGGGTATCCTACGCCGGCTCTGCGTGCTGTGTCTCCGGGGCGCTGGGAGGGTGCAGTGCGTCCTATGCCTGCGCTCCGCTCGTGCCGGGCGAATGTGGGAATTGAGCCTAAGGGAGAGGTGCGCGTAGTATGCACCAGATCTCCAGTGCTCACCCACAGCCCAGTTCAACCTGTGCCTGCACTCTGGAGGGTCCGGGCTAGAGTAGTCATCCAGCCTGGGGGAGTGGTGCCAAGGCTGCGCACCAGTGCTCCCCCACAGCCCGGTCCTTCCGGTGCCTCCTCCAAGCTCCAGGCCTCCTGTAGGTCTCCCCAGCCTGGTGGGTCCTGTGGCAGCCCCACGCACCAGGCTGTCTCTCCGTCTCCTCCCTCCAGGTTCTCTCTCCAGGCCTGAGCCGCCCGTCTGTCCTGAGCTGCCGGAGCCGCCCGTCTGTCCTGAGCCGCCGGAGCCGCCCGTCTGTCCTGAGCCGCCGGAGCCGCCCGTCTGTCCTGAGCCGCCGGAGCCGCCCGTCTGTCCTGAGCCGCCTGAGCCGCCCGTCTGTCCTGAGCCACCTGAGCCGCCCGTCTGTCCTGAGCCGCCTGAGCCGCCCTTCAGTCAGGAGCCACCTGAGCCGCCCTTCAGTCAGGAGCCGCGTGAGCCGCCCTTCAGTCAGGAGCCGCCTGAGCCGCCCTTCAGTCAGGAGCCGGAGCCGGAGTGGTCAGGAGCCGCCTGTCAGTCCTGAGGCGCCAGTCAGTCCAGAGGCGCCCTCTACTAGGGTCTCCAATCCGGGGTCGGTGGCGAGGGTCGCCGCTTCTAAGGTGTCACAGAAGTGGGCCGAGACTATGGTGGAGTGGGGTCCTCGTCCCGCTCCAGAGCCGCCACCGCGGTAAATGCCCACCCAGACCCTCCGCTATAGGTTCAGGTTACCTTTGGGGGGGGGTACTGTCACGTTCTGACCTTAGTTCCTTTTTTATGTCTTTATTTTAGTTTGGTCAGAGCGTGAGTTGGGGTGGGCATTCTATGTTTTTCCTATGTTTTGTTCTGTTGTTATATTTCTATGTGTTTGGCCTAGTATGGTTCTCAATCAGAGGCAGGTGTCAGTCGTTGTCTCTGATTGGGAGCCATATTTAGGTAGCCTGTTTTCCTTTGTGTTTTGTGGGTGGTTATTTTCTGTTCTGTGTTTTGTTTCACCCTACAGAACTGTTCGTTTGTCATTTTATTGTTTTTGTTCAGTGTTCATTATTCGTATTAAAACAATATGGACACTTACCACGCTGCGCATTGGTCCTCCTCTTCTTCCAACCACGACGAGCGTTACATAAAACTTCTTACGGCTGAGATCCCGTTAACGGGATCGACTTGACAACAGCCAGTGAAAGTGCAGGGCGCCAAATTCAAAGAACAGAAATCTCTTGTTAGATAATGCGGTCGGCATTTGATTGTAAGGAATTCTAGGTCAGGTGAACAAAAGGACTTGAGTTCCTGTATGTTGTTATGATCACACCACGACTCATTAATCATAAGGCATACACCCCCGCCCTTCTTCTTACCAGAGAGATGTTTGTTTCTCTTTGTCGGCGCGATGCGTGGTTAAACCAGGTGGCTGTACCGACTCTGATAACGAACCCCAAGTGAGCCATGTTTCCGTGAAACAGAGTATGTTACAATCTCTGATGTCTCTCTGGAAGGCAACCCTTGCTCGGATTTCGTCTTCCTTGTTGTCAAGAGACTGGACATTGGCAAGTAGTATACTCGAGAGCGGTGGGCGATGTGCCCATCTACGGAGGTGGCGCCGGAGTCAAGTCGCCTGTGCTCAGGTCTGTTCAACGCTGGTCTGACCAATCTGATTCCACGCTTCAAGATTGCTTCAATCACGTGGACTGGGATATGTTGCGGATAGCATCGAACAACAACATTGATGTATACCCTGATTCGGTGAGCAAGTCTCTTAGCAAGTGCATCGGTGATGTTGTAACCACGGCGAATATTAAAACCTTCACCAACCAGAAACCGTGGATTGATGGCAGCATTTGCGCAAAACTGAAAGCGCAAACCACTGCTTTTAATCAGGGCAAGGCGACCGGACACATGACCGAACACAAAACGTGCAGCTATTCCCTCCGCAAGCAATCAAACAAGCTAAGCGTCAGTATAGAGACAAAGTAGTCACAATTCAACGGCTCAGACACGAGAGGTATGTGGCAGGGTCTACAGTCAATCACGGACTACAAAAAGAAAACCAGCCCCGTCACGGACCCCGATGTCTTGCTCCCATACAAACTAAACAACTTCTTTGCTCGCTTTGAGGACAATACAGTGCCACCGACACGGCCCTCTAACAAAACCTGCGGGCTCTCCTTCACCGCAGCCAACGTGAGTAAAACATTTAAACGTGTTAACCCTCGCAATGCTGCGGGTCCAGACGTCATCCCTAGCCGTGTCCTCAGAGCATGCGCAGACCAGCTGGCTGGTGTGTTTACGGACATATTCAATGAATCCCTATCCCAGTCTGCTGTTCCCACATGCTTCAAGAGGGCCGCCATTGTTCCTGTTCCCAAGAAAGCTAAGGTAACTGAGCTAAATGACTATCGCCCCGTAGCACTCACTTCCGTCATCATGAAGTGCTTTGAGAGACTAGCCACCCCAGGTGGTGAGGGTAGGAAACAACATCTCCACCTCGCTGATCCTCAACACTGGGGCCCCACAAGGGTGCGTTCTCAGCCCTCTCCTGTACTCCCTGTTCACCCATGACTGCGTGGCCATGCACGCCTCCAACTCAATCATCAAGTTTGCAGACGACACTACAGTGGTAGGCTTGATTACCAACAACGACGAGACGGCCTACAGGGAGGAGGTGAGGGCCCTCGGAGTGTGGTGTCAGGAAAATAACCTCACACTCAACGTCAACAAAACAAAGGAGATGATTGTGGACTTCAGGAAACAATAGAGGGAGAACCCCCCTATCCACATCGACGTGACAGTAGTGGAGAAGGTAGAAAGTTTTAAGTTCCTTGGTGTACATATCACAGACAAACTGAAATGGTCCACCCACACAGACAGCGTGGTGAAGAAGGCGCAACAGCGCCTTTTCAACCTCAGGAGGCTAAAGAAATTTGGCTTGTCACCAAAAACACTCAAAAGCTTTTACAGATGCACAATCGAGAGCATCCTGTCGGGCTGTATCACCGCCTTGTCCGCAACTGCTCTGCCCACAACCGCAAGGCTAGTAAGGGTAGAGAGGTCTGCACAACGCATCACCGGGGGCAAACTACCTGCCCTCCAGGACACCTACACCACCCGATGTCACAGTAAGGCCAAAAGATCATTAAGGACAACAACCACCCGAGCCACTGCCTGTTCACCCCGCTATCATCCAGATGTCGAGGTCAGTACAGGTGCATCAAAGCTGGGACCGAGAGACTGAAAAACAGCTTCTATCTCAAGGCCATCAGACTCTTAAACAGCCATCACAAACATTGAGTGGCTGCTGCCAACATACTGACTCAAATCTCTAGCCACCTTAATAATTAAAATTGGATGTAATAAATGTATCACTCGTCATTTTAAACAAATGCACTTTATATAATGTTTACACACCCTACATTACTCATCTCATATGTATATACTGTACTCTATACCATCTACTGCATCTTGCCTATGCCGTTCAGCCATCGCTCATCCATATATTCATATGTACATATTCTTATTCATTCGTTTGTTGTTGTGAAACTGTTAGATTACTTGCATTTTGCTCCTCCTCCTTGTGCTACTCTCTCTCTCTGTCTCTCTCTCTGTCTCTCTCTCTTTATCTCTCTCTCTGCACTTGTATGTGTCTGTTTGTTTGTATGTAATGTGCAATATCTATGTAGCCTAAATAAAGAATTTACATGAACAGATAATTCTTATATAATACATTATTATTTGGCAACAGTTTACTTAACACCAAGTGTCATAACATGTTATGACATGGTCATAACCATGTCATAATATGGCATAACAACTGACATAACTTGTCATAACCTGTCATAATATGGTCATAACACTGTCATGACCCATGTATTTAAACCTATATTTTCCCTTGTGACACGTATTGCAATATTTTATGGCTCTTTATGACACCTACATAAGAGTGTCAAAACGTACATTTATTCAAATAATTTTGGTTCACTGCCAAGAAGTTTATTTTCATTAAAAGCTTGTTTGTTGTTGTAATTAATTATTTTGTTTACTGTTTGTTAATTAAATACTTTTTCTGCTTACAGATCCCTCTGTACGTATTAAATTATAGTTTTTAATCCCGGTGCTGAGTTGATGTGAGTTAATGTGTAGCGGCAAATTGTATAGCTAATAGGCTAAGTGTTTGTAGATCGGCTGAGGTGAATGAAGTTACAGAAACCAACGTGATAATTACTAGGGTCATTTTTTTCTTATTTTTGCAATTCTCCAAATAGCATTTGAGAATTTTTCCAGACCTCAGTAAAACTCAGACCCTAGTTACGGCCCTGATAATCCTTATAGACACTAAAAGGAAATCAAATATACAGATGTCAACACAATAAACCTATACCATAAATACTACAGTTACCCTACTGGTTAAGAAATACAATGGATCTCGTCAGAATAGTATGAATCCCAAACGGGAGTAACCAATGAATCCCAAACGGGAGTAACCAGACAGATTGTCTGAAATACTGAAGTGTGTCATCTGCACCTGCTAGCAACACTGCACGCCCTACCCCGACGGAACTCTAAAGCGCATTATTTTATAAACTAATGAAATAGTGGTTGAGTTTGTGTTAACGCTAATAGCACAAATGAATGGTGCACTCATAAGTTTAATGCAATGGCAGTAGGCCTAATACAGTTTACAGAAATGGAAATGTTTGTAGGCTAATCGCTTTACATGAGGAATGGAGAACAGTGGTTCAACATGATGAGAGAGCAGTAGAGAGCTCACATTGTCACGTACTGTTCAATTGGCCTAAATATCCAATAAATAAATGAATAAATGTTTAAGAAAAGTATATTGTTCAATAAATGTTGTAGAGAAAAAGAGAACTATACAAGCGCATTCTCGGGTGCGGGCCTCATATTTTCACTTTATCACATTTAGTCTGGCGGTTGTGGATGGCGGTTTAGTCTGGCGGTTGTGGGTTATTAGCAATTGTAAGTGGGTGCAGGTGAACAAATAGCTGACCTGCGCATCACTAACACCAGTGGCGGTCAGTGCCGTTTAAGATGAGGGAGAACATTTTTTATTTCATGAGCATGGCCTTATTTCTATTACAGCATATTGGATATCTCTCATTCATATTCCATTCAACCAGTTCAATGTAACAGCGATAGATTTAGGCTACTACATGATACTCAATTTTTCATGATACTCAATTGTACAACCTAGCCTATGAATGAAAGTTTACAACGTAGTTGCACACAGGTCAAGAAACAAATTTGAGGCGACAGACAGTGAAACATGGACAGACAGTGACATTTAATACCACCTTGCACACTCTTGCCTGCATCTAGCTGATATAGGGTGTAATCATTAGTCCAAGAGTTGCAAGCAAGAGTTTCTATTGGACAAATTCAATTATGTTTATCCCTGTTAGGTTCCATTTGCATCCGTTGAAGAAAAGAAATTCAACAGAATCGGCGGAATGAATACACCCCTGATCACGCACACAGTTCACTTTCATAGCAGCCACATTGTATTCCTTCTATGGGCTCTCTTCCTCTCATCTTTTCCCTTCGCTTGTGGAATTCAGCTGTATGTGACCAGGCCAAAAAACCTTTCCAAACCAAACTGCTACACACAGCCTACATCATTGTTACCATATTAGCGAAAGTAATGTCATAGTCAGCATAGCTAATATAACTAAACACGTTAGTAAACCCGCTACAATCATGCAGTAACGTTAGTGTACAGTCAAGAAAGCAAGAAAGCAGTTTCATTGGAGGGCCCAGTTGGCAATAAATTAGTGATACCAAAAGCTTATCTTGACTTGGAAGAGTTCCAGTGTTGTGTTGGATAGTCATAGCCACTAGCTAACATAGCATCCCTCTGTTTGAGCAGGGTGTTTCAGTAGGCTAAACTAGCTAGCTGCATTTGCTGGCTAAGTAAGTGAAACTGAAAGTGGAAAAAAATGACAATCTCTCTCTATTTCTCTCTTGCTTCTCCTTCATTTTGTAAGAAATACATTTGTTCAAAACAGTTTAACTATTGTCTTTTTCTCTCTTTGAGTCAACTACTCACCACATTTTATACACTGCATTACTAGCTAGCTGTAGCTTATGCGTTCAGTACTATATTAAATATCTGATCCTTTGATTGGGTGGACAACTTGTCAGTTCATGCTGCAAGAGCTCTGATAGGCTGGAGGATGTCCTCCAGAAGTTGTCATAATTACTGTTAAGTCTATGAAAGGGGGTGAGAATCATGAGCCTCCTAGGATTTGTATTGAAGTCAATGGGCCCAGAGGAGGACAAAAGCAAGCTATCCTCCGGCTACACAATGGTGCTACCCTACAGAGTGCTGTTGAGGCTACTGTAGACCTTCTTTGCAAAATAGTGTGCTTTAATCAATTGTTTGATGACGTGATTATATTTAGTATAGTTTTCTATAAAAAGGATCATGTTTTTAATGTTTTACAATTACATTTTTTATTAAGTTCACTGAGGAGGATTTGTATTGTTTTATTTTATTTATTTAACTTCTTTGGGCTGCAGGGGCAGTATTGAGTAACTTGGATGAAAGGTGCCCATTTCAAACGGCCTCGTACTCAATTCTTGCTCGTACAATATGCATATTATTATTACTATTGGATAGAAAACACTCTCAAGTTTCTAAAACCGTTTGAATTATATCTGTGAGTAAAACAGAACTCATTTTGCAGCAAACTTCCTGTCAGAAAGTGAAAAATCTCAAATCGAGGCTCTGTTCCAGGGCCTACTTAATCTTTTGCTTGAAATCTATTAGTATACATGCACTTCATACGCCTTCCACTAGATGTCAATAGGCTGTGAGAGGTGAAATGGGGTCTCTAGCTCTTTCTATGGTCAAAAGAGAGCGCTTGGAATGACAGGACCCCAATTTCCTTTGTTCAGGAAGACGCGGAAAGAACTTCCGGATTGGCTTCTGAAAAGCTGTTGTTATAGACGGCTAATAGCTCCGGCTTTGATTTTATTTGATAAATGTGACAATATCATCGTAAAGTATGTTTTTTCAATATAGTTTAATCAGATTATTGACATTTTTTCGGGAGTTTTGGCGTGTTCCGTTCTCTGAGTTTGTTGACGATGGAGAGCTTCGCGCCACTTGGCAAGTTTTGCTTGCTAAATCGAGAGGGAAAAAGGCCGTTCTAAAACCAAACAACGATTGTTCTGGACGAAGGACCCCTTGTACAACATTCTGATGGAAGATCATCAAAAGTAAGACCCATTTATGATGTTATTTCATATATCTGTCGAACATGTGTACTATTAGTTTGCGCCCAGATTTTGGGCGCTCTCTCGCCATAACGTAAGCTGCATGTCGTAATTAAGTTATTTTTAGAATTCTAACACGGCGATTGCATTAACCTGTTTGGCGTGCAAGCCCGACGTCGGTACACTTATGACAACAGCCAGCTCAAAGTGCAGGGCGCGAAATTCAAAAGATATTTTTTTCAAATATTTAACTTTCACACATTAACAAGTCCAATACATCTTGTGAATCAAGCCAACATGTCCGATTTTTAAAATGTTTTACAGGGAAGACACAATATGTAAATCTATTAGCTAACCACGTTAGCAAAAGACACCACTTTTCTTACTCCATCAGTTTTTTACTCCATCAGTAGCTATCACAAATTCGACCAAATAAAGATATAAATAGCCACTAACCAAGAAACAACTTCATCAGATGACAGTCTGATAACATATTTATTGTATAGCATATGTTTTGTTAGAAAAATGTGCATATTTCAGGTATAAATCATAGTTTACATTGCAGCTACAGTCAGAAATTGCACCGAAAGCAGACAGAAAAATTACAGACACCAACGCCAAATAACTAAATACTCATCATAAAACATTTCTGAAAAATACATAGTGTACAGCAATTGAAAGACAGGCATCTTGTGATTCCAGACAATATTTCCGATTTATCAAGTGTTTTACAGCGAAAACACAATATAGCGTTATATTAGCGTAGCCACAATAGCCAGAAACACTTGGGCGCCGACGACCAGTTCACATGCACGACAGATATTAGAAATAGCATCATAAAATGTTTCTTACTTTTGGTGATCTTCCGTCAGAATGTTGGACAAGGTGTCCTTTGTCCAGAACAGTCGTTGTTTGGATCTGGAACGGCAAATTTCCCTCTTGATTTAGCATGGGCACTTGCCAAGTGGCACGGATCTCTCCAACGTCAACAAAGTCAGAGAACGGAACACGGCAAAACTCCCGAAAAAAATTCAATAATCTGATTAAACTATATTGAAAAAACATACTTTACGATGATATGGTCACATGTATCAAATAAAATCTAAACCGGAGATGTTAGTTGTCCATAACGACAGCTAAACAGAAGGCAAATCCATGTCCCCTTTCGCGCGCTCCAGAAACAGGAAATGGACGGTCACGTCATACAAAGAGCTTTAATTCCACCTCAGACCAAGATAAACACGAAATTTCTTCTCTCACCGCCTCTTGACAACCAGGGGAAGGTGTATGAAGTGTACGTAGACTCTTACGTATCATGCCCATGTATAGGCAGGAAGTTGAACAGAGCATCGATTTCTGACATTCCACTTCCTGGTCAGGAAATGTGCTGCAGAATGAGTTCTGTTTCACTCAGAGAAATAATTCAAACGGTTTTAGAAACTAGAGAGTGTTTTCTATCCAATAGTAATAATAATATGCATATTGTACGAGCAAGAATTGAGTACGAGGCCGTTTGAAATGGGCACGATTTAACTGGCTACTCAATACTGCCCCTTGCAGCCATAAGAAGTTAACCTGTCTGGCACCGGCGTTCCGCTAGCGGAACTCCTCCCACATTCCACTGAAAAGGCAGAGCGCGAAATTCCAAAGATATTTTTGGACGGGCTGTTGTCATAAGTGTACCGACACCGGGCTGCAGCCATAACAGGTTAACCTTTATTTAACTAGGCAAGTCAGTTAAGAACAAATTCTTATTTACAATGCCGGCCTACCGCGGCTGAACCCAGACAACGCTGGGCCAATTGTGCACCGCCCTCTTTGACTCCCAATCATGGCCAGATGTGATAGAGCCTAGATTCAAACCAGGTCCTGGGATGAAGTGCCGAAGTCAAGTCACAAAATACTGAAGTCAAGTCACATACTATAAGTATCAACAGTCTGCGGTGCTCTTCCACCCTCTCTGTCATATGTAGTAGAAAGATTATCGATCCACTATGTACCCCAGCAGCATAATGTGTAATATTGGTCCTCTGACGACCACAAAGACCAGTGACACTCAAATGAATTGTCAAAAATATAATAAACCTCGAGAAGAAAAGAAGAAGTTGAGTTCGAAACTTCATAAACCTCCCATGATGTTCTCTGAAGCAACTTTTATACCTTAATGCAAAGAAAGTACAAATAGATTTAAAATGACCTTAGAGATAAAGACTTGATAGAAGTGAGAAAAAAGTGGGGACAAATTGTAGAAAATGAATACCTCTCTGGATGGTGCTCCAGTAATTTACCATGCAATGATGATGCCTCTTTTTCTCCAGTTTCTTTCCACCTTCCCTCACTATATACTTAAATTGAATTGTTTCATTTCTGACTCAAACTGCAATGCAGGAAGGGGAGAATGGAGCACAGTGGTGGCAGTCATATATATAGAGCCTCTAGACAGGAGAGGGGAAACTAATTTGCTGAGAGAGGTGCTCCTATGGAGGAAAGACAATCATTATATAGTATCACAGACAGAGCCCTGCCTGTAATGCACCGCTCTCTCTCCCTCCCAGCCAATGGCAAGGTTGAGGCCCCTGCCCTCGTCCATGGGACTGGAGTACTGTGCGGGACAGACACTTCTCACAGCTTGTGTCTGTGTCTGATGAATGGTCCTCCAGCCAAGCTTTCTGTTGTTGAGCCAGCTAGAACAGAAGGCTCAAGGGCAGTGGACGGGGAGGTTAGTGGTGGCTCATGGTGGGCTAGTCTAAAGAACAAAAGAGATGGGAGGCTTTGGTAGGCTTCATGAAGAGATCATCACACGCAATCCCTACAGTATTCTTATCTACCAAATCTCTTTGATGGGCGGTGGTAATACTTTAGGTCCTGGTAACAGGGATGGGATTTTCCTGATAAATAAAAAATGTCTTCCTTTTATATGATACACTATTCATATATTGCCGAAATTGACCTACACCTCAAATCAATATGATATATTTCTTCATTTTCTTTATTGTACTGATAGCATCCCAGTAGTTAATGACTGTTCTGATGCCTATTGCCTCTTGGGAATGGATGGATGTCCTCAGCCATCTCATTATCCCTCCTAGCCAGAAGAAAGGGAAGGAGTCAGATGGCACAGGAGACCATCGGAGGGGAACCCCACCTTGGCTCAACACCCCTACCACCAAACTCCTTATCGTACATGTACACGCACACACACACACACAATCAAGGATTGACATTAAGGGTTGCCCTATTGCTTGGGGCAAGTGAACTGAGCAGTTGTGCAAGTTTAGCCTACTCTGTGGTTGCCCACTGGGCAGGTAAAAAAATACAAAAAGTGACAAATGCTAAGAATTCCGAGCCTAAATCGGATCTTTCTGGTTCATCCCCATTGTTTAAGTGAAAGACAGATAATGTACGGCAGTCAGGCAAGTTGAGCCTGCGCTGAGATTTGTTTTACTAATTAAAACCAAAATACAAAGTATTCCAGTACTGATCTTTCTGATCCCACCCCTATGTGTAGGTGAAAGGCAGGCAATACATGGCTCTTCTGTGTGTAAGCCTATAGAATCCATATTGTTATCATTATTCCCAGAAACCTGTGAAATGACACCACTGTCACATCTTGCTAATGGAAACGTTTTACAGGTGTCAGAGGTTAGGCAGGCGGAAATGTTAAGGCTCTTGTAAATAAGGCACAGCATGGAGACAAGGCAGAGAGAGGAGTCCTGTAAAACTAGGTCCAATTAGGAGTAAAAAACCCAGAAGGCTGCAGCTTTCTGTCCTCCCCATGACTCCATAGGTCAGTAGAGACCGTCTCCTTACAAGACTGTGCTTCCAGAGACACGCCTGCCGGGGTTAATTGGCGAAACCTTTTCATTTTACAACATAATTTTTAAACCTCTGACACATTGTGTCTTATAATTCGTTTTCATTATCATCTATTGGAGTTTCCGATTAGATAGAGTGTTCCTCCCGGAGCATTCCATAACCTTTTTAAGTAGTTAACTGCCCGTCAATTTAACAGCTAAAATCATGGCGCTTGAAGCCATGGGCTGGAAATTACATCACCTTTTTATTACAAGCTTTCATAATGTGTCTGTTCAGTACTCTGGGGTGAGAGGATCTTAAATGTGGATGTGCTTATTGATGTGAAGAGAGTGTCTGGAGAAGGAGAAGTTTAGGTCCACCTCGGTCCGAAGGTCCGCAGACCCTTACAGCCTCCCAGGAACCATTTCATTCCACAACTAGTTCTGTTCACAGGTTAGTAGGGGGACAGATTCATGGCTTACACTGCTTGGTCTAGTATTGGCAGTTTCTTCGGTCTTGAACTTATAGTTCATACAGGGTCGTGTTCAGTTCTCACCAAAGAGAGATCCCACCTAACAGGAAATCAGACAGTTTATTCAGTCATATACTTTTACTATATATTTATGTATGGTGTGTAGTATATATTGTAGCAAGCTAAACAACACTTAGCAATCTCATTAAGCAGTTTGGACCTCGGTTATTGTCAGAGTCGTGTCTATAGGTGGCAGGAAGTCAGGCGCAGGAGAATCAAACTTAATGAATTCCAGAACTATGAATAAAAATAAAACAAAGTGGGTACGAGGACCCGTCGCACACCAATACAAACACGAAATCTGAATAACAAACAATCTCTGACAAAGACATGATGGGGAAACAGAGGGTTACATACACAACAGGTAATGAATGGGATTGAAACCAGATGTGTAGGAAGACAAGACAAAACCAATGGAAAATGAAAAATGGATCAATGATGGCTAGAAGACCGGTGACGTCGAGCGCCGAGCACCGCCCGAACAAGGAGAGGCTTCGACTTCGGTAGAAGTCGTGACAGTACCCCCCCCCCCCCGACGACCCGGAGGACGAGGCGCAGGGCAATCCGGATGGAGACGGTGGAATTCTCACAGCATGGAAGGATCTAACAGGTCCTCCACCGGAACCCAGCCTCTCTCCTCCGGACCGTACCCCTCCCAGTACACGAGGTACTGAAGGCCTCTCGCCCGACGTCTCGAATCCAAGATGGATCGAACGGAGTACGCCGGGACCCCCTCGATGTCCAGAGGGGGCGGAGGAACATCCCGCACTTCAGCCTCCTGGAGCGGGCCAGCCACCACCAGCCTGAGGAGAGACACATGGGACGAGGGGTTAATACGGTAATTAGTGGGTAGCTGTAACCTATAACATACCTTGTTCACTCTCCTCAGGACTTTAAACGGCCCCACAAACCGCGGACCCAGCTTCCGAAAGGGCAGGTTTCAGGTCGAGAGCCAGACCCTGTCCCCTGGTGCGAACACCGGGGCCTCACTGCGGTGATGGTCTGCCCCAACTTTCTGGCGCAGTATGGCGTGCTGAAGGTTGACGTGGGCGGCCTCCCAGGTTTCCTCCGTGCGCCGGAAACAATTGTCCACCCAGGAGCCTCGGTCTGACTCTGATGCCAAGGAGCCAGAACCGGCTGATACCCTAATACACATTGAAAGGTAGAAAGGTTAGTGGAGGAGTGGCGGAGCGAGTTTTGGGCCATCTCTGCCCAGGGCATGACCTTCGCCCACTCCTCCGGCCGGTCCTGGCAATAAGACCGCAGAAACCTACCCACATCCTGGTTAACTCTCTCCACCTGCCCATTACTCTCTGGGTGAAAACCTGAGGTAAGGCTGACCGAGACCCCCAGACATTCCATGAACGCCTTCCAGACCCTTGACGTGAACTGGGGACCCCGATCAGACACTATATCCTCAGGCACCCCATAGTGCCGGAAGACGTGTGTAAACAGGGCCTCCTCAGTTTGTAAGGCCGTAGGGAGACCGGGCAAAGGGAGGAGATGACAGGATTTGTCCCGGGCAAAGGGAGGAGATGACACGACCAGGATCGTGGTGTTACCCTGTGAAGGTGGAAGATCAGTTAAGAAATCCACCGACAGGTGCGACCACGGCCGTTGTGGAACTGGTAAGGGTTGTAACTTAACTCTGGGCAGGTGTCTAGGAGCCTTGCACTGGGCGCACACTGAGCAGGAGGAAACATAAATCCTCACGTCCTTAGCTAAAGTGGGCCACCAGTACCTCCCATCAAGACAGCGCACCGTCCGACCTATCCCAGGATGACCAGAGTAGGGTGACGTGTGGGCCCAATAGATCAGTCGGTCGCGGACAGCAGATGGAACGTACAGACGCCCAGCTGGACACTGAGGGGGAGAGGGCTCTGCACGTGACGCCCACTCAATGTCCGCGTCCAGCTCCCACACTACCGGCGCCACCAAACAAGAAGCTGGGAGTATGGGAGTGGGATCCATGGACCGCTCCTATGTGTCATACAGCCGGGACAGTGCGTCTGCCTTAACGTTCTTGGAGCCTGGTCTGTGAGAGGGTAAACACAAAACGGGTGAAAAACATGGCCCACCTTGCCTGACGAGGATGCAGTCTCCTCGCCTCCCGGATATACTCCAGATTGCGATGGTCAGTCCAGATGAGAAAAGGGTGTTGAGCCCCCTCAAGCCAATGTCTCCACGCCTTCAAGGCCCTGACGACAGCCAACAGCTCCCAGTCCCCCACATCATAGTTTCGCTCCGCCAGGCTGAGCTTCTTCGAAAAGGCACAGGGGCGGAGCTTAAATGGCGTACCCGAGCGCTGAGAGAGCACTGCTCCTATCCCAGCTTCGGATGCGTCCACCTCCACTATGAACAGCAAAGAGGGATCCGGATGAGCCAACACAGGAACCGAGGTAAACAGAGCCTTCAGCTGCCTAAAAGCCCTGTTCGCATCAGCTGACCACTGCAAGCGCACCTGGCCCTGCTTTAGCAGTGAGGTAATGGGAGCAGCCACCTGACCAAAACCCCGGATAAACCTCCGGTAGTAGTTGGAAAACCCTAAAAATCGCTGCACCTCCTTTACCGTGATGGGAGTCAGCCAATTACGCAAGGCTGCAATGCGGTCACTCTCCATCTCCACTCCTGACGTGGAAATCCGATGCCCTAGGAAGGAGACGGACTGTTGGAAGAACAGGCATTTCTCAGCCTTGACGTACAGGTCATGCTCCAACAGGCGACCAAGCACTTTGCGCACCAGGGACACATGCTCGGCGCGTGTAGCGGAGTATATCAGAATATCATCGATATACACCACTACACCCTGCAGGTCTCTGAAAATCTCATCTACAAATGATTGGAAGACTGATGGAGCATTCATCAACCCATACGGCATGACGAGGTATTCATAATGCTTGAGGTGGTACTAAATGCCGTCTTCCACTCGTCTCCCTTCCGAATACGCACCAGATTGTACGCACTCCTGAGATCCAGTTTAGTGAAGAAGCGCGCCCCGTGCATTGAATCAATCGCCGTAGCGATAAGAGGTAGCGGGTAACTATACCTCACAGTGAATTTATTGAGACCTCGATAATCAATGCATGGGCGCAAACCTCCATCCGTGTACCCCTGACACAGGGATTCGGAGACATATGTCTCCATAGCCACCGTCTCTGCTTGCGACAGGAGATACACGTGACTCCTGGGAAGTGCAGCGTCTACCAGGAGATCTATCGCACAATCTCCCCGTCGATGGGGTGGTAATTGAGTCGCATTCTTTTTACAGAAGGCGAGAGCCAAATCGGCCTATTCTGGGGGAATGCGCACGGTGGAGACCTGGTCTGGACTTTCCACCATAGTAGCACCAACGGAAACCCCTAACCACTTACCTGAGCACTCTCGCAACCACCCTGTGAGAGCCCTCTGTGGCCAAGAAACAGTGGGGTTATGACAAGGTAACCAGGGTAGGCCCAGCACCACAGAATACGCAGGGGAATCAATAAGGAAAAGACTAATCCTTTCCCTGTGACCCCCCGTTACCATAGTCAAAGGAGCGGTGGCCTCCCTGATAAACCCTGACCCTAATGGTCGACTATCTAAAGCATGAACGGGGAAAGGCATATCCACAGGAACAATGGGGATCCCTAAACTATGAGCTAATCCTTTATTAATGAAATTCCCAGCCGCGCCTGAATCTACTAGCGCCTTATGCTGGGAACGTGGGGAAAATTCAGGAAAAGTGACGGAGACAAACATATGTGCAACAGAGGGCTCTGGATGAGAATGGTGCCTACTCACCTGGGGTGACGCCAGAGTGCCCTGCCTGCTGCCTCGATTCATTTACATTACATTTAAGTCATTTAGCAGACGCTCTTATCCAGAGCGACTTACAAATTGGAAGATTCCCAGAGGAACCACCCGGCACCGACCAGCAGTGTGACCTCTGCGACCACATATGGTGCACGAGCGGGAACCCCCTCCGGTCTCCCTGCGCACCGTCCCTCCCAACTCCATGGGTACAGGAGAAAGGGTGCGGGAGGATGGAACAACCAGACCCCAATCTAGACGTCCACGAGTAGCCAGCATGTTGTCCAGCCTGATGGACAGGTCCACCAGCTGGTCGAAGGTGAGGGTGGTGTCTCTGCAGGCCAGCTCCCGAAGGACGTCCTCGCATAGACAACAGCGGTAATGGTCGATCAGGGCCCTGTCGCTCCATCCATATTTGGCTGTATTTTTTTTAACTTTCACTTAACTAGCTAGCTGAACTCAAAAACCCGGCTCAAATAGAGAAGGTTTCTGTTAGCTAGCTGGCTATGGCTATCCAACACTGGAACTCTTCCAAGTCAAGGTAAGCTTTTGGTTATATTAATTTATTACCACCGGGGTCTGCCGGTGTAATTGCTAAACTGCTTTCTGTAGCGGGTTTACTAACGCGTTAGTTCTAGTATCTATTTTGACTATGAGGTGACAACGATGTATGCTGTGCATAGCGGTTAGCAGTTAGGAAATGAAGGTTTGGCTTGGAAAGGGTTTTTCACCTGGTTACTGACAGCTGATGTGTTGTGCACTCCACAAGTTGTGGAGTCCACAAGCAAAGGGAAAAGGTGAGAGGAGGAAAGCGCGTAGATAGTTGCAAGAAATAATTATATATACAAGGAGCAAAGTGATCATTCTGTTTATATATGGCTGCTATGAAAATGAGCTGTGTTTGCGTGTGATCAGGGGTGTATTCATTCTGCTGATTCCTTTGAAAAAAATGGAAGCAAAATGAGGATAAACATACTTGAATTTGTCCAATAGAAACTAATTTGCAACTTTTGGACTAATGATTACACCCTAGATCAGCTAGATGCAGGCAAGAGTGTGCAAGGCGGTATTGAATGTGTCACTGTCACCTTGATTACTCAAAAGTCTCTTGACCTGAGCACCTACGTTGTAAACATTCGTTCATAGGTTAGGTTGTAGTAACCTCATGATGGGTACAGGGAAAATTCAAGTATCATATAGTAGCCTAAACCTATTGCTGTTACATTGAGCTGGGTGAATGGAATATGAATGACAGTCATCCAATATGCTCTAATAGAAATAAGGCCATGCTTATTAAAAAAAAAACATCCTCCCTCATCTTAAACGTCACCGACCGCCACTGAATTTAAACAGGGTTAAATATAATGTTGTAGTAAAGTTCAGCTTCGGTTCACAGGGGGCACTGTGTCACTATGCTTCAGATAGAAAAACATTGTTTCATTTCTTCGGTCTTAGTTAGCTAGCCAGCCAGTAGTTACCAAAGTGGCTGGCCAGCCAAGCTAGCTACAGAAATGTAACCCATCAAATACACTCTCTGGAAATAAACACTTTTCATGATATCCTGAAATATATCAACATCCTTAGCTTGCCAACTCACTAAATATACTGTTAAATAACTTTTGATGAGAATTAGAAAATATGTAATGTATAGCATTCTGTCATCCTCGGTTGTATTTGATATGGAATGGTGAGGATACTCTTGTAATACATTTTTCATACTGTGGCTTTTTGAAGTGTTCTGTACTGTATACTGTATGTTTGTGTGTAGTTGTGTCATGTGTGTCCTCTACAAATATTTGTGAGGAGTTAGTTTTATCCTTGAGTCTAAATGTTTTTTTCTAACCATTTAAGTGGTTAGACAGCCTACACAAAGTAGGCCTACAAGAAAAATCAGGACTACACTTAAAGATGCACTATGCATAAATTGCTCCACCATTCCTGGTTGCTAAATTCCAATAGTTTGCTTAATTTCAGTTTATGTTACAAAACAATGAAGTATAGTGTAGAGAATAATTTTACCATCTAAATAGTTGTGAAATATGTTTTACATAACCAAAAATATTGTATTTTCAGCTGTTTGAAGCTAGTGTACCAAATAGAAAGTAAAAGAGACAAAAACCAAACTTAACAATGGGAAACATAGACATAGCACACATAGAACAGATCTACTGCTTCTTAGACTTGCTTTCAATCAGAATGACAGATCTATAACACACATTTCTATATGACTTTGGTTGGGTTGCCCAAAAAGTGACATATTGCAGCTTTAAATAGATGTTCTTCATATTCCCCCCATTCACTATTTTTCTGTAGATTGCACTGGTTATGAATTGTTAATACTATATTATAATCATTAATTTCAGACTCAGAGTTCAAAATACAATAACAGGCCTATATATACAGCTGTTTCATGGAATTTGTGTCACGACTTCCGCCGAAGTTGGTGCCTCTCCCAGCTCCTTCGGGACGCAAGAGTGTGAACGCCCTCATCTCCTGTCTGACTGGTAGAGCACTCGAATGGGCCAAAGCAGTCTGGGGAAGGGAAGAACCGACGTTGGACAATTATGAGGATTTTACCTGCCGCTTCCGGGCGGTTTTCGATCATCCACCTGAAGGGAGAGCGGCGGGGGAACGCTTGTATCATCTCAGACAGGGGATGAGGAGCGCACAAGACTTCGCTCTGGACTTTCGAACTCTGGCCGCCGGCGCGGGATGGAATGAGCAGGCCCTGATCGACTACTACAGGTGTAGTGTACGCGAGGACGTTCGTAGGGAGCTAGCCTGCAGGGACACCACCCTTACCTTTGACCAGCTGGTGGACCTATCCATCCGGCTGGATAACCTGTTGGCCTCCCGCGGACGTCCGGATCGGGGACCGTCAGTTCCATCCCCCAGCACCTCTGATCCTACTCCCATGGAGCTGGGAGGTGCTGCTATGAGGGGGACCGGAGGGAGGGCCATTCCCTGCACCACCTGTGGCCGCAGAGGACACACTGCTGGTCGGTGCTGGGGAGGTTCTCCAGGGAGTCGAGGCAGCAGGCAGGCCACTGGTGTATCATCCCAGATGAGTAGGCACCCGACTCACACAGAGCTTTCTGTTTCACACATGTGTGTATATATAACATTTCCTGAGTTTTCCCCGCATTCCCAGCATAAGGCGCTAGTAGATTCAGGTGCAACTGGGAACTTTATTGATCGTTCATTTGCAATTATATTAGGGATTCCAATTGTTCCTGTTGATGTGCCCTTCCCTGTACATGCCTTAGATAGTCGTCCTTTAGGGTCGGGACTGATCAGGGAGGTCACAGCTCCACTATGTATGATAACGCAGGGTGATCATAAGGAGAGAATTAGTCTCTTTCTGATCGATTCACCTGCGTTTCCTGTGGTGTTGGTGCGTCCCTGGTTGGCCGATCATGACCCCACTATTTCGTGCAAACAGGGGGCTCTCAAGGGATGGTCACGTCAGTGCTCAGGGAGGTGTGTAGGTGTTTCCATAGGTGCAACTACGGTGGAGAGTCCAAACCAGGTCTCCACCATGCACATCCCCACTGAATATGCTGATTTGGCTCTCGCCTTCTGTAAAAAGAAGGCGACTCAATTACCACCCCATCGACGGGGGGATTGTGCAATACATCTCCTGGTAGACGCAGCACTTCCCAGGAGTCAAGTGTATCCTTTGTCACAGGAGGAGACGGCGGCAATGGAAACATATGTCTCCGAATCTCTAGGACAGGGATACATTCGGCCTTCCACTTCACCTGCCTCCTCAAGTTTATTTTTTGTGAAGAAGAAGGATGGAGGTTTCCGCCCATGTATTGACTATCGAGGTATAAATCAGATCACAGTGAAGTACAGTTACACGCTGCCTCTCATAGCCAGTGTGACAGAGTCATTGCACGGGGCGCGCTTCTTCACAAATTGGATCTCAGGAGCGCTTACAACCTGGTGCGTATCCGGGAGGGGGATGAGTGGAAGCCCGCATTTAGTACCACCCCTGGGCACTATGAGTACCTTGTCATGCCGTACGGGTTGATGAATGCTCCATCAGTCTTTCAATCCTTTGTAGATGAGATTTTCAGGGACCTGCACGGGCAGGGTGTAGTGGTGTATATAGATGACATTCTAATACACTCCGCTACACGCGCCGAGCATGTGACCCTGGTGCGCAAGGTGCTTGGTCGACTGTTGGAGCATGACCTGTACGTCAAAGCTGAGAAATGTCTGTTCTTCCAACAGTCCGTCTCCTTCCTAGGGTACCGCCTGTCCGCGACAGGGGTGGAGATGGAGAAAGACCGCATTTCAGCCGTGCGTAATTGGCCGACTCCAACCACGGTAAAGGAGGTGCAGCGGTTCTTAGGGTTTGCCAACTACTACCGGAGGTTTATCCGGGGCTTTGGTCAGGTGGCGGCTCCCATTACCTCTTTGCTAAAGGGGGGCCGGTGCGACTGCAGTGGACAGCTGGGGCGGACAGGGCTTTTGGTCACCTGAAGGCACTGTTTATCTCGGCTTCCGTGCTGGCTCATCCTGAAACCTCTTTGGCATTTATAGTAGAGGTGGACGCGTCCGAGGCTGGGACAGGAGCTGTGCTGTCTCAGCGCTCGGGTACGCCACCGAGCGAAACTATGATGTGTGTGATTGGGAGCTGTTGGCTGTTGTCAAGGCTCTGAAGGCGTGGAGGCATTGGCTTGAGGGGGCTAAACACCCTTTCCTCATTTGGACTGACCACCGCAATCTGGAGTACATTCGGGTGGTGAGGAGACTGAACCCTCGTCAGGCAAGGTGGGCCATGTTTTTCACCCGTTTTCTTTTCACCCTTTCCTACAGACCAGGTTCCCAGAACGCTAAGGCCCCGGATGTATGACACAGAGGAGCGGTCCACTCCCCACTCCCATACTTCCGGCTTCTTGCCTGGTGGCACCGGTGGTATGGGAGGTGGACGCGAACAGCAAGCGGGCAGTGCGCTGTCTTAGTGGGAAGTACTGGTGGCCCACTTTAGCTAAGGGCGTGAGGGTTTATGTTTCCTTCTGCTCGGTGTGCGCCCAGTGCAAGGCACCTAGACACCTGCCCAGAGGGAAATTACAACCCCTACCCGTTCCACAACGGCCGTGGTCACACCTATCGGTGGATTTCGTGACGGATCTTCCTCCGTCACAGGGAAACACCACGATCCTGGTTGTTGTGGATCGGTTTTCTAAGTCCTGCCGTCTCCTTCCTTTGCCCGGTCTCCCTACGGCTCTACAGACTGCGGAGGCCATGTTCACCCACGTCTTCCGCCACTATGGTGTGCATGAGGATATAGTTTCTGATCGGGGTCCCCAGTTCACGTCTAGGGTCTGGAGGGCGTTTATGGAACGCCTGGGGGTCTCGGTCAGCCTCACCTCAGGTTTTCACCCCGAGACAAACGGGCAGGTGGAGATAGTTAACTAGGATTTGGGTAGGTTTCTGCGGTCCTATTGCCAGAAATGGCCGGGGGAGTGGGCGGCTTTCATCCCCTGGGCAGAGATGGCCCAAAACTCCCTCCACCACTCCTCCACTAATCTATCTCCTTTTCAATGTGTACTAGGTTATCAGCCGGTCCTGGCACCGTAGCATCAGAGCCAGACTGAAGCAACTGCGGTGGATGAATGGTTTCGGCGCTCGGAAGAAACATGGGACGCTGCCCATTTGCGCCTGCAACGGGCTATCAAGCGGCAGAAGGCGAGCGCCGACCGTCACTGCAGTGAGGCCCCGGTGTTTGCACCAGGGGATTGGGTCTGGCTCTCGACCCGAAACCTACCCCTTCGCCTGCCCTGCCGGAAGCTGGGTCCGCGGTTTGTGGGGCCATTTAAAGTCCGGAGGAGACTGAACAAGGTTTGTTATAGGTTACAGATTCCTCCTGATTACAGTATTAACCCCTCGTTCCATGTGTCTCTCCTCAGGCCGGTGGTGGCTGGTTCGCTCCAGCAGTCTGAGGTGCGGGAGGTTCCTCCACCCCCTCTGGACATTGAGGGGGCCCCGGCGTATACTGTGCGAGCCATCATGGACTCAAGGCGTCGGGCGAGGGGCCTTCAGTACCTTGTGGAGTGGTAGGGGTACGGTCCGGAGGAGAGTTGCTGGGTGCTGGTGGAGGACATCCTGGATCCTTCCTTACTGCAGGAATTTCACCGTCTCCACCCGGATCGTCCTGCGCCTCGTCCTCCGGGTCGTCCCTGAGCATCAAGGGGGGGGGTACTGTCACAACTTCCGCCAAAGTTGGTGCCTCTCCTTGATCGGGCAGCATTCGGCGGTCGACGTCACCGGCTTTCTAGCCTCCACCGATCTACATTTCTTTTTCCATTTGTTTTGTCTTTATTGTACACACCTGGTTCCCATTATGTTGTAATTATTTCCCTATTTAACCCTCTGGAGCCATCATGGTTTGTGTGTGTTTATTGTTGTCAGTTGTCTCGTCTATGTGATTCTGGATTTTCGTTCTCCTTGTTGGAAGATTATTTTTTGAGTAAAGTTACTATTATAACTAATCTCTGTGTCCTGCACCTGACTCCGCCTTACCCACATCACCTAGACTCTGACAATTTGTACTTTTTCCCATTCAAGAAACACGCACAACTCTATCATGCAATATCACCTACCTGTACATAATGTACCTTATTGAGGCCCATGCCCTCTCTTGTCCATAGATGCTGTTCTCTATAACGTCCCTAAATAAAAAATTCCACCCACAATCAGAAAAGCTGTTATTTTACACATAAACAGGTGTGAAACCCAACCAGGAAGTAAAGAATGATGGCGATGAGTTCAAGAAAAATTGTTTATCATGTTTGAAAATTATTTATAATTTTGTTTATTCAATTCACACTTTGTGAGACACACGACACTAGTATATCTTTATCACAGAAGTTATTAGAGGATGGGAATGGAATCCATATGAGAAGTGCCACCCACACCAAGGCGTCAACTCAACAGGTGAAGTAGCATATCTGATATCTGTCACTTTATCATTGTTGACAG
Source organism: Salvelinus namaycush (assembly GCF_016432855.1). Classification (NCBI taxonomy): domain Eukaryota; kingdom Metazoa; phylum Chordata; class Actinopteri; order Salmoniformes; family Salmonidae; genus Salvelinus; species Salvelinus namaycush. Next base: position 39,691,078 of record NC_052326.1, read on the forward strand.
TTGTAAATATGCGTTCACCTAGGCATTCGGTTTATGGCAATCATATTTGTGACAGGCAATCTCATTTCTCAGATTGATTTCTACATCTCTGTCTGTCGTTCAATAGGCAAGACTGCACCCTGGGCTCATTGCAGCTGTTATATTCGTTATACACTATATGACCAGAAGTATGTGGACACCTGCTCGTTGAACATCTCATTCCAAAGTCATGGGAATAAATATGGAGTTGGTCCCCCTTTTGCTGCTGTAACAGCATCCACTCTTCTGGGAAGGCTTTCCACTAGAAGTTGTAACATTGCTACAGGGATTTGCTTCCATTCAGCCACAAGAGCATTAGTGAGGTTGGGCACTGACGTTGGGTGATTAGTTCTGATTCGCAGTCGGCGTTCCAGTTCATCCCAAAGGTGTTCGGTGGAGTTGAGGTCAGGGCTCTATGCAGGCCAGTCAAGTTCTTCCACACCGATCTAGACAAACCATTTCTGTATGGACCTCACTTTGTGCAAGGGGGCGATGTCATGCTGAAACAGGAAAGGGCCTTCCCCAAAATGTTGCCACAAAGTTGGAAGCACAGAATCGTCTAGGATTTCATTGTATGCTGTACCCTTAAGATGTCCCTTCACTAGAACTAAAGGGCATTGCCTGAACCATGTAAAAACAGCCCCAGACCATTATTCCTCCTGCACCAAACTATACAGTTGGCACTATGCATTGGGGCAGGTAGCGTTCTCCTGGCATCTGCCAAACTCAGATTCGTCCATCGGACTGCCAGATGGCGGAGCGTGATTCATCACTCCAGAGAACACATTTCCACTGCTCCAGAGTCAAATGGCGGTGAGCTTTACACCACTCCAGCCAACGCTTGGCATTGCGCATGGTGATCTTAGGCTTGTGTGCAGCTGCTCGGCCATGGAAACCCATTTCATGAAGCTCCCGACGAACAGTTACTGTGCTGAAATTGCTTCCAGATGCAATTTGGAACTCTGTAGTGAGTGTTGTAACCAAGGACAGACAATTTTTACATCTTACGCACTTCAGCACTTGGAGGTCCTGTTCTGTGAGCTTCTGTGGCCTACCACTTCGTGGCTGAGATGTTGTTGCTCCTAGAAGTTTCCACTTCACAATAACAGCACTTACAGTTGACCGGGGAAGCTCTAGCAGGGCAGAAATTTGACGAACTGACTTGTTGGAAATGTGGCATCTTATAACAGTGCCACGTTGAAAGTCACTGAGCTCTTCAGTAAGGCCATTCTACTGCCAATGTTTGTCTATGGAGATTGCATTGCTGTGTGCTCAATTCTTTTCACCTGTCAGCAACTGGTGTGGCTGAAACAGCCAAATCCACTAATTTGAAAGGGTGTCCTCATACTTTTGTATATATAGTGTATTTGCTGTGATTCTTCCTGCAGTTTTTATCATCAGAAAATATTGCCTTCTCCTCAGGTAAGTGTGAGATTGATATAGCTCATCATAGAGCTGTGTTGGGCCTATGTATTTTTGATCATTATGGATCTATCATGAAAAACCAAGCATTTAATGTTAAAATTTGTTTTTTCTTTTCAATGAGGCCACATACTGATACTCAGTGCTAAGGTGGTAGGAGGGACTGAGGAGGAGGAGGATGGGAAGGGGTCTGGGGAGGAATCTGATGAGGTTGGTGGTCCTGGCCATGTATCTCTGTCATCCTCCTTGTCACTATAGTGGTATAGGGTGAAGTTTTCCCTAACAATTGTAAGGTTAGGATTTGGGGAAGGGAAGCTGATCCTGGATCTGTACCGAGGGGAACTACAGTCTACTCCAGAACAGCTGTCTCAAATAGGGGTGATATTAACTTTTTAGAGAGGAAAAGCTTGAGCAACACTTAAGTTATACCATATCATTTAGTAATTTTACCTGCATGTGCAGTACTTGGCTCCTTAACATTGGAACATGACAGATTATTTATTCTATAGGTTTAGCCTACTATATTTTTGCAGGGCTTGTGGGTATATTTGCTGTGGTAAGATATCTAATTTTGTCTTTCTTCTCCCTTCTCCCCTCCAACAGGATATGTTGGAGTGATTCATTAGTTGGATGACACTGCTCTTATGTTAGCTGGGGTGGACTGTGAAGTGTATGTGTGTGGGTGGGTGTGTGTGTGTGTATGTGTGTATTTGTTAAGCTGTTACCTCTTCTTCTCCCTGTACCCCTTCCAGTCTACATGCACCAGAAATGGCTGGGCTGATTTGTCTTGATTAGTTCTAACAGGGCTATTATCCACTGATGTTGAAGTTGGTTGTTATTCAGGGAATTGTCATCATGACATGCATGCCTTATTCTACACACCCACTGTTAGTAATACATGCAAAATGTAATAAATGTCTGATACCAATGACAAGCGCACATAAGATCCATTCTTCTGTATAGAAGTATAGAAACTGTGTCTGCACTGCATAGGTCTACGGCAATCAAATATCTTTGTTTGTTACTTATGTCCTCAACCATTGTGTCAGTTGGCGAGTATTGTTGCATCATCTTTATGTCACGCCTGCTCCCGCTTCCCCTCTCTGGCGTTCGAGGGTGCCAGGCTGCCCTTCATTACGCACACCTGTCACCATCATTATGAACATCTGCGCTCATTTGACTCACCTGGACTCCTTCACGTTGTTGATTGCCCCCTCTATATCTGTCTGTTCCTCAGTTTTTTCCCCCGTGTCAGCATTATTGTCGTAATGTCATTTGGTTTCCCCTGTCCAGACAGTGTTCTTGTTTTGTTTGATGTCCAATTTCCATTAAATGTTCACTCCCTGTACTTGCTTCTCGTCTCCAGCGTCGGTCCTTACAGAATGCTGACACCACTATTTGAAGCATCAGAGAGTTCTTGTTTTTTGTTTTTGGTGGTGACGTTGGGTCCCATCGTTGGGTCGCCAATGGAACCGGGGGTGCCTCAGCTGGCTCGAGAGGTTTCCTTGCCTCGGTTGGCTCGGCAGGCTCCCATCCCACGTCATGCCTCAGCCGGCTCGTCTGGCTTCTATGCCAAAGCTGGCTCATCAGGCTCCCATCCCACGTCATGCCTCAGCCAGCCCAACAGGCTCCACGCCTCAGCCGGCTCGTCGGGCTTCTACGCCTCAGCCGCTTAGTCCAGCGCCCATGGCTCGGGCCGGCCCTTCAGGCTCACCCAGGAGGGACTGTTACGCCTGCTCCCCGTTCTCCGCTCTAGAGCTCGAGGGCGCCAGGCTGCCCTTCATTATGGACACCAGTCATTTTGTAGTTTTGTTCTCACGTCCAGACACTGTTCTTGTTTTGTTTGATGTCCATTTTCTATTAAATGTTCACTCCCTGTACTTGCTTCTCGTCTCCAGCGTTGGTCCTTACACTTTAAGTATTATTCACACAAGTAATGTACAGTTGAAATCGGAAGTTTACATACACTTTTGATATCATCTTATTCTGGAATAGGATTCCAGAATGGACAAAAGGGTGGAGGGGTCACGAGGAATTAGTATAGGGGTTACCAAACCTAAAATTAACTTTTAATTTTTTCATGTGGTGTGGTGGTTATGGAGAATCATGGGGAAAAGGAGACCAGTGAATCGTTAGACTCGGTGGAGAGACACTATCGCCGTGTTGTGGGATTTATTGGATGGGGTCTTTTCAATGCAGTTAAATTGGGTCTGCAGGAGGATGGAAATGTCTTGAAGAGGTATTTAAACGGTTTCCGAAGGACGGGGAAATAAAGGGAGAGGAAACATTTTAATGGTGTCGAAAGCCCTATATACTAACAATTCCTAATGAGGAATGATCAACCTCATTAGAAATTAACGGAACAGTGGGATTTAATTATAAAATTCACGAGAAACACCATTCTCTATCCAAATTGTACCATTACTTTAGGAGATTATTATTATATCCGTAGGGAGTTATAAAGAGTTGTAATTCTAAATTGATTAGTTATTAGAATTTGTTTATTTTTGTTTTAACATGTTTTTTTTATCATGTGTTTGAAAGGGGGAAATTACCAGTTCCCTGAGGTCCTTGTCTTTGGGGTGCTTATACAGTGGTACTGTGTTCAGTTTGCATATAGAAAGGAAAATATATGTTAATAAGGGATGACAGTTACTTCAAATGGATTGTGATATATGTATTTCTGATTTCATGTGTTTTTGTTTTGATACAAATGTCACTAGATTGGGATCCTGTGGGAATTCTGCGAGGGGTTAAGGTGCTAACTTCATAATCAGGTAACTCTTCCTAGAGGTCGCCAGTAGAACAAGGGAGTATGGACTAATTTAGAAAATGGTTTTAGCAGTAACGGTATGTTATGCTTTTTGACATTTGTTTTAGAGATGTTATTAAGAAAGGGTTAATGTTATAATTTGTCATATAGTCAATGTTTGTCTGGTTTCCTGAAACAGAAATGTAATGAATTTAACTGTTGTTATGATCTGTGCTTTTTTGAGGTTATCATGGAAGGTGACGTCAGATCGTGTCTTAATGCATGGTAGGAATAATTTGACCATAGACAGTGTGTGTAGATCTCAAAACCCTCCCTACCCGGCTGAAGAAAGAGCGACAAAGGTGTGCAATGAGAGACAGTGACTTTTACCACTCCTATCTGAGTCCGAGCCATAAACCGGGGCCAGGGTGCTGAGAGAGTGTGTGGAGTGAGCATGGAGAGAGAACAAGCTCAGGTGAGAGACACGTGTATATGGGAGGAACGGAAATATCTACTTGGATATTAAAATTGGGACATTATTAAGGGCCATGAAATGTGACAGGCAAAAGTTACATGTGCCGTTGGGAAAATGAACTGTAAAATATATCTGAAGAAGACACGCTGGAATGATAAGTGCCGGGTGAAGGAAAGGGGGGGTGGTGGTATACACCCTGCTAACTATTTAGACTGAGAATGCATTGAGATACTGATCTTTCACTACCAGGCCATTCAGGACAGGAACACAGGGACAAAGGGGGGCTGTAATTTGAAGAGTTATGACCGGCAATAAAAGGTTCCTTTTATATATGTATATTTTATATATATATATATGTGATGGGAGAAATGTTGGGTTGTCTAAATTACAGCTGTACAGAACCTTTGGGCAGAATTAAACTTGGTTAAAGCTTCTCGAGAGTCTGTGAGTTATTTACTCTGAAAAATAAGAACCTAACACAAGAGTGTTGGCATTTACTCTCGACAGGCTACAGTACAATCACTGTTAGTTCTCTATTGAGTTTGAACACAGTGCTGTAGATTTTAACACTCAGCATGCTGTAGATTTTATCAGGCTGTCGGTGGAGAGTACTCCAGGCTGACAGGAAATACTTCAGGAATCTCTTCTTTCAGTGATAAGAACTGCCAAAAATACCCAGGCATTGCCTTTTTATTGACTGTTGAGATGAGACCGAGAGGTGAGATCTCTGGCTGTGCATGGTATGGGAATATTTTTTATAAGTTTAATGCAATTGAGTGTGGAATTTGCCTTATCTCACTTATGTGTTGTTGTGGTTGTGGTTGCTAGATGTTTTGTGTGCTGTTACTCTCCTCCTCATCATCTCTACCAATCCCCCCTACATTCATGAAAGAGCCAGAAACATACAACAAGTTATCTTAGGTAAAGTTACTCTTTCTCCATTTGTATTTCTGTGTATGTAAGAGATGCGTAATGGCGACAGAGCAGTCAGGTGCTGGAGAGCAAAAGCTGTGTTACAACGGCGCAGTTTAATAATAAAAATCACCGTAAACAGAACAATTAATACAATGGGTACAAAATCCGACGCACACCAGAATAACGTGCACTTACAATTGTCACGCCCTGACCTTAGTTTTCTATATTTTCTGTATTATTTTGGTCAGGTCAGGGTGTGACGAGGGTGGGTATGTGTGTTTTTGTCTTGTCTAGGGTTTTTGTTTATCTATGGGGATTTTGTATGTCTAGGTAATGTAGGTTTATGGTGGCCTGAATTGGTTCCCAATCAGAGGCAGCTGTTTATCGTTGTCTCTGATTGGGGATCCTATTTAGGTTGCCATTTTCCATTTAGGTTTTGTGGGTAGTTGTCTATGTGTAGTTGCATGTCAGCACGCTGTTATTATAGCTTCACGTTTGTTTTGTTGTTTTGTTTAAGTGTTCTTCGTTTTATTAAAGAAGAATGTATTCACATCACGCTGCGCCTTGGTCTCCTCACTACGACGAACGTGACAACAATAAACAATTCAGGACAAGGACATCGGGGGACTAGAGGGTTAAATACACAACATGTACTGATGGAATTGAAACCTGTTGTGTGAGAAGACAAGACCAAACAAATGGAAAATTAAAAGTGGATTGATGATGGCTAGAAGACCGGCAACGCCGGCCACTGAACGCCGCCAGAACAAGGAGAGGAACCAACTTCGGAGGAAGTCGTGACAGTGTATCTCTTTTGCCCTCTCTTTATTAGTTTTCCCTCCTAATAATATCATTGTGTTGTGTTTTCGTATTTCAGCAACAGCGATCACTAAACATTTCCATTTAATTTATTTCCCTATCTAATTCAATACTCTCAATCATTCTTCATAGCTGAACACAGCAATTAGAATTTGATCCTATCTCCTCAACCAAATATTCCAAAGGAATAATTGATTATGAAGTAAATAATTGAATGTCAAAGTGATACAGACAGTTCAGAAGACTCTTATGATGTCTGAAGTTTTCTCTTTGTTCCTGATCCATGTATCAGAACTCTGTCATCTATCAGTCAGTCATCTTTATTTATCCATAACCTCCTCTCTCACTTCTTGAAAGTAACCCAGTACTCTGTTTCATCGGAATTAGGAGCGTGATAGCGCTCGTTGTAAAGAAGATAGACATAGGAGGGGGGTCCTACATGTTAATTAAGTCTGTCTCTCATAATATGATTTTCTTAAAAGTTCTTAAAAAGTGTCTTATCATCATTCGCCTTGTATTAATGTACACTTTGTATCACACTTTATATTACATGTGTAACACTTTGGATCAATTTAGATCTCATCAGAAGTGAGTTTAGTCTTCATAGGTTGCTTGACTAGTTGTACATGAGACATATTATAAGGATGTGTTACACCTTCATGAGTATGTTTTCTCTGTTGGTTTGTAA